>NC_086453.1:150429646-151144646 GCF_028390025.1 Pseudophryne corroboree
TAGGATGCAGCCCGCTGGTCTGTGCCTTCAGTCTCCGTGCCGTGACTCCGGCTGTGGCCGCCCGTTGTGGAGCTGGAGGTTTCTGCTGGTGTCCACTCTGTTAGCTTACTGTCCCCCAGTTCAATCCAACACATTTCACACCAGCTGTCATTTTTTTTCAAGGATAAGATGTGCCTGTTTTGCTGTATCCTGATGGGCATCACCTTCTGTCTTCAGTGCGTCACCCAGCTTCACCAATACAATATTATTCAACTTAGACCAAGTTGTAGTTGTTGCAGACTGAGGATCAAGATCAAGCTTACAGGTATAAGGAAGATAGAGAATAATGACTAAGGTCTGAATAATCTTGTATTGGTGAAGCTGGGTGAAGCTCTGAAGACAGAAGGTGATGCAGATCAGGAATACGGCAAAACAGGCCCATCTTATCCTTGAAAAAGCACCTGCAACTGGTGCGAAACGTGTTGGCTTGAACTGGGGAACAGTGAGCTAACAGACCGTACATCAGCGGAAACCTCCCGCTCCATAACGGGCGGCCAGTGACGTCACAGCCGAAGCACCGTAGCCAGAGACACTGCACGGAGACTGAAGGCACAGACCAGCGGGCTGCATCCTAGGATGATGTAGACACCACAAGTGTTTAGGTTAAGATAGGGACAGTGCCTGATTACCGCTACACCACCACCACTCTGAACACTCAAATAGCAAAACTGCTACTGAAGCTGAATAAGGTCCTGTGTTTGAAAATTGACAGATAGAACCTGATTAGTTGGCAGTTTACCTCTTTCCACTTTATCACTTTCCAAGACTTAGTACATCTGCCCCCAACATTGGAATGTGTGATACATAGTGATGTTTTATCTGCGGTTAGCGTAATGATGAAGAAGCATCAGGGGCAGGGTAGTAATGAGAGACGGGAGTGGTACAAGTGAGAGTGATAAAAGAATTGGGTCTGGGGCATTTAAGTGTCACTGTGTGCCCTTGGATTAATGTGCAATTGCAATTCTTATCCTAACTGGGGCTACACATAAGAGCAAGTGACTTACCATATATAAAGCTTCTTCTGTTGACTTCTGATTCTAAAAAAACATAAATACCATTATTAGTATCTATTCTAGTAGTGCTTTACACTATCATCTATTACGGCAGCATTCTCCTCTTGTCCCATATTTATGTAATCTAAGTTACATCATTGAAGCCATTGACATTTTTTTAAAGATTAAATAATAATACAATTGTTACGTTAAATAACACAATACATTTTTTAAGGGAAAATCTATCTAAAATTACAAAAGAAAAATGTTATATTGTTAAAATTGTTTGAGTAATTCTAATTTTTATGATGTGTTTAGTTTTAATTTTACGCTGCCAAAAAGTTAATCAATTAACAGTTTGTACCTCAGGTGGACTAGTGATTTTGATAGTTCATGATAAAGGTTTAGGCCTCATTCTATTGAACACAATTCATTTTAAATACTAAGATTTATTATTGATTCCCTTATTGTATAATACTTTTATGTCAAGGGGAAAAAAAAAACTTATCAATTGAATTTATAAAAGAAAAAAATAGCACCTGTGGGTTTTCAAATCTATTTAAAATAAAAATAAAAAGAAGAAGAAGAAGAAGAAGAAGAAGAAGAATACATTATAAAATAGCACAAATGTGGAGTGGCTGGCACTCTTCTGTATACTTGGTCTTGCTTAAAATTTCTGATGCTCTGGTTAGATGTTTTTGATCTCATCTCTAAAGTTTCAGGAATCATGTACCCATTCAGAGGTGTAGCTAGGCGCCATGGAGTCCGGAGCAAGGGTATGTTTTGTCGCCCCCTCCACTGAATTTGGTGAATGTTACATTTGAAAAGGAAAAAAATATTTTAAAATCTTAAATTGGTGACAGGGCTGGTTCTAGACTTTGTGGAGCTCAGGGTGAAAGTTTCCTTTGGGCGCTCATATGTTAATTTAAAATATAGGGGTGAGGCTTCATGGGAAAGGGCATGGCCACAGAATAGTTGCAATTCAGATTACACAGCACAATATTGTCTGTTATTCATATTACACCACACAGTAGTGTCAGTGAATAATTACATCACACCGTGGTACTCCTCTTATACACTTTATGCCACACAGTAGAGCCCCTTATACAAGTTACACAACACAGTAGAGACCCTTATATACGTTATGCCACACTAGAGACGCTTATACATATTACTAAGCAGCTTCTATTGCAGAGAGAGGTGCTGCAACAGCCGGGGCAGAGATATGTGCCGCAGCAGCCGGGACACAGAGAGAGGTGCTGCAGCAGCTGGGGCATAAAGAGGTGCTGCAGCATCGGGGGCAGAGAGTGGTGCTGCAGGACAGAAGTAACCCTGCTGCACAGCTACAAGCAGACAGACATTTAAAAAGGGTGTCAGAGCTCCAGCATGTGCCGCTGTCAGTGTCTCCTTCTGTCGCCTCTGACCTACCCTGTTCCTTATTGAGTCTCCGAGTCAATGTGCACCACCTCTGCTTCTCCTCCTCCTGATCTGCGGTTGCCTGTAAAGTGGGTGAAGGGAGGGGAGAGTCAGGCGGCAGCGCGCCCTCTTATTTTTCCAGAGCCCGGAGCTCGCGCTCCACTGGAGCCACCCTTGCTACACCACTGTACCTATTACATCCTTAGACAGCCCTGCTCCACCTTTACTCACTCTCTCTCCAACCAGATTGGCCATTGCCCAAAGCTGAAAAAATCCTGATCCCCTAGTCCTTTCTAAGATTATAGCGTATTCGTATTCATACTCGGATGCCTCCCCTTTTGACTAAGCCACTACAGAATCCAACTGTAGGGAATGGGTGATTACACTAATATGTGGTATTGACATGTACAGCTGTCAGGAGCTGGTGGCTTACCTCCAGAGTCGGGGTCCGGGGGCCTGCCTGTCCGGCTGCTGGTGGTGCTGAGTGGCCT
This sequence comes from Pseudophryne corroboree, assembly GCF_028390025.1. Lineage (NCBI taxonomy): Eukaryota > Metazoa > Chordata > Amphibia > Anura > Myobatrachidae > Pseudophryne > Pseudophryne corroboree. The sequence goes on from NC_086453.1 coordinate 150,432,585, forward strand.
GGCAGTGGTGACTGGTGCGACTTCAGAAGCTGGGGAGACAGGAGTCAGGTTGATGAACAGGCGCGCCCTTGTGTGGCTGCAGCACTGGAGGCCACCATGTTGGAACCAATTCTCTGTGGCCAATGGTTGGGACTGTGTGGAATGCTCAGCCAATCCCTGGAAGCTTCCTCTTACAAAAGGGGGCAGCTCAGTCTTTAATGTTGCCAGTACTTTAAGTTACTGCCCAGTGCAGAAGCTCCAGCTTTGAGCTCCATCTGGATTTCCATGTGGTTATTTCTTTGTGCTTTCAGTCTCGCTCCGCTCTCCCAGTTTCCCACAGTCTTCCGCAGAACTGTAGCTGGTGGATCCTCAGCTCTGTGACCCACAGTTGTCGATGCCTCGTATCCGTAGAGGCGCTTCCTGGTCATCCGCAATTCTCTTCAGCCCCGACTCTTCAGCATTCATTCCTCCACAGTATTCTTCAATGTTCTTCAGCCACAAATCTTCAGCATTCATTCCTTGACAATATTCATCAGTGTTCTTCAGCCATGACTCTTCAACATTCGTTCTTCAACAGTATTCTTCAGTGTTCTTCAGCCAAGACTCTTAAGCATTCATTCTTTAACAGTATTCTTCAGTGTTCTTCATCCACGACTCTTCAGTATACATTCTCCAGCAGCATTCTTCAGTATTCTTCAATCACAACAACTCTTCAACAACTTTCCTCGGTTTCTGAGTCTTTATTCCCTGGAGACAGCCAGTTCCGTTCACCTTTCTCAGTCCACTACTTAATTCTTCCATTGACTCCTCTTTGAATCTCAGGGTATACGAGAAGGAATTACGTCTGACCTCCTCAGTTCCTTCCTGCTGTTGCAACCACTCCCTTAACGAATGCCCAGTTTTCGGATCCTCGTCATCAGCCTATTGTGACAATAGCAAAGTCATGCTAGAATTTGGTCATATTTGATTTGCCTTTTGACTTTTTTATTTGCCTTTGCATACCTCATTTGCTCTCATGTATATGGATTGCCTTTCTTCTCCCATCCTCCTTTTCTCCCTATCGTCCCTTTTATTATTACTGTTAAATGCTGATTTTGAAATGTTTATATGCATGTTTATTATTTTCTCTTACGTCCTAGAGGATGCTGGGGTACACATTACTACCATGGGGTATAGACGGGTCCCTTGGGATCCATGGGCACTTTAAGCATTTAATAGGGTAGGCTGCCTCATCCCTCTATGCCCCTCCTACCAGACTCAGTTTAGAAAATGTGCCCGGTGGAGCCGATCACAGCTAGGGGAGCTCCTGGGGCTTTTCTAGTTTTATTATTTTTTTAAGAGCTGTTAGGTACAGGGAGGCTGTTGGCAACAGCCTCCCTGCTTCGTGGGACTTAGGGGGGGGGGGGGAGTAGGATCCAACCCTTGAGGTTAATGGCCCCTTTCTCCACTGACAGGACACTGAGCTCCTGAGGGTGTCGATTGCAAGCCCTTGAGATGACCGCTCACTCCCGCAGCACTGCCACCACCCCTAACAGAGCCAGATGATGCGGAGGTGAGTATGATGCCAGCGCCCCGGTAAGAGGGGCACCAGCGGGAATGGTAGCACAAGGGTAGGAGCGCAGTACTAACTGCGCAAATGCTGCACTCCGGAGGGCTCAGAGGTACAGTTGTGCAGCGCAATACCCTAACACTGGTTATCTGAGCTAACAGGGGCTAATCCCACTGTTAGCAACAAGCAACCTCTGGCCAGTATAAAATAACAAGAGCAGGAACACACTCCATTACAGGGGGTGGAGCTTCTCCTCAGAGTGGATCCAGCACTCACCAGCACCATTTTCTCCCTGCAGATCACACTATAGAGACGCTGACAGGGAGCGCTGCCCTCCACTTCACTCCAGTTATCCTCTGCGGTACCAGGGTGTTATAGAAGGGGGGGGGGAGTGTTATTCAATGTTATTCACTGTTTAAATCTATTAAAGTTACTCAGTCAGCACCAGGCATTTATCATAAAAACTGCCTACTGGGGCGCTGTGTGTGCTGGCGCCTTATACTCTGTGTCTCTCTGAAGGTACTTGAGGGAAACTGTTTCTGACATTTTCCTGTGTGTGTATGTGTGTGTGTGTGTAATATGTTATATATCTCACATTACCATGTCTAGGGACTCTGTATCTTGTGCTGCAGCGTGTGTGTCCTCTCCAGAGGAGACTATGCCATGTACTCAGGAATGCAATGTACTGTCTCAGCCTTCTGAATCCGAACCCCCATGGGTGGCTTCTAGTAAGGGAATGATATCCCAGATTTCATCTAGGATAGCTCATAATGAGACTGGAACACAGGTTTTGAAAAGATCTGTAGAGGTTTTGTCGTTTTCTGCTCCCGCTACCTCATCCAAAACCCCTGATATATTTCCTAAAAAGCGTGCTCTTGCCCAAATAATGCAAGTGACATGGATATCGACTCTGATACAGGAGATGGTGAGGGGGATATCCTGGGGGGTGAGGCATCCCTTGCTAAGGGGGTGCAACTCATGATTGAGGCTATTAGGGACATTTTACACATTACTGATAAGGTACCTGAGCAGGTAGAGGAGGCTTACTTTACTGACACTAAGAAATCCTCCCTTACATTCCCTACGTCTAAGGAATTAAACGCTTTGTTTGAAAAAACCTGGGAAAACCCAAAGAAAAAATTCCAGATCCCTCATTGCTTTTCCTTTCCCTGAGGAGGATAGGAAAAAGTGGGAAAACCCGCCGGTTGTAGACGCTTCTGTTTCTAGATTGTCTAAGAAAGTGGTTTTGCCTGTCCCTGGGTCCACCGCTTTAAAAGAGCCAGCCGACCGCAAGATTGAAACTACACTCAAATCTTTATGCACAGCAAATGGCGTAGCTTTAAGACCTACTATTGCTTGTGCATGGATTTCTAAAGCCATAGTAAAGTGGTCAGGCACTTTACCAGAGGAGTTAGATTCTATGGATAGAAGTGACATTGAATTGTTTTTATGTCACATACAGGATTCTGCAGGTTTCATGGTGGAAGCCATGAAAGACCTTGGACATCTGAATGCGAGAGCTTCTTCCATGGCTGTCTCGGCTCGCAGAGGCCTCTGGTTGTGCCAATGGTCTGCGGATGCGGAATCCAAGAAAAGTGTGGATAACCTACCATTCACAGGTCAGGCTCTGTTTGGGGACGCGTTGGATGCGTGGATCTCCACGGCAACTGCGGGTAAGTCAACTTTTCTTCCCTCTGTTACACCGCTGACTAGGAAATCATATCCTACATCTCAAATGCAGTCCTTTCGGACCACTAAAGTTAAAAAGTCCAAATCCCACTCCACTTTCTTCAGAGGAGGTCGGGGGAAATCCCGAAAACCTGCACCCACAGGTTCCCAGGAACAGAATCCTGGTTCTGCTTCCTCTAAATCCTCAGCATGACGGTGGACCTCCCAGCCTGGAGATCGGGCAGGTGGGAGCAAGACTAAGAAGTTTCAGTCATGTCTGGGCGTCCTCATGCCTGGATCCCTGGGTACAGGATATTTTTGCCCAGGGGTACAGACTGGAGTTTCAAGAACTCCCACCTCAAAGATTCTTCAAATCTGGCTTGCCAGCTTCGCTGACAGACAGTACTATCCTACAGGAAGCCATTCAAAAATTGCTAAGGTTAAATGTCATTGTTCCAGTTCCACCTCACCTACAACACAAAGGTTATTATTCAAACTTGTTTGTGGCACCGAAACCGGACGGTTCGGTAAGACCGATATTAAACCAAAGTCATTGAACCCCTACTTGAGGGAATTCAAATTCAAGATGGAGTCTCTGAGAGTTGTGATCTCAGGTCTGGAGGAGAGCGAATTCCTGGTATCCCTGGATATCAAGGATACGTACCTTCACATCCCGATCTGGCCGCCTCACCAGCCTTATCTCAGAAATGGCGCTGCTGGACTGTCACTATCAGTCCCAGGCACTGCCGTTTGGCCTCTCCACGGCACCATGAGTGTTCACCAAGGTGATGGCGGAGATGATGCTACTCCTCCGCAAGCAGGGTGTAAACATAATTCCTTATCTGGACGATCTGCTGATAAAAGCGTCTTCCACGGAGAAGCTGTTGCAGAGCATTGCTCTCTCAACTCAACTACTCCAGGATCATGGATGGATCCTGAATCTTCCAAAGTCGCATCTGGAGCCTACAAGGAGACTGTCCTTCCCGGTGATTATCCTCGACACGGAAGTACAGAGGGTTTTTCTATCAGAGTAGAAAGCGTTGGTGATACAAACAATGTCCTGAAGCCAGCCCGGGTATCGGTTCATCAGTGCATTCACCATCTAGGGAAGATGGTTGCCTCCTACGAGGCTCTACAGTACGGAAGATTTCATGCACGGTTTTTCCAACTGGATCTCCTGGACAAATGGTCGGGATCTCATCTTCACATGCACCAGAGGATACGTCTGTCACCGAAAGCCAGAATATCGCTCCTCTGGTGGCTGCAAACCTCTAACCTACTAGAGGGCCACAGGTTCGAGATTCAGAATTGGATCCTCCTAACCATGGATGCAAGTCTCAGAGGTTGGGGGGCATTCACCCAAGGGGAAAACTTCCAAGGAAGGTGGTCAAAACTGGAATCCTCTGGGCCGAAAAACACGCGGTGGTGCTGTCAGCAATCTTCATTCCGGGAGTGGACAACTGGGAAGCGGACTTCCTCAGCAGACACGATCTCCATCCAGGATAGTGGGGCCTCCGCGCAGAGCTGTTCGCAGAGGTGACAAGTCTTTGGGGCATACCTCAAATAGACATGATGGCCTCACGCCTCAACAAGAAACTTTGGAGGTATTGGGGGTTATTCCGACCTGATCGCTCACTGCAGTTTATTGCAGCGATCGGGTCGGAATTGCACATGCGTCGGTGCCGCAGTGCGCATGCGTCGGTGCCGCAGAGTTTCCCTGCAATCGCCTCTGCCTGATTGACAGGCAAAGGCGGTTGCTGGCCGGGAGGAAGTGGCACGGTGGCATTTGACCGCTGTTATGGGGGCGTGGTCTGGCCAATGCAGGTGTGGCCGGACCATGCACGCGGGGGGGGGGGCAGTGGCTATGTGAAGTCACACGCAGCCGCTGCGGGCCGGGGAGCAACAAGTAGCTCCTGGCCAGCACGCTAAAGCTGCCCTGGGTGGGAGCTACTCCTAAAGTGCAAAAGCATTGCCTCTGTGCAATGCTTTTGCACTTCTGCAGGGGGGCCGGCACTGACATGCGGGGCGGGATAGCCTTGTGCTGCGCGTCCCCCCCGCATGTCATGATCGACATGCGCGTCCCCCCGCATGTCATGATTGTAGCCCTGCAAAATTTTGCAGGGCTACGATCAACTCGGAATGACGCCCATTGTTCCAGGTCGAGGGATCTACAGGCAGTGGCGGTGGATGCCCTGGTAACTCCGTGGGTGTTCAAGTCAGTGTATGTGTTCCCTTCACTTCCATTCATCCCAAGGATTCTCAAAATCAAAAGAACAAGAGTTCAGGTGATCCTCAATGCTCCGGACTGGCCAAGAAGGGTTTGGTATGCGGATCTTCTGGAGTTACTGCTGGAAGATCCGAGGCCTCTTCCTCTTCGAGAGGACCTTCTGCAACAGGGGCCGTTCGCTTATCAAGACTTACCACGGCTACGTTTGACGGCATGAAGGTTGAACGCCAGATCTTAGCTCGGAAGGGCATTCGGAACAAAGTTATTCCTACCATGATACAGGCTAGGAAAGGAGTAACGTCTAAACATTACCATCGGATTTGGAAAAAGTACATGTCTTGGTGTGAATCCAAGAAGTTTCCTAAGGTGGAATTTCAACTTGGATGGTTTCTCCTCTTCCTGCAAGCAGGTGTGGATGTAGGCTTGCACCTGGGATCCATAAAAGTCCAGATTTCGGACTAGTCCATTTTCTTCCACAAACAATTGGCTGCCCTCCCTGAGGTTCAGACTTTCTTGAAAGGGGTCCTGCACATCCAACCTCCCTTTGTGCCTTCTACAGCCCTTGGGATCTTAACGTGGTACTGCAGTTCCTGCAATCGTATTGGTTCGAGCCTTTACAGGGGGTTGAGGTCAAGTTTCTTACCTGAAGACTATCACACTGTTGGCATTGGCATCTGCTAGACGTGTGTCAGAATTGGGGGCACTGTCCTGTAAAAGCCCCTACTTGATTTTCCATGAAAATAGAGCTGAGCTCAGGACGCATCAGCAATTTCTTCCGAAGGTTGTGTCGGCTTTTCATATCAACCAACTTATTGTGTTGCCAGTGGCTACTGACTCCTCAATTACTTCAAAATCCTAGGATGTTGTAAGGGCTTGGAAGATTTATATGAAGAGAACATCTCGTCACAGAAAGTCGGACGCTCTGTTTGTCCTTTATGATCCTAACAAGGTTGGGTGGCCTGCTTCTAAGTAGATGATTTCTCGCTGGATCAGGTTTACTGTCCAGCATGCTTATTCTATGGCAGGATTGCCGTATCTGAAATCCGAAATTAAGGCCCACTCTACTCGTAAAGTGGGTTCTTCCTGGGCGGCTGCTCGGGGTGTCTTGGCTTTACAGCTTTGCCAAGCAGCTACTTGGTCACGGTCGAACACGTTTGCTAAGTTCTACAAGTTCAGTACTTTGGCCTCTGAGGACCTAAGGTTTGGTCAATTGGTTCTGCAGGAGCCTCCGCGCTCTCCCTCCCATGCTGGGAGCTTTGGTACATCCCCATGGTACTAATGTGGACCCCAGCATCCTCTAGGACGTAAGAGAAAATGGGATTTTAATTACCTACCGGTAAATCCTTTTCTCGTAGTCCGTAGAGGATGCTGGGCACCCGCCCAGTGCTTAGTTTTCCTGCAGTTGTTGCTTTGTTCAGTACAGCCTTGTTACTTGGCTGAGTACTGCATTGTTACTTGGTTAAGATCTATGGTTCAGCCGTTGCTGACTTGTTTCAAGCTGGTTGCTTGATTTTCTGTTGTTATGTGTGAACTGGTGTGAATCTCACCACTATCTGTGTATTTCCTTCTCTCAAAGTATGTCCGTCTCCTCGGGCACAATTTCTAGACTGAGTCTGGTAGGAGGGGCATAGAGGGAGGAGCCAGCCCACACTATTAAACTCTTAAAGTGCCCATGGCTCCCAAAGGACCCATCTATTCCCCATGGTACTAATGTGGACCCCAGCATCCTCTATGGACTACGAGAAAAGGATTTACCGGTAGATAATTAAAATCCTATTTTTGTTTATGCTTGTTTCCTTCTGTTTGATATATTGAGGCCAATTTTGGCTCTATTTTCAAAAACGTCTAATAAAAATTGACAACTTAAAAAATAATTGCGCAAACACATAAGCAACATAAACAACATTATATTTAAGATATTTAACATTAATACTGTTTTTTTTGTTGTTGTTGTTGTTTTTGTTGTTCTTCTCTGGTACTTTGAGAGTCCTTAGCATATTAGTTACCAAATGTGCTTCGCTAATTAGTATGGATGTCCAAGAGACTATCAGGAAATGTGTAGCCCCTTTCTCAAGGTCTGAGGATTATCTATCTTCTTACTTCAATTTATGGACAGCCCCAGCAGCTAAGAAGACTTCCTTGTCCAATTATGGGGCCGCATGACCACTGATTTGATATCCAACCTATGTTCTACTGTTAATAGGTGGCATCACCACGCACTCTTCTTCTTCCTCCATCACACAGAGACAGAACATGCCCATGAATGTTTCTTTATAATAGAGAGTGCCTTACATATATATGTAATGCTATACCACCAACACCACCACTAGGTAGTTAACTTGTAAATTACAAAAGTGCTTACTGTTAACAATAAGATTTAGCCCGCCTTTACAATAATACACATAGTGATGTTGGAAGTAAACCGAGTGTACCTTGCTTAAAAGAAGCGTGCATGGAAAAATTAAAAGTAGCACGCATCTCCAGGTGAATCCATTTCGTCATTCGTAAGTGTGGATGCAATCAAAAGCATATAACTCCACATTACCCGCACTTGAATGCGCCCATTTTCACACCATACCCATGTAAGACATGCTCCACAATTGGTTGTACGTTCAACTCTGCATCAACCTCTGTATATTTAATATTTCCAACACTATTTTTCTTGTAAATTCTGCTTCTACTTTCAGTTCTTTAATTGTTTCCAGTTATAAAATAGTGTATTAACTAGTAAATGTAATGGCAAATGCCAGGTTACTTCAGTCTGCCCCTGCCCCGTGCTTCCTCCTCCCCATCCCCTCTCCACTATACTTACCAGTAAAATGGTTAGGGGGTTGAGTTGAGAAAGGGGGTGCCCACCATGGCTCTCACTGCACATGGCGGAGATGGGACAGACCACCATAGATTATTATATAGATGTATACAGTAAGTAACTAATACTAGTAACTTTAATATAAAATTAGCAGTAAAATCATTGTCATGGAATGACAACTCTAGTAGATTCACTTTAGTGTGAAATCACAATATTTTTTAACAGCTCTTTCATGTGTTTAGTGAAATCACAGATATACTGTAGTGCTGTGTAACATCACCTTACATGTTACTTACCATTGCCAGGTCCAGCACGTTATCATATGTGGCATATGAATGCTGTTCGATACTGGGGGACCCTACATTAATTAAAAGTTGTATTATTAAATTGTAGAAACATATTTGGAAAATTGTGGAAGTAAATCAATATTACAAAAAATTTCCACTTTAATTCCCAAGACTGCTAAGAGATGAGTAGGTTGAAGCTTTGTGATGCCCTTGAGCCTTATAATCTTTTTGTTTCTGACCCTTGATTTGGGACCAGTCAAGTAATGTCAAAGGTAAAGTTAGTGTGGTCTTCTGCTGATGTTGTATTTATAATTAAGCTTAAAATACATGAAATGTGTTTTATAACTGCACATTATACTGGGACAGTCCAAACTGAAATGACTGATCTGACTTTCTAACTATTATCTTTTATTTATGAACTTTTATTTTAAACCATCTCAAAGTTTCTCAGCTTTGTTACAGGAATATACATAGTAACAATATAACATGACATTTCACAATTACAGTACAGTGTAAAGTATATATGGTAAGTGTGAGAATAGAAGTTCCTAAACATTAAACAGACTTGGCTCTTGATTTATTAAGCTTCTTGGTAGTTATGACTATGAAATTTAAAATCACTGTAATTTTTAAATGCAATACATGCCTGGTTTTGCATTTATTAATTCTGCCATATTGTTTCAGGGTCAAAACTAGAGACAATCGATGACTTGCAAAAGCCGATAATAAATATAGCTGAACCAATAGTTAACAATAAAGCAAGTTAAAACCAGAGGCCATGTCTTTGCGTGTTTAGCCTGGGTAGTGTAAGGGTTAAAATTTGTGTGATGGAATAAACAGTGTTTTAACTTGACATACTGTATAGTGACATATGTTTGATTGATGGGTGTTTCTGAGTTATGCTGAACACTAGATTATATTGTATAGATAAGTAGCTCTCTTTGCTTCTCCATGTAATTCTGGAATCTACCATCCCACCCTCCCCATTGTATAGTAAGTTTGTATTTTTGAATGAAATTGTGGGTGGCAGCATAAAATGGCTCATATTAATTTAGTGGTTATAAAGTTTTGAGTGTACCCTCCCTTAATTTGGTGATGATGACGACCCTGGACTGACATGGCAACACTGACCTTCCAGAAATGTACACCATAGGGGGAATTCTAAGAGAGGGTGGTACAATATTTCATATGTGTGTATGATCTTTATTCCATTTCTCAATGGTCCGCTGCCATACCTTTTTTCCTCCCATTACTTTCCTATTTTTAGTGAAAGGAATTTTATCTAATTTTTTGCCAAATCTCTGTCTCTTTATTTGATTCTGATATATTAGTGTGTTTTTTTAGCTCACAGTATGTGTCTGAGTTTAAATAAAGGGTTGTAAAGATATAGGTAAGGGCTAATACTGTATTTGTGGTGTTTCAATCTTTATAGCGTTTAATGTACTTTTTATTCCTTCTGTTCCCATGTCTCTCTGGCTTGTGTCACTAATACCCCATGTGTGTGTTCATCCATTAGCCAATATATTCTAAACTATAATCTTACCCAGGTAAATACAGGTGTGCTGTAACCTGGCACCTAGTGCTGTCATGTTATGTTATTGTAGGAGGATGCCAGTCTGGTATGAGGTTATTACAGGTCATCATTGCTATGCCTCTTGAGTCCATCTATTATCCTTATATGGTTGACCAGGAAGTAAACATGAGGGCCAGGTAATGTCTCTCTGAAGATGCCCCTCCACAGGGGACAATCAGGACTTAAACCAAATTCCCTGTCATTGTGCGTTCTGTTTACTGTCCTCTGTTACATCCTGGGCTCTGACAGACAACTCGGAGCCTGACCCAGCATGTCGTCAGCAGGAGAAGGACAGCTGTGGAAGATAGGAGGTAGATACCTGAGGTGGGAATCCCACCAATCAGGAACCTGTGTCTCCTCCCCAGGTGAGCGCGGCATGATGGGCATTTGGAAGGTTTTAAAAGAGGTTGCGCAGGTCAGCTCCTGATGTTAGTTGCAGGACTCTGGCTAAGGGGTGATTCTCTGCCAGGGTACCTTGTGGAACGCATCACCAGTGCTGTGTAGACTTATACATGTACTTACTACTGCATGGACTAATCTGCTATCACTGCTGTGTGGACTCAGTGATAGTTCTGCTGTGTGGACCTGTTTTTCTGGAACTTCTGTGTGGAATTGCTGTGGACCTAAAACCTCTACTGGGACTAACTAGCTGGACTGCTACCTGTATACTGTTTCTGGTCTATATTTACCTCTGTTTCCTGTGTGATATCTATTCCTGTGTGCAGTGAGAAATAAACTATCACATTGGTTTCATCTGCTCTGTGTCTGAGTGATTAGAAGAACCCTGTATCCTCTCAAGGGTAAAATCAAAATCACAGTTTTGGCAACAAGGTGCACATTTAAGGGCCTTCCCCGTTAGGACAAGTAGATCTTGCCTGTGGAGACTACAGACTGCATTGATAGTGCTAAAGAAGGAGGTCACTATTCTGAAGAGCTTACATTCACTTGGATCTCACAGCAGCACAAGTTATCACATGCGGAAATTTTGGATTCTAAACCTGGCACTTGTCTTCTTTACTTACCTGTCATCTCCTCTGTGACAGGAGGGACACATCGCTTGTAGACTAGGAAGCTTACACTGACAATCAGTATAATTCCCAGAACTGTCCCACTGATGATTCCTGCAGTAACAGCAGTGTTTGTCTGGGCAGAGTATTCAGGAGTATCTTTGATAGAAGAGATTAATGAGTGTAAATAATACTGATCTCTGGAACCACAACTCACTCTTTTGTTTTGTTTGTTTCTAATAAACTGAACCAGGACAAACTTCTGATAAGAGCTTTGTAAAACTATAATGTCAAATAATAAAATATATGGGTCTGATTTTGAGTTGGGAGTAAAACAAGAAAAAAATAAAAGCAAGTAACTATGCAGCGTGTTAAACCCATGTTGCACTGCAGGTGAGACAGGTGTAAAATGTGCAAAGGTGTGAGATAGGCGTGTGCAAACTCATATCTAAACTGTAGTGCAAAAATAAAGTTGTTTAGCAATTGTAGGCTACATGCAAAAGCCATCAGTATTTACCGTACCAAGCCTGCATGCAAAAAATAAATAAATGTATTTGCACCCTATGCATTGCAACATGGGGAGTGATTCAGACCTGATCGTAGATGTACTAAATTTAGCACATCTACAGTCAGTTTCACAGACATGTGGGGGGATGTCCAGCACAGGGCTAGTCCGCCCCGCATGTCTGGCTCTGCCTACCCACCCCCCACCCCCCGCACAGGTACAAAAGCATCGCATGACGACGATGCTTTTGTACCTGACAAGTAGCTCCCTGCCAGCGCAGCTCCTGTGTGCTGGCAGTAAACAACTCACCACGTCCCAGGTCACAGCGGCTGCGTATGACGTCACGCAGCCACCGCGGCCCGCCTTCCCCAATGGTCCGGACATGCCTCCGTTGTCTGGACCGCGCCCCGCCAACGACGCTCTAACACCGTTGGCATGCCCCCTCCGGCCTCGCAACCGCTCTTCCTGTCAATCAGGCAGACGCGATCGCACTAGTGAGATGCCGATAGCATCTTACTGGGCATGCGTGCATACTCCACAAAGTAATTCAGACTGTGATCACTGCCGCTGCAGTGATCCAGTCTGAATTACCCCCATGGTTTGTTTCAGGTGCGAAGTTACATGATTTTTTCTTTTTTGCTTTGCTCCCATCTCAGAATCAGCCCCAATATTTATAAGTCACAAACAAAAGACCAGGTGCCTCCAATTATTTGCAACTAAGTTAAACCTGAATATACTGTAGAACACCTGCTTCTGTCACAGTGAGGGGGATCCCACTCCCCTCAGAAAGAGAAACAGCAGAAATAAAATGCAGGGCCATACTAAAATGATAAGTATATAATATATTTATTAAAATAAAAAAATACAATAATTACAGTAACATTCTCTCGGGATAAAAGTATCAAACATCAAATAATAAAAACAGCCTGTATAATCACGTGCTTAAAAGCCCTTTAAATATAAATAACTACAATGTTACAGAATTCATAAAAGCAACACTGTGAATACTGGTCTGAGATTCAGTGTAATAAAAATCAATGGGGGCGATCCAGTTGTTTTTGCGCTCCCACTCTTCTGTCTAAAGTGATGGGAGATCGGGGGCGCTATTTAAATGTTTTTTTTATCACGCACGTCGCACCCAAACAGAATGTGTTTAGCTGCATAAAGTAACGGGCGCTACACAAAAAGCTGTAATGCCCTCCCCCGTGGCTAATCGTTCCCGAACAGAGGAACAATTGAATTTCTTAAATCAAGCCATCTAGTGTATTGAATTCCCCCCGATGAGTCAACTGGGAATATAGTCGGCATCCCGACAGTTAGGATGCCACCGCTAAAAATCCCAACAATCAACATACAAAGTTATGAAATAGGCAATATTAAAATATATATATACGGGACCATGTGGTTAACTAATATAGATACTGTAATGATATATTGTGCCGTAGTACGGTGGATCATGCAGTGTGTATGCTATCATGATATATTATTAGGTCATATCAGCTCGTTGCAAGATCGACAGATTGTTCAGCTGTGTACCTAGGTTTAGGCTATGGTCTCCAAAGAAACCAATGATGTTGCTATAGCTTTTTTTGTCTACTCAATTGATAGACAAACAAAAAAAGAACTAAAAGTAAATATTCTTTTTGTTACAAAAGATCAGAACCTACACACAAGTGTGCAAACAAGAAGAACAACATATAGAAAAAAGGAAAATGATTAAAAAAAGTATTGATTGCATATTATTTTCAGATATATACAGTGGCATCATTACGAGGGTGCGAGCCACAGCCAGGTGTCACCCGCGAAGGGGTGACAACAAAATAATAAAAAAAAAATTGTCCTTATTCTGCTCACAAAAGGGACAGCTGCACCTTTAGGGAGATCCTGTTAGCAGAATCCTAAACAAATATCACTCTAAATAAAAATTTCCAGAGGGTGCTAGAAATAGGATACGGTTATGTGACTGGCGGTCGGGAGACTGCTGGTTACTATACCGATGCCGGAATCCCACCTGGTGAAAAGCATGACAGTCAGCATTGTCAAAGTCAGAAAAATATCTCTATGCACACTACCATATTTGCACCTCACACAGGTCCGTGCTGCGCATGCGTACGCTCTCCCGTACGTGCGCATACTCACAGTCGCGGGCACCCGCAGGCGCACGGTATGCGTATTTACGGTAGAGTTTATGTGATCGTAGCGTGCGACTCAATCGTTACATATTTTCACTATATAATGTATTTTGTAGATCATGGTCCCTTTGATAGATTCTGAAAGTTTGGTTAATATAGAATGTTCATGAACAGAGAAATCCCTCTTTGTTTGATACGAAGGGTCAGACAGGAGTAATACAGTGGTGTTTAGTATCCATCGGAAGAATATTTAATTAGAAATATTCCGGTGTTGGTTTGAAGCAGATCAATCGCTCGTGCGAATAGTTATGGACATAAGAAGTTTATGAACATTTACTTTATTTGCACTTTATTACCCATGCGGCGGGAAACCCAGTTTCCCTCCCACCTGAGCTGTTGGAAATAGTCACAGCCCACCTGTATGAATCAACCTATGACCTTTTGCTATAATGCGAAGCCGAATTCCTGTGTCCAATGAACAATGAGATTGTAGGGACCATTGAATTGCATTGTGTGTGGGGCATAAATAGGCAGGCCGACCATATCCAGTTCACTCTCTTCAACGGTTCTCATTGCTGATAATCGGGAGCTGGATATCGAGGCGCATGCGATCGTTTCCCCTTGTGCGTAAGTGTTTCTCCGCAACTATATTGATCTTCTTGTTATTGTGGGCCAATCTCTCTCAATTTCTCTCTCTCTCTCCTTCTCTTTCTCACTCATTTTCCCTTAAATTGTATTGTATTGTATTTCCTGTGTAGTTATCTGGTTAGGTAGTCTATGTTATATTGTAGTGTATGACTTGTATTGTGTTTAACTCTTTTGCAAGTATAGCATTCATAATATATATATAAGGCGTTGGACCCTGAGCACGGTATCTGTGTGTTTCTTATAGAGTTAAGTATTCTCAGAGCGTCGGTGACGCTCAAACTGCTTTTAAGCTAGTAAGGTTATACTGTGTTGCATTTACACCATATCACTACACAAAGGGTTTACTGCATAATACCCTGTTTATGGTTTAGATATAAAGGTTTTACATTGTGAGCGTGTGTGCCGCTGGTGATCTCTTCGTGGTCTCGAGCGGTCGCATCGCTATAGCGAATCATTACGGTAGTCGGCAGCCAATAGCGTGCCTGCCAGTGATCTCTTGGCCGTGAGCGAACGTAACGCTTGAGCGTCTCGACCACGGCTAAGCGATCGTTACGCAACGTGCGTACCCTTGCGGTACTTCATACGTAGTTAGCGTACAGTGTTCTTAGACCTCATAAAGGGTATTATATACGATAAATATTTAGCTTTATCAATTGGCGGCTCGCCCGTCCTTCACATATCTACACTAGGTAATTTCAGCAGACATTATCCAGCAGCAAAGGGCGGGAGATCATATTCCTCGTAGTGCTGTTTGGATAAGCGTCTGCTTCTCTTAGTAAAGGGTGCTGAAGGAATCCGGGAACCGGAGGTAAGAACAAAACAATAGTGTCTTTTTAAAACTGTTTATTTTTCTGTCTTGCGTACACACGCACGCACACATATATATCTGCATTTCCTTTTCATTGGTGTATTTTCGTATGTCACTCTCCTGTTTGCCAGTTCTATAGTTGATAAACGTATAAATTGTGTTACGGTGGATCTTTATTTTGCGTACACGTGTCTCTAACAAGGACTGAGATTTGTGCACGCAATCCAAGGGCCGACGCACGCAGCGTATATTACGCAACGGAGCGTACGGGTACGCCCACGTAACTCAAATCACAAGTTTTTTTCTCTCCTCTCAACGCGATAAGTAGCGCCACGCGGTAAATAACGCCAGGCGATAAATCGCACAAATTTTTTTTTAAATTCTAAATTTAAATTAATAGATCCTTCTCCTAATTTGTAACACATCTGGTCTAAAGAGAAATTTCTGCGCAGAAATAGAAATAGAAACAAAAGTGTACATGTGGTGAGTGAGTGTGTTGTATACAATTTTACAGGTTGAACCACAAGAAAAGTCGAGTTCTCGTGAGGTACATGCGTGTAAGTGACGTACATGGTGGCTAGGGAGGCATCCCTGGTTAAAACATACAATTTGAGCATTAGAGTGTAGCAGACCAGGAGGTCATACTGTAACAGACCAGGAGGTCATAGCAGACCAGCAGGTTCAGGTACAGCAGACAAGGAAGTCCGCTATACAGTCCACAGGCACAACACCAAGAAAGGGTTGGTGCAACACCCATATAGGCCATACAAGCTCTGGCTGAAGGAATTCGCAGCCGAAATTTTCGATTCCACTGGTCGCTCAGTACATAAGATTAGTTGCTTGTGTACTAAACGATTGTACCGCACGTAATTGTGTGCATTAGTAAACCTGACCGGTACTATTTGTGTACGAAGGTCATAAACGCTATTTGTACATTCTAACGTGATTTGTGTAACTTTTTTTATTTTAAGGGAAGTTCGCTGCTCACTCAGGAACTATCCAGCAACCAATAGTTACTGGAAAGAGTAAGTGTTCTTCGGAGCACCCTCACAGGTTCCAGTAAATAGAGGTTCAGGTCGCAGGGGCCCTAGGTCGAGTACGCCAGCACCATATCGGTGTGATCAGGTCGTATTGGTCGGCGTTGGCGAGTGAGTGGGGTACTCGGTAAACCGCCACCGTCAGCCTATTTTGGACATTTGGTTTGCGTAAGGGTTAGTTGAATAAAGCAACACCTTCGAACTATGGGGGCCACTTGTTCAGGTAGGGGGCGATCAACCTCGGTTCGGGTTGATTCAGTGAACCGACCAATTGGGTCGGCAAGGTATGTAATGTGTGAGAAATACGGAAGTCACACAGAAGCTTTATGTGATGAATGGGAGAGAATGACAGTACATGACGGGGAGAAATTCCCAAGAGTAGGTAGCTTCAGCACAGAAGTGTTAACGAATTTAAGGAGAAGGATATGTCTCATTAAATCAACAAAGAGACGAATCAAACATTACGATTATTTGCAGTTGTGGCAACAGGAAGGTGACATACAGAGAGGATTGGCTCAGGCGGCGGGATCTGGCTCAATCAGAAAACTGATAGCCACGGCCCCACCGCCACCATACATATCAGGAGAGAAATTGGTTGCGGAGAATGACGCACTAAGGTGTAACACACAAACACTTAGCAACTGTATAAATGTTAAAGATAATGTTAACCAATTAACCAATGCAAGTATTAACCCGTGCAAGTTGTACCCTGTTTTGTACTTTCCTCAGGAGTGTGATCAAGAAGACGAATCGGCAACAATTTCAGCGCTCTCTCTAGCAGCCACCATAGCAGAGACCACAGTAGGCACAGCTCCACCCACGAGATTAGTAACAAAGGCCCCTAGCGGAGGGATAGGTGAGGTCGTATCTACTGGTCAGTACGGCACCATACACTATGCTGAAGCCATTTCACCACAGGCTGTAGAACCCACACAGAGTGATGTTGTTAGAGTTACTCCTGTTAGGGTAATAGCTGTTCCAAATGGGAAAACTGACACATCAGGAGTCACCCCTGTGAGGAACATTGCCATGTATAGCCCATTTTCCAGAATGGAATTAAGGACCATAGTGTCTGAATTCCCTGACCCTAGAAAAGACTTAGTTGCCAGTCAAAAATACATCAGAGACTTAGGTAACACTGTAGAGCCCAACAATAAAGACTGGCAGATATTGCTGAGAGCATGTTTACCCTCCAATGTTGACGCAACTCAATTTTTAGCTGATTGCGGATTAGATCAGGATGTACCTCTTACAGATGTGTACAACAAAGATAATGTAAAAAGAATAAACTTACAGTTAAAAGAGTATTTCCCAGCGGTAGTCAGATGGAACAAGATATTCTCCATTAAACAGAAGGAGTCAGAGACAGCTGCAGAGTATTTTCACAGAGCATTATCAGAAATGGCAAAATACACAGGCATAGAGGACATTAAAACAAACATAAACCATCGAGAAGTAGCAGTATCGGTACTGATGGATGGTTTAAAAGAATCATTAAAGACTATGGTACAGACCACACAACCATGTTGGCGAGGTCTGTCTGTGGCTACTTTGAGAGAGGCTGCTATTGATCACGATAGGAACATCACCAGACACAGGGAACAACAAAGTGATAAGTTAATGGCCGTAAGTATACAGGCCCTGACCACAAGGCAGCCTTTGTTTGTATCACCAAACCCTGTGGGTAAGTCAAGTGTGGTTACTTGTTATTCTTGTCATAAACAGGGACACATGGCACGAGATTGTAGAGTAAAGAATGTACGAAACTCATACCAACCCCCTAGACAACGACACGACACACGACATTGGGAGCAAGGTCCGCAGAAACGGAGTTATGAGCCACATGCAGGGGAAACAAAAAGATACCCCCCAAACAGAGATTGGCAAACCTCTGGTAGTTCCCAGCTAACTCCCTCACAAGTAGTTGCTGCCAGCGGGATTCAGGGAGGTCACCATACCCAATAGGGGTGTGGCCATACCTGTAATCTGCAGCCAGTAAAATTGATTGCAAGTCTTGGAAGTGAACCAGAAATTGCAATCAATGTAGCTGGTAAATCATTAAACTTTCTTGTAGACACAGGGGCGGCCAAATCAGTGATAAATTCGACAGTGGGCATGAGGACCACTGGTAGGACAATTCCAGCCGTGGGAGTAACAGGAGTAGTCCAGCATTACCCTGTTAGCAAACCAGCAGAGATTACAATAGGGCCTTTACATACCAAGCATTCCTTTTTGCTGGCTGCATCGGCACCGACCAATCTCCTGGGAAGAGACTTACTGTGTAAAATGGGATGCGTCATTTATTGTACTCCTGAAGGTGTATTCTTGGACATACCTGAGAATCACGCTCAGGAAGTACGAGACATGTTAGACTCCCCGTCAAAATTAATGTCGCATACCACTATGACAAATAGGACTCCCTCCCAAGTAGAAGAAATGACATCTCAGATACCAGAGTCACTTTGGACTAAAGATGGACAGGACACTGGATTAATGGCAAACATAGCTCCGGTAGTTGTACAAGTAAAAGATGGTAGGATAGCTCCAAAAATCCCACAGTACCCTCTGAAGCCAGAGGTGGAGTTAGGAGTTTACCCAGTAATAGAGCGCTTGCTACAACAGGGCATTCTGGTAAGAACGTCCAGCACTGCTAATAGTCCCATCTTCCCTGTGAAAAAGAGTGGGGGGAGGGGTTACCGGCTAGTGCAGGATCTAAGGGGGATTAACAAAATAGTTGAGAGTCAGTTCCCCGTAGTGCCAAATCCAGCTGTCATCCTAATGCAAATCCCTCCCACTGCGAAATTTTTCACTGTTATTGACCTCTGCTCCGCTTTCTTTTCGGTACCTCTGCACCCTGACAGTCAATATTTGTTTGCATTTACATACAGAGGAGTCCAATACACATGGACTCGATTACCACAAGGATTCATAGATAGCCCAAGTATATTTTCTCAGGCTTTGCATGATTGTTTACAGTCTTTCCAACCAGTGAGTGGATCAGTATTAATACAGTACGTGGATGATCTACTACTGTGTTCTGATTCATTGGAGGCATCCCTGAAGGATACGAAACAGCTCCTGTTTCATCTTTCAGACACAGGACACAAGGTTTCCAAAGACAAGTTGCAATTATGCCAAACTAAGGTAAAATATTTGGGACACTGTTTAACACAAGGACTGAGACACCTGACCGCTGATAGAATTCAAGCAATTAGAGACATGACTCTGCCACAAACCCAGCAACAAATCAGAACATTTTTAGGAATGTGTGGGTATTGCCGTAACTGGATCCCAGGGTTTTCCATCCTAGCGTTACCTTTGCAGAAGATGGTCTCCTCAAACAAACCTGATCGGATTTCGCATACAGACGAGTCTGAGGCAGCATTTGAGAGACTTAAACAGTGCCTAACGCAGGCACCAGCATTAGGTATGCCGGACTATGGGAAACCCTTTGAACTATACGGAACAGAAAGTGCTGGTTGCGCGGCAGGCGTACTAACCCAAAAGCACGGTGATGCCAGCAGGCCAGTAGCATATTACAGCGCTCAGCTAGACACGGTAGCGCGATCCCTCCCCACATGCTTGCGAAGCGTTGCTGCGATAGCATTGCTAGTAACGAAAAGCGAAGACATCGTGCTAGGTCACAACCTCACAATTCATACACCACATGCAGTGTCAGCCTTGTTAAATTCTGCCCAAACCAGGCACGTCTCATCAGCGCGGTTTACAAGATGGGAATTGGCACTAATGGCCCCCGTAAACATCACCATAAGGAGATGCAGTGCATTAAATCCTGCAACATATCTCCCAGGTGTGCCTGGACAGGCACAAAGGGTGGAGGATGAGAGTGGTGGGGAAGGAGGATTTAATACAAAGGAAGACACTCATGATTGTATGGAATATTTGACCCAAAATTTTACCGCAAGGCCTGACATCAGTGACAACCCACTGGAAGATGCAGAACTTACGTTCTACACGGACGGTAGTTGTCATAGACAGTCAGACTCGGGAGACTTGTGTACTGGATACGCAGTCGTAGATGACCAAGGCACCATAGAAGCGGAACCGCTAGGCCCACCTCACTCAGCCCAGGTTGCTGAACTGGTCGCCCTAACCAGAGCATGTGAATTGGCTAAGGGAAAATCAGCCAATATCTACACCGATTCTAGATACGCATTCGGGGTAGTCCATGATTTCGGAGCCCTATGGCGCCTCAGAAATTTCATGACGGCAGCTGGTACACCGGTAGCGCATGCAGCTCACATAAAAAGGCTTCTAACAGCGATACAGGAACCCGACAGAGTGGCTGTTATCAAATGTAAAGCACATACATATAGCCAAGACCCAGTATCGCTTGGTAACAGCCGAGCAGACGAAGCAGCTAAGTTAGCAGCTGGTACCCCCAGACAGACAGACACCACACAACTGATGGTATTTAATACCATCAACACACAGAAGTTGTGTGAAATGCAAAATTTGTGTTCCACACAGGAAAAGGCAGTCTGGAAGGCAAAGGGATATGGCCAGGAGTCCTCAGGACTCTGGACGGATGGACATGGTAAACCGGTGGCCCCCAGAGCATACCTTCCATGTTTGGCTGAGGCAGCTCACGGGCTGACTCATCTAGGCAAGGAAGGGATGTGCAAGTTGGTAAGAGCATATTGGTGCGCCCCAGGATTCTCCTCTCATGCGAGTAAAAGAGCCATGTCATGCCTTACCTGTTTGAGAAAGAATATTGGAAAGGCAATACCTACAGAACCATCCCATATCCCACCTGCCGGCGGCCCTTTCCAGGTAATACAGATTGACTTCATTCAATTACCCCCTTGTCGAAATTTGAAATATGTACTTGTTTGTATAGATGTTTTCTCAAATTGGGTCGAAGCATTTCCGGCGGCCACAAATACCGCTATGTTTACTGCTAAGAAAATTGTGCAGGAATTTGTATGTAGATATGGTATCCCTAGAATTATCGAAAGTGATAGGGGTACCCATTTTACAGGTGATGTCTTTCAAGGAATGTGTAAATTGATGGGAATTGATAGCAAGCTGCATACTCCATACCGTCCACAGGCGAGTGCGAAAGTGGAAAGAGTGAACAGCACTATTAAAAATAAACTGAGTAAAGTGATGGCAGAGACAGGATTGACATGGCCAGAAGCTTTACCCATTGTACTGTACAGCATCAGAACCACTCCCAGGTCCCCTCTTAATCTGTCTCCCTTTGAAATCTTGTTTGGTCGACAACCGCATGTTATGATTAACCCTCAGGATGATTTGAAGTGTAACAATGAAGTGACTGTAAAATACTTGATTAACATGAGTAAACAGTTAAGGAATCAAAATGATAATCTGAAGTTAGTGATTCCTGATTTACCAGATAGTAATTGTCATGACATTGAACCTGGGGATTATGTAATGATACGGAATTTTCTACGCTCAGGTTGCCTTATTGACAGATGGGAAGGACCATACCAGGTCTTATTGACTAGCACTACAGCATTGAAGGTTGCTGAGAGAGAGACTTGGGTTCATTCGTCCCACTGTAAGAAGGTTGCTGATCCAGAGAGGTCCCGCGATAAGGAACAGACGGTAGAGGTTGTATCACTGGAGTGTCTGTTCCAGGAAGATTGAGGCGGCACCTGAGCATCGAGAACCACAAGATCAAAAGCAGTTGTCGATCCCCTGTTCCCTTTTATTGTTTTTCTCCAACTTCCCATCCCATTTCCCCCTTAATTATTTTTTTTCCCCCTCTCATTCTTCTTCGTCTCCTCCTATAAGATGGACTTGCCCCAAGAGACTGTGATCCGGATTTTCCTGTTGACCATGATGTTGACCAGAGCAGTCTGTTCCGGCGAGAGTACCATGGAGGTCGAGAGAGGTTCTGGAATGGGTTCTGATGATAAAGATGGAGGCGTAGTTTTCCAAGAACAACTTAACCAACAAGTAAAGGCGAGTATCAGAAAACGATCCGATAGCATTGACCATAGAAGGAATTGTGAAGGATTGTTAGCTGAAGAAAACTGTATCTGTAGGCTCTGTAACAATGTCATTGAGGATGGGTGCATTAAGAAATGCCAATCCAGTTTTAATATCCATATGGACCGGCATCCATTGAGTGACTATCACTCCTTAGTGGGTAATGTGTTAAACAAAACGGATTGTTGGGTATGCTCTCAAGTACCTCAGGGTCATAGCAAATCAGGGCTAGTACCATTTCCTTTAACGATAGAGGAGGTACTTGAGTTAAATGGTGGGAGACCGGTGGACCGGAGGTTTAATATCTCCAGCCCTCCTAGTTTGAAGCTCCACCAATACCATTTGGATAGGTCCCTATTATGTTTCAACATCTCCAATCCCCGAAAGCCGGGAAATTGGGAAGTGTCATGGAGTAACCACACCATGACCTTTTCGCATAGAGCAGATAGAATGCCTACAGATACAGAGCTTGTACGCCACATAGCCAGTAGAGGAAAATCTTTCCGGTATAGGTATACCTTAGGAAATAGGATTACTAGAGTTGGAGAGGTATCACCAGGATACTGTGCACATATCGTACAACCTGATACGTGTACTAAGCAGATGGAAGAATTAGGGTTAGGAGATTTCACATGGAAGGTGTGTAATATGGTTATGTCCTACTCCGTCCCATATGTTCTCCCTGATGATGCATATTTCATATGCGGGAGAAAGGCGTACAAGTGGCTTGCCCCAAACTCTGAAGGATTGTGTTATATTGGAAAAGTACTGCCTGAAGTAATGACTGTATCACATGACAAAATGAAAGACATACACCGTGGTGCCCAAGCTCCTTATACTCACACCCATTACGAGCACGTTGTTAAAAGGCACCTGATAGAGAAGACAGAGCATCCGGCCTCTGATCTGATAAGTGAATCCACCGGGATTCAATTCTTAATCGCGTTAGATTTCACCCGCACCGCTAGAGGAGTGCTGAATTATAAATACATTTCTGCGCTCGCCAATTTGTTAGATAATATCACTGAAATGTATGATGACACGTTTAGGTATACTGGAAGAGAACTTCAGGCTTACAAAACAGAACTGGTACAGCATAGAATGGTTCTCAATTACCTCACAGCAGTGACAGGCGGATATTGTGTCACACTGGCAACACAATACGGCGTGAAATGTTGCACATATATTACGAATAGCACCGAGGATCCGGTCGAGGTCATAGACCAAAAGATGGACGATATTCTCCAATTGAAGTGGGAATTTCGCAGGAGACACAATCTCACTCTTGCTGCTGTAGGTAATGAGCTGACTGGTTGGGTGTCATGGTTGAACCCGCGAAATTGGTTTTCTGGTTTAGGAGACTGGGCTCAAGGAGTCATAATGGATGTTGGGAAGTTTCTCCTATGTATCTTAGGTGTTGTCATATCGATTGGATTGATATTTAGATGCGGTCAGGCTTTAATGAAGTGCAATCATCGTACTAGGGTAATGAGTTTAAGGAGTGAGGAAACTGTAATTCCAATGGACTTGATTTATGACCCAAATGTAGAAACAATGATGTGATGAAAATGCGATTTCTACGGTCCGTTTCTTTCACCTGTTTTTCCGTTTTCTCCAAGGTAACAAGACCCACTTGGACGAGGAATTTGATGAGCCGATATACAGACAACAGAGGGATTAAAGAAGAAGTTTTGACAACCTGATACACAGATTTTTGATGAACTATGCCATGGATCCCCAGTTTCCCTAGAAATTTTAAAATTACGCTAGCCCAACACTTTTGTAAATCTATGGACATTGACAGCTTTGCTCGCACCTTATGAGCAAAAGCACAAAGAAGACTGCATTCAACAGACACCAAACAAGACCTCAATCGACGAATGTACATTTACCTGACATAGAATACCACCGCATTTACCGTAATTATGTCTTTTCTTCATTTCTACAACCCTCAGGTAATGACACACATAGTCGATAGGGAATACAGGCACAGATATCAGCAATCACATATCTCCCCCATTCATGTATCATCAACTAAAATGTGCTCCCCCATTTTGTTACAACCAAAGCCGAAAAGAGCTCGGTAAAGTTTGACAGCCCATCCACAGACCCGTACCACGGGATAAGAAGGAATTCAAATGTATACTTCGCAATACCTCGAAGCTTGATTTAAAACACGTACGGCACGATGATACATGACCCCCAAGCACGGATTCATACACACATGCTTCTGCTATCTCACTAGGTCATACCCTTTTCCTACCTTCTCCTCTCCTCCCCTACCCAACCATGTAAATGTATTAACCCCTGACATATATTTTTCTCTTTTTAAATGTTTTTAGAAGGTGGCAGTTATTATTGACTGCCAAAGGGTGGACTGTCAAAGTCAGAAAAATATCTCTATGCACACTACCATATTTGCACCTCACACAGGTCCGTGCTGCGCATGCGTACGCTCTCCCGTACGTGCGAATACTCACAGTCGCGGGCACCCGCAGGCGCACGGTATGCGTATTTACGGTAGAGTTTATGTGATCGTAGCGTGCGACTCAATCGTTACATATTTTCACTATATAATGTATTTTGTAGATCATGGTCCCTTTGATAGATTCTGAAAGTTTGGTTAATATAGAATGTTCATGAACAGAGAAATCCCTCTTTGTTTGATACGAAGGGTCAGACAGGAGTAATACAGTGGTGTTTAGTATCCATCGGAAGAATATTTAATTAGAAATATTCCGGTGTTGGTTTGAAGCAGATCAATCGCTCGTGCGAATAGTTATGGACATAAGAAGTTTATGAACATTTACTTTATTTGCACTTTATTACCCATGCGGCGGGAAACCCAGTTTCCCTCCCACCTGAGCTGTTGGAAATAGTCACAGCCCACCTGTATGAATCAACCTATGACCTTTTGTTATAATGCGAAGCCGAATTCCTGTGTCCAATGAACAATGAGATTGTAGGGACCATTGAATTGCATTGTGTGTGGGGCATAAATAGGCAGGCCGACCATATCCAGTTCACTCTCTTCAACGGTTCTCATTGCTGATAATCGGGAGCTGGATATCGAGGCGCATGCGATCGTTTCCCCTTGTGCGTAAGTGTTTCTCCGCAACTATATTGATCTTCTTGTTATTGTGGGCCAATCTCTCTCAATTTCTCTCTCTCTCTCCTTCTCTTTCTCACTCATTTTCCCTTAAATTGTATTGTATTGTATTTCCTGTGTAGTTATCTGGTTAGGTAGTCTATGTTATATTGTAGTGTATGACTTGTATTGTGTTTAACTCTTTTGCAAGTATAGCATTCATAATATATATATAAGGCGTTGGACCCTGAGCACGGTATCTGTGTGTTTCTTATAGAGTTAAGTATTCTCAGAGCGTCGGTGACGCTCAAACTGCTTTTAAGCTAGTAAGGTTATACTGTGTTGCATTTACACCATATCACTACACAAAGGGTTTACTGCATAATACCCTGTTTATGGTTTAGATATAAAGGTTTTACATTGTGAGCGTGTGTGCCGCTGGTGATCTCTTCGTGGTCTCGAGCGGTCGCATCGCTATAGCGAATCATTACGGTAGTCGGCAGCCAATAGCGTGCCTGCCAGTGATCTCTTGGCCGTGAGCGAACGTAACGCTTGAGCGTCTCGACCACGGCTAAGCGATCGTTACGCAACGTGCGTACCCTTGCGGTACTTCATACGTAGTTAGCGTACAGTGTTCTTAGACCTCATAAAGGGTATTATATACGATAAATATTTAGCTTTATCAGCATGCCGACTGACAGGGACTATTCCCACTCGTGGGTGTCCACGCACCCATAGATTGGGAATAGAACTTGTGGCAAGCACAGCAAGCCACTGAGCCCACTGCGTGGGGAGCATAGGGGCTTTGTTGCGCTCCTTCCCACAGCAATCTAAACACTGGGATCCCTGCATCAGTATGGTGACCGGAGGTATATGGTGACCCATACCCAAACCCTAGAAACAATCACCAATGTTTTTCCATGCTGATCAATGTCAGTTTAATATGTTCAATAAAGTGTTATCAATAAAATAATTATCCACTCAGATGTCACTTACTGTGGTTTGTTCTTCCTGACTGAGCCACCAAAGGTTTTCTAATGCAGTGAGCAGTGAGGTGCGGTGAGGTCAATGACTGGTGAGGCACTAGCTTGTATTAGAGCTAGATATTCACATACTTACTGACTGTATATGATTTGGTGATGAGTTTTGACTTTACAAATTAGTAGAATAATACAAAGATGATACGAATAATACAAATATGATTTTTATAAATTATAAATATATTCTTTTTATTATTCTGATCAATTTTCTAGTCAAAACTCTGGAGTGTACTGAAGGCTCTGCCTTCCCTGCCTACCCTGACCGCACATCACAGGTAATGATTTGGAAATCCGATTTTGGTCTAGAATTATAGTCACCAAAAATCACCCAAATACAATGGCCAATGGCCACTTACTGTATTAGTAGAAATCAGAGTATCTTTTATTCTTAATAAAAAAAAGTTATATATCATATAAAATAGCTTACATTATTTAATAAAAGGTGTCATAGTAACGGCATTTTAAAAGAGATAGAATTCTACCCCACCAGCACCTTTCCAGAAATGATCTCCATGACAGGGACTTCAACCGTGGCAGTTAGATACAACACCAAATCCTACACATTTCAACCCTTAAACAGGACTTCTTCAGGGATACTTATTGATAATTCAAAAACACTGTACATAAAAACTATTTCAAAAGGAATGAATCCCAAAGTTGAAAGACCACATACTTTGGACATGCTGTAGCTAAGTGGACCAAAGTTAGGTGGACCACATCTGTCATCCAGCTGCAACACACACACACACACACACACACACACACACACACACACACACACACATTACGTATTTTAGAACATTATATTGCTATGGTGATCACTGATTAGCAACATGATTGTTCCTAGCTATGTTAAACATTTTTATTAGGGAGGTTTTTTTTATATTGATAGGTTGGATTTTTCCTTGACATACTATAGTATTAAGCTGCCATCTGCTTGGTGGACAACCATTTGTTACACCTTTATGACACATCATTATTATTTGTCACATGATTTGTACATTTTGGAGTTTTTATAATGAGATGCCTTTTTACTTGAGTACCAGTTTTGCATTTTATACACTTTATATAATTGCAACATGTGTAGTGCAATGATTTATCTGTAACTTGTAACATTAAGACACCCCTTTTTTCATTAATATAAAGATCTACCCCTAATAAAGCCTCGTATGGAGATGAAACATGTAGGGTAACATGCTATACAGGGGTTCAGAGGAAACAGCCCCCTACTAGAGGCTGAGAAACGTGTTAAGTTACAACCACAGGATGCTGAGCCTTGAGACCGTGGACACTTCCAGTAGCACCTGACCCACGGAGGAGTGGGGATACGAGATGTTACATCAAGACCTCCATACGTGCAGCAGTGCTGTGGGACAGTGAGGATAGTGGTAACACCATAAAAACAGCAGTGGCAACCGAGTACGGCAGGAGCCGGGAGAGACATACCGAGACCACCGAATACCTATTGCGGTCGGAGCCTAGCATGGATGCACACCGTTTTTAACAGTCCGGGGAACTGGTAATGTTTACAACTTATGCCAATTAAGGTGCACCTTGAGCTAGAGACAGTGCACATTTTGTTCTAAAACGTTTGAGTGACTTAGGGGCAGATGTATTAACTTGGAGAAGGCATAAGGAAATGATAAACCAGTGATAAGTGCAAGGTGATAAACGCACAGTTAATCAGCTCCAAAATGCAAATTGACAGTTAGGAGCTGATTGGCTGGTGCATTTATCACCTTGCACGTATCACTGGTTTATCACCTCCTTATGCCCAGGGC
Organism: Pseudophryne corroboree; assembly: GCF_028390025.1. Classification (NCBI taxonomy): domain Eukaryota; kingdom Metazoa; phylum Chordata; class Amphibia; order Anura; family Myobatrachidae; genus Pseudophryne; species Pseudophryne corroboree. The sequence goes on from NC_086453.1 coordinate 150,460,702, forward strand.
CGGATTAAGCCTTGGGGGGGGGGGCAGGGCACTTAAAACAGGGGGCCGGGGAAAGGGGGATGCATATTAGATTGGGCATTCCTAACATGACCCATTCCTGGTGGGACAAAACGCTCTGGACCTGGACTTCCCTCATAATATGATTTGCATCACTTATGTTAAACTATTTAATTAATAAGAAAGGTATTTCAACAGAGGTGATTGCAATCATAAATAAAGAGAGAAGTCCAGGTAGAGAGTATTTTATCCCTCCTGGAATGGGTCATGCTGGGATGTATGGATTGTGTATATTAAATTTAAACCAATGGTAGTTTAATAATGCCTGGATACTGTTTATAGCTCTACCTAATGGAGAGACAACTATTTAGTAAAGTTTCCTTGTAATGGAACAATGACAACTTAAACAACCTTAAAATACACGTAAAAAATAAAATCTATAATTTATCTTGCAAAAAATGCAATAGCAGCAGCCTCTGTACTATTTACGCACTGGGACAGGACTCAGGAAGACTCTGGGGTATATTTACTAACATTCGTAATTGTCGGGATTTGGAGGGAGATTAAACACGAATGACATTGAATGTGTGAATTTGCAACGTTTTGAATTTTTTATGCCTCATTTACTATGCTGTCGTATTTTGCATTTTCGGTTTTTCCTATGTCGATGTCATTCGTAATTTCGGCCAATGTTTTACTAATCACTCCCGTAAAACACTGGCCGAAATTACGAATGACATTGACATCGGAAAAAACGAAAATGCAGAATTGTATCCAATGATGGGAACTTTGCGGTCTGCGGTAGACCGCGAGGTTAAGTGGGGCCAACCACAAGTGTGACCCCACTTAACCTTGCGGTCTACCGCAGACCGCAAAGTTCCCACCATTGTATACAATAGAGCGCCTATGCGCTACATTGTATCTACAGTGCGCAGCCTGACTGACAGCTCAGGAGCGCACAGCCAATCAGGGAAGTGCCATGACGTGGCGCTCCCTGATTGGCTGAAGGGACCCTCTTTGACAGCAGTCACGGGGGGTCCCGCCAGTCGGGGAAAGGGGATCCATGTGTAAACATGGATCCCCTTTCAGTGCGTGGTTCGGGTAATCTGTTTTTTTATTTTGCCAAGTCCCTGGATTACAAACTTAAAGAAGAGGACCGATCTACACAGGATTTTTTGTGAGTATAATTTTTATTTACAGGTACCCCGAGATTCTACTGGAGAAGAGGACCAACTGCTTCATGTCAACATAGGTAAGTATGTATGAATGTAAGTGTGCGTGTATGTTTAATAAAATTTTACTATCAAGGTGTGTGTGTTTTGTTTTTATTTGGGTATTTTTTTGTAGTAGAACTACAGGTACCAGCGGGCCCATTTCCCCCCCGCATGCTGGTACTTGTGGTTCTCCAAGTACCAGCTTGTGGGGGAGGCTTGCTGGGACTTATAGTTCTGCTACGAAAAACAATATTCTTTTTTTTTAAACAAAAGGCTATCAGCCTCCCATCCGCCACCCTTGGATGGGGGGACAGCCACGGGCTTCACCCCTGGCCCTTGGGTGGCTGGAGGGGGAAACCCCCTTGATTTAAGGGGTCCCCACTCCTCCAGGGTACCCCGGCCAGGGGTGACTAGTTGGTGATTTAATGCCAGGGCTGCAGGGACCAATATAAAAGTGTCCCCCGGCTGTGGCATTATCTCTCTGACTAGTGGAGCCCGGTGCTGGTGTTAAAAATACGGGGGACCCCTATGTCTTTTGTCCCCCGTATTTTTTGCACCAGGACCAGGCGCAGAGCCCGGTGCTGGTTGATAAAATATGGGGGAACCCCTGTCAATTTCCCCCCCGTATTTTTACAACCAGGACCGGCTCAAATAGCCCGAGGCTGGTTATGCTTAGGAGGAGGGACCCCACGCAATTTTTTTTCTGATTTTTAACTCTTTCCCACCCCTTCCCACTGATAAGCATGCACGGATCTCACGGATCCGTGCATGCCTATCAGAACACGGTAAAAAAAGCAGGTCTATTTTAAAACTGCTTTTTTTACGATTTGTATTTTTTCACGGCAGTGATTGTGAATTCGAATTTTTAGTAAATAACCGAGTTGTATAAAATAACAGGCGTGTTTGACCGATGGTGTATTCATTCGTATTTTTTTTCTTTGCCTTCAAAAAAAATACGAATGCCCTCATCACCGCCGAGATTTGTGTTTAGTAAATTCCCGAGATGACACTTTGAAGAAAAAACACCAACTCGGTCAAAATCGGGACTTTAGTAAATATACCTCTCTGTGTCTCTCTCTCAGTCTCTAGAACTGAACACTCTCATTAGATAACAGGCTACACAGGACCCAGACACCCAGGCGGGGAGGAGGGAAAGCTGGCATCCCTGAGTCACTTACATCTCTCTCCGCCCTCCTATCTCTCCTCTGGTTGGAAAGCTCCGTTGGTAGTTCATGAAACCTGATACTCCTGTGTCTCTGCCTGCACTGCATACTGCCCTGCTTACATTCTGGCTGCCTGGTTCTGCTGCTACACAACAGGGAGAACAAATTATGTCAGTGTACTTCAGCTGGGGGGGCCCCTGACAGAGGGGGGCCAGGGTACAGTATGTCCTGCGTTCCCACTTTAATCTGGCTGTGCTTATGCCTTCTCCAGGCTAATACATCTACCCCTGAATGTATTATCAAAACTACTGCGGATAAGTGCTCTAGAGATATCCTGCTGTCAGTAGCGGATCTTGCCACGGGCAAGCAGTACTTTTGCCCGGGGCGCCGCCCCCCGGAGGGCGCAGGGCGCCTTCTGGAGGGCGCCGCACCAGGGCAAGATCCGCTGCTGCAGTGTGTGCCCCCCGGCCCCCGCTGTCGCCCTGCTGCCGCTGGCCGCTGGGAAGGGAAACTAGACGCGTACGCGTCTAGTTTCCCTTCGTGGAGAGGTCCTTTACTGTGCGGTGCGCGATGACGTCATCGCGCACCGCACGGCCAAGGTCCTCTCCACGAAGGGAACTAGACGCTACGCGTCTAGTTTCTCTTCGTTGAAAGGACCTTTGATGTGCGGTGCGCGATGACGTCATCGCGCACCGCGCATCATTCCAGTTTGTACAGGGGGCGTAAATGACCACGCCCCCTGTATGAAGCCACGCCCCCAATGCCGCCCGGGGCGCCAGAAGCCCTGGAACCGGCCCTGCCTGCTGTGATAAAGTTGTTGGAAGCTGAGACTTAATTGCACTTGCAGAACGGCTACTAATGACTAAAGCTTTGCTACACTAACTATAAAGCTTGAGATTACATTGTTACAAAAAATCATTACATACACATATTCTACTTTGATTGTGATTGTTGCTGACAAATTGATTTTAAAAGTTTATAAATAAGAAAATAGGATTTTGGTTACCTACCGGTAAATCCTTTTCTCGTAGTCTGTAGAGGATGCTGGGGTCCACATTATTACCATGGGGTATATTCGGGTCCACCAGGACCCATTGGCACTTTAAGAGTTTGAGAGTGTGGGCTGGCTCCTCCCTCTATGCCCCTTCTACCAGACTCAGTCTAGAAACTGTGCCTGTGGAGACAGACATCTTCGAGAGAAGGATTTAACACAGATAGTGGCGAGATTCATACCAGCTCACACATACAAGGCACATCAAGCTAACTTAGCTTGAAAACTCAGCAACCGCTGAAACATTACTTACCAAGTAACAATGCAGTACTCAACTAAAACGACGTTGTACTGAACCAAATAACGCTAGCAGGAAAACGAAGCGCTAGGCAGGCGCCCAGCATCCTCTATGGACTACGAGAAACGGATTTACCAGTAGGTAACCAAAATCCTATTTTCTCTTACGTCCTAGAGGATGCTGGGGTCCACATTAGTACCATGGGGATGTACCAAAGCTCCCAGAACGGGAGGGAGAGCGCAGAGGCTCCTGCAGAACTGATTGGACTCTGATGATCTGAAGTTCAGTCAAAGTATCGAACTTGTAGAGCTTTGCAAACGTGTTCGACCCAGACCAAGTTGCAGCTCGGCAAAGTTGTCAAGCCGAGACACCCCGGGCAGCCGCCCAGGAAGAACCCACCTTACGAGTAGAGTGTGCCTTAACAGATGTAGGACACGGCAATCCTGCCGTAGAATATGCATGCTGGATAGTGAACGTGATCCAGCGAGAGATTGTCTGCTTAGAAGCAGGACACCCAAGTTTCTTGGGATCATACAGGACAAACAAAGAGTCCGATTTTCTGTGACGAGCAGTCCTCTTCACATAGATTTTAAGAGCCCTTACAACATCCAAGGACTTTGATGAAACTGAGGAGTCAGTAGCCACTGGCATCACAATAGGTTGGTTGATATGAAATGCCGACACAACCTTCGGAAGGAACTGCTGACGTGTCCGAAGCTCAGCTCCATCCTCATGGAAGATCAAGTATGGGCTTTTACATGACAAAGCCCCCAACTCCGACACACGTCTAGCAGAAGCTAAGGCCAACAAAGTGACAGCCTTCCACGTGAGAAACTTGACCTCAACCTCCTGTAGAGGCTTAAACCAGTCTGACTGGAGGAACTGCAACACCACGTTAAGATCCCAGGGTGCTGCAGGCAGCACAAAGGGAGGTTGGATATGCAGAACTCCCTTCAAAAAAGTCTGAACCTCAGGAAGGGCAGCCAACTGTTTCTGGAAGAAAATGGATAGGGCCGAAATCTGGACCTTTTATGGATCCCAACTTGAGGCCCAATTCTCTGGTGCATGTGTAGATGGGATCCCGACCACTTGTCCAGGAGAACCAGTTGGAAGGACCGAGCGTGAAACCTCCCGTACTGCAGGGCCTCATAAGAGGACGCCATCTTTCCCAGAAGGCGAATGCACTGATGAACCGACACCCGGGTTGGCTTCAGGACATCCCGGACCATTGTTTGTATCACCAACGCTTTTTGGAAGGAAGGAACACCCTCTGTACTTCCGTGTTGAGGATCATTCCCAGATAGGACAACCTCCTGGTTGGTTTCAAATGTGACTTTGGAAGATTCAGGATCCAGCCATGTTCCATGAGAAGCTGGGTTGTGAAAGCTATGGACCGTAACAGCTTCTCCTTGGATGATGCTTTTATCAGCACATATGGAATTATGTTCACCCTCTGTCTGCAGAGGAGAATCATCATTTCTGGCATCACCTTGGTGAATACCCTCGGTGCTGTGGAGAGCCCGAATGGCAGGGCCTGGAATTGAAAATGACAGTCCAACAGTGCGAATCGAAGTTAAGCTTGATGCGGCAGCCAAAACGAAATGTGGAGGCACACATCCTTGATATCCAGGGATACCAGGAATTCCCCGTCCTCCAGACCTGATATCACTGCCCTTAGAGACTCCATTTTGAACTTGAACTCCCTCAGAAAGGGGTTTAGTGATTTTAAGTTCAGAATGGGCCTGACCGAACCATTCGGTTTCGGTAACACGAAAAGGTTCGAATAGTAACCTTTGTTTTGCATATGAGGTGGTACTGGCACAATGACCTGTGCTTCCACCAACTTCTGGACGGCTTCTTGCAGGACAGTCCTGTCTGCCAGCAGAGCTGGAAAGTTTGATTTGAAAAATTGGTGAGGAGGGAGATTTTGAAATTCCAGCCTGTACCCCTGAGACACAATATCTTGCACCCAGGGGTCCAGACCCGAAGACACCCAGACGTGACTGAAATACCTGAGTCTCGCTCCCACAGGCCCCACCTCCGGGGTGTGCAGTCCACCATCATGTGGAGGACTTTGGTGTACCTGAAGCAGGTTTCTCTTCCTGGGAACCTGCAGCCGCAGGTTTCTTGGACTTGGGCCGACCTCCCCGAAAGAAGGTGTTGGACGGCTTTGCCTTTCTGGGCTTGCTAGACCGAAAGGGCTGTGATGTAGCTGAAGAAAAGGGTTTCTCCGGAGCAGGTGTAACTGAGGGAAGAAAAGGTGATTTACCAGACGTAGCCGTGGAGATCCACGTATCTAACGCTTCCCCAAAGTGAGCCTGACCTGTGTAGGGTAGGGTCTCCACACTTCTCCTGGATTCCGCGTCGGCAGACCACTGGCGCAACCACAGTCCTCGACAAGCTGATACAGACATGGAAGAAATTCCCGCAGCCATGGAACCCAGGTCTTTCATGGATTCTGACAGATATCCTGCCGAATCCTGAATGTTACGTAAAAACAATTCAACATCACATTTCTCCATAGTATCCAAGTCTTCAAGTAATGTGCCTGACCACTTTACTATAGCTTTGGCAATCCAACCACTGGCAATAGTGGGACGTAGTATTGCCCCAGAAGCCGTGTACATGAATGTGAGCATATTATCAATTTTACGATCAGCCGGCTCTTTCAAGGCGGTAGATCCTGGAACAGGTAAAACCACTTTTTTTTGAGAGTCTGGATACTGACGCGTCAACAATAGGCGGGTTTTCCCATTTTTTCCTATCCTCTACTGGGAAAGGAAATGCCACCAGAACCCTTTTAGGTATCTGGAATTTTTTATCTGGGTTTTCCCAAGCCCTTTCAAAAATAACATTTAATTCCTTTGATGCAGGGAAGGTTAGTGAGGCTTTCTTATTTTCAGTGAAGTAAGCCTCCCCAACCTGCTCAGGTGTTGTATCAGCAATATTCAACACATCTCTAATAGCCTCTATTATCAACTGCACCCCTTTAGCAAAAGATGCTGTTCCCCGCAACACATCCCCATCACCGTCTGCAGTGTCAGAATCGCGCAAGAGCACGTTTATGTGAATATACAGCAGGGAGCCCTGAGGTACCAGAACTGGGCCAGACTGCCATAGAGTTCTGTAAAGCCTGAGTTGCAGATTAATTTTGTGCAACCCTATTTGAAATCTGAGAAATCATAGATTTGATAGAGGATAACCACTCAGGCTCCCTTGCTGGTATCTGTGCTAAACCAGCGCAATCCTGATTACATGGAATGGGATCATCCTGAGAGGACATATCCTCTGCAGCATATGACACAGAGTCCCTGGACATTGCTTAATGGAGACCACAGACACTCCACACACACACACAGGGGAGGACAGACAGAGTTTCACACCCAAGTATGGCAATAGAGACAAAGAGATTGGAGCCAACCCACACACAGCGCTTTTAATGTAAAGGGAGACCCCTACTAGCGCTGACTGTGCACCATAATAGGTTACACAGTCTTAATGCAGCCCCCCATCCTTCTACAACCCCCTGGTACCGTGAGAAATAGCTGGAGTTGCTGTGGAGGGACTTGCTCTTCCTGGACAGCGCTGTGGAGGCAGGAAAATGGCACTGAAATGCTGCTGGGTCTGCTCTGAGAACCTCCGCCCCCAAAATGGCGCTGTCTTCCCACTCTTCACAAGGATTATACTGGCCTGAGGTAAAGTGCTGGCTGAGATCCACGGACCCCGACATGCTTGCTGACCAGTGTAGGGTGTAGGCGCTGGCACAGGGCGCCCCTCACAGCGCCGCACTAAGTACCGCTGAGCCTCCGGAGCGTACCCTGTTGCCGCCATCTTCACACCGGTCCCCCGCTTGTTGGGGGGTCGGTGACTCAGTCGCCACTGATCTTCAGCTCTGTAAGGGTGTGGCGGCATGCTGCTGGTGTGAGTGATCCTCTGTGGCGGGGAACGGATCTATCCCCTCAGGAGCTCAGTGTCCTGTCAGCGGAGATAATGGCTCAAACCCCGCAGGGCGGACACTACTCCCCCCCTTAGTCCCCCGAAGCAGGGAGGCTGTTGCCAGCAGCCTCCCTGTAAAATAATAAACTCTAAAAACAAACTTTACTAAAGAAGCTCTGTAGAGCTCCCATAGCTGTGACCGGCTCCTCCGGGCACATTTTCTAAACTGAGTCTGGTAGGAGGGGCATAGAGGGAGGAGCCAGCCCACACTCTCAAACTCTTAAAGTGCCAATGTCTCCTGGTGGACCCGTCTATACCCCATGGTACTAATGTCAGTGGCATCACAAGGTGGGTGTGGAGGATGCGGCCCGCACCCGGGTGTCACCCTCCGAGGGGTGACACCAAAATGCCGGCTCCTGCTCAGTGACAGGAGCCGGGTTCTGCACTGTAACAATAATTGCAGCACCTGGCTCCTGTCACTGGATAGCTGGGTCCCCGCACTTGGATGACGCTGCAGCTGCCAGCACAGCGTCCAATCAGCAGACACTGCATTCGGCCTGTGCGTGAGAGACCTGCCTCTGCTTCACCCGTGGTGCAACAGTCAAAAACCTGCAGCGCCACGCACTCACATGTAGACCGTGCACGGAGCACCAGGAAGGGGGATGGACACAGGTGAGAGACACAAAGTGTCAGGAGCCCCAGACTGTAAGCTAAGGAGACGGGGAGGTGGGACGGGGGACTCCCCGGGGGGCAGCCAGCATCTTATTAACCCCCCTGGAGTGCCGAAAACGGGGGTTCGCCCGTGAGGCCATGCCCCCTCATGCTAGGCCATGCTCCCATTTTGCGGCCTCCCGCACCGGGTGTCACCAGGAGCAGTGACGCCCCTGCTAATGTGGACCCCAGCATCCTCTAGGACGTAAGAAAAATATTTTTATTTTATTATTGATGTATTGAATATTCTTTCATTATTGATGTAATAAATACCCTCTGCAATTAGACAGCGCTCCGGGTATATAATTTATTCACCTGTTACACAACAGCACCTGTGTGGTTCACAGTGGGATCCAAGTGTGACCGCTGCTCCTTCAATGGTGTGGTGCACCTGCTGTTTCTGCAGAATTAATGGTCTTTGTTCCAGGGGCTCTGCTAACACCTGCAATAGGTGACAGGACAGCTCCTGCCTGGTACCACTTAGCCTGTGCAGCAGCAAGCGACAGTACACCCGCCGCTTCTGCTGGACTGGGAGATGGGATCCAGTAATGGCCCTTGCCACGGGCAAGCAGGCTTTTTGCCCAGGGCGCCGCTACCCTGAGGGTGCCGCCGCTACTAATCCACCCTCACCGCTCCCCGGCTGCAGCGAGCGCCATGTGCGCCCGCTGCAGCCGGCGTTGCTGACTGATGCTAGAGGTCAAAATCGACCCCTAGTGTCAGTGCGGCGCTGCTATGGAAGAGACGTCATGACGTCTCTCCCATAGAGAAGAGCCGGCGCCCGGAGACAGCAGCAGCAGCGGCAGCAGCGGTCCGGAAGCAGGAGCGAGGCTGGTAAGTATTCTGTTTTTTTGTTTGTTTTTGTAGGGTTTCAAAGCGGCGCTACTACAGGGAACACATACTGCGGGCAGATCTACAGGGGGCACAGCTACAAGGGGCACAGCTACAAGGGGCACAGCTACTGGGGGCAGATCTACAGGGGGCACAACTACAGGGGGACCAGCTACTGGGGGCAAATCAACTGGGGGCATAGCTACAAGGGGCACAGCTACTGGTGGCACTACTACAGGGGGCACTGCTACAAGGGACACAGCTACAGGGGGCACTGCTACAGGGGGAACAGCTACTGGGGTCAAATTAACTGGGGGCACAGCTACAGGGGGCATAAGTACAGGGGGCACAACTACTGGAGACACGACCACTGGGGACACAGCTACTGGGGGCAAATCTACAAGGGGGCACTACTACAGGGGGCACATACTGGGGGCACTGCTACAGGGTGCAAATCAACTGGGGGCACTGCTACTGGGGGCACAGCTACAAGGGGCACAACTACAGGGGGCATAACTACAGGGGGAACAGCTACTGGGGGAAAATTAACTGGGGGCACAGCTGCTGGGGGTACAGCTACTGGGGGCACAACTACGGGGGCACAGCTACAGAGGGGCAGAAGTACAGGGGAATAACTGTGGGCACGCCCCTTCCCTATGAAGAAGCCACGCCCATGTTTTGGGGCGCGCACCCTCAGCGTGCACCAACTGTATTTTACTCGGAGGGCGGGGGGGGGGGGGGGGTGTACACAGGAAACGTTCGCTCTGGGCGCCACAAGGTCTAGAGCCGGCCCTGATGGGATCCACTGGTAAACGCTGATTCTGCATGCTGTAAACAGCTGAATCTTGTGAGTCTGACCCTGACCCAGTAGCCATTGTCACACAGTGTAGCTGGAGCCCTGCCAATTCTCTGTGGGCTCCAGTTCCTGCAGAACGGCTGAGAGTGCTATCTATGTAATTCTGTAAGTCATGTGTTTTTTTAGGGGGTGAAATTAACTCCAATTTGCCTCCGGGTGATTGGGGTGAACTTACCCCCCTGATGCTGAGGGATCCAATTTGAGGATACACAATTGAAATCTTATATTCCTGGAAAAGGGGCAAAAAATCTGACCTCAAGACAGCAATTTAAAAACTGTATTGTATAAGCATTGCTCTGGCATTGTGTGAAACTGTATCCTTCAATAAATGTTAAATATATTTTATATATTTTCTCTTATGTCCTAGTGGATACTGGGGTCCATTTAGTACCATGGGGAATACACGGGTCCACTAGGAGCTATGACCACTTTAAGAATTTGATGGGCTGGCTCCTCCCTCTATGCCCCACCTACCAGCCTCAGTTTAGAAAATATGCCCGGAGGAGCTGAAGGATGCTCCTGAAGAGTTTTCTGCATTTATTTTTATATGTTTGTTATTTTCAGGCAGGGCTGGATGGAACCAGCCTGCCTTCTTCGTGGGACTTAGGTGGGGGGGGGGCCCAACCTTTTGAAGGATTAATGGTTCCGTTCCCCGCTGACAGGACACTGAGCCCTTGAGGGACCTATTCACAAGCCCATCACGGCGTACGTACAGTCCTGGAGCATGCCGCTACCCCTAACAGAGCCAGAAGAATGAAGAGTGGTGAGTACTGAGCCGGCGTCCCGACAGCATGATGGTACGGAGACGCATGGCTTCTAAACGGGGCGGAATGCGTCTCCGGACACAGTATACAACTGCGTCCCCGTACACTGTACACAGTACCCATACTGGCCTTAAAACAGTTTTCTCCATTTTAAGCACCTGATTCCTCAGCCAGTATAAAAAAACAGTGGGAAGACGGCGCGCTATTGAATGGGCGGGGCTTCACTATGAGCGGATCCAGCAGCTCACCAGCGCCATTTTCCTTCTGCAGTGTACACAGACGCTGACTGGCTGGGACGCACAGCTCCTCCAGTGTGACTCCAAATTACCGCAGCGGTACCAGGGGATCACAGCAGGGGGAAGCGATTACTAGTGTACTAAGTCCCCTATCAGGGTACTTAGTCTGCGACCCGGCTAAGCTTGGCATTAGCGATAAGGGCGCGGTGGGGGCTGGCTCCAAACATCTCTGTGTCTCCCTGAAGGGCTCTTTGTGGGTTAATAGTGCTTAACCTTTCCTCTGTGTGTGTGGGCTGTCACATTACATTATGTCAGGCAAAGAGTGTGTATCTTGTACAGCAGAGTGTTCCTCTTCACTACTGGGTACTCAGGGTTCACAGACTAGCGGGTCTGAACCGGAATGGGTTAATTCTCTTAAGGGAATGATCTCAACTCTTTCTACAAAACTGTCCCGCAAAAACTGTCCCCAAAACAGTGTCTCAATCCCCTCCCATTTGTCCACAAAAGTGATCTCTGGCCCATGGCCCTAATTCCGAGCTGATTGCTTGCTGCCGTTTTTCGCAGCGCAGCGATCAAGTGAAAAAGCGGCAATTCTGCGCATGCTAAGTACTTTCACACAAAACTTTGTAGCTTTACCCAAGCTCGAGCAACGTTTTTCAGTCGCTCGAGTGCTCGTAGTATGATTGACAGGAAGTGGGTGTTTCTGGGTGGCAACTCAGCGTTTTCAGGGAGTGTGCAAAAAAACGCAGGTGTGCCAGGGAAAAACGCCGGAGTGGCTGGCCGAACGCAGAGCGTGTTTATGACATCAAACCAGGAAGTAAACAGACTGCATTCATCGCAAGATAGGAGTAGGTCTGGAGCTACTCAGAAACGGCATGAAATTTTTCATGCGCAGTTCTGCTAATCTTTCGTTTGCACTTCTGCTAAGCTAAGATACACTCCCAGAGAGCGGCGGCCTAGCGTGTGCACTGCTGCTAAATGCAGCTAGCGAGCGATCAACTCGGAATGAGGGCCCATATCCTACAGTCTGACTCTGACAGGTCAGACATGGAGGAGGGGGAGGTGGACTCAGAGGTGGGGGGGGGAGGGGATGCAGCTCTGTCACAGGGAATAGAGGCTCTTATAGAGGCTATCAGAGATGTTCTGCATATTCCTGATAAGGTGTCAGAGGAGTGTGAGGAATCTTATTTTAATGTAAAAAAGAAATCCTCAGTCACTTTTCCTGCGTCAAAGGAATTGAATACCCTGGGGTAAATTTACTAAGATGGGAGTTCTATGTAAGATAGGATGTTGCCCATAGCAACCAATCAGATTCTACTTCTCATTTATTTAGCACCTTCTAGAAGATAATACCTGGAATCTGATTGGTTGCTATGGGCAACATCCCATCTTAAATAGAATTCCCATCTTAGTAAATTTACCTCCCTGTTTGAAGAACCATGGGTTAATCCTGATAAGAATTTTCAGATCCCTAAAAGGTTGCTCTTATCTTTTCTTTTTCCTCTGGAGGATAGGAAAAAAATGGGAAAATCCACCGATAGGGGACGCATCAGTCTCTAGGCTGTCACGTAAAATTGTATTGCCTGTTCCTGGTGCAGCCTTCCTAAAAAGACAAGGCTGATTGTAAAATTGAGACTACACTCAAATCATTGTACATAGCTGCTGGGGTGGCCCAGAGACCCACTATTGCATGTGCGTGGATCACTAAAGCTATTGCAAAATGGTCAGGTAACTTAATTGAGGGGATAGATACCTTATCTAGGGGGGATGTTGTCTTACTCCTGCAGCATATACAGGACTCTGCGAACTTTAAGGTGGAAGCCATAAAGGAAATAGGCGTGCTTAATGCATGCACCACCGCTATGGCAGTGTCGGCACGCAGGGGCTTTTGGCTACGCCCGTGGACTGCTGACGCGTATTCCAGGAAACGCGTGGAAGGCCTACTATTCACAGGAGAGGCCTTGCTTGGAGATGAATTAGACAAATGGATCTCCACAGCTACTGCAGGTAAGTCTACGTATCTTCCTTCCGTAGCCCCCCCAACCAAGAAGACTTATTCAGCTTCTAAGTTACAGTCCTTTCAGACGGCCAAGTTCAAGGGCAAATCCAGAGGTGCTTCTACATCCTCCAGCGGCGCAAGAGGCAAACCAGCAACAGCAGGTGCTCGTGAACTGGGCTCAGGCTCTGCTTCCTCAAAGATTGCAGCATGACGGTGGACCGCAATGCCTGGAAGACTGTCAGGTGGGAGCTCGCCTACAATTCTTCAGTCAAATCTGGTCAAATTCGTGCCAGGTTTCCTGGGTCATAAATCTTATTTCCCAGGGCTACAGACTGGAGTTCCAAGAGCTCCCACCTCACAGATTCTTCAAATCAGGCTTGCCAGTTTTACAAGAGGCAAGTATAACTTTACAACATGCCATCCAAAAACTGGAACAGACTCACGTCATTGTTCCAGTTCCACCTCATCAGCTAAACAAGGGGTACTATTCCAGCTTATTTGTAGTACCAAAACTGGACGGTTCGGTAAGACTAATTTTGAACCTCAAGTCGTTGAACCCGTACTTACGAGTGTTCAAATTCAAGATGGAGTCTCTGAGAGCGGTGATCTCAGGTCTGGAGGAGGGGGAGTTCCTAGTGTCTCTGGATATCAAGGAGACATACCTTCACATTCTGATCTGGCCGCATCATCAGGCTTACCTACGGTTTGCACTTCAGGACTGTCACTACCAGTTCCAGGCACTGCCATTTGGTCTCTCCATGGCACCGAGGGTATTCATGAAGGTGATGGCAGAGATGATGTTTCTACTCCGCAAACAGGGAGTGAACATAATTCCATACCTTGATGATCTCATGATAAAAGCACCATCCAGGGAAAGGTTGCTGGACAGCATTTCTCTCTCAACCAAACTTCTCCAGGATAATGGGTGGATTCTGAACCTTCCGAAATCTCACGATCTGCTGGACAAATGTTCTGGATCGCATCTTCACATGCACCAGAGGCTCCGTCTGTCGCCAAAAGCCAGGATCTCCCTTTTGTGGTGGCTACAGACTTCTCACCTCGTCGAGGGTTGGAGGTTCGGAATTCAGAATTGGATTCTGTTAACCACAGCCGCAAGCCCCAGAGGTTGGGGAGCAGTCACTAAGGAGGTGCAGTTTCGTGGAAGATGGTCCAGTCAGTAAGTCATCCTTCCAATCAACATTCTAGAACTCAGGGCCATATACAACGCCCTTCTGCAGGCCTCACATCTTCTTCAAGATCATGCCATTCAGGTCCGGTCGGACAATGTGACGGCAGTAACGTCCATAAACTGACAGGGCAGAACGAAAAGCAGAGCAGCAATGTCAGAGGTGTCAAGAATTCTCCTCTGGGCAGACAGAAACGGTGTGGCATTTTCAGCGGTCTTCATTCCAGGAGTAGACAACTGGGAAGCAGCGTTCCTCAGCAGACACGACCTGCTGTAACCGGGGAAGTGGGGCCTTCACCCGGAGGTGTTCAGGTGCTTGACAAGGCGAGGGGGATATCCACAGATCGAGATGATGGCCTCTCATCTCAACAAGAAGCTCAAGCGGTATTGTTCCAGGTTGAGAGACCCACAGGCAGTGGCGGTAGATGCCCTGACGACTCCATGGGTCTATCAGAGGGTGTATGTGTTTCCTCCACTTCCTCTGATCCCAAGAATTCTAAATAGAATAAAAAGGGAAAAGGTTCAAGCAATTCTAATTGCTCCGGACGGGCCAAGAAGGGCCTGGTACGCGGACCTTCTGGAGATGCTCCTCGACGATCCGTGGCCTCTTCCTCTTCGCGAGGATCTTCTGCAACAGGGCCCGTTCGTCTATCAGGACTTACCGCGGCTACATTTGATGGCATGGATGTTGAATGGCTGATTCTAGCCAGGAGAGGGAACCCTAACAAGGTTATCCCGACTATGGGGGTAATTCTGAGTTGATCGCAGCAGCAAGCTTGTTAGCAATTGGGCAAAACCATGTGCACTGCAGGGGGGCAGATGTAACATGTGCAGGGAGAGTTAGATTTTTATGGGTTATTTCATTTCTGTGCAGGGTAAATACTGGCTGCTTTATTTTTACACTGCAATTTAGATTTCAGTTTGAATACACCCCACCCAAATCTAACTGTCTCTGCACATGTTACATCTGTCCCCCCTGCAGTGCACATGGTTTTGCCCAACTGCTAACAAATTTGCTGCTGCGATCAACTCAGAATTAGGCCCTATGATCCAAGCCAGGAAGGGGGTAACGTCTAAGCATTACCATCGTATTTGGAAGAAATACGTCTCTTGGTGTGAGAGCAGAACATTTTCTGCAGTAGAATTCCATTTGGGACGGATGTGGGCCTACGTCTGGGCTCCATAAAAGTCCAGATTTTGGCCTTGTCCATTTTCTTTCAGAAACAATTGGCTTCTCTCCCTGAGCTCCAGACGTTCTTGAAAGGTGTTCTGCACATCCAACCTCCATTTGTGCGTCCCACGGCACCTTGGGATCTCAATGTGGTGCTGCATTTCCTCCAATTGGACTGGTTTGAGCCGTTACAGGAGGTGGGTGTAAAATATCTTACGTGGAAGACCGTCACACTGTTGCCCTTGGCTTCAGCAAGACGTGTGTCGGAGCTGGGGGTTTTATCTCACAAAAGTCCCTATTTAATTTTCCATGAAGACAGAGCTGAACTCAGAACTCGTCAGCAATTTCTTCTTAAGGTGGTGTTTGTGTTTCACATCAACCAACCAATTGTGGTCCCGGTTGCCTCTGCTACTTCAAAGTCTTTGGATGTTGTGAGGGCTTTGAAGTGTATGTGAAAAGAACAGCTCGTCACGGAAAAACAGACTCGCTGTTTGTTCTTTATGATCCTAATAAGATTGGGTGTCCTGCTTCAAAGCAGACGATTGCACGCTGTATCAGACTTACTATCCAGCATGCTTATTCCACGGCAAGTTTGCCATGTCCAAAATTTGTAGAGGCCCGCTCTACTAGGTCGGTGGGTTCTTCCTGGGCAGCTGCCCTGGGTGTCTCGGCTTTACAGCTCTGCCGAGCAGCTACTTGGTCAGGTTCGAACATCTTTTGCTAAGTTCTACAAGTTCGATACGTTGGCATCTGAGGACCTTCAGTTTGGTCAATCAGTTCTGCAGGAACCTCAGCACTCTCTCACCCGGTTTGGCAGCTTTAGTACATCCCCATGGTACAAAATGGACCCCAGTATCCTCTAGGACGTAAGAGAAAAAAAAGGATTTTAATTACCTACCGGTAAATCCTTTTCTCGTAGTCCGTAGAGGATACTGGGCGCCCGTCCCATTGCTTCGTTTCTTCCTGCACTGTTACTTGGTTAAGTAATAATGGTTCAGCCGTTGCTGTTCCCGTTTCAAGTTTGGTTAGCTTGGCTTTCCTCTTGTTGTGTGTGCTAGTTCGGAAACTCACCACTATCCTTATCTATCCTTCTCTCAAAGTATGTCCGTCTCCTCGGCACAGACAGAGTCTGGTAAGAGGGGCATAGAGGGAGGAGCCAGCCCACACTATCAAATTCTTAAAGTGCCCATGGCTCCTAGTGGACCTGTCTATACCCCATGCTACTAAATGGGCCCTAGTATCCTCTACGGACTACGAGAAAAGGATTTACTGATAGGTAATTAAAATCCTATTTTTTCAGTTATAGTTATTAGGTGTTTCTATTTGATATGAGAGTTCATGTTTAGAACCCAGAGACAGTCACTCAAGGTTTTAGGCATCTATTTTAGATGGTGTATTAGAGAATATTGAATACTGAGGCCAAGAACCTTTAGGTCCATAAGGAGTTTCACTCCATCATATATGCCAGTGGGTTTTTTTTTTATGTTTTTTTTTTTTTTAAATAGTTGATAAGCAAATATACAGAATCAATAAGTGTATAACATATATAAGAAAATCCAAATTTAACAATAAGTGTCTTGTGAGTAGAAATACACAATAAAGTGGATGTCAAACTATATCAACATATTCCGTCTGACACAGTAGTGCACCTTGAACCATATTATGCCCCACACAGTAATGCCCTTTACACCATATTATGCCCCACACAGTAATACTCTTTGCACCATATTATGCCCCACACAGTAATGCCCCTTGCACCATATTATGCCCCACAGACCAATGCCCTTTACAAATTATATCCCACATAGTAAGGTCAAGGCAACACCAGGCATTACCAACCTTTAAATTGGAGGGTTCTGCGCACTGAGTGTCTTTATTCTATAGCTAGCCGGGGTGTGCTGCTCGTTCTGATGGGTGTTCCAACCCACCTATATGTAAATGGAGAAGCTTAGTGGATATACCACAATAGAACTGCGCTCAACCCCTAAGGTGTGTGTGTTTAGCTAACGAATGCACATCAGATGTAATAAAGGATAATGTATGAACAGACCCAAATTTGAGTTTGCAATTGGATATAGAAATCACAAAAATAACAATATGATGCAAATTAATTGTTGTGAGCCATTGTATTTATTTTATACTGGCCAATCTAAAGGTGTGCGGTTAATGCCCAGGGTGGGCGATATTGTCTCTTATAAAGTTCATGCAGGTGGGCGATATTGTCTCTTATAAAGTTCATGCAGGTTATAATACAGACTGCAGCGTCCCACACATCTGCTGTTGAAAAGTCTTTAGGAAAAAATAATAATAACAAATGCTGGTGTTGGTAAAAAATCTTAAAAACCTTCATGATGCCCTGAGCTTACGGTGGTGGCATAAGTGGGGTAAAAAAGGGGGTCTCCGGACTGGTTTCCTCTCTCTGCCCCTGCTGCCCGTGGTGCGTCCTTGTTCAGACGCCCCCCTGGTGCAGGTCGGTCAGAGAGGTGGACCTGTCTAGCGGCGGGGAAAGGATTCAGATGCCGCTCTGCAGAGCGGCTAGCTGCGCCTCTCCCACCGCTTACAGAGAACTCACCTGTCGCCCACTCCAGCCGCACGCCGCACTCCGTCACCGGCTTCCTCCACTGTCTGGTATCCTAGCAGCGCTGCTGGCTTCCGGGTTGGTCCGGTCACGTGACCGGGTCTTTTCGACGTGCGAAAGAGTCTTCCTGATGAAGTCTTTGAATCTGTAGTGGTTCTTTCTTTGTAGTTCCTCCAACGCGTTTCAACCTTTCGGTCTTCCTCTGGGAGTGCTTGAAGTGTCTAGATTGACATGATTTATATGTTTCTGAGGGGGCCATACCAGTTCTGATTGGATGAAGGATTGTATCACTGATTGGGCCTCTGACCTGTCTATCCTGCCGCTACATGCCTCTGAGCCAACCTAGGCTTGGAATTGAATGGCTAGGCTACAGAATGAATGTACCTAGGCATTTGTCTAGTTTGCATGTGCCTAGGGCCGACTCTGCAAAGTGCTGTAATGACCTCCCACAGATCCCTGCGATTAAGGATAGTAGTAGGTGCTAAGTCCTGAAAAATCTGTAAATGTGTGTCCTCAAGCTTCTGGGAGAGAACCTGCTCGCAATGGCTATTTGATCTTCAGTCTTGAAAAAAAGAAATGTCAAGATTACATCCCACAGAGGATCACCTTCCTAGTGCTTTGGCCAGAGGGCCCTTTGTGCCTGTTCGATAAGCATAGCCTGGTCTGAAAGGTAGGGTATGAGCATTTGTAAAAGACACTTCAAGTAGAGTTCTAGGTTTTGGGGAGACACTGACTCAGGGATATTGTGATCCCGCAAGTTGTTTATTCATACCTATTCTTGAGATCCTCGTTTTTGTCTAAAAACTAAATTTCCTGGTATAGATAGTCTATATCATGCAAGGCATCTTGCAGACCCTGCAGATTCAGCTTTAGCCAACACAGTAGCGGTACAATTAGTAAGGGTAGCTAACTCGCACACCAAGATGCTTAACTAGCACAGGAACTGGGAGCCATAGATGTGGACAGGCTCAACCAGGAGCACTGCCTGGGGGAAGCCGCCCATTCATCACTGCCAAATGGAGACATGAAGGTAGGCAGAACCACCAAACTGGTAGTCCATGGTCGGAGCTCCAGGTAAGCCACAGTCCGCCCCATGGCTCAGCAGCAGTAACAGGGTCCAGGATTGGGTCCACAGGCAGCACTGATGCTCAGTGAGTTGGGAGAGACACACACCGGGCAGGTAATATTGTAGGAATAGCCCGAAGTCGGAGTGGATGAACGGAGCTGGTGAGATGTGCATCCATCCATGATGACTGCCAAGCTACGATTACTCACAGAAACCCACAGAAAAAAATGTAGTGCAAAAAGTCACCAATAGCGGGAATATGGCACTCTATATTGGTTCTACTGTAGACAGGATGCTGCCTGGATGTCTACAGCAGGTGTGGGATGATAGCTAGACGGTGTCTAGTTAGACAGTCAATAGACAAACACCACATGTTAGACAGACATTAGGTGGACAGGGTCAAAAGGTCAACAGGGTCAAAAGGTCAACATGAAAAAAGATTGACTATTTGATTAGACACTGTCTTTCTATCATCCGGATACCGTCTACAGCCACTATGTTCAGTGACTCTAAAAACGAGAAAGCTGGCACTAGGATCCTGACATGATTACAATGCAACCTATAGCATTTTAGCCATTTGGATATTGTAACATTAACCACTTAACTGACAAATTATTTCCAAAAAACCACTCCGAAAATGACGTTTTTTTTAATGGGTGAATTAATTGTAAAATGTGTATGTAACCTTATTCAGAATTATTTTAGTTAAACAAAAATTACATTGTTTTTTATATTTTCAAACATCAGAACATCGATCACCAACATTGGAACATCGCGACCATCAGAAACACTGCGACCATCACGTCTTTCATTTTGAAAGCCAGGACAGCCACCAGGTTCATAGAGGGGGCTTGGGGGGGGTTCATTTACACTTACCCTCCCATTGTCTGCAGCCACTGGGTGGGAGGTCAGCAGTGATCGTCAGCATGGCAAACACTGGGGGAGAGTGCAGGGAGGAAGAGGGACCGGAAATTCCCTCTGACAGCAGCAGCGGAGGGAAGTTTCTCTTCCCTGCTGCTGCAAACATTATCTGACTGGTCGCGTCGTGTGCGACCAGGTCAGATAAGATACTTGCTGGTATG
Source organism: Pseudophryne corroboree (assembly GCF_028390025.1). Lineage (NCBI taxonomy): Eukaryota > Metazoa > Chordata > Amphibia > Anura > Myobatrachidae > Pseudophryne > Pseudophryne corroboree. The sequence continues at coordinate 150,480,778 of NC_086453.1, forward strand.
GTCGCATCTGATGCCATCATGCCAGGTAAGTTGTTAAATATGCCACTATGGAGTATGTTTAAAGATATAATGCCCACATAATTAAAATGCTGTAAGTTGCATTTTAACCATTGTGGGCTCTTAGCACCGAAATTCTGGTGTCTACAGAGTCACAGAGTGACTACAGACAAGCTATACCAACCCCTGTAGACTCATATAGACTAATTCAAGCACATACTGTAATTCCCTGACCTTGTAGAGCTAACAATCTAATCTTCCTATATCAAGCACATAAATGCAAATATTAGACATAAGCCAATTAATATGCCAGAGGAATGAAACTTGAGCAGATGGAAGAATCCAACGAGAAAATATAAACTCCTCATTTTAGGGGAGATTTATCAAACCTTTGATAGAGATAAAGTGGGCAACCAATTATCTTTTGTCATACAGACCAGGGCTAGGCAACCTGTGGTACTCCAGCTTCTGTGGAACTACACTTCCATGCATCCCCTGCCATAGTTTAGCTGGTAGTGCATACTGTATTAAATCTATGGCAGGCCATGCTGGAATTTGTAGTTCCACTCAGCAGCTGCATTGCCACTGGTTGCCTACACCTGTTACAATATGTGGTTCTCAACCTCAACCCCCAAGTTTTTTCCCCAACAGGCCATGTTTTGAGGATCACTGTATATGGAAACAGGTGGGATAATTATTGGAATAAGAATTTGGGGCTGATGTACTAAGCTTTGGAGAGTAATAAAGTGGAGAGATATGAACTATCGACCAATCACCTCCTTGCTGTCAATTTTCAAACACAGCCTGTAACATGGTAGATAAGAGCTGATTGACTAGTAATTATCGCTCTCTACTTTATCACTCTCCAAGCTTTGATATATAGCAATTGAGTGACAAGTATGTGAAGGGCATTCAGCAAATCATTGATTTAAATGGATAGTACAACAGAACTATCTACCCCAGGGCTCTTACCATCCAGGAATGTGGAGGTGGTTTCCTCAGTAGTGGGCAGAATTCTATGTTCTTCTGTTTGGTTAGCTAACAATTGAGAAAGAAAAAGTTCATTAGCTACTTATAGAGAAGTAGAAGTAGGCTACAAGTTTGGAGGAGTACAGTACCTTTGACATTTTTTTAATTACATTTTGAAACTTACTGTACAGTATTTATAGTAAGGCTGAATACACACTTACCTGCCCTGTCTGATACACTTACCTGACCTGTTTGTTCGAGCGGCCAATTCTGGTAAGCATACACACTTACTGATTGGTGGCTCAATGTGTCTGTGCTGACATCACAACTGGGTGGGCATTTTAATTTGTCTTCTGAGCTGAGATATCAGTCACCATCGGTCCCTGCAGCAAATGTATGGGCGGGCAGCGTGTTGCCTGTACACACAGCCAGATGCAGATATATCGGCGTGGGCTGTGCTGCCGGCCGACGCGATATGTCTGTGAACAATACTGTTCACAGACATATCATGTATGTACAGCTGTCGATCTGCAATGATATACTGTATCATCCAATGTGTACTCAGCATTAGAGGAGGTATGGGTCGCTGGGTCGACTCAACTTAGGTCGACAGTCATTAGGTCGACCATGGAAGGTTGACATGCATTAGGTTGACAGGGACAATAGGTCGACATGGTCATTAGGTCGACCTGTACTAGGTTGACAGGTTAAAAGGTCAACCTTGTTTTTATTTTTACTTTTTTTTGGCGGATTTTTCTTCGTAAAGTGACGGGGAACCCCAATTAGTGCACCGTGTCCCCTCGCATGGCGAGCGAACTTCAGTTACCGTTCCAATCGTAGTCCATGTGGATTGTTAAGTATGAAAAAATCCAACAAATGAAAGAAAATGTGAAAAACTCATGTCGACCTTTGACCTGTCGACCTAATGACCATGTCGACCTAATGCATGTTGACCTTCAGTGGTTGACCTAATGACTGTTGGCCTAAGCTGTTTCAAACTAACGACCGTATCCCATTAGAGGAGAGGACTTTGGCACAATTGGTGTGATATAACAGTAGATGATGATGTGTAGTGTGATGTTCTATACTCAATGTATCCAAAAAATACATAAAATATGACATGTGTTAGCAATGTTACAATTGAATCTCATTGGAAAACAAGTAAATAAGATTGGATCTTGAGTATAGTTGGAGTTCTCAGTCTTTTAAGGATACTTCTAAGTGAGAGCCTTAGAAAATTTGATTAAGCATATTAGTTCCTTTTAAAATACCTTTAATGGAGTCTTTTACTGTAAACTGAATGATGTGGCAGTAGCTGTCTACAGTATATAAAAAAATAACATGTGAAATCAATTAGTACGCTTTTTATGGGAAATCTGTTAATTCTTTTATAGGTGCATACCAAGAACATATGTGAGTGGTACATCCTCATATATTGCTGGCCCAGGTTTCCAGGTATTCCTTGCAGCTCCTATAGATTCAGTATGTTTCATGCGCTATTTACAGATGTAGCCATGCTCATCTTTGTTGTGATGTGCGCCAGGCTGCAACTATTCGTAGCCAACGATCACTCCATATACTAAGGATGTGTGCATGCATATTCACATGTGCGTCCTAGTCGCGGACCCTTTTAGTCACGCCAGCTGTGCTGCGATGCGTATGCATCAAGCAAAGATGAGCGTGTCTACATCTGTATTGTCTGTCTATTTGCTTCCTCTTCAGTGTAGACGGTGGTTGTTCTTCAATTCTTCTGTGTGAATTATACAGATAACAGTGCTCTTTGTATAACTGGTAAATTCTGAGAGCTCATTATGTATTGTCCTATTTCTAAGTGTTTTATGTCTTTATAGACCATGCTGCAGATTTTCCTAATGTACAGTATATACATACAAGTCCCTTCTGATTAGTAGTAATTGAATCAAAAAAGATCTTAATTCCTATAGACAGGTTACAGTTTTCCTTCAATTGCTTAGATTAATTAAAGTTAGAAGCTCAAACTGAGTCTATCACTTTTTCATGTCTTATTGATAGCTTGTTTTTATGCGGAAGGAAGCGCAGAGTTAAATATGCAGATTACAGGACAATGCTCAAAAAGCTCTCCAAATCTGCTGATTATACCAAAAGCACAGTTGTCTTCATCTTCATCATCATCATCATCATCATCATCATCAGTGTGATTTTACATAGGAATCAGAGATCAACCATTACCTACACAGCTGAACTTGCTAAACCAAACCAGTAGACAAGCTATAAACAGAAAATCAAATGGATCAAATGGAACTTCTAGAAATGCAGGAAGGCCAGACCACCAAGGTACAACATGCACTACTTATAGAACATGTACACTGGTAAGTAATTGTTCCTTGATATGTACCTATATAACAGTGACATGCAGTCAGGATTAGCAGGAGAGGCAGAGCCTCACATGTCATTTTCCAGTATACTCCATAGTTTTGACTATAACATTTTATATATTTCTAGCTTATCTAAATATCATCTCTGTAATATTTGAATCATTTTTATAGTTAATCCCAAAATTTCCGCTGGAAATACAGGGACTGCCAGGTAGAGACAAGAGGTGGGGCAGCTGCGAGCTTTGCCTGCCCTCTGTGATACTGAGAAACTGCCTGGAGCTGGGGGCAGAGCTGCACTGTGACCACAATACTCCAAAAAAAAACACAAGGAGAGGCAGCTATCAGATCTGCCTCACTGTGGGGATGAGACTTGATGCAGTGTTTGTGACCAGTCCGGGAAGTTTCCCAGTTCTCCACCAAGTATAAAATCTGTTGCTGTATTGACCTGTTTGACATTATTACCATAGGGTAACAAAGTATATACTACTGCACCTTTGTATAATGCCCAAATGAACCATCAGGTTCATACATGTTTGTGTAAATCTGGCTCTGATACTGGCCAGTGCCTCCCCAGCCACTGACCTCACCACACATAACTGCTATGAAAGAATTTATAGACACCAACTAAACTGAAATATCCCAAGAAGACTGCATACTACAGATTGGGAACCGACTATACTCAAGATCATTACATTTTAGCAAACCATATTTTATTTTATTGTATTTTTTTTAAATTATGTTTGATGTTGTTAATCGACATTATACAGTATGTTTGCGCTAGATATATGCGCTTCGGTTTTTACTGAAATATGAACACACCTAAACATACAGTCGAATTAAGCTCCAGTTCAGAATTACTTCGGAGTTGTGAGTGGAACCAAGTCCCAGCTCAGGTCTGTTTGTTCTGAATTCAGATTTTAAAACCAAACTCTAGTTTTGTAGTGCATGTAAACAGGTCCAAATGACATGATTTTATCTGTTTTTATAAAAAAAAATGTATCAATGTTCATTGATTTTTATTGATTTTTAAAAAATCCAAAACCAAATTTGAACCCAAACACTTGAGGGTGATTTTGCCAAAAACAAAACACGGTGTTGAATTAGAACCAAAACCAAACACATGAGGGTCTGCGCACATCTCTCGTTTGCACTGACTTTAACTGTATACAGTATTTCTTTTAGAAACATACAGTAATACAGGCTACTGTCATATGGATTATAAAGCATAGGGCAAAACGTTACATAACATCCTACCATTCAATTAAGTTAATTTTACAAGTGCCATATCCAGGATTAGAACCCACGACCTATTACACTTGAAGCCGACGCCTTAATGATGAAGCTATTTGCTCCTGGGTAGGAAGCATGAGAAATCTAACTATATGAAGTTACTTCTCTGACAATTACATGTAACTTCATATAGTTAGAATTCTCAGGCTTCCTATACAGGAGCAAATAGCTACATCAGTAAGGTGTCTTTTTCCAGTGTAATAGGTCGTGGGTTCTAATCCTGGGTATGACACTTGTAAAATAATTGTCAGAGATATAATCAGCATTGTGAGAGTGACTGAGCAGATATATGTAGTGTATGGCTGCACATATAAAGTGCATCTGCAAAGTATTCACAGTGCTTCACATTTTATGTTACAAAATTATTCCAAAATGGAATAAATTAATTTTTTCCTCAAAATTCTACAAGCAATACCCCCTAATGACAACGTGGAAAAAGGTTTTTTGAGACTTTTACTAATTTATTAAACAAGGAGTGGCTTCCTTCTGGCAACTCTACCATACAGGCCTGATTTGTGGATTGCTGCAGAGATGGTTGTCTTTCTGGAAGGTTCTTATCTCTTCTCAGAGGACTGCTGTAGCTCAGACAGAGTGACCATCGCTTCTTGGTCACCTCCCTGGCTAAGGCCCTTCTCCCCTGTTCGCTCAGTTTAGATGGCCAGCCAGCTCTAGGAAGAGTCCTGGTGGTTCCGAACTTCTTCCGTTTATGGATGATGGAGGCCACTGTGCTCATTGGGACCTTCAATGCAGCAGATACCCTTCCCCATATCTGTGCCTCGAGACAATCCGGTCTCGCAGGTCTACAGACAATTCCTTTGACTTCATGCTTGGGTTGGGCCCAGACATGCAGTGTCAAGTGTGGAACCTTATACAGACAGATGTGTGCCTTTCCAAATCATGTCCAATCAACTGAATTTACCATAGGTGGACTCCAATTAAGCTGTAGGAACATCTCATGGATGATCAGTGGAAAGAGGATGCACCTGAGCTCAATATTGAGCTTCATGGCAAAGGATTGTAAATGCCAAATTGCTTTCTAACAAATATTTAAAATTTCCGCTCTAATATATACTGCGGACGCCAGGCGCATCTTATTACCATATACGATAAAAGTGCGCTGTACATCGCAAAACACTACATTCCTTAAGAGAAAACAATACACCCACACATTGTCTGAGTTCCAAAGCTCATTAATGTATATATTTGTTATTAAAAGGATATGTATTCAATATATCACAATGTACAGTATATATATAGTTATGTGGTTACAATTTATACAGTAAGCAGTTAATACAAACTAAATCAAATACATACAGTTACAGCGATACAATTACCATATTTTGCTCAATGCTTTCTACACTCCAGTTCCTCCATCTTTAGCTCTCAACTCCAGCTAACAGAAGCAAAATATTACCAACACTCCATTTCGCTCAGGACCCAGGGGAAAAAAAGAACAGAGACTTCTGTGTGTCTCATTAGCAATGTACTATGTAGTTTGGGGGAGTACACAGACTAGTCTAGGGGAGGGAACTTTCTCATTCATGATGAGTCACTAGTCAATTCATATGCAAATGAGGTTCAGCCTTGATGGATAAATTACAGGAGATAGCCACTGGTCAAGCATGTTGTCTTCCAGGAAATCCATTGTTCTAATAAGAGTGACTTTAGCTTTCATACATTTAATCATATCTACTTGTTGCAATGAGCTACAACTTAATAACAGGCATCAAATTGATATACACATTAATCTGGTTGCTTTAATACCAAACACGACATGTTTATCTTGCTTCGTTCCAATAATACACATACATGACGTTACTCCATTAAATACATTTAAAACATTATGATGTCTGGCGCTTGATATGTTCAAATTATGTGCTTTATGATATATGTGTCGAATCTATCTCTGTGGCATGTCTGTGTAAATGCGTATGGTACCGTATATTGCTGTGCACGCTGCGCGTTTTTGCAAGCATAGCGACTCATATGTGTGGAGTCTGTATGTTCTCTCTATGTAATATTTTTTACTTCAACAGTCCACCCTTTGGCAGTAAACAATAACTGCCATCAATTATTAACATAAGAAAAAATATTTCAGACAATAATCGGTGACCTAGACACACGTATGTATTCATTTCGCAAATCAGATATTTGAATATATTTGGGGAAGACAGGGAGGAACGAGACATCCTGTATATGCACTCAGCGGTCACGGGACCACTGGTTGGGTGTGGGACAACATTCAACCTATAGAGTATGCTGGGACAGTGCTTTGGCCTATAATGTCTGATTTGGATGAACATTTCACACATACATGTACCTACGTCTTTGTACACTGATGTTCGGATTCGATTGAGGTTCTGCTGGGTAATTGAAGAAGACACAAACAAATCGTGAAAGTGACATATAAAATGTTCATGATTTACATATTCCTATCATTTTCTGAACATTGTTTCCATTTCTGGAACGTATGCTAGGTCTGTTTAATCATTGAACAAGGGTTATAAGTAGTGTCCTTCCTAAATAACATAAACCTTCGGAGTTTGGGGAGAGCCACTCATAAACCTTTCTTCCACATATATTAATGAGCTCTTTATTTATCTGCAATGTGTGAATAGCCATTGTCTGATTGTTCCTGATTACCTCCCAATTTCCTGAAATTGGTGAGATTTAAACATACCAAGGATTTATCTATGGTACTGGTGGATCTTAGGGCTAGGGGGTCTAGTTATCTTATATTCTTTGTCCACCGGTCCCTTCCCCCTTCCGTGTAATTCAAGTACCTCAGCTAACTCTAAAAAAAAAATAAGGCACTAATCCTGCATCTTTTCGTCTTAGAGGTACCTGTGAGCACATCCAACATTCCGTTTGGTTTAAGACCTAACCCACTAGTGAGTGGTAATCACTCAAGGGATGTCTGTCACCTTATTGCTAGACATCTCTGGATGCTCTTATCTTCAAATATGGGGTCACAATAGCTACAAAATACAGTATTCCTCAGACAATAGCCTATCACGTTACCTCCGAACTCCGTAACTACTAGACTTTTGATTTTTCTCTGGCTTTAACAAACTGATCAGCTAATCCTGGGATCCTATAAGGAAATCACTCCTTCCTCCAGAACCAGTTCCAGTCCCACACTCGACTTCTCATGAAAAACCTCGCAAAAATAGAATGTCCTGGAAAAAATGTTTGTCAGCGGAAAAGAGAGAAGAGAGAAACAGAACAAAACAACTCTTGTTCATAGCAAATCATTTACAACGACTGGTCTTTCTGTGATCCTTTAGCATGCTCAGGTAGTGTTCAACAGTGCCGCCTCTCAGTCTTCACGTAACACACTCTCTGGTGATACTTTTGCGATCTCACTCCATTTACGAGTTCCTTCCGGACTACAGACTTTCCTGCAATGGGAATCGTGGACCGAAGTCTCTCTCTAGGCTACTTTCACTGGGATAGTGCTGTCAACAAAACTTGGTATGGTCCTTTCCACCTGTATATTAGGCAACCTGAGCGTAAGAACAATCACACAGTCTCTTGGTTCACAATCAAGACAGTTAATATTTGGCATACCAGGAATCAACAGTTTCAAGTTCTTTTGTCAAGTTCTCAAATGCTGGCTCATCTCAATAAGGTACTGTACGGTCACCTCATTGGTGTATTTCTGATCATTGTGCAGATCAATCATGACATGAGGTTGTCTTACAAAAAAAACCAAAAAGACACAAATACCAAAACAAAAACAAAATTCAAAGAGGGTGAGTCGTTAAGTGAAGATCTGAGAGTGGTTCCGATGCTACATAATACTAGTGGCAGTATCTATGATCACAATAGGGCAATTCCAAGCTTTGCTCCTACTTCTAGGGGTACCATTATCTACACACAAATTTCTGCGCAATTTTTCTTTGCGGTAAACACAGCAGCATCCGTGGCGGCAGGAAATGCCTCTACCTAGTTTGAGAAAACATCAGTGCACACCAATACATAACAATAATTCCTAAAGGGTGTTAACTGTACGAAGTCGATTTGTATTACCTGAAAAGGTCCGTCTGCAGGAGGGATAGGGGATGGCTCTTTTGGAATTGTCTTACCAATATTCTTCCTCAAGCAAGTAAGACAGGTCATTGCTTTCTCACCTGCATGAGAAGAAAACCCTGGTGCACTCCAGTAGGCTCTTACCAGCTTGCACATACCTTCCTTACCCTTTGTGCATGACAAGGCACACTGCAGTAATACTGGTGTTATCGTGCTGGTGAGATATACTGGGTTCGGGCAGAACTCTGAAGGACCAATTAGGCATGTAGTGTTTGAACTGTAATCAGGTCCATGTATTGTACCACCCTGTGTGAACGCAAAAGATGAAGAGGAAACTGTGGAGAAACAGAATAGAGGTTGGTGACAGATAAGTTTGTAGAGGTGTAGAAGATTTTATTAAAATGACAACTGGATTGGGCACTACGGGGAATTGACTCTCAACTACCTACTCACCTTAAAAAAAATTCTGTGTTTGTTGTATCGCTATTGGGACTATCCCAGCCATCAATCCAGTGTCCTGTCCATCCTAAGTTCATAGGGAACCCGGTATCTGTGAGATAATTTCCTCTACCTGTGATGGACATGAATCTAGAACAGTGAAATGTAACATTAGTCTCCGTGGGTACTTCCTGAGCAGGAGCACATTATATGTATTTCATATCTAACAAAGCTCCTGTTAAGTTAATCAGGGGCCATTTCTGCTAGAGAAAGAAGCAAAAGTTTAGAGGCCCCATCTTTACCCCAGCAAGTTTTGTCAAAGGGTAATGTTGCATATATTCCGTTCTTCCCATTAACCGAATCTGTGTTTTCTATATGGCTCGTGATTCCTTACTATATGTCCCTTGGTCCCGTCTATGTGTTTAATAATGTGGCTTGTGTTTTCTGTCTAGGGGGTCTATATTGACTATGTGTCCTACTACTCCTACAATCTCTGGCAAAATGCCCTTCCTTCCTACAAGTGTAACATATTATTGACCTTGACTTACCATTAGGGATCTGGGGTTTGGACTGATGGGTCTTTCCTGTATGTGCCTGTATACTTACCATCCTCAACCTCTCCACCTGTTGTTCTCTGAGCCTAGCAATATTTCTTGTGATGTTCAATAGCACACTATCTAAGATTAGCTACTGTGACCCCTTTCCAATTTGGCAAAGAAGTCTGCACCCTGACCCTCAATGCCTTATTGAGCCCATCCATTAGCACAGAGACAGCCACCTCCCATTTGACGAATTAGTGTTTACCACTGATCTTATCCAGACGGAGAGTTTTCTATTACTGCAAAAGACAAAAAATATTTAACAAGCTTCTAGGTCATGCGAAGTATTCATTCAATCCTTCTCATCCCGTATTAAGGGTCTGTACATGGTCCAACAAACATTTCCGAGCTCATCTTGACTAGAGGCATTACTAGGAATGAATACTTCTTCTATGGTAACTAAAAGAAATACCCGGGGGTTACCCTGTCTCTGTCCGCTTTCCTACTGGCAAATACTAATGTGCGGACGTTTTTTTTCTCCATTTCTGACATTACTTTCTTGATTTTTATTTTATTTTTGGGTTTTACTATATATGTACACGAATGATACCACACTTACCAGTTCCACTGGTCTCAGACACTTCCCCCGCAGGCTACTGCTCTTCTTTTACCGGTTGGATACTCCTCTGAGTGCATGAGAAATGGCTGAAACCAATCGCCTTCTCCTCCTAAATAAAACTTCAACATTCATTAGTTTTCATATTGTTATTATTTTTCTATAGTTTGTATGCTGGCCGTAACTGCTTCCACATCTACATATGGTGGTGTACTTGCTTTCTCTTTTTCTTCCTACTTGTTTATTGTTGCTACAAGTTCAAACAGTTCTTATATTTGGTTAATAAAAAAGAAGAAAAAAACACTTGGCACTGACTTAGCAAGGGATCAGCTGGTTGGTGAGAACCCCTAATAATCAAGCCCTCCCAGTAACCAGTGCCCAGGACAGATCATGAGAGCCCCAGTTAGAGGGCAGTACAATAATATGGTTGCATGCCCATGTTAATTTTGGTGGATTATAGTGATTTATTAACCAAAATTTTATATAACCTAGATTATGGACATTGCTGGCTACACTAACAAACTGACCTAATATCTGGATGTACATGTGCATAGCTTTCTATCTGCTTATATGGACACAATTGTGACTGAATACTGGATGCTATATGCTGTGGACAATTGGAGTTTAATTGTTTCTATGCTGCAAAGTAATTGAGGGTCAAGTCCTAGTCATCAGGGGCCCCTTAGTTAAATTACATGCATGTTATCAATTGATTAACATACCAGTGATGCATCATTGACAGGTTATGATTGAAATAGAGGGCATTTTGTGAGTTTTGGAACTTATGGGTTGATGAGTTTTATAATTTAAATTTAAGGTAATTTTAATACCGGCCGGGTCTATGTGTGTGTGTTATGTGTATGTTATTTGTCCTAATATTGTGTGATTAAAAAACATGAAATGATTCCGGTTATGCAGCGCTTTATTCATTAATTAAGTTCTTATATTTCCATTCTTGTCTTATATGACTTTGGTTAGGCATACCACCTGCAATACCTTAGGATCAAACTCACCAACCCCTCTTGCTGCCACAGGTTTAAACAATTTGCACGTCTGACCCTATGTTTTCTAGATTTGATCAGGCATGTTCTACTACCTACATTCTGCAGTACCTCTGGTTCAAAGCTGCCCATCCTAGGGAATGATGCCCTATCATTAGCAGTCATACGTACCCATTCATTGCAAAAAGACTCCGTGTGTGAGCCATATTTCTCACACATAATAAACCTCGCTGACCCTCTCGGCCGCAATTCTGACCTTCTCGGTCCCAACTCTTCAGCCTGAACCCTAGCTACCAAACGCCCACTGCTTGTGCAATTGGCTCCCATTTGCGGACTTTTTGCCTATAAACGCAATCCCCAAATTCACAACACAGTAGACGGTGAAAGACACCTTACGCTTTCACTCACTCCTTCTCCACTGACGTACCACGACTCACTCCAATAGTGACCACCGCGTACCCAGTGAGGCCCTAACTGGCTTCTATTCACTGGAAGTTTTAGGAATAACTTACCTTTTCCAGTGAATATCCACCGTTGAAGATTTTCCTGAGAGAGACCAGCGAAAACATCCCTTTTTAACTTACACAAATCACACTTGCGTATGCTCTACACAGCGCTAATGATACCGCGATTTTACGCAAAAGCTCGTAAAGGGGTATCAAGTTGCGCTATGTATCGCACCCACAAACATGCGGTCCAATCGCACAGCGTATAGGTACTTGTTACCTATCCGCCCTACGACCACTGGAATCTAATCACAAGCTGCGAAACCTAAGCCGGAGCGTAAAACAAAACCTTTAAACTTCAATTCACAATTTCTATACTTCTGCACAATGCACAATTCTATATTATGCTCCTCTACAAATCTCACGATTTGCGTATTATCTCTATCTATATTAACGTGAGTCAGATACCTCACGCCGCCAAGCCTCCACTTACTTGATGTACCAATGACGGGATCCCGAATTTTGGGGTTCAAATCCACTCACTTCTACTTTCACTCACTTAAATATACCTTGTTTTTCTTTTCTGTACAGAAAACTTTTACTCCCTTAGGTCGGCCGCTTTACCCCAGAGGTACTTACAGTTTTTAAACTTAATTTTTTAAGGTAACCTGTTTTTGAAATCGAATCGTTATGTGCTATTGTATTAAATGTATACTATCCCGCCTTTAATTGAACAAATATCATGTAATTTGTACTTAGCGTCTGTATTCTTACGCAACCTTGCGTAAACACGCGACCGTGCGTGCCTTTTACGCTGCGTGTGCGGTCCTGTACTTTGTCCGAGCCACGTGTACAAAAAGTGCATCCGCAATAAAACAAATCGCACAACCTCTATAAATGTGAGCAATACAAACTATAATCGCTCACAAGCACAACTTACACTTGTTCTGGGTAACCCTTTATGACTGGGCCAGAACTGCGTTTTGTGTTTTTATAATTATTCCCTTAACACACTAATTCAAGTTTATCTATATAGCAACAAATGTATCCGATTTCACACAGATCTAAAATGACTAATAACCTATATATATATATATATATATATATATATATATATATATACATACAAGTCTTGGAAGAAAAGAAAGAAAAAAAACATAAACAAAAACTCTTTTTTTTTCACAGACAAGAAGGAAAAAAAATTCACTTATCTCACCATTTACTCTCACTAGGCCCAATTGAAACTATTTGTAATTGACTATGGCATGGGTTAAATAAATTCATTGGTAATTCATAAATGGTGCTGGATGTGACAAAGGAAACTGATTATTCTGAGCACACTGAAAATCAGCTATTTAGGAAGTGACCTTCCTAAAATGGGCACTGCTCCTCCCCCTTCCACATCCATGAGGTTTACACAAGATAGTGGACACACCATGTGGCTCCTTTGTCACAAAGAAATCACACTCCACACAGGCACCAATGTTACTTTAGGTCTGAGTTTTTTAAAAAATATACAAAATTTCTCAGCATGCTAACACAGCTATATCATGGCTATGTAGCAACTTTTAAATGTACTTTTAAATCTACTTAACAGATAAACAATCCAATATGAATCAAACACGATATGACTTATTTGAACTTTGTTTTGCAACAATAAAAATACGTTTTAGCATTTTAAATATTGTGAGAAACACACTGTCCCTTAAATTTCATATCAGCGGCTTACTGATAACACAACAGAACACACGGATGTAATTTGTCAGCATCACGATGCGTCCACTATTAGCTGATCGACCGCAGCGTCGCGTTTGTAATGTACAGTGCATCATCAAGAACGTTATATCACGGACACAGCCCTCATCTGTAAATGCAAAATTGCTTTCTAACAAATATTTAAAATGCCCACTCTAATATATACTGCAGACGCCAGGCGCAACTTATTACCATATACGATAAAAGTGCGCTGTACATCCCAAAACACTACATCTCTTAAGAGAAAACAATACACCCACACATTGTCTGAGTTCCAAAGCTCATTGATGTATATATTTGGTATTAAAAGGATATGTATTCAATATATCACAATGTACAGTATATATATAGTTACATGGTTACAATTCATACAGTAAGCAGTTAATACAAACGAAATCAAATACATACAGTTACAGCGATACAATTACCATATTTTGCTCAATGCTTTCTACGCTCCAGTTCCTCCATCTTTAGCTCTCAACTCCAGCAAACAGAAGCAAAATATTACCAACACTGCATCTCGTTCAGGATCCAGGGGAAAAAAAGAACAGAGACTTCTGTGTGTCTCATTAGCAATGTACTATGTAGTTTGGGGGAGTACACAGACTAGTCTAGGGGAGGGAACTTTCTCATTCATGATGAGTCACTAGTCAATTCATATGCAAACGAGGTTCAGCCTTGATGGACAAATTACAGGAGATAGCCACTGGTCAAGCATGCTGTCTTCCAGGAAATCCATTGTTCTAATAAGAGTGATTTTAGCTTTCATATATTTAATCATATCTACTTGTTGCAATGAGCTACAAGTTAATAACAGGCATCAAATTGATATACACATTAATCTGGTTGCTTTAATACCAAACACGACATGTCTATCTTGCTTCGTTCCAATAATACACATACATGACGTTACTCCATTAAATACATTTAAAACATTATGATGTCTGGCGTTCAATATGTTCAAATTATGTGCTGTATGAAATATGTGTCGAATCTATCTCTGTGGCATGTCTGTGTAAATGCGTATGGTACCGTATATTGCTGTGCACGCTGCGCGTATTTGCAAGCATAGCGACTCATATGTGTGGAGTCTGTATGTTCTCTCTATATAATATTTTTTACTTCGACAGGGTGTGAATATTTGCAAAAATCTCAAAAAAACTTTTTTCATGTTGTCATTATGGGGTATTGTGTGTAGAAGTCTGAGGGGAAAAATTAATTTATTCCATTTTGGAATAAGGCTGTAACATAACAAAATGTGGAAAAAGTGAAGCGCTGTGATTACTTTCCGGATGCACTGTAGCTCTGCCCAGTTGCAATGGTTGTGAATTGACAAGTAAGTAGCTTCATATAGTTAGAATCAGCATGCTTACTATGCAGAAGCAAATATCTCTATCAGTAAGGTGTCTTCCTACAGTGTAACAGGTCAAGGGTTCTAGTCCTGGGTATGACTGCTAATGAATGTGTGATTTAAAGTAAATGAAAGTGTGTCTATATATACAGTACATTTTTTTTCTTCATATTTATCTATATATAGGGGGGGACCAATATTTATCTTGCCTCCGGGTAACTGGAACAAACGTATGGCACTGACTTTACGTGCATAACACAGTGAAAACACAGACTTCTTTGAGCTACTATAACATACACTGTCTTATCCTTATGGGGCCCAGTGTCAATATCATGGTTTAGACTCTGATCTATGTGGCCTTTACAGATATCTGAGTCTTGCACAGCATGGGCCGTGAATTGCATGTATGGAAATAAAGGAGGAACTCTGCCTGTATGCAGACTTACATGCATTTCTGTACCACATATATCTGTTAGTGAAAGTAGTCACTATTACTATCAGTGTGTATTTGCACCATCCCTTTACCTAGTTTAAGAGATGAATCCAAAATCAGATGAATTTCTGTGTGCGCCCAATGCAACATATCCCTCAATTCCACCTACACGCCAATGACAAGCCCTACAGTATGTGTCTGCTGTATTATCAGTGATGCACAAGTTAGTAAGTAATTTTATATTTTTTTAAGTATATAACTTACATAAAATAATCAGAGTGTAGATGTCACTGGTGCTTTTACTGACCAGATTTTCAGCCACACACTTATATCTTCCTTCGCTCCTGCGTTTGATTTTGGAAAATGTGATGGTCCTTTTATCTGCTGATATACTGGCTTCATGCTGTAGATTGGCATCATCTCTACTCCATATTATCCTCTCTGCATTGACTGAGACACATGTGAAGGTAACAGTGTCATTTTCCTGGATCTCAGAGTGAGATGCTATGATTACTGGTTTACTGACCAGCTCTGTGGATAAAGTAAATGGTCAGATTGCAGAAAACAGAGAATAGGTCAATATTCAAATGTTACCATTGCCTGCACATAATTAATGCAGTCATTTTGTGAGTTGAACCAATATTCAGTCAATCAATTCACTTGGCACTGGCCATTTACTAAGCCTTGGATGGAGATAAAGTCGCTGGAGATAAAGTATATAACTGCTATGCCACAGGCTGTGTTTAAAAAATTACAGTAAGGAGCCGACTGGCTGGTATTTTATCTCCAGCAACTTTATCTCCATCTAAGGCTTAGTAAATAGACCCCTAAAGTGTCTTAGGTCTCAGTGACATCACTACTTGCTAGCAGGGTTGGAGTGGCCCACAGGGGCTCAGGGGAAACCCCCGGTGGGCCTCACTGTTAGCAAAAGGTGTGTGTGTGTGTGTGTGTGTGTGTGTGTGTGTGTGTGTGTGTGTGTGTGTGTGTGTGTGTGTGTATGTGTGTGTGTGGCCATCTCCTCCTCTAGGGATCAAGTTCCAGACTGTGCACTTGACATATATTAAACATGTTACCTTATACTGCACAAGACTATGGTGTATTCCCTACAGTGCATTTCAGTTATTAATATGGTATATTATCATCCATGCACTAGCAGTAATTACTAAATATATCTATCAAGTGACCAGACCATGCACTTTCTAATGGTTAGGTAAACCAATGTGGTTGGTCACACCCCCTTTGGAGACTGGCCACACCCCTAAAACTATGCTCAGTGCGGCAGCTAAAGTAAAGTGCGGGATGGTGGATTTGAAAGAAGCCCTGGACTCCACTCAGCCATTGCAGCTGGATAGGCTGATGGAGTGCCTGCTGGCTGTGGCAATAGTGGGGCTTGGCTCAGGGAGACTCTGCAGAGGGACCCACCACTGGGGAGAAGCTGGAGTGCCAGGGTTGTGGGGCTTCCCACACATACTGCAGTGCTGACCCTGCATGCATGGGGAGTTGAGGAGGCGCTGTCATGTGTCCCAGGGGGACATGGGCAACTCTCCCAGACAGACCTTATTGCAGCTCTGACAGGTGTGTACCCAGGAGCTGAGGCTGAGCCAGGCAGTACCAGGACATCGCTGAGCTGCATGCAATGCACCAGGTAGCACCAAGAGGTCAAGGACTCAGGTAACTCACAGCCTGGGGACCATTCCCTGCCTGTTACTGCAGATATTAGTAGGGGTGTGGGGATCTGCGCTGGCAGTACTGCTCTGTTTATAGCCTTTGATACAAAAAGAGAGAGTTCCGCAACAGGTTATGGTGTCAGACAAAAACCACTAATGGATGATGGTCTGATAACCAACTTTACTAATTATTTACACAAAATGTGCTGATTAGATGTTGGTGGTGCTCCCAGAGTCAGTAGAGATACATGAGTAAAACGAAAAGAAAAGAAAGACTCTATATTGGGTAAAACCAATACCAATGCTTATATTTGTTCTTGAGTCACTATATTTTAGAAAATTAATTAAAAGTTAAGTTTTATTGTCTAGTAATTTTTATAAAGACTGCCCCAATATAGAGTCTTTCTTTTCTTTTCATTTTACTAATGTTTATAGCCCTCCCATTTTATTTTCCCATAGTTTATTATTCTAAACGGCATCTTGCTAGGTAAATCTTACCAGTAAGATGTGTTCAGTGGCTGATTTATCAATTCATATTATGGCATATTGTAGTGGCCCCAGTTTATATTCTGCCACATTGTAGCTCCCCCAGTTCATAATATGCCATTGTATTGCACACAGATCATACTGTGCAATATCACAGTGCCTCAACTACATATTAAGTAACATTACTGTGTCCAGTTCAAATTATGCCACATTACAGTGCCCCCTTACCATTATAATATTCTCAGCACAGGCCACTGGCAATGAAACGTTACCCCATTCAGGCCAGGCAACAGGCCTGATCAGTTGCTGAGCAGGCAACTTGGCAGACCTGGGCCTGGAGCCCTTTTAACCTCTGTGCCCCATAGCAATGGCTACACCCATGCAAGCAATCAATTTTGTGTGTTAAACCAATTTCAGTGAGTGCAAACTATCAACTAACTAGAACTTTGTGGGTCCCATAGCAACATTTTTAAAGAGACCCCTTTATACAGATAGGGGAACTAGATCCAGAAATACATTCTGTGCACATACTTTAGAATAATAAACTATGGGAAAATAAAATGGGAGGGCTATAAACAGTAGTAAAATGAAAAGAAAAGAAACACAGAATGTATTTTTGGCTGGTTGCTGGGGCATAATATTGGGTATAAGGTGCATAACTACTGCATGGGTCATAATGGATGTAAGGGGCACTACTATTGCATAGTGCATACTGGGGTGTATGGGGCCCCGTGCCCCTCTACCGATACATGTGATACGCTGTGTCCCCTTACCCCCCATGTATGACATCCTGTATGACACCCCTACCTCTGTGTGTGTGACACCCTGTACCTCTTTACACCTGTGTATGACACAGTGTATACCTCCTTCCCCTGCGTGATTCCCTGTACCCCCTAACCCTGTGTGTGTCACCCTGTACCCCCCACTCTACCACTGTGTATATGTATGTGTCACCCTCTAGTTCCCCTATCTGTATAAAGGGGTCTCTTTAAAAATGTTGCTATGGGACCCACAAAGTTCTAGTTAGTTGATAGTTTGCTCTCACTGAAATTGGTTTAACACACAAAATTGATTGCCTGCATGGGTGTAGCCATTGCTATGGGGCACAGAGGTTAAAAGGGCTCCAGGCCCAGGTCTGCCAAGTTGCCTGCTCAGCAACTGAGTCAGGCCTGTTGCCTGGCCTGAATGGGGTAACGTTTCATTGCCAGTGGCCTGTGCTGAGAATATTATAATGGTAAGGGGGCACTGTAATGTGGCATAATTTGAACTGGACACAGTAATGTTACTTAATATGTAGTTGAGGCACTGTGATATTGCACAGTATGATCTGTGTGCAATGCAATGGCATATTATGAACTGGGGGAGCTACAATGTGGCAGAATATAAACTGGGGCCACTACAATATGCCATAATATGAATTGATAAATCAGCCACTGAACACATCTTACTGGTAAGATTTACCTAGCAAGATGCCGTTATAGCTAAAAAAAAAAAAAAAACTAATAAGGGGAACATATTTCAATACTTATCTCATATTAAATGAATTTTGGACCATTTTAAGTGACATTGCAAGAATCTTTACTGTCCGTGCATTACAATTTTATTTCCTTTTATGCATATGCCTCTGAAAGTTTTTGATCTGACTGTATGCAGTATCTCTGGACGGATCCTCAAACCACTATATATATTACGTTGCTGACTTAAAGAAAGAATATGATTATCTGCGCTTAACGCAGCAAGAAGTGTAGCTAGGTGCCATGGTGCCCAGAGAAAGGTTATGTTTTGGTACCCCTGTACTGATTTGGGGGCATGGCCAACATGTGGTGGAAAGTTACATTTTAAAAGTAAAAATGTTTAAAAATCCTAAATTGGTGACAGGGCTGGTTCTAGACTTTGTGGAGCACAAGGCAAAAGTTTCCTTTGGGCACCCTCCATGTTTAAAACTAGGACAGTGCATGCCGAAGGGTTGTGGCTTCATAGAGAAAAGGTGTGGCCACAAAATAGTACCAAGTAACATTACACCACACAGTAGTGTCTATTATTCACATTACAGTAGTACACCTTATACACGTTACGCCACAGTAGAGCCCCTTATACACATTACATCACACAGTAGAGCCCCTTATACAATGTTTTGCTACACAGTAGAGCCCCTTATACATGTTACATCACAGTAAAGCCACTCATACACATTATGCCACAGTAGAGTGGCTTATACGTGTTATGCCACTGTAGAGCCACTTATACACATTACACCACGGTAGAGCCACTATGAAAGTACCGTAGCTGTATTTAACTATTTTTAACTTGTTTCATTCAAATATGTCAAAAACACTATGTATGCCCCAACTGACCTGACGTCACAATCCCCCCAATCCCTCAATGAAAATAATGCCCCAAATGTGACCTGATAACCCGCCAATTTTCAATGACAATAATTCACTAGCTTCTAATGCAGAGAGAGGTGCTGCTCCAGCCTGAGAGGCAGAGGGAGGTGCTGAAGCATCAATGTAGAGAGAGGCAGCTGGGAAAGAGAGAGGGAAGATATGCAGCTGGGGAAGAGAGAAGTGCTGCAGCAGTCATGGCAGAAAGAGGTGCAGGCAGCAGCAGCCATAGCAGAGAGTGCTGCAGCACAGTCAGGACAGAAAGAGGTACTGCAGCAATTGGGGCAAAGAGGTCCTGCAGCAAATGGGGCAGAGAGAGGAGCTGCAGCAGCCAGGGCAGAAAGAGCTGCGACAGCAGTTAGGGCAGACAGAGATGCTGCAGCATCTGAAGTAGAGACATGTGCTACAGCTTCCAGGAAAAAGAGAGATGCTGCAGAAGCTGGGGCAAGCAGAGATCATGCAGCATCTGGGACAGAGAGAGGTGCTGCAGCAGCTGGGCTAGATACAGAGAGGTTCTACAGGACAGAAATAAGTAACCCTGCTGCACAGCTACAAGCAGATAGTGAGACATATAAGGAGGGTGGGCAGACCTCCCGCATGTGCCAGGTGTCAGTGTCTCCTGCTGTTGCCTCTGACCTAACGTGTTCCCTACCTTGTAAGAGTCAGTGTGCACCCCCTCTGCTGCTACTCCTGCTCTGTGGCTGCCTGTACAGCAACCTGCGGTGCAGGGGGGAAGAACAGCACACCCTCTAACTTTTTCAGCGCCCGGAGCTCGCACTTCACCGGAGTCACCCTTGCTACACCTCTGGGTGCAGCTTAATTCCCAGTAGTGATCACTTAACTACTAAACACATGTAATTGAAAAATGGAGTGGAACAAGTGCTCCCTATTTGGGATCATTCTTACAGGGAAATGTAAGTTTTATATACTTAAGAACAATTGTCCTCTCTGTATTCATGAAAATCTGGCACTGGATCTTCATGAAATACAGATGTGTCCACATATACCTTTCCTATATCCTGCCATGTATGGCATGGTGTGGCATGCCATAGGCTCAGAGACGTCGGACAATTCTTCTTAAGTATATAAGACTTTACTTTCCCCAGTGTCTTAAGTACAGCTACAAATGTGTGAACTTAACTATAACTAAACTTAACTATAATTGCCAATAGACTTATTGCAATAGTCTATAGCAAAAATATAAATAAATTAAAATAACTTCTTGCCATTGCATTGTGATTGGCCAGATAAACTATGCCAACATACTGAACTAAAACAGCTACAATATATCAGTTGTATTGATTGGACTTATATGAATAGAAAGTGTTTCATTTTATTAGCAACATCATCTTCCAGCTGCATATTTTGAGGACACTATGTACAGTATAACAGTATATCTCTGAATGTTTTATAAAGCTATTTATATTTATCTGCACACATAAGGCTGACTACGTTCCATGCATTTAGATTTCATTGAATTTTTAATTATTTTAATTATTTCTTCATTTTTATTCTTTACGGTCTTTAATTATCACTTCTTGAAATAAATGTAAATATTTTATACTAAATATTTTTAGTGGAGTCTGGTTCATTCACTATATTATTTACTTATCGCTAATGGTCCTTTTTGCTTTCTATACTCACTTGATCTTGTCTTCACTCATAGTTGTGATATTTCTGACTACTCCAACTTCCCAATCCCCCTCTCTGACCATCACCTGCTCTCTTTTAACTTATTCCTCTCTGCTTCTCCATCACTGCCTCCTAAGGCTGCCATCAATAAGCATAAACATTGAGGCTAGCGACACCATTTCCTTATCCTCCCCATTGAGTTCACTTCTCTCTCCTATTCTCTCTCTATCCTGCACTGAACAAGCCACTTACTTATACATTGTCTCCCTTACTTCTACTCTGTTGCTCTGGCGATCACTATTCACCCCCACCTCAACTACCTCCCTCACTCTCTGCCCTTGACTTTGCCACCCACTTCACATCAAAATTGTCTCCATATGTCAGGACATCACATTCCACCAGACCCTCATCAACCCAATCCCTCCTTTTTCTGACCACCCCTCCCCTTCCTTCCTACCAAACCTGACTTACTTTTGCCCTGTATCTGGAAAGGAAGTCATGGTCCTCATCCATTGTTTCCCCCAACTAACTCCCAACTTGACCCTACCCCCTCCCACCTCCTCTGTTACCTCTCTCCTTCTGCCTGTTCCCATCTTGTCCACCTCCTCAATTTCACCCTCTCATTAGGCACTGTCCCCTCTGCATTCAAGCATGTCCTTGTTTTCCCAGTTCTTAAAAAAAACTACCATCAATCCTAACACTCTCTCCAGCCATTGTCCCATCTCTCTCCTCCCTTTTGCCTCCAAACTCCTCCAGCATATTGTCTGCAACCACATTACTGACTTTCTTTGATCCCACTCCCTCCTTGACCTACTTCTGGCTTCTGTACTCTCCACTCCACTCCACTGAAACTACCCTCAATGACCTCCTTGCTGCCAAATCCAAGGTCCTCTACTCCATGCCTATTCTTCTTGACCTCTCTGCTGCTTTTGACACTGTAGACCAGCGGTGGTCAACCCGCGGTTCTCGAGCCGTATGCGGCTCGGCTGGCTCCTGGGCACCATTGCCCGGAACTTACACTTGTCTCCGGTGGCAGTGTCACTCTTCAATTCAGCACCAGTCCGTTAGCCAATCAGAGCTCACGGACCGGCAGTTAAGGCTCCTGATTGGCTGCCGGACTGCGAGCTTTGCTTGGATCACGGACCGGCGCCTAATTGAAGAGAGACACCGCCGCCAGAGAGTGAGTGGCAGGAGAGCCATACACTGCACTCTCCTCCCCTCACAGATGGCAGCAGCGCGGTGAGCAGCATGGGGAAGGGGGGCATGTATATCTGGCACTGGGATCATAGCTGGCACTGTGGGGGCATGTATATCTGGCACTGGGGGCGGAGCTGGCACTGTGGGGACATGTATATCTGGCACTAGGAGCATAGTTGGCACTGTAGGTACATGTATATCTGGCACTGGGGGGCAAATCTGGCACTGGGGCATAGCTGGCACTGTGGGGACATGTATATCTGGCACTGGAGGCATAGCTGGCACTGAGGCATAGCTGGCACTGTGGGGACATGTATATCTGGCACTGGAGGCATAGCTGGCACTGTGCGGACATGTATATCTGGCACTGGGGGCATATCTGGCACTGTGGGGACACTGGCACTGTGGGGACATGTATATCTGGCACTGGGGGCATAGCTGGCCCTGGGGGCATAGCTGGCAATGTGGGGAAATGTATATCTGGCACTGGGGGCATAGCTGGCACTGTGGGGACATGTATAGCTGGCACTGGGGGCATAGCTGGCACTGTGGGGTAATGTGTATCTGGCACTATGGGCATATCTGGCACTGGGGGGCATATGTGTATCTGGCAATGTCGGGCATATGTGTACTTGGCACTGTGGGGCATATGTGTACTTGGCACTGTGGGGCATATGTGTATCTGGTACTGTGGGGCATATATGTATCTGGCACTGTGGGGCATATATGTATCTGGCACTGTGGGGATATGTGTATCTGGCACTGGGGCATATATGTATCTGGCACTGTGGGGACATGTTTGTATCTGGAACTGTGGGGACATTTGTTTCTGGCACTGTGGAGGCACCCATTTATTGGCATTTTTTATGTATGTGGCACTGTACCGGGGCATTATATGTATGTGGCACTGTACAACATGACTAAAAATGGAGTTATGACACAAAGTCATACTTCTACAAACGTCATACCGAAAGGTGTGCCCACAAAAATGGGGTGTGGCTTTGTGAAAACTAGGCCACGCCCCCATTTTTGGCGTGCACATGATTCTGGCTCTTCCCCTTGACTACAGATCTTTTCTGGCTCTTTGCCTCTGACTGGTTGGCCACCCCTGCTGTAGACCACAATCTCCTCCTAAAATCCTTCACTCTCTTGATCTGCGTGATACTGCCCTTTAATGGCTGTCCTCCTACCTCTCTGACCATTCCTTCTCTGTCTCCTCCAATGACTCCACCCATCCCCCCAATACCACTAACAGTTCCCCAAGGATCTGTTCTTGGACCTCTCCTGTTCTCTTTATACATCCTCTTTAGGTAACACATTAGCACTTTTAACTTTGATTATCATCTCTATGCTGATGATATTCAAGTCTACCTTTCATCTGCTGATCTATCCCCCTCTCTCCTCACTCATATATCCAACTGTCTCTACTACCTCTTATTGTATGTCCCAGTGCTTTTTTAACCAACATGTTTAAGACTGAGCTGATCATCTTCTCACCCTCCCGCATAACCTCACTTTCCACAATTTATATTATCTATCAATGGCACAACAGTCTCCTCTAGCCCCCAAGTATGCTACCTCAGAGTTATCCTTGACTACCTTTCCTTTAACCACTTAACTGGCATGGTCAGATCACATGCGACTGTGCTGCCCCACTGTATCCCTACAGTTTTTGACAAGGAGATCTGCAGATGTGCATAATATAATATTTAAATATTAAAAAAAAAAAAACTTTTTACGCTATATTAAATAAATAAGAATCCCAACAACGTTATGAATGGTTTTGAAGGGAAAATTTGTCAGGTATATGGCTAAACCACATATTCAGTACCTCTCAAAGTCCTGCCATTTCCATATCAAAAATATTTTCAGGATCAGACCCTTTCTCACCATGAATTCTACAGAGAGCCTCATACACTCAATGATCATCTCCAGATTGGACTACTGTAATCTCCTCCTATCTGAGCAACGACAAAGGCCTCAATTCACTACAATCTATCCTCAATGCTGCTGCCCGGCTTATCTTCCTTTCCAGACATACTATTTCAACCTCCCCACTCTTATAAGCCCTACACTGGCTCCTCTTTCCCTACAGAATCCAATTCAAGGTTCTCACACTCACTTATAAGGTCCTCGCCCATTCCTCTTCCATTAACATCTCTGACCTTATCTTCCTTTATATTCCCACTTGTTCTCTTTGCTCCACAAATGTATGCCGTCTCTCCTCCCAACTGATTACTTCCTCCCATTCCTGCCTCCAAGATTTTGCAGATTTTAAGCCTCTATTCCATTCTCACTGTCTACCCCATCTGTGTCATCATTTTCTGTCTGCCCTCTTCCATCATGTGCTTTTCTTCTCTTACCATACTCCTTACAACTCTTACAACAGCATTTAGCCCTCAGTTTCCGCCACACTATTGCTTATTTCAGTGTCATGTTCATTGATGTAGAAATCTCTTTAACCCATGTACTTGTCCTACATTGTCTTGTATGTAAGTCACTGCTTTTTTTTTTTTTGTTTCTGTACTTTGATAGGCGCTGCCAGGGCCGGACTGGGACTAAAAATAAGCCCTCACATTTAAAGCACACAGGCCCACCTTGGCATGACCTAATGGAGAGTCAGTATGATTTACTGGTGGACGGGATGGCCACCCCTGCTGTCAATAACCCGACATCCCACCCGCCAGAATGCCAGAAGTGGGCGAAGCGCAAATAGTCTCCTTGCGGGTTCGCTGCCCTTGCCATGATGTGGGCTCGGTGGCTCACTGCGCACACCACAGGATCTATTCCCACTCTATGGGTGTCGTGGACACCCAGGAGTGAGAACAGTCCTGTTGTGCCGGGATTCTAGCTGGCAGCATTATCGGCTGTCGGGATTCCAACGTTGGTATCCTGACTGCTGGGATCCCATCAGCCGGCAAATGATACGCATCCCTCTTGTGGTACCTCCCCCTTACCAGAACTCATACAAGAGAAAAGAGAGAGATTATGGTTTAATGAATAAAAACATGAGCCATAAAACACAAACCATCGCATAATGTGGGTTTAAAGTGACCTCACATAGTAGGTTACCGTAATTCTACAGTACATCTCCATCTCTTTGTCTCTAGCTTTATCCGCTTCTTTGTCTCTCTGTCTCCAGCCTTATCCACTTCTCCATCTCTCTGTCTCCAGTCTTAGCTGCGTCTCTATCTCTCTGTCTTCAGCCTTACCAGCCTCTATGTCTCCAGCCTTATTCCCCTCTGTTTTTTTTACTCCAGCCTTATCACCCTCTTGGTGTAGCTGCAGCCCCTGTTACTGTGGTTTTCTGACACCTCCCCTCATAACTGTGGCTCTTAGGCACCCCCATCTCTGTGGCTCTCAGGCAACTCCATCACTGTGGCTCTCCATCACCCCTGTCACTGTAGGTTCACCTGCTCCTCTTCAAGAGCATTGCACGGATCCTCTTCCCATTAGCAGTGTGGCATGACGTCATCGCGCTCAGCCACACACACAACTTTATTACTATGCTCTGACGGTTGGGGGCCTGGGGCTGAGGCTGGCGGCTCTATGCGGTCTGCCACCTCGGCGGCCCTGGCCGGATCGGGCCCATCTGGCTGTTGGCCCTCCTGCCATTTGCAAGAACTGCTAGATGGCCAGTACAGCCCTGGACACTGCGGAACCCTTGTGACATATAAATAAATAATAATAATAATAATAATAATAATAATAATATTATGAACAGAGGGTGACATATTATGAACTGGGGACACATCAGTGTGGCATAATGTGAATTGGGGAACTGTTTGGCATAATGTGTCCTGGCAGCACTACAATGTGGCTTATTGTAAACTACAGTAAAACTATGGTTGATAAAATAAACAACTTCTGTTGAGAGAGATGTTTAACTAGAACCCTTCAAAATATTGCTATGAGGCTGATGAAATTTCTGGTTATGCCCCTACCTGGGTCCACTATGATTTACCGGCAGACGGGATGCCGGCTGTCAGTATACGGACAGTGGCATCCCGTCTGCCGGAGGCAGCGGATCCCCTTGCATGCTTGCTGCAGTCGCCACACTTCAGGCCCTGTGGCTCAATTCGCTCGCCACAGGTTCTATTTCCACTCGGTTGGTGGCACAGACCCCCCAACCGAGTGGGTAGACTAGGTGGCGGGCGGGATTTCATCAGTCGGTATTTCACCAGCTGTTGGGATTCCGACGTTGGTCTCCTGAACGCCGGGATCCTGACAGCCGGCATTGTAACTGCATCCTCCCTACCTGCCTGCAGTGTGCGACGTGCGTGTAGATGACAAAAAACACCTTTAAAGGACACTGCTGTGTAGGAAAAGACTGGCAGTCAGTTATAATGTAATACAATTACCAGAACGTTCATTGATCTGCTGATAACTATTGCAGAGGCAAGTGTAGGATTATTTGACAAAATAATTTTCTCTAACGTCCTAGTGGATGCTGGGAACTCCGTAAGGACCATGGGGATAGCGGGCTCCTAAGGAGGCTGGGCACTCTAGAAAGATCTTAGACTACCTGGTGTGCACTGGCTCCTCCCACTATGACCCTCCTCCAAGCCTCAGTTAGATTTCGTGCCCAGCCGAGGTTGGATGCACACTAGGGGCTCTCCTGAGCTCTTAGAAAGTTATAGTCTTAGAATTTGTTATTTTCAGTGAGACCTGCTGGCAACAGGCTCACTGCAGCGAGGGACTAAGGGGAGAAGAAGCGAACTCGCCTGCTTGCAGCCGGATTGGGCTTCTTAGGCTACTGGACACCATTAGCTCCAGAGGGATCGACCGCAGGCCCAGCCTTGATGTTCGGTCCCGGAGCCGCGCCGCCGTCCCCCTTACAGAGCCAGAAGCAAGAAGATGGTCCGGAAAATCGGCGGCATGAAGACTCTGTCTTCACCAAGGTAGCGCACAGCACTGCAGCTGTGCGCCATTGCTCCTCTCACACACTTCACACTCCGGTCACTGAGGGTGCAGGGCGCTGGGGGGGGCGCCCTGAGGCAGCAATAAAAACACCTTGGCTGGCTAAAATACCTCAATATATGGCCCCAGGGGCTATATATGAGGTAAATACCCCTGCCAGAATTCCATAAAAAACGGGAGAATAGGCCGCGAAAAAGGGGCGGAGCCTATCTCCTCAGCACACTGGCGCCATTTTTCCCTCACAGCTCGGCTGGAGGGAAGCTCCCTGGCTCTTCCCTGCAATTCTACAGTACAGTAAGAGGGAAAAGAGAGGGGGGGCATTAAAATTGGCACTGTATACAGTATATTATATAAAAGCTATTAGGGACATAACTCAGTTAGTCCCTGTATATATATAGCGCTCTGGTGTGTGCTGGCATACTCTTACTCTGTCCCCCCAAAGGGCTTTTGTGGGTCCTGTCCTCGTTTAGAGCATTCCCTGTGTGTCTGCGGTGTGTCGGTACGGCTGTGTCGACATATTGAATGAGGAGGCTTATATGGTGACAGAACAGAGGCCGATATATGTGATGTCGCCCCCTGTGGGGCCGACACCAGAGTGGATGGATAGATGAAAGGTATTAACCGACAGTGTCAACTCCTTACATAAAAGGGTGGATGACGTAACAGCTGTGGGACAGCCGGCTTCGCAGCCCGCGCCTGCCCAGGCGTCTCAAAGGCCATCAGGGGCTCAAAAACGCCCGCTCTCTCAGATGGCAGACACAGATGTCGACACGGAGTCTGACTCCAGTGTCGACAAGGTGGAGACATATACACAATCCACTAGGAACATCCGTGACGTGATCCCGGCAATAAAAAATGTGTTATACATTTCTGACTTTAACCCAAGCACCTCTAAAAATGGGTTTTAGGTTTGGGGAGAAAAAACAGGCAGTGTTTTGTTCCCCCATCAGATGAATAAATGAAGTGTGTGAAAAGTTCCCCCGTTAAGAAACTGGTAATTTATAAAAAGTTACTGATGGCGTACCCTTTCCCGCCAGGTGGATAAGTTACGCTGGGAGATATCCCCTAGGGTGGATAAGGCGCTCACACGTTTGTCAAAAAAGGTGGCACTGCCGTCTTAGGATACGGCCACTTTAATAGGTACCTGTTGATAAAAAACAGGAGGCTATCCTGAAGTCTGTATTTACACACTCAGGTACTAGACTGAGACCTGCAGATAGTGCTGCTGCAGCGTGGTCGGTGACCCTGTCAAACAGGGATACTAGTTGGCAAACATAAAAACATATTAAAGACGTCGTCTTATATATGGGGGATGCACAGAGGGATATTTTGCCGGCTGGCATCCAAAATAAATGTAATGTCCATTCTGTCAGGAGGGTATTAGAGACCTGTCACTGGACAGGTGATGCTGACTTAAAAAGCGCATAGAGAGCCTTATAAGGGTGAGGAATTATTTGGGGATGGTCTCTGGGACCTCGTATCCACAGCAACTGCTGGGAAGAAATAATTTTACCTCAGGTTTCCTCACAGACAAAGGTACAGTCCTTTCGGCTTCAGAAAAGCAAGCGGGTCAAAGGCGCTTCCTTTCTGTACAGAGACAAGGGTAGAGGGAAAAAAGCTGCACCAGTCAGCCTGTTCCCAGAATCAAGATTCTTCCCCCGCCTCCTGTGAGGCCACACCATGACGCGGGTGCTCCACAGGTGTAGCCAGGTACGGTGGGGGGCCGTCTCAAAAATTTCAGCAATTAGTGGGCTCGCTCACAGGTGGATCCCTGTTTCTTTCAAGTAGTATTTCAGGGGTACAAGCTGGAATTCGAGACGTCTCCCCCCAGCCGTTTCCTAAAATATGCCTTGCTGACAACTCCCTCAGGCAGGGAGGCTGTGCTAGAGGCAATTAATAAGCGGTATTCCCAGCAGGTAATACTCAAGGTGCCCCTACTTCAACAAGGACGGGGTTACTATTCCACACGGGTTGGGGTACCGAAACCGCATGGTTCGGTGTGACCTATTTTATATTTAAAATCCTTGAACACAAAAATTCAAGTTCAAGATGGAATCGCTCAGGGCGGTTATTCCAAGCCTGGACGAGGGGGATTACATGGTATCCTGGGACATCAAGGATGCTTACCTGCATGTCCCCATTTACCATCCTCGCCAGGAGTACCTCAGATTTGTGGTACAGGATTACCATTACCAAGTCCAGACACTGCCGTTTGGACTGTACATACATGGCACCGAGGGTGTTTTATCAAGGTAATGGCCGAAATGTTGATACTCCTTCAAAAAAAGGGAGTTGTAATTATCCCGTACTTGGACAATCTCGTTATAAGGGCGAGGTCCAAGGAGCAGTTGGTAGTTGGGGTAGCACTATTTTGGAAAGTGCTACAACAGCATGGTTGGATTCTAAACAGTCCAAAGTCACAGCTGGTTCCTATGACACGTCTACTGTTCCTGGGGATGGTTCTGGACATAAACCAGAAATAGTGTTTCTCCCGGAGGAGAAAGCCAAGGAGTTGTCATCTCTAGTCAGAGACCTCCTGAAGCCAAAATAGGTAGCGGTGCATCATTGCACGCGAGTCCTGGGAAAAATGGTAGCTTCCTACGAAGCAATCCCATTAGGCAGGTTCCATACAAGAACTTTTCAGAGGGACCTGTTGGACAAGTGGTCCGGATCGCATCTTCCGATGCATAGGCTGATAACCCTGTCTCCAAGGACCAGGGTATCTCTACTGTGGTGGCTGCAGAGTGCCCATCTTCAAGAGGGCTGCAGGTTCGGCATACAGGACTAGGTCCTAGTGACCATGGATTCCAGCCTTTGAGGCTGGGAGGCAGTCACACAGGGAAGAAATTTCCAGGGACTTTGGTCAAGTCAGGTTATTTCCCTACACATAAATATTCTGGACCTGAGGGCCATTTACAATGCCCTGAGGCCGGCAAGGCCTCTGCTTCAAAACCAGCCGGTACTGATCCAATCAGACAACATCACGGCAGTCGCCCATGTAAACCAACAGGGCGGCACAAGAAGCAGGATGGCGATGGCAGAAGCCACAAGGATTCTCCGATAGGCGGAAAATCATGTGTTAGCACTGTCAGCAGTGTTCATTCCCGGAGTGGACAACTGGGAAGCAGATCTTCTCAACAGACACGACCTCCTCCCGGGAGAATGGGGACTTCCTCCAGAAGTCTTCCAATAGGATTGTACACCATTGGGAAAGGCCACAGGTGGACATGATGGCGTCCCGCCTCAACAAAAAGCTATAAAAGATATTGCACCGGGTCAAGGGACCCTCAGGCGATAGCTATGGACGCTCTGGTAACACCGTGGGTGTACCAGTCGGTTTATGTGTTCTCCCCTCTGCCTCTCATACCAAAGGTACTGAGAATAATAAGAAGGCGAGGAGAAAGAACGATACTCGTGGATGGCCAAGAAGAGCTTGGTACCCAGAACTTCAAGAATTTATATCAGAGGACCCATGGCCTCTGCCACTCAGACAGGACCTGCGGCAGCAGGGGCCCTGTCTGTTCCAAGACTTACCGCGGCTGCGTTTGTCGGCATGGCGGTTGAACGCCGGATCCTGAAGGAAAAGGGCATTCCGGAGGAAGTCATTCCTACGCTTACTAAAGCCAGGAAAGAGGTTACAGCAACTCATTATCACCGCATATGGCGAAAATATGTTGCATGGTGTGAGGCCGAAAGGGCCCCAACAGAGGAATTTCAACTAGGTCGATTTCTGCATTTCCTGCAAGCAGGAGTGACTATGGGCCTTAACTTGGGTTCCATTAAGGTACAGATCTCGGCTCTGTCGATTTTCTTTCAAAAAGAACTAGCTTCAGTACCTGAAGTTCAGACATTTATAAAAGGAGTGCTGCAGAGTCAGCCCCCGTTTGTGCCTCCTGTGGCACCTTGGGATCTCAACGTGGTGTTGAGTTTCTTAAAATCACATTGGTTTGAACCACTAAAAACCGTGGATCTGAAATATCTCACGTGGAAGGTGGTTATGTTATTGGCCTTGGCTTCTGCCAGGCGAGTATCAAAGTTGGCGGCTTTGTCTTGTAAAAGCCCTTATTTGATTTTCCATATGGATAGGGCAGAATTGAGGACTCGTCCCCAGTTTCTCACAAAGGTGGTGTCAGCGTTTCACCTGAACCAGCCTATTGTGGTGCCTAGGCTACTAGGGACTTGGAGGACTCCAAGTTGCTAGACGTTGTCAGGGCACTGAAAATATATGTTTCCAGAACGGCTAGAGTCAGAAAATCTGACTCGCTGTTTATCCTATATGCACCTAACAAGCTGGGTGCTCCTGCTTCTAAGCAGACTATTGCTCGTTGGATTTGTAGTACAATTCAGCTTGCACATACTGTGGCAGGCCTGCCACAGCCAAAATCTGTCAATGCCCATTCCACAAGGAAGGTGGGCTCATCTTGGGCGGCTGCCCGAGAGGTCTCGGCTTTACAACTTTGCCGAGCAGCTACTTGGTCAGGGGCAAACACGTTTGCAAAATTCTACAAATTTGATACCCTGGCTGAGGAGGACCTGGAGTTCTCTCATTCAGTGCTGCAGAGTCATCCGCACTCTCCCGCCCGTTTGGGAGCTTTGGTATAATCCCCATGGTCCTTACGGAGTTCCCAGCATCCACTAGGACGTTAGAGAAAATAAGAATTTACTCACCGGTAATTCTATTTCTCGTAGTCCGTAGTGGATGCTGGGCGCCCATCCCAAGTGCGGTTTATCTGCAATACTTGTACATAGTTATTGTTAACTAAATCGGGTTATTGTTGAGCCATCTGTTGAGAGGCTCTATTGTTTCATACTGTTAACTGTGTTTCATATCACGAGTTGTACGGTGTGATTGGTGTGGCTGGTATGAGTCTTACCCGGGATTCAAAATCCTTCCTTATTGTGTACGCTCGTCCGGGCACAGTACCTAACTGAGGCTTGGAGGAGGGTCATAGTGGGAGGAGCCAGTGCACACCAGGTAGTCTAAGATCTTTCTAGAGTGCCCAGCCTCCTTCGGAGCCCGCTATCCCCATGGTCCTTACGGAGTTCCCAGCATCCACTACGGACTACGAGAAATAGAATTACCGGTGAGTAAATTCTTATTATTACTGTATATATAAGGGGTAAACAGCTGTGAGAAATGTACTATGGCTTCAAACTCTCTACATTTTAAATTAAACAAAACGCTTTAGGGATGAGGAACCAACATACGGATGTGTCCCGCTACATCTCTGCTGCGTATAGCAGCATTCTGTCATTGGACCGCGATGTGTATGGGTCGCGGCATGCCACTGAATGGGTGGTGAGAGCGTGCATATGTATGGCTCCCACTCAAAAGCTGGTATAGCGTAGCGTACTCTGTGCTATGCCAGGAGTTCTGAGCTGCGATGCGACAACGTAGGAAGACATACCTGTAACTAAACAGTCACATGGAATCATTCCTTGAGTCATTTGTTAAGAATCTTTGCACAGACAGTAAATTGCAGTTACTTATTCATAAACGAATTCTCATTGCATTACACATAGCGTGCTGCTACACTATATAACAAAAAAGCCAAAGCTCTCTCAAGGGCCCATATATCAGTAATCCCATTGTCAGTCTGATCTGAGAGTGATAGTATCATCAAACATTGCATTGTGGTATATAATACCACCGGAATGTATATCAATATACACCCACAGGGAGAGGATCCTCGAGTAAAGAGTACTTATCAGTAGCCTCTTCACTTATCTAGTGGGACTCCTGTGCATGTCTGGTCTGCTGACCCCTCCATTGCTCCCAGTAAACTTCATGAATCATAGCCCATGGGCTACATCTGCCCAATACCAACTTCATATGGCATTAGCTACAGGGGCCAACTATATGTGACCCATGGGGTCTGCGACTTCTGTCGGAAATGGATTACCTGCAACAGAAATCGAGATTAAAACTAACATGTATATACACTTCCAGGGCCCAAACTTTCTGATCAGATGAGTGCTGGGTCCAGAGGTAACACTGTTATAACCCTTTCACACTATAAACCCAAGTCCAACCTGGGTTATTAAACATGGTTTCAAGCCATATCACAGCTGCTTGAAACCATGTCCCCACTGCAGGCTGAAACAGGGTTATTGCTGGGTTGTCCCTTTGACAG
The DNA here is from genome assembly GCF_028390025.1 of Pseudophryne corroboree. NCBI lineage: Eukaryota > Metazoa > Chordata > Amphibia > Anura > Myobatrachidae > Pseudophryne > Pseudophryne corroboree. The sequence continues at coordinate 150,514,419 of NC_086453.1, forward strand.
TGCTTGGAGATGCATCATCTCCAAGTGCCTGTAATCCAGCTCTCTGCTACTTTTAGCATGACCCTGGTTGGTTAATCTGGGTCACGTTTTCACATTGCAGACTGCTTGGGTCGGTTCCGGGTTCGACCCGGTTCAAGACCCAGGTCAAATTCTCTGGGCACCAAACCCGGGTAATCCCTTTTACACCAAGCCAGGACCCGGTGTTGCAGTATCCCATGACAGAGGATTGGCGTGAAATGGGCATTAGTGAGGTTAATTTTTTTATTTTCCAGTTCCACATTTGCGGAAAATCGCCATTCTGCTGATATAATAGACCATGTAATAATCAAATACTGTACACAAAAGTGACAAATGTAATAAAGACTTATGTAGCCCGTACACTTGTGAGATATCAGGTACAACCCTTTGATTTCGACAGCATCTGTGAGAAAAATCGAAGGATTGTTTGCACATTTTAGGTACCATGCGACGCGATGCGTGTGCATGCCGGTCGAATCACATGTCTCAAATATTATGTGCTGTACTTAATATTTATCGCTTCGCAGTGTGATTGCATGTGTTTTTAAAACACATGCGATATATCGCACTGCGATGCACGATGGGCACTCTGGCCGCTCCCACTTGGCGGTGACGTGCCCATCACGTGATTACTATGTGATCTATCGCGTGATCGCATGGTAATCACTTTGGCAGTACAGGTGCGATGAAATCGCACCTGAACTACCCGTGCGATGCCCCGTGATGTTGTGTCACGGGGGCATCGCACAAATGTATGGGCACCATAACACCTGAATATGTATTTTTATTTCCATAAGATGCAACCATGCCAGAAGTGCTTTAGCTGACAGACAGTGTTTGTAGCTGCAGGGAAGAGAAACTTCCCTTCGCTGCTGCTCTCAGAGGGACCGGAAGGTCCCTCTGCCTTCCCGAATCCTACCCCAGTGTTTGCTGTGCTGACGATCACTGCTGATCGGTCAACATGGCTGGATATCCCCCCTCCCCAGCAGCTGCAGACAATAGTAGCCGCTGAGGAAGTGTAAATTAACCCCCCCTCCCCCCCGCCCACCCTCAACCCTCTGTGTACCTGATGGCTGCCCCGAGGGTTAAATGAAAAGTCACAATGGTCGCGATGTTTCCGGAAACTTTTTTTTCCCAAATATCAAAAAATAAATAAAACATTTTTTATTTTTTTTTAAATAAAATCATTTTGGATAACATTAAATACCTGTTCTTCACCTAATTCACTTATACAAAAAAAAACCCTACAATTTCTGAGCAGTTTTGGGGTTAAAATGGGCTTGGCAAGTAATTAGATACAGTTGCATTTATAAAAAGCAGCTCACACCTAAAAAACTACGCTGAAAAATTGTGTTTAATATAACTTTAAAAATTGCATTTAAAAGTTTTAATAATTCTGAGATGCTGGCTTTTAAATCCGTAAGGTGAATTTCTAGGTTTTGGTTTCTTTTTTAATGGTGACAGATAGGGTTTTATTTGGCTATATTGTGTAATCAATACACATTAATGTACAGTATACAGTATCTCAGAACTATCTTAAAATGGAAATCCTAAAAGTATAACTAAAAACAACATGATACTAGATAATAGTGCATTGCTAAAATCTGAATAAGCTTCATATCCTAATTATATTTATCGAATTGATGGCATATATCTGTATTACTCAAGATCTTATATATACAGTATATATATATATATATATATACTGTATATGTATCATATGTGTGTGTGTATATATATATATATATATATATGAGACTTGAATCGGCACTCACCCTTCCTTAAACATTATTTGCACTGCTGCCATCAGGAAACAAGTTATAGAGAACACATCCGACAAGCAGCGGTACTCAGAGACTGTATAGTTATTGATGTAAAAAAAAGTGTATTTACATCATCACAGCAATCTCAAAATTTCGGGGCCGTAACGTCCCTTTGTCAAGGTGATACATGAAAGTACTGACAAAATGTTATCAATCAAAATGAAACCATAATATACTGCACTGCCTCAGATCGTCCCTCTAGTTCAGGGCTGGCCAAACCGGTCCTCGAGATCTACCAACAGTTCACATTTTCCAGACCACCTAGCTGGTGCACAGGGGTAGTCATTACTAATTAAGATGTGCTGCATTCATTCCTAACTGACAATTCTACAGATCTCCAGGAGGCCTGGAAAACGTGACCTGTTGGTAGATCTTGAGGACCGGTTTGGCCAGCCCTGCTCTAGTTAATGTGGACTGAGAGCTGAATTTCTATGTAAGTTATGGAAGACATGTGAGTGTCGCTGCTCCCCCTCCCCTGATTGTATTCATGATTTATTAGAGGGCACCCAGGCATTGTGACTGTATTACACAGAGTGCCGGCCACCTGGTCTGATATATATATATATATATATATTTATTTATTAGAGATGTGCACCGGAAATTTTTCGGGTCTTGTGCTTTGGTTTTGGATTCGGACGCGTTTTGGCAAGACCTCCCTGAAAAATTTTTGTCGGATTCGGGTGTGTTTTGAATTCGGGTGTTTTTTTTTCAATAACCCCTCAAAAACAGCTTAAATCATAGAATTTGGGGGTAATTTTGATCCTATAGTATTATTAACCTCAATAACCACAATTTCTACTCATTTCCAGTCTATTCTGAACACCTCACACCTCACAATATTATTTTTAGTCCTAAAATTTGCACCAAGGTTGCTGGATGACTAAGCTAAGCGACCCAAGTGGCCAGCACAAACACCTGGCCCATCTAGGAGTAGCACTGCAGTGTCAGACATGATGGCACTTAAAAAAATTGGCCCCAAACAGCACATGATGCAAAGAAAAGAGAAAAAGAGGTGCACTGTGGTCGCTGGACGGCTAAGCTAAGCGACATAAACACCTCAATATCACCTCAATATTTAAGCAAGGAAGTAGTCTGTGACCGATTAAAACATTTAAAGATTAATAAGTCACCAGGTCCCGATGGTATTCACCCAAGGGTTCTAATGGAGCTTCATTCTGAACTTGCAAAACCGCTATTTTTGATCTTTAAGGATTCAGTAATATCAGGTATGGTTCCCAAAGACTGGCGTATAGCGGAAATAGTGCCTATATTCAAAAAGGGAAGTAAAGCTGAACCAGGTAATTATAGACCAGTTAGTCTTACATCTATAGTGGGAAAAGTATTGGAAGGTATTCTAAGAGATAGTATTCAGAAGTTCCTTGAAGTCAATAAGGTCATTAAAAGGAATCAACATGGGTTTATGAAGGACAGATCCTGTCAAACCAACTTACTTGGCTTTTACGTAACCGTAAGCGCAAACCTAGATCAGGGTAAAGAGGTGGATGTAATATTTTTAGATTTTGCCAAAGCATTCGATACTGTACCACACATGAGACTTATCTACAAGCTACAAGAATCAGGGCTAGGAAGCACAATATGCACTTGGGTCAAAAACTGGTTAGATAATAGGGAGCAGCGCGTTGTGGTTAATGGATCTTTTTCAACTTGGACTGAAGTGCTAAGTGGTGTGCCGCAAGGCTCAGTATTAGGACCGCTATTGTTCAATATTTTCATTAACGACCTAACAGAAGGTCTAGAGAGCATGGTGTAAATTTTTGCAGATGATACCAAATTGTGTTAAGTTATAAATGCGGAGGGGGATGCTGAGTCGCTTCAGAATGACTTAGTTAAATTAGAAGCTTGGGCAGCGAAATGGAGAATGTGCTTCAATACAGACAAGTGTAAGGTAATGCACTGTGGTAACAAGAACAAAAATAACACCTACCTACTAAATGGGGTAAAATTAGGGGATTCTGTACTGGAAAAGGACTTAGATGTCCTCATAGATAGCAAACTAAGCAGTAGTACCCAAAGTAGGACTGCAGCAAAGAAGGCTAATAAGATATTAGCATGCGTAAAACTGGGAATTAATGCTAGGGACGAAAGTATTATACTCACGTTATATAAATCACTTGTGAGGCCACACCTTGAATACTGTGTACAATTCTGGGCACCTTACTACAAAAAGGATATCCTGGAGCTAGAAAAGGTTCAAAGGCGGGCGACCAAACTAATTAAGGGTATGGAGACGCTGGAATACGAGGAAAGGCTTGCAAGACTAGGCATGTTTACAACTTCAGTCAAAATTTTATACAAAATAATCGTGCATAGGAGACCACAAATAGGTTGAACCCGATGGACAATTGTCTTTTTTCAACCTTAGATACTATGTTACTATGTTACTATGTTACAGGAATTATTTGTTCTAATCAATGGTATTATTGGTCCAAATCACTGGAAGAAAATGACAAAATCACTGGAATTATTCATTCTAATCAATGGTATTATTGGTCCAAATCACTGGAAGAAAATGACAAAATCACTGGAATTATTTGTTCTAATCAATGGTATTATTGGTCCAAATCACTGGAAGAAAATGACAAAGTCACTGGAATTATTTGTTCTAATCAATGGTATTATTGGTCCAAATCACTGGAAGAAAATGACAAAATCACTGGAATTATTTGGCAAGATCACTGTAATTAATAATTATAAATCACTGATATTAATTGGTAAAATCTCGCTATCGCCTGCCTAGTGAAGTGGAATCTAGATGGGATTTTGTACCGGGGACACAATAACTTCATCAATTGTCTAAATCCCACGCACTAATGGCGGAAAACGGGCACACGTCTAACAGCGCACTGATTATACTGAGAACTGATTATACTGATCACTGATGATACTATGGAGAACTGACACTGAGCAGCGAGAACAGCACTGGACTATTGTACTGTAGTATACTGGTCACCACAATGCAGCACTGACACTGAGCACAGATATTAAGCACTGATCAGGATACTAGAAGTGACACAGAGCTGCAAGATACAGCAATGGCCTACTGTACTGTACTACTATATACTGGTGGTCACCACAATGCTGCACTGTACTACTATATACTGGTCACAACAATGCAGCAGATATTGAGCACTGATCAGGATACTAGAACTGAGTCTGACACAGAGCTGCAAGATACAGCAATGGCCTACTGTACTATATGTATACTGCTGGTCACCAAAATGCTGCACTGTCCTACTATATACTGCTCACAACAATGCAGCACAGATATGGATAGTATACTTGACACAGAGCTGCAAGATACAGCAATGGCCTACTGTACTATACTACTATAATTATATACTGGTGGTCCCCACAATGCAGCACACTGAGCACAGATATTACCAGGTGTATCTCATACATCGCTCAGTACAGATTACAGGATGTATAATCACCAAGTGTATAACACACATCGCACAGTACAGTATATAGGGTGTATAATCCCCAGGTGTATCTCACACATCGCTCAGGATGTATAATCACCAGGTGTATAACACACATCGCTCAGTACAGTATATAGGGTGTATAATCGCCAGGTGTATCTCACACATCGCTCAGTACAGATTACAGGATGTATAATCACCAGGTGTATAACACACATCGCACAGTACAGTATACAGTATGCAGCTCTGGAGGGATCAGTATTTGGCAGGAAGGCGAGACCTGGTCTCCTGGCAGCAGAGTGACAGGCGGCCGTATAGTAGCAGCCAGCTCCAAATCTGGCAGTGTGTGGAGAGTGAGGGGGTGAGGGAAGGGAACGAGTGCTGGAGTGTCTGAGCGGAGGGCTTGGAAGTTCAGGGGGAGTGAGGCGGGAGCTGCTCTTCCATAGCAGCGCACAGTGGTGGTGACAGAGTCTGACAAAGGAGGGAGGAGGAGGATTGGGGCAACTGGCCGCAGGGGAGCACTGTGCCGCAGCCATCACCTGCAGGGGGAGTGGAGGGAAACACATCCTATCTGCCCCAGATAAGTGACTTTTGATCAGAGCAATTGAGGGTCGGAGTTTTTCTGAAAGGTGGAAAGGAAGGGTTTCTTTTTCATGTAGACTGGAAGGACTACAACAAACTTGGAGTGACTACACTTTTCATCCTAGTTCAGCAGCCCTGCTGCCCTTTAATACACAGATGAATGAAGACTCCATTTGGAAAGGCGGCCGCTCAGTGATCAAGAGCTGAAGCAGCACATGCAGGTGTTTCTGCAAATATAATGAAGAAAAGAACATCTCATAAGAAACATCGAAACAATATGGGACCAAGTAAACCAATCTCCCAGCCAAGGCGAAATATTGTAGGCTGTAGAATACAGCATGGGTGGAAAGAGGGCAGTGGGCCAATAACCCAGTGGAAAGGAACAGTTCTGGATCAAGTACCAGCGAATCCGTCCCTCTATCTTATAAAGTATGATGGATTTGATTGTGCCTATGGACTTGAGCTTCACAAGGATGAAAAGGTGTCTGCTCTTGAAGTTCTACCAGACAGAGTTGCCTCATCCCGAATCAGCGATGTCCATTTGGCTGACACAATGATTGGTAAACCAGTGGAGCATATGTTTGAAACAGAGGATGGTTCCAAGGATGAGTGGCGAGGGATGGTATTAGCACGAGCACCTATTATGAACACATGGTTTTATATAACCTATGAAAAGGACCCAGTCTTATATATGTATCAACTTTTAGATGACTATATAGAAGGAGATCTTCGGATCATGCCAGACTCAAATGATTCCCCTCCAGCTGAAAGAGAACCAGTGGAGGTTGTGGACAGCCTGGTGGGCAAGCAAGTGGAATATGCCAAAGAAGATGGCTCAAAAAGGACTGTCATGGTTATTCATCAAGTTGAAGCTAAACCATCTGTGTACTTCATTAAGTTTGATGACGATTTCCATATATATGTCTACGATTTAATGAAGACATCCTAAATGGGATTCTGTACTTTTTTTTTTGCCAAACGTAATCTAATGTAAACATTTGTAGTAAGTCGCTGCTTTCTGATTACAGAAATGCTCAGATATTCCTGCGAATCCACAATCCCTTCCCAGAGGAAAAAGAAATTGAGAAACCGTTTGAGAACGTTTGTTCTCTTTCCCTTACAAAGGAACAAACCACTTTCCAAGAAGATTGATGTTTTTGGAGTTATGGAGACATAATGTTTTTGAATTCAAAATTTCTTTTGGTATTCCCACTCTACTAAAAACCTGCACCAGCTCCCTAGCTATCGCCTTGGTTGTGATAGTGCGTAAAGGGACAGCCTCTGGATATCGAGTGGCATAGTCCATTATTACCAGGATATACTGATGGCCGCGAGCAGACTTTAACACGAGCCCCACGAGATCTATGGCTATTCTGTCAAATGGGACCTCTATAATAGGCATGGGAACTAGTGGGCTCCTGAAATGGGGTCTAGGGGCATGATACTGGCATTCAGGACAGGAAGAACAATATTCAGACACTTCTTTATAAACCCCTGGCCAAAAGAACCTTTGTAAAATTCTTTCAGTGGTTTTTTCTGCTCCTAAATGTCCTGCTTTAACGTGACTATGAGCTAAATCTAGTACCGTTCTCCTATAAGGCTGGGGAACTACCAGCTGTTCCACCACACCCTCACCCCTTTTGACAATGTGTACAAGAGCCCATTACAGATGGCCATGTGGGGATACGTAACCCTGTCACCTGGTACCACAGGTTCCCCATTAACCATCTTAACATTCTCTCTAGTCTTTATTAAGGTAGGATCCTTTAACTGTTCAGATGCAAACAGATCCTTCTTTACCTCCAGGTCAGGCACACTTTCAGTTCTAACTACTATGGGGTATATTTACTAAGCTCCCGATTTTGACCGAGATGCCGTTTTTTCTTCAAAGTGTCATCTCGGTTAATCTCGGTCATTTACTAAACACTAATCACGGCAGTGATGAGGGCATTCGTAATTTTTTGCTAGTTCAGGTAAAAAATTACGAATGAATACACCATCGGTCAAATTACGCCTGTTTAGATATGAATCTCGGTCATTTACTAAGAAGTGCAAAGCAAAAAAACACAAAACACTGCCGTGAAAAATTACAACTCGTAAAAAAGTCCTAAAAAAAAACAGACCTGCTTTTTTTTTCCGTGATTTGAGATGCATGCAGGGATCCATGAGATCCGTGCATGTATATCAGTGGGAAGGGGTGGGAAAGTGCTTATTTTTGCCAAAAAAATTGCGTGGGGTCCCCCCTCCTAAGCATAACCAGCCTCGGGCTCTTTGAGCCGATCCTGGTTGCAGAAATATGGGGGAAAAAATGACAGGGGTTCCCCCATATTTAAGCAACCAGCATCGGGCTCTGCGCCTGGTCCTGGTCCCAAAAATACGGGGGACAAAAAGAGTAGGGGTCCCCCGTATTTTTAAAACCAGCACCGGGCTCCACTAGCTGGACAGATAATGCCACAGCCGGGGGTCACTTTTATACAGCGCCCTGCGGCCGTGGCATCAAAAATCCAACTAGTCACCCCTGGCCGGGGTACCCTGGGGGAGTGGGAACCCCTTCAATCAAGGGGTCCCCCCCCCCAGCCACCCAAGGGCCAGGGGTGAAGCCCGAGGCTGTCCCCCCCCCATCCAATGGGCTGCGGATGGGAGGGCTGATAGCCTTTGTTGTAAAATAAAAGATATTGTTTTTAGTAGCAGTACTACAAGTCCCAGCAAGCCTCCCCCGCATGCTGGTACTTGGAGAACCACAAGTACCAGCATGCGGCGGAAAAACGGGCCCGCTGGTACCTGTAGTACTACCACTAAAAAAATACCCAAAAAAACACAAGACACACACACCGTGAAAGTATAATTTTATTACATACATACACACATACATACATACTTACCTTATGTTCTCACGCAGGTCGGTCCTCTTCTCCAGTAGAATCCAAGGGCTACCTGTTGAAGAAATTCTACTCACCAGATCCATGGGTCCAGGCTCCTCGGCAAATCCAGGGTTAATCCACGTACTTGAATAAAAAAAAAAAACGGTGTCCCGACCACGAACTGAAAGGGGACCCATGTTTGCACATGGGTCACCTTCCCACGAATGCCAGAAACCCACTTTGACTTCTGTCTAAGTGGGTTTCTTCAGCCAATCAGGGAGTGCCACGTTGTAGCACTCTCCTGATCAGCTGTGTGCTGCTGTCCTCACTGACAGGCGGCACACGGCAGTGTTACAATGTAGCGCCTATGCGCTCCATTGTAACCAATGCTGGGAACTTTCTGCTCAGCGGTGACGTCACTTTAGGTCAACCGCAGGGCAGAAAGTTCCCATCATTGGTTACAATGGAGCGCATAGGCGCTACATTGTAACACTGCCGCGTGCTGCCTGTCAGTGAGGACAGCAGCACACAGCTGATCAGGAGAGTGCTACAACGTGGCACTCCCTGATTGGCTGAAGAAACCCACTTAGACAGAAGTCAAAGTGGGTTTCTGGCATTCGTGGGAAGGTGACCCATGTGCAAACATGGGTCCCCTTTCAGTTCGTGGTCGGGACACCGTTTTTTTTTATTTATTCAAGTACGTGGATTAACCCTGGATTTGCCGAGGAGCCTGGACCCATGGATCTGGTGAGTAGAATTTCTTCAACAGGTAGCCCTTGGATTCTACTGGAGAAGAGGACCGACCTGCGTGAGAACATAAGGTAAGTATGTATGTATGTGTGTATGTATGTAATAAAATTATACTTTCACGGTGTGTGTGTCTTGTGTTTTTTTGGGTATTTTTTTAGTGGTAGTACTACAGGTACCAGCGGGCCCGTTTTTCCGCCGCATGCTGGTACTTGTGGTTCTCCAAGTACCAGCATGCGGGGGAGGCTTGCTGGGACTTGTAGTACTGCTACTAAAAACAATATCTTTTCATTATCACAAATGGCTATCAGCCTCCCCATCCGCAGCCCATTGGATGGGGGGGGACAGCCTCGGGCTTCACCCCTGGCCCTTGGGTGGCTGGGGGGGGGGGGACCCCTTGATTGAAGGGGTTCCCACTCCCCCAGGGTACCCCGGCCAGGGGTGACTAGTTGGATTTTTGATGCCACGGCCGCAGGGCGCTGTATAAAAGTGACCCCCGGCTGTGGCATTATCTGTCCAGCTAGTGGAGCCCGGTGCTGGTTTTAAAAATACGGGGGACCCCTACTCTTTTTGTCCCCCGTATTTTTGGAAACAGGACCAGGCGCAGAGCCCGATGCTGGTTGCTTAAATATGGGGGAACCCCTGTCAATTTTTTCCCCATATTTCTGCAACCAGGATCGGCTCAAAGAGCCCGAGGCTGGTTATGCTTAGGAGGGGGGACCCCACGCATTTTTTTTTGGGATTTTACATTGTTTAATTAAAAAAAAAAAAAAATAAGAACCCCAGCACGGATCACACAGATCCGGCCGAGATTGATTGTAAAAAAAAAACGGCAGTGTTTTGCTAATCACTGCCGTAAAAATAGGTAAAAAAAAACGAATGACATCGACATCGGAAGCAAAGAAAAATACGAATACGACAGCTTAGTAAATCCATCGTAATCAATTCAAAAAGTTGCAGTTTTACACTGTCGATGTCATTCGTGATTGAACTTTGACCTATTTTCGGAAATTACGAATCTTAGTAAATATACCCCCATGTCTCTGTTCCCAGCAAGAGGGTCCTCACTGGACTCCCCATCTGTCACTTCCCCAGCCAAACTAGCAAAAGGTAAAGGGTCAGAAAGTTCCGAGGACACATGTACATCCATAAAATCACCGGAATTATCAACTGGTTCTTTACTTCTCACATCTGTTGCTAAACCCGATTCCCACAGTGTCCAAAAATGAGGAAAATCCCTCCCTATTATGGCCTCATGCACCAAGGTGGGGACCAGTCCTACTTTAACAATTGCTGACCCACAACAAGTTTCTATATTTACTTCAGCAGTGACATAATGTTGGGTATCCACATGTATGCAAGTTACCCCAATAGGTATTTGCTGGACCTTTAAGGGGTTCACTAACCCAGCTTACACGAGGGTAACTAAACTTCCTGAATCTAGCAAGGCCTCTACCCGGTTACCTTCTAAGAACACATCACACATTTGTTTTTCCAGATCAGGTGAAGGTACCACAGTACAGGCTAACCTAGCAAAGAAAGACATTCTGCGACATTCGAAGGCAGCATCACATTGCATGGGTTCTTGCGTGACTGGGCAATTGGCAATAACATGACCTGGCATACCACACCTAAAACATTTAACCACACGATTATCAACCCATTTGGGCAACATAGACCTTTCTAGCCCCATTGGCCTGTCTCCAGGGCCAGTATTTACAGTCTCTACAGTCTTGCATTCTCTTAACCGCCCAGCAACGTTTTCCCATGGAACAATCTTACCAGTCTTTACTGAAGGGCGCTGTCGAGGATCTATGGGTTGCTGGGTGGTCATCAGTAGTTCCTCTGCCACCAGATACCTCTCTACCATGTCCACTAACCGATCAGCAGTATCTGGGTTTCCATTGCTCACCAACTTGCGCAGGACCACGGGCAAAGATCTAAAATAGCGGTCCATGACGACTCTTTCAACCATCTGGGGACCAGTTAATGTCTCTGGCTGTAACCATTTTTTTGTTAGCTGAATAAGGTCATGCATCTGGGAGCGAGGAGGCTTCTCCATGGCATACACCCAACGGTGCACCCGTTGTGCTCGTACTGACAGCGTTACTCCCAGGCGGGTCAGGATCTCAGTCTTTAGTTTGTCATAGTCCCGTGCCTCAGCAGGGCTTAAATCAAAGTACGCTTTTTGGGGCTCACCTGAAAGAAAAGGTGCTAGCAGACTGGCCCACTGTGCTTTCGGCCAGTTCTCACGCTCGGCAGTCCTTTCAAACGTGGTCAGATAGGCCTCCACATCATCAGCCTCTGTCATTTTCTGCAGGAAATGACTGGCCCGTATAGAACTAGAGCTGGTCGGAGCACTGACGGCCACACCTCCAATCTGGACTGCAAGGCTCTGCACCACTTCTGCTAAGGCCTCTCTATCCTGATGCTGTTGCCTGTAAAGTTCGTCAATAGCCACCTGCTGTTGTCTGTTGGCCTCCTGCTGAGCCGCTGTAGCTTGCAGCAAGGCTTTAAGCAGTTCCTCCATGTTGATAGATTTTTCAGGCAGCTTTGTTTCTGCTTTCACTCAGGACATATGTCAAATCCTCAGTGGTGAGTCTCAGCAACTTCACACTGGGCTGTATCTGCATAAACCACCGTTTTCTGCAGGCCTCATAAAGCATACTGTATGGCTCACTTGTGTAAAGAAGGGTGTTTCTCTCACAAGGATCCTGCAGTCTCCCCAGGTAGTCTGCACACACTAATCAGGCTAGCAGCCCTATAAGGCTCTTGCACAGCTGAAAGCCCCGATTAACCCTCTGTGAGGCCAAAGATCTGAACTGGGCCCAATGTCTGGAACTCTCTCTCAGGGCCATTATCCAGCTTTTCCAGCAAACTGAAAAGGTTCTAACAAAACAAAACATTTTCCTAGAAGTTTTCTTTTTCTAAAACATGTAAGACAAGAACCTAGGACAAACATACCTGCCCTCAAACACGGACGTTTTTGTAAAGCAGCAATCGTGTACAAGGCAAACCATGCCTTGTAAATGATTACCCCTTTAAAAAAACTTTCGAGTTTGGTGGAGAACCAGCACCTCTGGCCAACTCGTACTTCATTACATCCGGCCCAGTACATCAAAAACAGAAAAAAAAATTCATAAAGTATACCTCCCAATTGTCCCAATTCAAGTGGGACAGTCCTGTTATTTGGACATTTGTCCTGAGGGCGAGGTAGGCAGTTGGGGGAGGCTTTGATAACCCGCTGTTCTGCTCTGCAAAGCAGTGAGTGATCTCTGAATAGATATCATGCACACAGCATCTATTCAGTGCTGGTAGCGGAGCAGGGGGCTGCCCAGCTGCTCTAGAATGCCGGAAAAAGGGTCCGTAATGCGTGACCACGCCCACTCAGTCAAGGGCATGCCCCTTCCACCAGAGACCACGCCCCCATTTCGGGTCACGCGCTGCTACACCACACAAGCGTCCTGAACCTGTGATATGAGAAGTTGCGATGCATGATAAAGTGATAATAAAGTGCATAGAAAATCCACACGTATGGGACGGCCAAGCTCTTCGTCCAGATTCACACTACAGTAACTCCTTAATTTCTGAATCAAACACAAGACAAGGGCACCTCTAAAGTGCAGACAACACCAATTTGAGCAGATAACTTAAAAGTGGACCGGTTCCATAAAAAAATAATACCAGGCTTATCTGATAGCTTGAAATTATCCCACATGAAGTCCTGTCAATATAAGTGTCCAAGTTTTAATATGACTCCAAGATACATAAAAAATAAAATAAAAAAACAAAATGTACATAGTGTATTCCTGTTAATATGAATAGAACACTAAAAACCAATGTAAATGCTTAAAATTGCTTACCTGAAAACAGCCAACCATCAAACTTATCCTAAACCATTAAACTTATAATGTGTTTCATCGAGATGGAGCGGAGTCTGTGTCTGGGGGGTGAGGGTTACGTACACCTCTCAAATGTCCCGGGCTTGCCATGCCCCCCCCCCCCCCCGCTCCCTTCAAGATGTCATGCCCACTCACTCCATGACAAGTTTAGCAGAAGGCACCTGAATGAGAGTTGCTATGCATCAATTTGACTAAGCCTACCTCCACCTAGTATCGGGGGGCCTAACGGATATCTAGGCAGCCCTGTGGGTGATAAAATTAAGATCAATGACAATTTCTGAACTGGTCATTGTCAGGGTAGGCTCCATCAATGGCAGCCCATGCAAAGCCTTCTCATTCATAAATAACATTTATACTGTACATATACAACTAATACATTGGTGTGTTGGATATACTAGTAATAGTGACCCGCTGTGATTAGTTTAGACTTGGGATAGGGCCTACTAGTGTAGTTTGTGGTTAGGCCCACTATACTATCCATGATAGTGAGATTACACTGGCTGCTGTGGGTGTACAGAAGATGAGGTATTAACTGATTTATTCATATAATATACTTACTTTGTAATTCAGACCTTATTGCAGCAGCAAAATTGTTCTCTAATGGGCAAAACCAGGGGGGTAATTCCAAGTTGATCGCAGCAGGATTTTTGTTAGCAATTGGGCAAAACCATGTGCACTGCAGGGGAGGCAGATATAACATGTGCAGGGAGAGTTAGATTTGGGTGGGGTGTGTTCAATCTGCAATCTAATTTGCAGTGTAAAAATAAAGCAGCCAGTATTTACCCTGCACAGAAACAAAATAACCCACCCAAATCTTACTCTCTCTACACATGTTATATCTGCCTCCCCTGCAGTGCACATGGTTTTGCCCAATTGCTATCAAAAATCCTGCTGCGATCAACTTGGAATTACCCCCCATGTGCACTGTAGGGGTGGGGGCAGATATAACATGTGCAGAGAGAGTTAGATTTGGGTGGGGTGTGTTCAAACTGAAATCTAAACTGCAGTGTAAAAATAGAGTAGAAAGTATTTACTCTGCACAGAAACAAAATAACTCACCCAAAGCTAACTCTCTCTGCACATGTTATATCTGCCCCACCAGCAGTGCACATGGTTTTGCCCATTAGAGAACAATTTTGCTGCTGCAATCAGCTCTGAATTAGGCCATATGTAAGTTTCATCACAGATTAAGAACCATGGTGAACTCTGTATTGACAGAAAGCTCATATACAATCATCATTAACAAGCACTTACCATACACTGGTAACACAACTGAGGCTTGTTGTTCTGGTTTCTCTGTCTGCATCCTCACTGTGTAATTGCCCTGATCACTCAGGAGGAGACTTGTGATCTGTAATGAGCCATTAGCTATTGCACTGAATCGTAAGTCGTATTGCTGTCCAATTAATAATGGGGGAATGGAAGCAGGTAGATACGTGAGGATTTGATACTTGGCACTTGTATCTGGACCTTTAAACCAAGAGAAAGCCATAATCCTCTCAGTAACCCCAGTAACACTCATGATGACTGATTCATTGATCACTGGATACTGAGGGATTAGCTGAATATTTATCATTCCACTGGTCAGATCCAACCACTGACAGAGGAGAACTGAAAGACAAAGAAAAAAACAGTCAAAGTTCGGTCTATGTCTGGTTCTATCTATGGGCCTATTGTAGAGATGTATTCAAACCCAATGCTTATGTAGATCTGCAATGTTTTTGAATCTGCTCATGCCCAGAAGACACAATGCACATGTGCAGACCTGGGACTGCAATGTCACTGGCAATGCCCCATCCTGGGAGGCAGCAGTTGATCAGAGAAGCTGGCAGAAGGCACCTATACAGGGTCGGATTAAGGGCCTCATGGGCCTGGGGCTGAAAATGTTCAAGGGCCTATTACGAGAAGCAGAGGGGTGTGACCAATGTTGTGTGGGCATAGCCAGTGCCAGGTTGACCATACACTATCAATCCCTATGTCTCCCTAAATTTGTAAAAGTACAAAAATGGCATCACTTTGTGTGGAAAATAGAATTATAATTGAATGCTTATAATTTATGGCTGACCGCGTGGCCAGCTGCACAGCTGTTGACTGGTCATCATTATGTTGTCATGATGATGGGCCTATTTTTATGTGGAGGCCTGGAGCTGGAGCTCCATCCGCCCCATTGTTAATCTGGCCCTGCACCTATAGTATTTACACAAGATTAGGCGTTGCCTAGGCTGTGCTCAAGGCTGGGATAAGGCAAGGGGTATAGTAAGCCATGTACCATTAGAAGAGGGGACACCGAGGTGGTCATTCCGAGTTGTTCGCTCGTTGCCGATTTTCTCTATATTGCGATTAGTCGCTTACTGCGCGTGCACAAGGTTCACAAAAGTTAGGTATTTTACTCACGGAATAACAAGGATTTTTCATCGTTCTGGTGATCGGAGTGTGATTGACAGGAAGTGGGTGTTTCTGGGCGGGAACTGGCCATTTTCTGGGCGTGTGCGAAAAAACGCTGGCGTTTCTGGGTAAAACGCAGGAGTGTCTGCAGAAACGGGGGAGTGTCTGGGCGAACGCTGGGTGTGTTTGTGACGTCAAACCAGGAACGAAACTGACTGAACTGATCGCAATGGCTGAGTAAGTCTGGAGCTACTCAGAAACTGCTAAGAATTTTCTATTCGCAATTCTGCTAATCTTTCGTTCGCAATTCTGCTAAGCTAAGATACACTCACAGAGGGCGGCGGCTTAGCGTATGCAATGCTGCTAAAAGCAGCTAGCGAGCGAACAACTCGGAATGAGGGCCCTAGAACTGTCTATTCAGAGTGGTTTTCTTTTCCACATGGACTCTGCTCGAACCAAAGCCTGTGCACTACAAGTACTACAGTAACCTTCATGTGTTGAACTGTTTTCCCTAAAGCTAATTAATTGCATCAGTGAGGAACTACCGCCTGTGCAAGCAGTGCCTTGCACTTGGGCCCACCGCTGTCAAGGGGCCCAAAGCCAGTGGCATTTCACCAGTGGAGGTGAAATGTCGCTAGCTTTGGGCCCTTTGACAGCGGTGGGCTCCTCTCCCCCTCCCTTTTCCTTACTCCGCTCGGCTGTCCCAACAAATGATGCGATCGCGCTGTGACGCGATTGCGTCATGATGCGATCGCGTCATTCTGGAGATCTTCACCAGCCG
Organism: Pseudophryne corroboree; assembly: GCF_028390025.1. Classification (NCBI taxonomy): domain Eukaryota; kingdom Metazoa; phylum Chordata; class Amphibia; order Anura; family Myobatrachidae; genus Pseudophryne; species Pseudophryne corroboree. The sequence goes on from NC_086453.1 coordinate 150,530,958, forward strand.
AGCGGAGTACAGGGGAGGATGGAAGGGGAGAGCATTATAGTGCTGGCGGGCTAGAGCCCACCAGCAAATGCAAATGCTAGGGATGGCCATTGGTGGGTTATCCATCGATGATCACCATCGATGGATAACATTGATGGTCAGTGGCCAGCCCTAGCTACCCCTAGGCAATGAGCATTCCCTAGGCAACGAGCATTGCCCGTGGCAATGAGCATGGATCTCAGAGCATAAAACCCCTGGGAACAAGCATGACACAACATGTAAAACCCCTGGCAACGCACATGAAACCCCTGGCAATGTGCATGAAACCCCTGGTAAAAATATCTAAACTGGCACTGTGGGGGAATATCTAGCACTGTGGGGGCATATCTGGCACCATGGGGGTATGTGTATCTGGCAATGTGGGAGCATATCTGGCAACATGGGGGAATATGTGTATCTGGCACTATGAGGGCATATCTAGCACTGTGAGGGCATGTGCATTTGGCAATGTGGGGACATACTGTATCTGGCAACGTGGGGGAATATGTGTATCTGGCACAGTGGGGGCATGTCTAGCACTGTGGGGGCATGTGTATTTGGCAATGTGGGGACATATCTGGCACTATGAAGGCAAATCTGGCACCGTGGGGGAATATGTGTATCTGGCACTGTGGGGGCATATCTAGCACTGTTGGGGCATGTGTATCTGGCAATGTGGGGGCATATCTGGCACTGTGGGGGCATATGTGTATCTGGCACCGTGGGGGCATATCTAGCAACGTGGGGGGCATATATGGCACTGTGGGGGCATATGTGTATCTTGCACTGTGGGGGCATGTGTGTATCTGGCACTGTGCGGGCACATCTGGCGCTGTGGGGGCATATGTGTATCTGGCACTGCACTATTTGGGTCATGTGTATTACACCCTCATTTTCATTGGCCACGCCTCATGTGGCCACACCCATTTTTTTCAGTGCGCGTGCTTTCGGCCCACGCACACAGCAGAACTAACATTTTTTTTCTACTTGCACCACTGTGTATATGTATATTATATATTATACGGGAGCATGCAGAGAATCTCTAATTTGGAGTTGGGGGGGAGCGGGGTGGACTTGGGCGGGATGAGAGTCGGGGGGGCAAAGCATTTTGTTGCACATGGGCCCACCGCTCGCTAGTTCCGCCACTGAATTGCATGTACTGTTTTCTTAAAACTAAGCTGATGCACTACAAGTACCACAGTAAGCTGAATGTGTTGAACTGTTTTCCATAAAGCTAATGAATTGCATAGACCGTTTGCTTAAATCTAATACAGTGCACTACAACTATTACAGTAACCTTCATGTGCTGAACTGCTTTTGCTAATGCTAATTAATTACACTGACTGTTTGCTTAAATGCACAATGAGAAGTGTAGGTCAGTGGAAGAATCATTGGTCCTCTAGCTGAAGGTGTGAGAAAAAAACAGAATAACTTTATTATACAGCAGTCTTTTGGACTTAAGTTCCCAGATAGAGGCAGGTAGCGGTGACTAGATGCAGGAACAAGCTGAAATGCCGGAAATGGACTAGAGCAATGGCTAGATGCCGGTGCCAACTGTAATACTATAATAGAAGCTGGACTGGAACTTGATTAGCGACCGGACTGGAACCGGATTGGACTAGTACCAGATAAGTGACCAGACTGGAACCAGTTAGATGACTGGACTGGAACCAGGTTAGTAACCGGGCTGGAACCATATAGGGGACTGGACTCGAATTGGGATAGTAACCCAACTGGAACCAGATAGGTGACTGGACTGTAATCTGGATAGTGACTGGACCCGAATAGGTGACTTCACTGGACCTGAATAGGTGACTGGACTGGACTACATACCTGTCACTGTGTAGGGATTATCTGGCACTGGGGGCATATCTGGCACTATGGGGACATGTGTATCTGGCATTGGGGGCATATCTGGCACTGGGGGGGGACATGTGTATCTGGCATTGGGGTCATATCTGGCACTGGGGGGACATGTGTATCTGGCACTGGGGGCATATCTGGCACTATGGGGACATGTGTATCTGGCACTGGGGGCATATCTGGCACTGTCTGGGGCATATATGTATCTTGCACTCTGTGGGGCATATATGTGTCTGGCACTGTGGGGACATGTGTATCTGGGGGGCATATCATGTGTATCTGGCAATGCTAGGGGCATATCATGTTTATCTGGCACTGCTGCGGGGCATATCATGTGTATCTGGCACTGCTGTGGGCCATATCATGTGTAACTGGCACTGCTGCGGGGCATATCATGTGTATCTGTTACTGCTGTTGGCATATCATGTGTATCTGGCACTGCTGTGGGGTATATCATGTGTATCTGGCACTGCTGGGGGCATATCATGTGTATCTGGTACTGCTGGGGAGCATATCATGTGTATCTGGCACTGCTGTGGGGCATATCATGTGTATCTGGCACTGCTGTGGGGCATATCATGTGTATCTGGCACTACTGCAGGGAATATTGTGTCTATCTGGCACTGCTGGGGGCATGTCGTGTCTATCCGGCACTGCTGGGGGCATGTCGTGTCTATCTGGCAGTGCTGGGGGGCATGTTGTGTCTATCTGGCAGTGCTGGGGTCATGTCGTGTCTATCTGGCACTGCTGGGGGGCATGCCGTGTCTATCTGGCACTGCTGGGGGGCATGCCGTGTCTATCTTGCACTGCACTACTGCGGTCATTATGTATATCTGGCACTGTACTGGAGACATTATGTGTAAGGAACACTACTGTGGCTGTTATATGTAAGGCTGCTAATTGTGTGTGTGTGTGTGTGTGTGTGTGTGTGTGTGTGTGTGTGTGTGTGTGTGTTTGTGTGTAGAGGGGGTGTGAAAAGATATTTATTTATAGTTTGATAATATGAAGTTGTGAGGCCACGCCCACTATGGGGGGGCTTCAAAATTTTCTTGCTTGGGGTGCTAGTAGGCCTGGAGCCGGCCCTGCACCCTCCCTGAAAACGCTTGGGAATGCCTGCATTTTTCCTGACACTCGCAGTTACCATCCCCAAACATCAGCTTCCTGTCAATCAACCTGCGTACACCTAGCGATCAAAAAAGACGCTGAATTCTTTCACAGTTTGGCTTCGCGCATGCACACTATGATCCGTACACATGCTCAGTTGATCGATAATCAGCCACCTTGCGAGTTCGCACAACAGTGATCAGGTCTGAATTAGGCCTTCAGGTACTTGCATTTGGCTGCTGTGATCAGCTAACTGCGCCCATGTCTGCGTTTTGGAGGGAACTTGGGGTGGAGGAAGCAGGCCTGAACTCTGAAGGACTGGAGGGTGAGCAGAGGGAAGCGATGCCCAAATATAGTTTGACACTGAAGGAAGCGCTGAGTAGCAGTGCGGACAGGCCTCAGTGACTGCTGGGAGCAACGCACGCATACAGATCCCAGCACTACCGGCAAGCAGCATGAGGGCACAGTGAGAGCAGACCACAGCACCATCTTGGAGAGACGCTGCAAAGGTAGATAAGTTGGTCTGGTACTCTAGATCGTGACAAATTTAAGCCGGTGTACTATAAATACTACAGTGGTCTGCATGTGTTGAACTGATTGTTAAAGCTCATTTATTGCAGAGAATGTTTCCTTAACTTTAGCAGGTGCACTACAAATACTACAGTGACCTGAATGTGTTTAAATGAATTTTAAAGCTAATTTATTGCAAAGAGAGCTTGCTTAACTTAAGACGGTGCACTACAAATACCACAGTGGCTTACATGTTTTGAGGTGACTCTGGAGTAGTTTTCTTTTTTGCACAGACCCTTTACTTAAACCTAAGCTGGTGCACCACAAGTACCTGGTCGATTTAAGTACCAGTACCCAGTCTCATCTTCAGCACCTTCTTTGAAATACAGGTTGAGTATCCCATATCCAAATATTCTGAAAAACGGAATATTCCGAAATACGGACTTTTATGAGTGAGAGTGAGATAGTGAAACCTTTGTTTTTTGATGGCTCAATGTACACAAACTTTGTTTAATACACAAATTTATTAAAAATATTGTAATAAATGGCCTTCAGGCTGTGTGTATAAGGTGTATATGAAACATAAATGAATTGTGTGAATGTAGACACACTTTGTTTAATGCACAAAGTTATAAGAAATATTGGCTAAAATGACCTTCAGGCTGTGTGTATAAGGTGTATATGTAACATAAATGCCTTCTGTTCTTAGACTTAGGTCCCATCACCATGATATATCATTATGGTATGCAATTATTCCAAAATACGGAAAAATACCATATCCAAAATACCTCTGGTCCCAAGCATTTTGGATAAGGGATACTCAACCTGTATTAGATATTGTAGAGAAACTGATTTTTCTCTACGTTATCAGCTTTCATACATGTGGATGTTTGATGAAAATGTCAAATAGTGCTGGTTATAGTGCATTTGACCTTTATCACCTCTTTGTATATCTCCCCAGGTTACATATAAAACATTTTACATACATTGATAACGCTTTTAGATCGCAATGCTGGGTCGCACCCGGGATTTGGAAACTGGACTTTTCCAGGTGCGACCTGGCATTAGACCCTTTCACACTGGATTCCTGACCCGGCAATATGGGTCCTTAGGTCCTTAGAACTGAGGTTCTATAAATTCATTGCTTAACAGAACATAGTAGCAAACGACACACACAAATGTATTGAATACAACTACTTATACATGAACAAGACATGTTTAAAACAAATAAATGTTTAACTTCATTATTCATCTTTGTGATACAATACCCTTTTTTTCTAACTTAGACCAAAATGCACAGACTTTCTGTAACCCATTAAAACGTGTTTGGGTATGGTATGCCGGCGGATGGGATCAAGGTGGTCAGCATACCGACAGGTTCTATTCTCACTCTATGTGTGTCGTGAACACCCACGATTGGGAATAGCCCGTTATCCGGGATTCCGGCATTGGTATCCTGACCGCCGGGACCCCGACTGCTGGCAATGTAACCGCGTCCCATAGAAACCTATCAAACATCTGTATTTTGTTTTGGAACTACACATGAAACCACACAACCTGGTTGTTATGGTTACAGCACCTCATTCCATTATTAATCTACACTGTATATTAAACTCTGTAATAACCCAAATAAGTTTGTATTCTCTATCCTTATTGCACTACATAATATAATTCTACATAAGAACACAAGTGTGTCTCTTTGTTACTGCACATACAGTATGTACCTCTGTATAGAATGTTTCCTGGATTACCTGCTATTATAGACTCACTCATGGTTGGGTCCTAGGCAGCTGTACTTTTCCTGAAGCAGGTTATGTGTCTTGGTAATATCTGTTACTCTGCAGAATATACTGCACTGTTGATATCTGAAGTTGAAGGATGTTTCCTTCCAGAGAATTTCCTCTTACTTTCCTTTCATCCTGACATGCCCTGCCTTTGTTACTAAATTCAGTGTTATCAGTGAGAGGATTTCCATTCAGCATATCTGCTCATACCGATAATGTTGTAACACACACTATACAAAGATCTTTAAATTACAAAAAAGCCCTATTCCTGTACCAAATCTGATGTTTCATTGTTGCAAACTGGATCTTAGCAATTCCTTAATTGTGTTATATTTTTTTCTAATGTAATACAGTATATTCACATTACTGATTGCATTTTTTTTTAATCTCAATCTATACTTTATATACCAATTATAGCATGCAAATGGGAAATGAGGGTCAGCATAGATCAGCAATTCTCAACTTGGGGTACTACTAGTACCTCCAGGGGTACTTGCTGTGACATTTGGTAGTCATAATGATAATAATAATAATAATAATTATAATAATCATCATCATCATCATGATAATAATAATAATAATAATAATAATAATAATAATAATAATAATAATATTTATATAGCACTTTTCTCCTAATAGTACTCCAAACAAATTCAGAAATGGCAGAGGGTTAGGGATGCAGAGCATGTTTTGGCAGCTATCAATGGTAGACATGCTTCCTTGCTGTTCCGCGTATACCCCTTTCACACTGCAAAAATAACCTGGTATCGCCCATTCTAATGCCGTGTCGACACGGGTCGCTGTGCAGTGTGAAAGGGGCCTGACCCAGTAATTCAAACTGGGAATAAAGCAGTGTTATTCCTGGGTTAAATACTGGGTCAGGTGCAGGGACGGATCTAGACTTTTCTTTTAGGGGGGGCGGTTTACTGTTTGATCTTGACTCCTCCCCTCTCTAGTTCCAACTCCTCCCATCTGCAATCCTAACTCCTCCTCTCTCAATTCCTGAAAAACTGAACTTTTTGAGTGAGACTGAGATAGTGCTTTGTGATTGTTCTATGTACATGTTACTGTGCTGTGGGGTAATTGTATTTATTAGCCCTAGTACCCACACACCTGCAAGTGAGGGGCATATGCTCTATAAACCTTGCTCTCCTGGCTCCTCTGTGCTGCTGTGGTATAGGCTGCAGGACAGCGTTCTGCCTCAGGCTCTCCCTGGAGAGCTCTCTTCAGCTCAAAAGTGGGTGTGGCTATGACTGTGTTAGGGGGGGCAGTCGCCCCCTTCGCCCCCCCCCTAAATCCGGCCCTGGTCAGGTGCAGTGAGAATGGGTTGCCGGGTCAATGCGACCCGGGACCCGTTCACTGCATAGGGAGAATTGGCGTGGAGATCTTATCTCCCAGTGCTGCCTGCACACCTGCCCCCGATGCCGACTCTGCCCCCGCCCACGATAGCAGCCCGGCTCGGCATATTCCCCCTGTCGAGGAGGCAGTGCAAAAGGGTCCAATGCCGGTTCCCACCTGGGAAGGACCTTTCCCCGATTCCTGGGTGGGAACCGGCATTGCGATGTGAAAGGGGTATAAGTTATCCTGCCAGTCTAGTTAGTATAGTAGCCAAGACAGTCGCCACCTCTTCCTTCCCATTTTGGAATCTCAGGCATTGCCCACCTTTTCTCTTGTAATTTGTTAGAAGGCAAACAGCACTCAACGTACATTTGTAAATTGATCATGTGTCCTACTGGACATCTGAGTGATAATTAGACACATACGGAAAGCAGTGTTCTAGGGATCTCTACCCCAAGCTTTACAGTACTACCCAGATAGCAGTCAGAAATGGGTATGGGTCATTGGGTCGACATGCATTAGGACGACAAGCATTGTGTCGACCAGTAAAGGTCAACATGCACTAGGTCGACAGGGTGTCTAGGTTGACAGGGTCGTTAGGTCAACATGTGCAAGGTCAAAAGGTCGACATGTATTTTTTACATTTTTTGGTGTTGTTTTCTTCGTAGAGTGATGGGGGGCCCCAATTAGTGCACCGCTCACCATGGTTCGGGCAAGGTGCCTCTCTCCGCTACTGCTGCGCTAGGCACAGATTACCGTTCCCATTAGTAGTCCACGTGGATCATAAAGTATGAAAAAGGTCAAAAAATGAAGAAGAAAAAATCATCAAAAAGTCATGTCTACCTTTTGACCTGTCGACCTTGCACAGGTCGACCTAATGAACCTGTTGACCTAGACACCCTGTCGACCTAGTGCATGTCGACCTTTAGTGGTCGACCCAATGCTTGTTGACCTAATGCATGACGACCTAACGACCGCAACCCGTTAGGAATACAGTGGCAGGATTACTGGTGTTTTCTGCATCACAGAGGTTAAATGTACATTACCACAGGAGTAAAGGAGGGTTTATTAGCACATCGTATACGGAGTGTGATCCTTGTGGTTTGTGGCTGGCATATTGGCTGAGATAAGTATAATTAATTGCCACAGACCTCCAATCTTCTATCCCCATGCTTTCTGTTCTAAGAAAAGCAGAAGGGGAAATGGGGAGAGGAGATAAGAGGTACAGAGTGGTGTGGTACAATACCATACTGCAGGCACTGTGTCTACACCACAATCCTACTTGCTGTAGCCGTAAGCTGAATAGGAGTTAGTGGAGAATTTCTCATTAGGAAATACCTAGGCACTTGTTTGGGAGCAGCACTTGGATGGTTGTGTCAGCACAAAAAGTACTGGTAACTGCAAAATATTTCCACTGTACTGTACCATATGTCACCTCGAATAGAGTGTAAACAGAAAGGACATGCACATACTGCCCTACTTAGAAAATATGTATACACTAGGTGATTCATCGCGCCCTACGGGCGCCCTTCACTCTGTTATAAGGGGCTAAACCCCCTTAAACCTTGCACGCCCTTGTAGCGTGCAATATTTGTATTATATGGAGTATTACCTCCAATCATAATTGTGTGAGTGGTTAAGTATTGCACGGACAAAGGGCGTGCGATGGTTAAGGGGTCATAGCCCATTGCAACGGTGTGAACAGCGTACGTAGGGCCTGATGAATCACCTAGTAGGTGCTGTGGTTGGAGGAGTGGCGGGTGTGGAGAAGACGCGGATAAGGGAGGATACTGGTGGTGCCGTGGGTGGGGGAGGGGCAGTTGTGAGGGTGCTGTGGGTGCTGCATGTGGGGGTCCAGAGCCACAGCGGGTGGTGGAGGGGTTGTGTGGGTGTGCCACAGATGGTGCCCAGAGGTACTGTGAGGGAGGGAGGGGTGGGTAATGCTTCTCCTGCTTCTCCTCCTGGAAGCAGCTAAGTTGCTGTCCTCCCTTTGGCAGTGGCTCTCCCGGAGACTCGCACAGCAGCCAAGAAGCCAGTCACTATTGTTAGCGCCGGTGTCCCAACGCGCCGCATTACAGGAAAGAAGATGCACTCAATAAACTACAGATCCCAGCAGCTCTTAGCGCCGGAATGCTTCAGCGCTAAGGGCTGCTGGGAGCTGTAGTTTATTTAGTGCGTCTACTGCCCTGTAATGCGGTGCATTGGCAGAACTGACTGACTTGCTGAATCAATGTAAAAGGTGAGAGTGCTGTGCAGTGTGCTGTGCAGTGCCCCACACCTACTGCACTGCACAGCACCTGTCACCTTTTATATTGATTCAGCGTCCAGACATTACCGTCCGTGACATCACCCATTCTATCTGTTACATTGGCCATCTCAGGGCTTCCAGGCCAGCAGCCCAGGTGCTGTGTTGCGGAGTCAGGGCCTCTGGGGATCTGGGCGCGGCTGTGGTGGGGAGGCACTTTTGTGACATCATGTGCAGAGGAGGCTACGGGGCTCAGAGAGTATGCAGTGCAGGGAGGGCTATGAAAGCCTTCTGCTGCGCCGCTTTCATACACATCTATGCTGGTGGCCGCAGCAGCTTTTGTTCCACCTGTGCCGTGGCTAGGGAGTGGGGATTGTTGATGCCAGAAGGGGCAGGCGGACTGGCAGCAGGACATAGGACACTGCAGTAAAAGGATTTTCTCTTTTCCCTATCTACAGCGCAGAGACTTGCTGCAGATGCAGTGGCATACCCTCCAACTGTACCTTTTTTTTATGGTCTGTACCGATTTTTGGCTCTACAAACTTCCATTGAAAGTATAGGAAAAGGGGCGTGGCTGCGCCACTTTACCCATGGCAACGCTTTTTATGTGTAAATGGTTGTAGGATATGTTGCTGCAGATGCAGTGAGCCTATTTTGGGGTTTGGACCTGGAGCTGCAGCTCCATCAGCCCCATAGTTAATCCTGCTCTGGGAACACATGGGAGGGCAAAGCCTCCCATTGGATGTAACCTGTGTGGGAGGGCGTTTGTCGCTCAGTCAGCTGTGGACTGGATGTCATAGACCTGCCGCTAACCCAATGAGAGCTCCTAGCCACGCCCGGCGTTATACATACAGTCACTCTGGGCTATTATATAGGAGATAATTAAAATGTCATAGTTGGTGGCTTTTGTTTATTAATCTATTAAATTGGCTATCATCAAATGAAGGTTTATAACCAATTAATGAAAATAATAAAATCAGGCAGGGGGTTGGCTGTTACTGTTGTGCTAAGAGCACCCTGACCCCTAAGTCCGCCTCTGATTACAGTAGTACTCTGTGTAAAATGGGAAGGGACGCAACATGGCAGTTTGAGCTATATTCTATACCTTAATATGCCTCCATAAACTGTACTACAGTGCACGCAGTGCACGCAGCTTCGGTAACAAAAGTGGCCATGGCCTTGCAGGTAAGGGGTGTGACCTCACGGACAGGGGACATGGCCTAGTGTCCCGAATCCCTGTTTCGTCACTCCGGGAGTCGCGGAGATAAGGGTGGCACCCGGGACCAGTGTGTGTGCAGTGCTGGCTCCTACACAGTGACTGGAGCAGGGTGCTACACATAATATCACAGTGCAGCACCCAGCTCTTGTCACTGAAGAGGAATCAGCACTTTGGTGTCACCCCACGGCAGGTGACACCTGGGTTTGGGACGCAGCCCCCCCTCCCGCACCACCATTGTGATGCCACTACAGGACATATTAGGTTGATGACATGTGAAGCTTTATGAATTTATTGCCAATATGGTAGACAGTGTCTCTAACATTTTACTACATCCTTAAGTGTTATGATGAATGAGGGTGATTATTAATGAATGTAGTTTACTAGAAAATGTCACTGATAGAGGACTAAATACCCACTTATAGACTTATATCACATACTAGCTGAATACCTGTGCTTAGTTACATAATTTCAAGTATTTCCGTGCATATAACTTTTGAAGGTATTCCTGGTTAACTAATTAGACTTACAACAGAACATGCCGCCGCTGCCAATCTTTGTCAGGCCGCACCTCCTTGCAGGCCTACCCCGGATTGATGCTGTCAAAAGGCTAGTGCTGAGGAAAATAATCCGCCTCCTTCTCTGCCCCGTCCCGCCTCTGATGCTGCCCTGCTCAGTGCTGTAAATCCTGGGATGACAGGCCAAGCTCCGTCCGCTGTATGTTAAATATGTTAGGTTTGCAGGGATAGGATGACTGTATTCCAAAGGGCTCTAGGTCTCCTTGCTTAGCTTCTCACTCTCCTTTGGGCTCCTCCTTTGAGGTAAAAGGTAAAGATTTTTTAACATTACTTAAGGTCACTGGGAGAGCTGTCGATACCCTTTACACAGCAGATAAGCAGTTGCTGACTATCATGCTTTCTGTTAATGCATTTAAGAGTAAAAATATCTCTCTTTCCTTTCCTCCTATTGCTCTCTGAGAGTTTTGGCAATGTTTAGTTGAAGTGACAGGGTAACCTCTGTTAATTGAGACACTATCCTCCCCTGACTGGAAATAGGTTGGTTAAGTACTTATATCTAAAATCTATATATATATATATATATATATATATATATAAATGGCAAATACCACTGACTCATCACAAAATCTCCTGAACCATAAGGCTGCACTTCCTTACCAGTGGCAGTTTTAGAGTAGTCCATTATTAAAATAGGGAAGCCACACTCAGTAATGTTTGACAGTGTTTGGGGGCGGCAATTGATGTGGCTCCCCTATTTGAATAATGGACTGCTCTGCAACTGGCACCGCAAAGAAGTCCAGGAACAGAGCATTGTGTCCTCCCCCCTCCGTGACTTGGTATCACCAGCACCATGCATTCTTTATAGCCCCGGCTGGGAGGGCTGTCTTAACTCTTCTCTGTGAGGGGGGAATTATTTCACCCCTTTTAACCCCTCTCTGGGTGGAATTTTGAAAAATCCCGTCTTAGTGGGTGCCTACGTAACAAAAGCAAGCTACTGTCCAAATTTCGAGTTCCTAGACCCTATGGTTCAGGAGCTTTTGTGATGAGTCAGTGGTATTTGCCTTATATATATATATATATATATATATATATATATATATTCTTGATTACTAATAATTCACTAAGAAATGGGGGGGTGACATTTGCATTAACATGAAGAAATGTGGATTTTTATTGTGCAACTGGTCAGTATCGAAAACTAGGATCATTTTCAGGGACAACATGTTTATATAATTATCTGTAGTCTATCCTAATGGGCCAGATGCATCATCGCTTGGAAAGTGATAAAATGGAGAGTGAAAAGGTACCAGCCAATCAGCTCCTAACTGCCATTTTTCAAACACAGTCTGTGACATGGCAGTTAGGACCTGATTGGCTAGTACTTTTTCACTCTCCATTTTATCACTTTCCAAGCCATGGTGCATCTAGCCTAATGTGTTCATCCAAACTACATTTCAGAAGATATGTGTCTTGAAATCTATGTATACCCAGAGGCGTAGGGAGGGTGGAACAAGTGGAGCTTGAGCTCCAGATGCTGCTGGAGACAGAAGGCGGCGGCTCATTGCACAGCTGAGAGGCGGGATCTCGGGCAGGGGTAGGAGGAGATGACTAGAAGAGAGGGAAGTGGTGGCCACCACACTGTCTGCATGTTGCATATCACTAATTGCACAGTCCAGAGTACAGTGCAGTGCAGTGCAGTGTGGTTTGTTGTTATTGAAGAGGGGAGGTTGGAGGCTTGTCAGAAGAAGCTTCCTGGCTGTCAGGGATCTGCATTCAGTGATCTGGAACATGCAGGCAGTGTGGCGGCCATCAGTGACGTGCGGTGAGGTGAGTGGCTGGTGAGGCACTACAGCCATAATGTCCACTGAGTCCTGCCGAGGACTACTACCACCGCCAAGCCAATGCCTGCTACCGCCCCCAAGCCGATGCCCACTACCACTACGCTAATGGGCGCTGCTCACGCCAATGGGTGCCGCGCCTGCCAATGTTCTACAAAATCGCCACCATCAACCGCCCTGGCCCCCCTGCCGCTAATTCGCATCTCATTCCAATGTCGCCACCACCAATGCCAGCAGCCTGCCTGACTATCATATTATGTCCACGGCTCTCTGGAGTTGTGGTCTAGTTTGATCACACGGAAGTGGGAAGCACAGACAGCAGAGTCAGCCAGGGACTGGCTACTGCCAGGGCCAGATTAAGCCTTGTGGGACCATGGGGCAACTAAAATTGGTTCAGCCCCTGTCTTGCTGTGTCTACGATGCCCCTGCATAATAGTAATAATAATAATAATACAAAATAAACATGACAGGCATGATTTACGGCGTACATTGGGGGCAGCGTGTCCAGGGAGGATGGCCTCTGTGCAGGCATATGCCATCTTTAAGTGCCAGGGTGCCAGGCCAGCTGAAGCACCCCATCACAGCCGCTGTCATTGCAACGGGCAGGGGAGGGCAAAGTGTGCACACACTGACATAAACAAACAATGAAAGATAGTGTAATAAGATATTTACAATCATATATAGAATGAAGCTCCGCCAGTGCTTCCAAATTCAATACATTTGAATAAATTGCACCCCCCCCCCCCCCCCCCAGCATCTACCACCACTCCAGCACGCCCATGTGGCTTGGCACTTACTAGAATGTTGGTTGCCCCAGGGTTTGCTGCAACAGTGAACAGTGGCAAGTGCCGGGCAACCGCTCCATGCACACCCGCTCTCCCTACACACAGCACACACTGTTTCCCGGGTCGGGGGTCCCGGCTCCTCACTCATGCTTTCACTTGCTCAGGTTGGGGGTCGTGCATTTCACATGATGACCGCGAGCAGAGCAGTGAGACGAGTTCTCAGTGGAGGAGCGCTGCCGCTAATGTTCACATCGCCCGGCGGCTCCACAAACTGCGGCAAGGACAGATGGGACAATGGAGGAAGTGCCCCCTTCATGTCTCCGCCAGCTCCGCCTCTGTCCCCGCATGACCGACTGGTGCTGCTGTCGGAGTCTGGTGCTGAGAGCCGGACTCCCACCTACCCGCTGTCTATGAGGGTGGGAGACAGGCAGGGGCATTTTAATATAATGTAAGTAATATAATTTGTGCACACTTGCACCCCGCTGCCCAATCACATAAGACTCAGTGACAGGGGCATGCTTGCATATGGACTGACAGCATACCCCTGTCATAGCGGCACTTCTAGAGGTGCCGCTTATAGGTTGTTTTTTTAATGGGCTATTACTGCCCGATGCTTGGCCCCGCCCCCTGCTTCCAGACCTTCTTCATTGACAGCGGGTGGCACCGACAGCGGTGCCTCAAAAACACGTTTAAAACAGTTTTTAGTAGGTAAAAAATTACTAAAATAATACAAAGGCTAAAGTATATACTTATGACACAGAGTATGTGTCATAAGTATCTTCTTTGTATTATATTAATCATTAATGACAGGGAAGGCACTGCCTCCCCTGACTGCACATCCCTGGTGGCCACCCTTTCCCTTTCCTCAGTCCTTTCCTTCTACCCGTCCAGCCTGTCAATCACATAGAAGCTCCGCCCCTCCAGGCTGGAATGAGGAGCTGCTGCTGTGCTGCTGTCCTCTTGGTAAGAATTAATGTGTGTATACTGTGTGTTTATGTCTGTGTATACTGTGTGTTTATGTGTATATGTCTGTGTTTGTGTATAAATGTGTTTGTGTGTAAATGTGTGTGTATATGCCTGTGTGGTAAGGTGTATACATGTATGTGTGTGTTTATGTGTATATATATCTTTGTTTACAGTGTGTGTGTGTGTGTGTGTGTGTGTGTGTGTGTGTGTGTTTATGTATGTCTGTGTGTATGTGTGTATGTCTGTATATTTGTGTGTGTGTGTGTGTGTGTGTGTGTGTGTGTGTGTGTATCTGTGTATATTTGTGTGTTTATGTATGTCTGTGCCTAAATGTGTGTGAATCTATGTATGTATGTATGTATGTATGTATGTATGTGTGGTGGTGGGTGGGGGCGCTGTGACATGACCCTGCTTCGGGTGTCATGTCTCCACGCTACGCCCCTGTGTATACCTATGCTCTATTGTCGAAGCTTCATCTGTAATCCACCAGACAACTGGGTATCGAGGCCTTGAAAGCTGAGAATGATACAGTAGGGACTGATTTAGAGGTCAATTTCTTCATAAGGCTCAGGCAACCTGCTTACTTCCTTATGCTAAAGCAAGTTTCCACCTGCGTATACAGAATATCCATAGGTCTGTATGTGAAGTACATCCTATCCACTGTGTTTACATCCACAGGTGCAGCTGCCAGTATTTGTATCAGGACTTGTACCAACCCCATGCAGGGCCGTAACTAAGTGTCTGCGAAGGGGGCACTGCACATAGTGCTGCAGGGAAGGGGGCACTGCACATAGTGCTGCAGGGAAGGGGGCACTGCACATAGTGCTGCAGGGAAGGGGGCACTGCACATAGTGCTGCAGGGAAGGGGGCACTGCACATAGTGCTGCAGGGAAGGGGGCACTGCACATAGTGCTGCAGGGAAGGGGGCACTGTTGTTGGTAGCACTTGTCAATTATCTGTTTTAATTACTTTCACTTGCAGCTTCTCCCCTTTTTGAAGCCCAGCCTCTCCTGACTGTCCCTGTCTCCTACCCCCACCCCTTCTGTCGCTAATACCTACACAGCATTCATGAACTAAACTTGAGAGCTCTTTGTTTTTCAGTCACACTGTCCTTTATTACGTTTCAAGATGCTGACATACCCAGGATTCGAACCCATTGTCTGTGGCATTACGGTCAATATATTCATTGAACTATCTGCCCCTGCATAGAAAGGTAGATAATTCTAAGATAGAGAATTCTAACTATTCTAACTATTTAAAGCTAACCTTTGTGATGTTAGTGTATTAATATTTGTAGACACTCCCTTACTAATAGGTGTAAGCCTGAATCTTTAGTGATGGTCCCTGGGACCAGGGGGATGCTGGGAAGTGTGTGGTCTATTGTGCAGTGTGCCTGGAGTTGGGGATGGAATAAAAAGCACAGCAGTAAACTCACATGTCTCTGTGCCCTGATGACTGGATTTACAAACGTGTGAACAAAACATGGTGTCACAAGAAGTTTAACTTGGACTGCTAGTGCTCTCAGAGTGTGACAGAATCCTGCAGAAGTCTGTGGCTGGGATACTCTGTGTCTGCAACCTGCTGTGTGCTCCTATCTTCAAACAGTGAGTAACCTTGGATAAACTAGCTCCTCCAACCGGCATGCTGATGTCTGGTAACTTGTCTGAAAACTGGAAAAGATTTAAGCAAAGGTTTAATATATATCTTGCTGCATGTGGAGCTGATGCAAAGGCTGACAAAACGAAGGCATCCATTTTCCTCAATGTGATAGGAGAAGATGTGCTGAACATTTATAATAGTTTTCAGTTTGCTGAGGGGCAGAATATGGTGCTATCTTCTATAATGCAAAAGTTTGAAGATTACTTTGTGCCAAGGAAAAATGTGACATATGAAAGATATAAGTTTTTCACATGTGATCAGAAGTCTGTAGTTGGATTTGATCAGTATGTTACAGAGCTGCAATCACTCAGTAAAACCTGTGAGTTTGGTGATTTAAAGGATTCACTGATTAGAGATCGTATTGTCTGTGGAATACCTGATAATGGAATCAGAGAGAGACTGCTGAGAGAGCAAGACCTAACACTAGAAAAGGCAGTGACTATGTGTAGATCTGCAGAAATAACTAGATTTCAAGCCAAAAAGTTACACAAGGAAGTTGATGCTAATGTGCATGTAGTGCAGAAAACAGAGCCAAGCAAACCTCCATTCTCAAGAATGAAGCAGTCTAAGCCACAGTCTAATAAAGAAATGTGTAGTAGATGTGGAAATGCTCACAATCCTAAAATGTGCCCTGCTTATGGTAAAACCTGCATGAAATGTGGTAGACTTAATCACTTTGCCAAATGCTGTAAAATTAAAAGTAAAACAACCAAAGTGCATGCTGTTAAACAAACAGACGAATTCTTTGTGGATTGCATTGAACTTTGCAGTGCAGATAAGAAAGAATGGATTGTCCCTTTAACTGTGAACGAGATTGTCATTCCCTTTAAGCTTGATACTGGTGCGCAGGTGAATTTAATATTGTTTCAAGACTATAAGACTTTTAGAGTAAAACCTAAAATTCACCCAGCCAAAGTGAAAGTTACAGGGTACACTGGGGAGGAAATTCCTGTGAAAGGTACATGCTTAGTGACACTGAAATATAAGGGACAACAGTTTAAAACATCTCTACTGATTGTGGATAAAAATGTGCAACCGATTCTAGGATTAAGTTCCTGTGAGAAACTAAGCTTGCTAAAGAAAGTTTTTATGGTGACATCACAAGTAGAAGATGACTGCAAATCGATGTTTACAGAATACAGAGACTTGTTTGAAGGTCTGGGTTGTTTGCCTGTAGAGCATAAAGTAAATATAGACATGCACGTTTCTTCAGTGATACACCCCTGTAGAAAAGTGCCGTTTGCGCTGAGAGAGAAACTGAAACAAGAGTTAAATCGCATGGAAGCCTTGGGTGTGATACAGAAAGTTGATGAGCCTACTGAATGGGTAAGCTCCTTAGTAATTGTTGAAAAGAAAAATGGACAACTCAGAATATGTCTAGACCCCAGAGATTTAAACAAAGCTATTAAACGAGAATATTTCAAACTACCAACCAGAGATGAAATCATGTCGCAATTTGTGGGAGCAAAATGGTTCAAAATTGGACGCATCTTCAGGATTCTGGCAAATTAAGCTAGATGAGGCCAGCTCAAAGCTTTGTACATTTAATACACCAGAAGGTAGACACGGATTTCTTCGACTACCATATGGAATATTGGCCCTCATTCCGAGTTGTTTGCTCGCTAGTTGCTTTTAGCAGCATTGCACACGCTAAGCCGCCGCCCTCTGGGAGTGTATCTTTGCTTAGCAGAATTGCGAACGAAAGATTAGCAGAATTGCGAATAGAAAATTCTTAGCAGTTTCTGAGTAGCTCCAGACTTACTCAGCCATTGCGATCAGTTCAGTCAGTTTCGTTCCTGGTTTGACGTCACAAACACACCCAGCGTTCGCCCAGACACTCCCCCGTTTCTTCAGACACTCCCGCGTTTTTCCCAGAAACGCCATCGTTTTTTCGCACACGCCCAGAAAACGGCCTGTTTCCACCAGAACGATGGAAAATCCTCATTATGTCGTGAGTAAAATACCTTACTTTTGTGTAAAATAACTAAGCGCATGCGCTCTGCGAACCTTGCGCATGCGACTAATCGCAATATAGAGAAAATCGGCAACGAGCGAACAACTCGGAATGACCACCATTGTCTGCTCCAGAAGTATATCACAAAAAGATACAAATGATTTTTAACATATTCCAGGTGTTGAAACAATGATGGATGACATTATTGTCTGGGGATCTACAAAGGAAGAACATGATTCTAGATTGAGACAAGTAATGGAACTTGTCATGAAAGTGAATCTAAAGCTAATACACTTACCTTTATGGGCGACGTGGTCTCGGATCAAGGTGTAAAACCAGACCCAAGGAAAATATCAGCCATAGTGAACATGGAACGTCCTAACAACAAAGACGACGTCAGAAGATTCCTAGGAATGATTACTTACTTAGGAAAGTTTATTTCTCAACTCTCTGAATTAACAGCCTCTCTTAGATGGTTGTTGGACAAAGATAACGAGTGGATGTGGTCACATGAACAAGAAGAAAGTTGGCAAAACTTGAAACAGATCATTACAAATCAACCAGTGCTAAAATTCTTTGATCCTGCAAAAAGAATAAGAATTTCAGCAGATGCTTCGCAATTTGGCCTAGGCTCAGTGCTGTTACAAGAACATGAGGATACATGGCAACCAGTAATCTATGCATCAAGAGCACTGACAAGTGCTGAAACAAGGTATGCTCAGAAAAGGAACTTCTAGCGATCACATATGCATGTGAGCGATTTCATCAGTTTGTGTATGGTCAAACATTTACAGTGGAAAACTGACCACAAGCCATTGGTAGCTATCATGACTAAATCATTACATGACTGTCCCATGAGAATTCAACGAATGCTTATCAGACTACAGAAATGGCTGCATCACCTTTTGCATGCTGCTGATCATCTCCATAAAACAGCTGAAATTCACCACAACTGACACATAAATCATCGTAAATATCCAAGGACTTACCTTTAACTTGTTCTACTCTACGCAGACATCTGATCAAAACCAATGGATTGCATTCCTGCGCTGAGATACACACTGGATTGAAACCTCTGCAACTCTCCACTTAGAAGTCCTTCAGTTTGGAATCTACTGTGCTCTGCATTGGACATCCCAGACAAGGTACTGTGAACTACAACCTATATTTGGCTCCATCCAGCCCCTCACTTAGACATCATTCACCTCTGTTCTCTGAGCAAAAAATAACTGACTTCTTGCATTAATCAACTAATATACAGCATATTCAGGCTCTGAATCACTGAAGGGTCACTGCTCACTTCAATTTGCAAGAGCCATTCCAAAGGACACATGTTATCACTACCCCCCACAAGAAATTTACTTCAAAGGCCTCTCACACTGAGATCTTTCACACCTACACAACAGGAATTGGATTCTAACACCTCTCCACAAGCCTGCTTTTGACTAAATCAGCAACAGAAAAAGCAGTTATTTTATTTACAGTATCACTTGTTTCAAATATACCCATTGTATTAAGGAGCAGCAATAGGTTACAGCAACAACGATTATAGCGATTACAATCTAAGATGGCGCCGCAGATGGCTGCCTCGGAGCTACGCAGCTCAGCCAAAATACCTGTTTCCCCTTGTTTTCCCTTGCCCTTGTCTACCCCACCGGTGATCAAACACAGCAGGGAAGCCCTCCTTAGTTGGAGCGCTCCCGAGGTGCTTACCACACGTTCGGGCCCGTCGGCGGGCAGATCAGCGGCCCTTGCAGCCCTCGCTGCCCTTGCTGCCCTGTGTGGCAAGGATGCAGACGTTGTGGACAACGAAGTGGATGACCGAGCGGCCGCGCCCCCCCGCAGCCCAGGTGGCGACTGGCGGATGGATCACCGGCCCCGGAAAGAGAATGACGGAGGCCCTCATGTCGGCCCTAGTAGAAGGACCTGGACTCAGAGGAGAGGCTGTCGCGCAGGCGCCCTAGTGAGGTGGCGGCGGCGAGGGCACCGGTCTGCACTACCCGCGATCCTGCTTTCGAATGTGCGCTCACTGGCAAACAAGTTCGACGAATTGTCCCTCCTTCTGGGCAGCGCAGGGTCAGGCATTACAGGGTCATCTATCCTCTGCTTTACGGAGACGTGGCTGGACGACCATATTGCGGACAACCCGATGTCTCTGCCGGGCTTCAGTTTCTTCAGGGCCGATCGCTCCAAGGTTCTCTCAGGAAAAACGAAGGGTGGTGGCATCTGCTTCTACATCAACGACGGATGGTGCACCAATGTCACGATCATAGGCAAATCATGCAGCCCTCACCTGGAGATGCTGAGTATCAACTGCAAACCCTTCTATTCCCCCCGGGAATTTGCCTCAATTGTCCTTGTGGGAGTGTACATCCCCCCCCTCGCCTGCGCGAACGAAGCCCTGCACCACCTGGCCATATGTATATCCGACATAGAACAAAAACACCCAGACTCTCTGCTTATAGTACTGGGTGACTTCAACAGAACTAACCTGAGCAAGGAGCTACCTAAGTACAAACAACAAGTCACGTGTCCCACTAGGGAAGGGCGCACCCTTGATCACTGCTACACTACCCTCAAGTCTGCCTTCCGGTCTATCCCGCGTGCTGCACTCGGCCTATCTGACCACTGCCTCGTCCACCTACTCCCTACCTATACACAGAAGCTGAGAGCAGTTAAGCCTGTCGTTAAGACTGTCAAGAAATGGACCAATGAGGCCAAGATGAAGCTCCAGGCCTGCTTTGACTGCACGGAATGGGGGGTCTTTGAAGCCTCGGCAACCGACCTGAATGACTTGACAGACACTGTCACATCCTACATCAGCTACTGTGAGGACATGTGTGTACCTACCAAGACTTACCGCATTTACAACAACAACAAGCCCTGGTTCAATGCCCAGCTCAGGCAACTTCGTCGAGCCAAAGAGGAGGCCTATAGCAGCGGTGACAGAGCACTATACAACCGTACTAGGAACTCTCTGACTAAAGGAATTAGGCTAGCAAAAAAGCGGTTCTCGGACAAGCTGACAAACGATCTCTCCACCAATGACCCCGTATCTGTATGGAAAGGAATGCAATCCATAACCAACTATAGGAAAACATCAAAGTCCACCGCCATGCACCAAGACCTTGCAGATGAACTGAACCACTTTTATTGCAGGTTCGCAAAAGAAGTCCCCTGCAACCCAAACAATCACCTCTACGATGCCCCGAACACCGACGGCCAACCCCAGGCACTGCAAGTCACCCAAGAAGAGGTGGAGGCATTGTTCAAAAGGACCAAAACCAGGAAAGCTCCGGGTCCTGACGGAGTGTCACCATCTGCCCTAAGAGCATGTGCGGGTCAGCTCGCCCCCATATTCACCAAGATCTTCAATAAATCGCTGGAGCTACAGAAAGTCCCTTCCTGCCTCAAAAGGTCTACTATAGTACCGGTCCCCAAGAAACCCACTATCACGAACCTGAACGACTACAGGCCGATAGCACTGACGTCTGAGGTCATGAAAACGTTCGAGCGTCTGGTCTTGAATCACCTGAAAACTGTGACTGGCCCCCAACTGGACCCCCTGCAGTTCGCCTATCGCTCGAATCAGTGTGTCGAGGATGCAGTCAACCTGGGCCTGCACTACATTCTACAGCACCTAGACATTCCCGGTACCTACGCGAGGGTCCTGTTTGTCGATTTCAGCTCGGCCTTCAATACAATCGTCCCCAGCATCCTCCACCCCAAATTACTTCGCCTAGGGGTCCCAGAAGCTACCTGTTCCTGGATAATAGACTTCCTGACAGATAGGACACAGGTGGTGAAAGCGGGGGAATTCACCTCTCAAGCGCGGTCCATCAGTACAGGGGCCCCTCAGGGCTGTGTCCTCTCACCCCTGCTCTTCTCCCTGTACACAAATGACTGTACCTCAGAGGCGCAATCAGTAAGGATCATCAAATTCGCCGATGACACCACCGTCATCGGCCTCATCAAGGATGGGGACGAATCGGCCTATAGACGGGAAGTAGACCGGCTGGCCCAGTGGTGCATCCACAACAACCTTGACCTCAACCCCCTCAAAACTGTCGAGATGATAGTGGACTTCAGGAAGAAGTCATCTAGTGCACTTCCGCTAACGATTGCTGATAGTGTGGTATCGCTAGTGGACTCCTTCAAGTTTCTAGGGACCACAATCTCCAGGGACCTTAAATGGGGGTCCAACACTGACGCCACTGTTGGGAAAGCACAGCAGAGGTTGTTCTTCCTCAGGCAACTAAGGAAGTTCAACATCCCACAGAAGCTCCTGCTCCTCTTCTACTCCGCGATTGTGGAGTCGGTACTGTGCTCCTCGATACTCGTATGGTACAGCTCCGCCAGTGCGAGGGACATATGCAGGCTCCAAAAGGTGGTCAGAACCGCAGAGAAGATCATCGGGGCCGACCTTCCCTCAGTCCAGGACCTGTACTTGTCCAGAGCTAAAAAGCGGGCAATGAAGATAGTAAAAGACCAGCTACACCCCGGCCACAGCATGTTTAACTTGCTTCCTTCAGGCAGGCGTTACAGGGCTGTCCCCGCCAGATCCACCAGAAGCCTCAAAAGTTTCTTTCCCCAAGCTGTCCGCCTGCTGAACTCCTGAACATTGACTGACTAGACGTACATGTGACTCACGTGTGTCCCTACGGTATACCTATCTGTGTAACTTTACTTGCCCCCCCCACACACACACACACACACACACACACACACACACACACACACCTGCTTACCTGTTACCTACTTGGCTGTTGTATAGCAAACCGAAGACAAATTCCTAGTATACGTAAGTATACCTGGCCAATAAAGCTGATTCTGATTCTGATTCTGATTCTGAAATATGATGTACACTTGCTGTACTGTCCCGGCAAATACATGTACATTGCTGATACACTTTCTCGTGCTGTGGACAAAAGTGAAGGTTCTAAAGTCTGATGGATGAAGAGATAAAAGCCTATGTTAATTTGATTGTAGCTTCGCTACCAGTGTCTCTTGCAAGACAAGAACAGATTAGCAAAGAAACTGAGACAGACGACACAATGAAAGTGTTGAAAGATATCATTCTGAAAGGTTGGCCAGCAGAAAAACATGCGTCCCCGCTGTCTATCCATGATTATTGGATGTAACGCAGTGACCTTACAGTTGTCGATGGTATTATTTACAAAGGCAATAGGTTTGTCATACCTGCACGACTAAGAAAAACTATGCTGTGCAAGATACATGAAGGCTACTTAGGAGAAGAAAAATGTAAGCAGAGAGCGCGTGAAGTTATGTATGGGCCAAGAATGAACCAAGACATAGCACAGACTACAGCTACATGTGAATTATGTCTTACGTATAGACCGAAACAACAAGTCGAGCCACTGAGTCCTCACGCAGTGCCAGAGAGACCGTACCAGAAAGTTGGCGCAGATTTGTTTGATTGTAATGGGAAAACGTACATTGTTGTGACTGATTATTACTCTAACTACCCTGAGGTGAAGATACTACATACAACTACTAGTAAAGCCGTAATCAATTGCATGAAGTCAATCTTTGCAAGGCATGGTGTTGCTATAGAAGTGTTCACTGACAATGGTCCTCAGTTTTCCAGTGCTGAATTTAGACAATTTGCTGATGAGTGGGAATTTGTCCATACTACGTCAAGTCCCCACTATCCACGCTCAAATGGGTTGGTGGAAAGTTCAGTAAAAACGGTAAAGAGTCTCATGAAAAAAGCTCAAGAAGGTAAAGAAGATTTCTACAAAAGTCTTTTAATCTACCGCAGCACACCTTTACAGAATGGACTTTCTCCTGCACAAATGCTGATGGGAAGGAGTATTAGAGCAAATCTCCCGATACATGATGAACTGCTTAATACACATAACACAGCGTTGGTCAGACTGAGTAAGGAACGTCAACAGGCGAAACAGAAACTGTTCCATGACAGGCGAGCAAAAAGCTTATCTGATCTACAATCGGGTGACCAAGTCCGTCTCAGAGATCACGAGAAAGGTATTTGGGTGCAGAAAGGTATTGTGCAAGCACAAGTAGCACCAAGATCTTATACTATACGTAGAGAGCATGGAACGGAAGTAAGAAGAAATCGTGTGGATTTAAGATCTCAACCTAACCATAATGAAGACAACATGACTGAAGAATACCCTTCATCTGACATGTATGATGATGATCCTCATAATGGTGAACAAACCACGATTCTAGAAAGGTCCAACATGGTAGATGAAACACAGACTGTGTATGAAAGACCCAAAAGGGAAATACGCAGACCTGAGAGACTCATTGAAACGTGTTAGATGATGTTCTTAATATGACGTTGTTAATTGTTGCATTGAAGCGTACAGGGCTTATCTTTAAAGAAAAGAGAATGTGATGTTAGTGTATTAGAATGTTTAATATTTGCAGACACTCCCTTAGTAATAGGTGTAAGCCTGAATCTTTAGTGATAGTCCCTGGGACCAGGGGGATGCTGGGAAGTGGGTGGTCTATTGTGCAGTGTGCCTGGAGTTGGGGATGGAATAAAAAGCACAGCAGTGAACTCACATGTCTCTGTGTCCTGATGACTGGATTTACAAATATATGAACAAAACAACCTTGTACTTTGTGAAAAAATTATCAGCTTTGCGGCTGAGCAGATCTATGTAGTGTGTGGCTGCAAGGGATTGGATGGGGTAAATTTACTAAGGGGGTACACACAGAGAGATTCATGTTTAAAATCTAAGCAATCTGACTAGATTGCTTAGATTTTAAGCAGGGATCTGCCGTGTGTATGCCCCCCAGCGAAAGCGATGCGCGGGCCCGCGCGTCGCTGTCGCTGGTGCTAGATTGAGGCTCAGTCTAGCAGGTCGCTCACTTCACCGCTGTGTGAAGTGAGCAACCCCCCATCCGCCACCACCCCCCCCTCTCGCTCAACACTTCGCGCTGTGCTGAGCGGGGGGAGAGATGTGTGCTGAGCGGTCTGTTTTAAGATGTGTTTGTTAATGCTGTTTTGGCTCTGACGAAAGTTGAAATAAAACTGAAATGGTAATCTGACCTACGAGCTTTGTCTCTTTATTTATCATTGATGGTGAAGTCTTGATTGAGTGCCGCCTGTTGATCTACCTTTACATTTGGCGTCCAGCATGGGAAGGCATCGGGGCATACAGTGAGGAGGTCTGAGTGCCGGTAATACACAGATAGATATATATATATATATATATATATATATATATTTATTGTCTATATATATATATATATATATATATCCAGCAATATCAAAGATGGCACTCAGAGACTGGCAGCAGTGGAAAAAGACATCTGTATTGGATGTTGATTCAAATGTTTTTGGAGCTTCTGCCCCGTCCTCAGGACAACATCTACAGCAAAAGTACAAACACAAAACACTTACATAAATACCCTTACCTATCACCCAATTCCCGCTCCGTCCAGCGCTCAAACCTCACACCCGCCGGAAGTGTCCTCTGCTGTACTTCCTGGTGCGCGGTCACCGTTACTATGGGAACCACTCTGTGTGCGTTCCACGCGTCGGCTTCCTGCGCTCCATCCAGCCAGCAGAAGGTCCCGTTGTGGCTGTAGTTTGAGAGCTGTAGGAGAGAGAAACAATAACTAGTGATGTGCACCGGACATTTTTCGGGTTTTGTGTTTTGGTTTTGGATTCGGATCCGCGGCCGTGTTTTGGATTCGGACGCGTTTTGGCAAAACCTCCCTGAAAATTTTTTGTCGGATTCGGGTGAGTTTTGGATTCGGGTGTTTTTTTTACAAAAAACCCTCAAAAACAGCTTAAATCATAGAATTTGGGGGTCATTTTGATCCCATAGTATTATTAACCTCAATAACCATAATTTCCACTCATTTTCAGTCTATTCTGAACACCTCACAATATTATTTTTAGTCCTAAAATTTGCACCGAGGTCGCTGGATGACTAAGCTAAGCGACCCAAGTGGCCGACACAAACACCTGGCCCATCTAGGAGTGGCACTGCAATGTCAGACAGGATGGCACTTCAAAAAAATAGTCCCCAAACAGCACATGATGCAAAGAAAAAAAGAGGCGCAATGAGGTAGCTGTGTGACTAAGCTAAGCGACCCAAGTGACCGACACAAACACCTGGCCCATCTAGGAGTGGCACTGCAGTGTAAGACAGGATGGCACTTCAAAAAAATAGTCCCCAAACAGCACATGATGCAAAGAAAAAAAGAGGTGCACCAAGGTCGCTGGATGGCTAAGCTAAGCGACACAAGTGGCCGACACAAACACCTGGCCCATCTAGGAGTGGCACTGCAGTGTCAGGCAGGATGGCACTATTCAAAAAAATAGTCCCCAAACAGCACATGATGCAAAGAAAAATGAAAGAAAAAAGAGGTGCAAAATGGAATTGTCCTTGGGCCCTCCCACCCACCCTTATGTTGTATAAACAGGACATGCACACTTTAACAAACCCAACATGTCAGCGACAGGGTCTGCCACACAACTGTGACTGAAATGACTGGTTGGTTTGGGCCCCCACCAAAAAAGAAGCAATCAATCTCTCCTTGCACAAACTGGCTCTACAGAGGCAAGATGTCCACCTCCTCCTCATCGCCCGATTCCTCACCCCTTTCACTGTGTACATCCCCCTCCCATAAGCTTAGGAGGAGAAGTGAGAAGAAACTGTACTGTTGACGCACTAAGAAAGAAAATTTGTTATAAAATATAACCTTTATTGAATATGTATTAAAATATTAACTATTTATTTTGTACCCAGACTACAGTGAAACATAAGAGTTAAAATCAAACAGACTAACATATATGTGAAAACCTAAAAGATAGGAAATGGTGAATAAAGAAATTAAAAAGCGTGATCTGCGTGTGTTCTATATGTATCTACTTGTAAGATTACTATATCTATTCAAATATTACCAATATTTGGTCCATTATAAATATAGTTGTATTTGTCTGATGGCTGTTGCAACAATTAATGATAGTTGTCACTCTCCCGGTTGATAATTCCAGAGAGTCAGTTCTATCTCATGTATATCTATTCACTCAACAGAAATATCCCCATGTAAATTATCCCAATATGGAGACTGTGGGGTATATTTACTAAGGTCCCGATTTTGACCGAGATGCCGTTTTTTCTTCAAAGTGTCATTCCGGTAAATTACTAAGCAAAAATCTCGGCAGTGATGAGGGCATTCGTAATATTTTGGAAGTCCTAGGGAAAAATCACGAATCAATACACCATCGGTCAAATACGCCTGCAATTTGGTAGAAATCGGTAATTTACTAAAAAGTGCAAATCACAAACACTGCCGACAATAGCCAAACACTGCCGTGCAGAAATACATTTCGTGAAAAAGTGCTAAAAAAAAACAGACCTGCTTTTTTATCCCGTGTATGGATAGGCATGCACGGATCCATGAGATCCGTGCATGTTTATCAGTGGGAGGGGGATGGGAAAGTGTTATTTTCTTTAAAAAAAAATAACTAATGAACTTTGTGGTCAGCGGTGAGGTTACTTTCGGTCAACCGCTGACCACAAAGTTCCCACCATTGGTTACAATGGAGCGCATAGGCGCTACATTGTAACACTGCCGTGTGCCACCTGTCATACAGTACAGGAGCACACAGCCAATCAGGAGGGTGCCACAATGTGTGGCGCTCCCTGATTGGCTGATGGAACCCTCTTAGACTTAAGTCAGAGGGGGTTTCTGGCATTCGGGGAAAGGGGTCCCATGTGAAAACATGGGGCCCCTTTCAGTGCGAGGTCGGGTGTCCATTTTTTTATTTTGACAAGTACCTGGATTACAAATGGATTACAAGAAGAAGAGCCTTCTACACTGGATTTTGTGAGTATAATTTTTTCCACAGGTACACCATGGATTCTACATGGAGAAGAGGGCCGACCCTCGTGTGAACATAGGTAAGTATGTGTATATGGAGGTGTGGATGTATGCATTAAAGTTAAACTTTCAAGGTGTGTGTCTTATGTTTTTATTGGGGTATTTTTTTAGTAGTAGTACTACAGGTACCAGCGGGCCCGGTTTTCCTCCACATGCTGGTACTTGTGGTTCTCCAAGTACCAGCTTGCGGGGGAGGCTTGCTGGGACTTGTAGTACTGCTACTAAAAACAATATTCATTTTTTTAACAAAACGGCTATCAGCCTCCCATCCGCAGCCCTTGGATGGGGGGGATAGCCTCGGGCTTCACCCCTGGTCCTTGGGTGGTTGGAGGGGGGGGACCCCTTGATTGAAGGGGTCCCCACTCATCCAGGGTACCCCGGCCAGGGGTGACTAGTTGGTTATGTAATGCCAGGGCCGCCGGGACCTTTATAAAAGTGTCCCCCGGCTGTGGCATTATGTATCTGGCTAGTGGAGCCTGGTGCTGGTTTCAGAAATACGGGGGACCCCTACGCTTTTTGTCCCCCGTATTTTTGGAACCAGGACCAGGCACAGAGCCCGGTGCTGGTTGTTTAAATATGGGGGTACCTCTATCATTTTTTCCCCCATATTTTTGCAACCAGAATCGGCTCAAAGAGCCCGAGGCTGGTTTGGCTTAGGAGGCGGGACCCCACGCAATTTTTATTTTTATTTTAACACTGTTTTTTTTTTTTTTAACAATGTGCACAATGAAGCCCAGCACGGATCTCTCAGATCCGGCCGAGATTCATTGTATTAAAGTCGGCAGTGTTTTACAAGTCACTCACGTAAAACACTGCCTAAAAAAACGAATGACATCGACATCGGTAAAACCGAAAATGCAGAATACGGCAGCTTAGTAAATTAGTCGTACTAAATTCAAAAAGTTGCATATTTACACTTTCGATGTCATTCATGATTGAACTTTGACCTCAAACGGGAAAATACGATTTTTTGTAAATATACCCCTGTGAGAATCAATAGATATAAGTATATGGATTAACTTCACTAGAGAGTTGGCTGAGTAATTTGTATTGCCAATAGTCGCCGCTATACCTATATGTAATAAATTTCTAGAAAAAGGTCAGCCAAACGATGGTATCTATGTCTCCAAAATATTTCTAGCATATGGAGATATTGTCTCGCATTCTCTATCTGTATTCTTGCACACTCAATAATTGGGCATGTGTATGGGGAAAGGTTGCTTAGGGGATATGGCAGTCCCAAATTTATTGTGGGTCTTTCAGGGGTATAGCAATCCCAGTTCTTATATCCAGTGATCCACATATATCTGAGTAGGTTTTATGTACTTAGATATATTCAAGCAACTTAAAATCACTCTCAATCTGTTTGTTTGTTTCATTCAGAGGTATAAAAATGTATTATTCAGGGAGATGGTACTCCCAGTAAAAGTATACATCAATCCCATATTTCACATCCCTTTGTATTGTATCAATATAGAGTAGTGCACTGTATCCACTATAATATTATAATTTGTAATTTTAGAGATACATTAATTTGATACCCATTATATATTAATAGAGTTTGTGACCTCCACAATTTATACACTCTCCCAGGAATAGCTGTTTCAGTGGTCTATCAAATCATGCAGCTACCATCTGGTTTTGAGTGTTACCAAATTATTTGCTACAATATAGTGTAGTAATATCACACTGTTTCAGTGTTCTATCACACCATGCAGCTGTCATCTGGTTCTAAGTGTTGCCAAATTAATGCTACAATGTAGTATGTTGATGTTGTTACTATCACTGTCCCTTAATTTCCTGGGAATGTCTCATTGTAGCAACTCAGTATGAAAGTAGTACGGCACACACCATGCGGCTGGTATCCAAAACACTTGGCATAAATTACTTCAGATTAATATGATTAAAGTCACCAACATGTATTAATAAGGGTAACTTTTTATCATATATACATATATATATATATATATATATGTGCAATTTTCTGCTGTTCAGTAAGGTTTTCTTATCGACAGGAGTCAGCTGCTATAAGTATATAATGTGTAAACCAGTGGTTCCCAAACTGTGTGCCATGGCTCCCTGGGGTGCCTCGGTACACTTGCAGGGGTGCCTTGGATTTGTGGTCCAGGACCAATTCAAATTATTTATGGTCAATATAATAGGCAAAACTAGTGCTGGTGTCTGCCAATCATAAAATATGGGGACAAACAGAAGCAAATCTCGTCCATCACTACACAATTGAGCATAAGGATAACATATAAACACAATCTACTTAATTTAATATTTCTTTCTAAATTTCTCAATAAGAAATTTTTGTCCTAGGGGTGCTGTGAAAAAAATTCGGATACTCTAGGGCGCCGTAACTCAGAAAAGTTTGGAAATCACTGGTGTAAACCATCAGCTGCTGTCAGCGTGTAGTATTTGGGACATTCGTTACAAATTGTGATACTAGGTATCCTATCCTCAAACATATAGTGTTGGAGATATCAGCTGCTGTCAGGATGTAGTATTTAAACATTTGTAGCAAGTTCTGATATTATGTATCCTATCTCCAAACGTTAATATCTATTTATGAACAGCAGTCTCTCTAGTGATTAAGTCTAACAGCCATAACAGTACATATATTAATACATTTGTTTTTTTGAAACATCAAATATTAGACACACGCAGGCACGCTATGCCCTACACGCGTGTTTCACTGCACTAACGGCAGCTTCGTCAGGGAGCAACACAAGCGCCTTCCCTGAAGGTGAATAAATTAGATTTGCATAGTCCAATCATTGCCTTACTATAAGTCATGTGAGGCCGCCAGCCTATCTCTATCTCGTATACCTTAGAGAATCACGTGCAGCCGCCGGCCAATAGGTCGCGGTCACGTGATACCATTCTCCAATCCTGGCCTGCAAATCTCAGTCACGGAGTAACCTATATTGTATCCACGGGACTAGTCATGGGCAAAGTGATTCACTGAACTGAGTTGAGACACATGACTCAGTTCAGTGAAGTGTCTCGAGTCAGTGTCTCGGCACATGAGTCATGACTCATTTGTAGTGGAATGTGTTGCAGAGACTGCACATGAATCAGTGAGTTGCCAGTGCTGGAGGATCAGTGCTGGACTCATGGAATTATTCAGCTGCAGTGATTGTGCAGTGTATCTGGGGGATGCAGCTGCTTATGCACTGATTGTTAATAATATATTAACATAGATTCACTGTTATGTCGATATATTATTAATAACCACTTATTGCACACTAGTTACAGAATATGCACATTACTTCTGGCTGAGGAGAGAAAGCTTAACAGCCATGAAACACATCATTCAGTCTGTAACTAAACCAAATAAAAACATTTTTTTTTTTTTGCATACTTTGCTAATTAATATTTTAGGTGGGCTTTTTTTTAGGTGGACTTGGATTTATTATATTATCCACTATCTAGCCTCCAGGGAGTTTGTCACCCACAATCACATTGAGCAGGAACAGTGAGTTGAGAGCCCTGTACCACAGGGGCTCCACCTCCTGCAGGCTTATGCTGCATGAATCAGATCCATCCACTGAGTCACTGAGTCTACACAGTGTACAACTGTCTCAACTCACTGGCAGACTCAGGATGAATCATGATTCATGACATGACTCAGGCACAGCAGCACTGCACTCACTGACTGGTGAGTCGTGACTGCTCCCTCCCCCCTCCCAATGGGTGTCACCTGGTATAGCCTCTGGCCAATCACAGCTAAAGACACTCAGCAGAAGTTCACACTGACTGAAGGACACACTGAGTTTCCTCCCTCTGGCTGAGAGAGGCTGCTGCTGCAGCTGTCTCGACTCATGAAACAGTGAGTGACTCGAATCATTCACACTTCCTGATGATTCGAGTCACTGTGTTGAGACAGTGAGTCAGTAGCCATCTCTACACGGGACGGGGACTTCATTCTTTCATTATTACCGCGCCCGGTAACTGTATACATTCAGCAACCTTGCTGTTGCCGGCGACATGATGTTTATTGATTCCGTTTAAAGTACTATATTGTCCCCGCACCATATCAGTAATCCTGTTTCATCTAATAGGCTCTTCATTTCCGTATATCTATTTCAATCACTAGGCGGGTATATGCACAGGTCACGGGGTCGGTGCATTAATGTCAGGCTCTATCATATGTATAGTCCGAAGCATGCATTTCTCATACCAGGGTTCTCTTCTCCTATTGTAGTACATACTGGCCAGTAGGATGCCACTCCAAATTCATTAGATGTCTCATTTTAACCTAGTTAATATCAATGAGGGTCATTCATTCATTCCGGAATGTGAAAATAAAAAATAAGAAAATAAAAAACACAATATATATATATATATAATATATATCAAAAAAATAAAGTATATATAATATATAGAATATTAAAGAAATAAAAAATATTACAAGAAATAGAAAGAGTAATAGAAACCTATCATAGTAGTTTGTGTATGTATGCAGGGCCGGCGCCACCACTAGGCAGCTTTAGGCAGCTGCCTATGGGCGCCGGCCACTTGAGGGCGGCAGCTCACGCTGCCGATGAACCCTTCTCCATCCTCTTCTTTAAGAGGAATATTACAGGCATTAGCGGG
The DNA here is from genome assembly GCF_028390025.1 of Pseudophryne corroboree. NCBI lineage: Eukaryota > Metazoa > Chordata > Amphibia > Anura > Myobatrachidae > Pseudophryne > Pseudophryne corroboree. Next base: position 150,563,252 of record NC_086453.1, read on the forward strand.
CCGAGGAGCGGAAGACAGTTGCTATAGCAACTGTAACAATATCCGACAGCACACTGCTTACGCTATGTGAATAAAGTATTAGAGCCGCTGCCGATGGGTTACACTGACACTGTCCGTGCAGCCAGTTGATAACAGTTGGGCGGCCGCGTCATCCCTTTAGCACGGACAGTGTCAGTGTAACCCATCGACAGCGGCTCTAATACTCTATGCACAAAGAGGAAGCAGCGTGCTGCCGGATATTGTTACAGTTGCTGTAGCAACTGTCTTCCGCTCCTCGCCTTGTTAATGCCTATCATACTCCCGCCCTGGCTGCACCATGAGGAGAAACTGCCACGAACTCACCCAGGACATTACACCCGCCCCGTGAATTGTAAGAGCTCCATTTAATATATAAAGGGTCAGGGTGGAAGGGGGGAAATACTCAGGGAGTGGGGGAATCATTCAATCTATATAGTAAAGGGCGAGGGTTAGGGTGTATATTTAAATATATAAAAGGTAGAGGTGATGGCTTGCAGGAAGGGGGAAAGGAATGACACATATATATGTGTATATATATATATATATATACACACACATATATACACATGCACATATATATATATATATATATATATATATATATATATAATAAACTAGGTACCGGCCCGTGAAAATGACGGAACATCGTAACAGTAATGTCAGAGCTGGTGACTGTGTGCGCCCAAATGGAGCAACACTTGAACTACTCGATCGGGCACCATATAGTCACTGCCAGCACACAAAACACTTGAATTCCCCCCATACAGATGAGGAGCAGCATTAGTGTTTAATTACATAGTGGGTGTATGTATATATATATATATATATATATATATATATATGTATATATATATATATATATATATATATATATATATTTAGTGGTCGAAGTGGGCTGGTATGCGGCGGCATGGCATACCGGCACTTCTCCACAGACCCGGAAGTTTTTTTTGTTTTTTTTTAAATGGATGAGCGTGCTCATGTTCCCCCCACCGCTGCTCCCAGTCACGGCGGTCGGTGCCGGAGCTCTGTACCACACTACTCCCCAGCAGTTACAGCGGACACACACTCCCCCTTCCCTCCTCCAGCAGCCGTCCATGCACAGTGCCAAGATTCCTTCAATTATTCAACCGGGCGGCCACGTCACCATGGGTCTGCTTAGACGCTGGCGCTCGAATCCTCCTGCTGCCGGCTTCCTCTTCGGGCTCTGCCTCGGTCCGCGCTGTGGGACTCCCTTGTTGACAGTGACAGCCCGCAGCTCAAGCTAAGGTTGACTGGACATGGCGGCGGTGAGTGACTGCTGGAGAGCCCTGTGCCCTCCTGCCCCCCCATTCCCCATGTGTGTGGACCCTCCCTCTGTGTGCGTGACACCTTGTGCCCCCCTGTCCGTCCCCCCACTGCCTTTGTGTGTATGTGACCCAGTGCTCCCCTACCCCTGTTGTCCTGTGTGATGACCCTCCTGCCCATGTATGGTGGTCTGTACACCCCCTGCATGTGACACCCTGTCCCCCATGTTTCGGCTCATACCTTGTGCTATAATGTAAATTTTGGCTCATTCCGTGTACAATAATGTGAATTTCGTCTAATTCAGTGTGCTACAATGTGAATTTCGGCTCATTCAGTGTGCTACAAGGTGAATTTCGGCTCATTCAGTGTGCTACAAGGTGAATTTCGGCTCATTCAGTGTGCTACAATGTGAATTTCGGCTCATTCAGTGTGCTACAATGTGAATTTCGGCTCATTCAGCGTGCTATAATGTGAATTTCGGCTCATTCAGTGTGCTACAAGGTGAATTTCGGCTCATTCAGTGTGCTACAATGTGAATTTCGGCTCATTCAGTGTGCTACAATGTGAATGTCGGCTCATTCAGTGTGCTACAAGGTGAATTTCGGCTCATTCAGTGTGCTACAATGTGAATGTCGGCTCATTCAGTGTGCTACAAGGTGAATTTCGGCTCATTCAGTGTGCTACAATGTGAATGTCGGCTCATTCAGTGTGCTACAATGTGAATGTCGGCTCATTCAGTGTGCTACAAGGTGAATTTCGGCTCATTCAGTGTGCTACAATGTGAATTTCGGCTCATTCAGTGTGCTACAAGGTGAATTTCGGCTCATTCAGTGTGCTACAATGTGAATGTCGGCTCATTCAGTGTGCTACAAGGTGGGGGGGGGGGGGGGGGGGTAGCAGGCTGAAATTTTGCCTAGGATGTTGAGAAGCCTGGCACCGGCCCTGTATGTATGTATATATATATACACAAAGTACTTGGTTAGAGATATAGATTATTCTTTGGGTAATATTTATACAAATCATTTGAGTTCGACCACCTATTTGTGATATCTAATTTCCCAAGAAGGTAGGTGTATTGAGATAGGTCACTCACAGGAGTTCAACCACCCATTGGTGATATCTAGTTTCCCACAAGGGTAAGTATACTACAAAAATAATAAATGTCTACATGACTCATCTGTATACCCTAGGAACCTCATACTGAAATTGGGCCACTGAGTGTGTAAACATCCATTCCTGACCAATCGTACACTTCTGAGGGTTCAGTCATCAGATATTAAAATCTAATTTATTGTAACAGTAAATATGTCAGGAGGTAAGTATATGGGCAATTTTATCTGTATCTTCAAAACGTGGTATATGAATTGATCTGCTAAATTCATATACTGTACATCTTATTTCTGGCTGTGTATAATTATATATGTATTTATTTCTTCCGACTGGTATCAACGTTGGTAGGTATTCTTCCTGATGATTCTATCTATTGAGGGTGAAATGATGATCTGGAAGAAGCTGTGATCTAGATATCTATTGATGTTTAATATAGTTTCATTTGTCAAGGGACAAAAATGAACATCTGTCCACTGACCCTAAATGTGTTGGGAAGTGCCAAAATAGTGATGAATCTTGATATCCGCACTGAGGAATGATTGTGAGAAAGTGATTGCAAGTAAAAATGGATCTGTATGATGAGGCATCAGTCACCTCAAATCTAGTGACAAAATTGGATAGCTGGTAACACAATTACAGTATTACATATTAAAGACAAGGCTTATGAAAATGTGTGAACAAACCACACTGGTGAAACAAGGATGTAAAAATTGTGCAAAAAGAAAAAATATATGTGCAAACTCATATGTGTTACTCATGCATGTCAGTGAATGACAGAACAATATTATATAGTGATATGGAGTATGAAGTGAAATGTGTAATAAGGATTTTTGTGATAAAGGCCAATGATTGTCCCTATCATTGAATGATATTAGTCTGAGTGATACAATTAATTCAGAAAAGAAGTATAGCTATTGGATTCATTCATCCCATGTGGATAAATGCTGTTTAATAAGAAGATCATCTTCGTCTCGAATTTCAATAATTCTTGGTCCAGATCTCCCCCTTTAATACCAAGCTGTACATGTTTGATACCAAACGCTTTGAGACCTGTCGGATCCCCATTATGACAATTAAGAAAGTGCCTGGCTACTGGTGACAATGTTTTGAATCTGGTGACATCTTTTTTGGCATTTCGAATACTTCCAATATGTTCTAGAAGTCTGACCTTCAATGGTCGTGATGTCTTTCCGACATACTTTTTATAGCATGGACATTCAAGATGGTATACAACACCTATTGAGGTACAAGTGATTTTTGTAGATATTTCCCATTTCTTGTTGTACTTGTCAAAAAAATACATAGTAGGAATCATACATTTACAGGCCTTGCAGTTCCCGCAAGGAAACGATCCTTTCTTTTCCAAAGCACTTGACCTGGGTTTGGAAAAATGACTGTGTACTATTCTGTCCCGTACATTTTTGGACCTTCTCCAGCTAGTCAATGGTTTGTTAGGAAGTATTCTTGCTAGATCTTCGTCTGTGTGGAGGACTGACCAGTGTTTTTCAAGGATATGGTTGATCTCCTTCCAATGTGTGTTAAAGGTTCCCACGTATCTGATAGGTTCTTCCTGTTTGGTTTTAGTTTTGGGTCTTAACAGAGAGTCTCTAGGATACATTTCAACCTCTTTGATGGATTTCTTTATCAGTCTGTTACTGTATCCTCTTTTTTTGAAACGCTCACTCAATTCATTCTGCCTTGAATGGAATGTATCTTCATCAGAACAGTTCCTCTTTGTTCTTAATATTTCTCCTTTGGGGATTCCTCTGATGGTTGCTGGGAGATGAGAACTTGTTGCATGTAGCAGACTATTAGTGGCTGTTGATTTTCTGTAGAGGTCCGTCGATATATTCCCATCCTCATCAATATAGATGGTTATATCTAGAAAGTTGATTGAGCTTTGACTTGCTTCCCGGGTCAATTTTAAGTTGAGATGGTTGATATTCAGGATGTCAATGAATTCATTCAGCTCTTTTTTTTGGGCCTTTCCACAGTATTAGGATATCGTCGATATACCTCAAGTATACCAGTATATTATTGGTATATTTTTCCAACGATTCTTGGAAGACCACCTCCCTCTCCCACCACCCCAGGTAGAGGTTGGCGTACGTGGGGGCACAAGCTGTCCCCATCGCCGTCCCTCTAACCTGGAGGTAGTGGCGCTCATCGCAAGTAAAGTAATTATGGGATAATAAGAATTCCAAAAGTTCGATGAGGAAGTCATTTCGTTCATTCTGGGCCTCCATGTTCAGAAAATATTTGGTGGCACTGATGCCATATTTATGGTCAATGCTAGTGTAGAGACTCTACGTCACATGTCGCAAGCCATACTCCCGGGTTAACGTTAAGATTATTTAGTTTATTTAGGACATCCATTGTATCTCGTACATAGGAAGGTAGGGTTACCACATGTTTGCGGAGATGGTAATCCACATAAATACTCGCGTTCCATCAGACTACCCATCCCCGACAGGATGGGTCTGCCTGGGAGCTTCTTCTCATTCTTGTGTACCTTTGGTAGAAGGTATAATGTTGGTGTCTTAGGTTTGCTCATTTTTAAGAAATCATAGTCTTTTTTAATTATAACATTGATGTTATATGCTATCTGGACAATAGCATTGTATCTTTGAAGAAACGTATTTGTGGGGTTGAAATAAAGCTTCTTATAACAGTTTCTCAAGCTCCTCCAGATACATAGTCCTTGGCCATAATACTATATTGCCTCCCTTGTCTGAAGGCATTAATTTGGCAACACTTAGAACCAGATGACAGCTGCATGGTGTGATAGAACACTGAAACAGTGTGATATTACTACACTATATTGTAGCAAATAATTTGGTAACACTCAAAACCAGATGGTAGCTGCATGATTTGATAGACCACTGAAACAGCTATTCCTGGGAGAGTGTATAAATTGTGGAGGTCACAAACTCTATTAATATATAATGGGTATCAAATTAATGTATCTCTAAAATTACAAATTATAATATTATAGTGGATACAGTGCACTACTCTATATCGATACAATACAAAGGGATGTGAAATATGGGATTGATGTATACTTTTACTGGGAGTACCATCTCCCTGAATAATACATTTTTATACCTCTGAATGAAACAAACAAACAAACAAACAGATTGAGAGTGATTTTAAGTTGCTTGAATATATCTAAGTACATAAAACCTACTCAGATATATGTGGATCACTGGATATAAGAACTGGGATTGCTATACCCCTTAAAGACCCACAATAAATTTGGGACTGCCATATCCCCTAAGCAACCTTTCCCCATACACATGCCCAATTATTGAGTGTGCAAGAATACAGATAGAGAATGCGAGACAATATCTCCATATGCTAGAAATATTTTGGAGACATAGATACCCATCGTTTGGCTGACCTTTTTCTAGAAATTTATTACATATAGGTATAGCGGCGACTATTGGCAATACAAATTACTCAGCCAACTCTCTAGTGAAGTTAATCCATATACTTATATCTATTGATTCTCACAGTCTCCATATTGGGATAATTTACCAGGGGATATTTCTGTTGAGTGAATAGATATACATGAGATAGAACTGACTCTCTGGAATTATCAACAGGGAGAGTGACAACTATCATTAATTGTTGCAACAGCCATCAGACAAATACAACTATATTTATAATGGACCAAATATTGGTAATATTTGAATAGATATAGTAATCTTACAAGTAGATACTTATAGAACACACGCAGGACACTCTTTTTAATTTCTTTATTCACCATTTCCTATCTTTTAGGTTTTCACATATATGTTAGTCTGTTTGATTTTAACTCTTATGTTTCACTGTAGTCTGGGTACAAAATAAATAGTTAATATTTTAATACATATTCAATAAAGGTTATATTTTACAACAAATTTTCTTTCTTAGTGCGTCAACTGTACAGTTTCTTCTCACTTCTCCTCCTAAGCTTATTGTATACATACTGTAATTGACGGCACCCCCTTGCTATACCAAGCATTGTCTAAGATAGGGGAAAAGGGGTTCAGACCAGTGACTGTATGGTGATGAGTCACATACACTCACATTATTAGAAGTACATATATTGAGTGTGCAGATACCCAATCCCTGTGTACATCCCCCTCCTCACAGAGTATTAATTTGTCCCCACTGGAATCCACCATCTCAGGTCCCTGTGTACTTTCTGGAGGCAATTGCTGGTGAATGTCTCCACGAAGGAATTGATTATAATTAATTTTGATGAACATCATCTTCTCCACATTTTCTGGAAGTAACCTCGTACGCCGATTGCTGACAAGGTGAGCGGCTGCACTAAACACTCTTTCATAGTACACACTGGAGGGTGGGCAACTTAGGTAAAATAAAGCCAGTTTCTGCAAGGGCCTCCAAATTGCCTCTTTTCCTGCCAGTATACTGTCTGACGTGCCTACTTGGATGCGGTCACTCATATAATCCTCCACCATTCTTTCAATGGTGAGAGAATCATATGCAGTGACAGTAGACGACATGTCAGTAATCGTTGGCAGGTCCTTCAGTCCGGACCAGATGTCAGCACTCGCTCCAGACTGCCCTGCATCACCGCCAGCGGGTGGGCTCGGAATTCTTAGCCTTTTCCTCGCACCCCCAGTTGCGGGAGAATGTGAAGGAGGAGCTGTTGACGGGTCACGTTCCGCTTGACTTGACAATTTTCTCACCAGCAGGTCTTTGAACCTCTGCAGACTTGTGTCTGCCGGAAAGAGAGATACAACGTAGGTTTTAAATCTAAGATCGAGCACGGTGGCCAAAATGTAGTGCTCTGATTTCAACAGATTGACCACCCGTGAATCCTGGTTAAGCGAATTAAGGGCTCCATCCACAAGTCCCACATGCCTAGCGGAATCGCTCTGTTTTAGCTCCTCCTTCAATGTCTCCAGCTTCTTCTGCAAAAGCCTGATGAGGGGAATGACCTGACTCAGGCTGGCAGTGTCTGAACTGACTTCACGTGTGGCAAGTTCAAAGGGTTGCAGAACCTTGCACAACGTTGAAATCATTCTCCACTGCGCTTGAGTCAGGTGCATTCCCCCTCCTTTGCCTATATCGTAGGCAGATGTATAGGCTTGAATGGCCTTTTGCTGCTCCTCCATCCTCTGAAGCATATAGAGGGTTGAATTCCACCTCGTTACCACCTCTTGCTTCAGATGATGGCAGGGCAGGTTCAGGACTGTTTGCTGGTGCTCCAGTCTTCGGCACGCAGTGGCTGAATGCCGAAAGTGGTCCACAATTCTTCGGGCCACCGACAGCATCTTTTGCACGCCCCTGTCGTTTTTTATATAATTCTGCACCACCAAATTCAATGTATGTGCAAAACATGGGACGTGCTGGAATTTGCCCAGATGTAATGCACGCACAATATTGCTGGCATTGTCCGATGTCACAAATCCCCAGGAGAGTCCATTTGGGGTAAGCCATTCTGCGATGATGTTCCTCAGTTTCCGTAAGAGGTTGTCAGCTGTGTGCCTCTTCTAGAAAGCGGTGATACAAAGCGTAGCCTGCCTAGGAACGAGTTGGCGTTTGCGAGATGCAGCTACTGGTGCCGCCGCTGCTGTTCTTGCTGCGGGAGGCAATACATCTACCCAGTGGGCTGTCACAGTCATATAGTCCAGAGTCTGCCCTGCTCCACTTGTCCACATGTCCGTGGTTAAGTGGACATTTGGTACAACTGCATTTTTTAGGACACTGGTGACTCTTTTTCTGAGGTCTGTGTACATTTTCGGTATCGCCTGCCTAGAGAAATGGAACCTAGATGGTATTTGGTACTGGGGACACAGTACCTCAATCAAGTCTGTAGTTGCCTGTGAATTAACAGTGGATAACGGAAACACGTTTCTCACCGCCCAGGCTGCCAAGGCCAGAGTTATCCACTTTGGAGCAGGATAACTTCTGTGATATTTCATCTTCCTCGCAAAGGACTGTTGGACAGTCAATTGCTTACTGGAAGTAGTACAAGTGGTCTTCCGATTTCCCCTCTGGGATGACGATCGACTCCCAGCAGCAACAACAGCAGCGCCAGCAGCAGTAGGCATTACACTCAAGGATGCATCGGAGGAATCCCAGGCAGGAGAGGACTCGTCAGACTTGACAGTGACATGGCCTGTAGGACTATTGGCTTTCCTGTGTAAGGAGGAAATTGACACTGAGGGAGTTGGTGGTGTGGTTTGCAGGAGCTTGGTTACAAGAGGAAGGGATTTAGTGGTCAGTGGACTGCTTCCGCTGTCATCCAAAAAATTTTAACTTGTCACTGACTTATGATGAATGCGCTGCAGGTGGCGTATAACGGAGGATGTTCCGAGGTGGTTAACGTCCTTACCCCTACTTATTACAGCTTGACAAAGGCAACACACGGCTTGACACCTGTTGTCCGTATTTGTGTTAAAATAATTCTGACTAAGCTTTTTGCAAAATGTACGTAGGACAGTACCGGCTGGGCATACTACATGTCTATTCTAATGTCTAACTGAAAAGTTAATTCTAATATCTATGCTCATCGGTGTACGCTAGCTAATCACATACGGGACGGCACACACGCTGTAATCATTAGCGCTCTGTGCTGTACTACATAGTGTGTATGTGTGACTACTAATTTAATCACTGTATACAGAATATATCTATTTTATATATAAGAGTGACAATTAATGTGGTATTTCCTTATTAAATCTGGCGGCACCTATATATTAGATACTAAAGGCACCTATATATACAAGCGAGTGATAAATCCAACAAAATAACTTTGGCTATGGAGATGCTTCAATAACCACACGTGCATATAATTTATCTATGCAAAGATATGATAACATAGAATCTGATGTGTATATGTGCCTGCTAGCCACCAGTACTAATTAATGTGCAAATGAATATTCATTGGTGATTATAGCACACATACACTTTGAGAGTGACTTGCGGCATTATACTAATTAAGTAGGCCCACGGCATCAGTATACATATAATTCTTACTATCACTTATCTATGCTGACATAGGTTAAGCCTTTATGTATATGCATTTAAGGGCTACTTAATACATATACTCTGACCACCTTTCTCTATCTAGCCACCTGTAAGATCAATAATATATATATGTTCATATAATTGATTAAGCAAAAGAACATCTAATATAGATCACAGGTGGATGCTGTTTCCCTCTCTATATTGCTATAGATATAAAATTATATTCCTGCTAAACCCAGAGTATTAAATACCAACTAACTAATGGAAATATTATGTCACTAATCAACTACTGTATATCGACATACAAATCATTTATCTAGGAATAACCTGGTTTGCCGTGAATATTGAGATTATATCAAAGAAATATCTTTGGAAGGCTGATTCACTCTTATAATTATAATATCACTGGCAATATAGGAATATATTATATGATTTAACAATATTTTCCTGTAACCCTCTGGAGGTAAACTAGCAGTCACTTGCAAACATCTATTATAATAATCTGGGCAGTGAGCCAGAATCCTTTAGATGAGCCAATATAACAACATTGTTACATTTATCAGTCTGGGAGAATTAAAGAGTAACATCTGTGTAACATTTTAGAGAAACCCAGAAGCAAATATTTGTTCCTTTATATAAATATTACTGTAGCACTATTGTATCAGAATATACTGTTATTAGTCAGATAAGACAGTACATATCAGCTAATAGACACAAAAAAGACGCCCAGCTGAGAGTTTTTAACCAATTTATTTCTGTTTCTTTCTATCACACACAGTCTTGTCTATTCTTATATCACTTTATTCTTTGTTTTGTTTTAATATTTCGCATTAGTGCATCCAAGAAATTTTGGATGCAATAGTAGATTCTTTCCAATTATTTTAAGGAGATAATAAAAGTTAATTTTTACACAAAAAAACTTATGTGCACCGGAAACAGATCCCTTTCTCTCTTCTCTCTCTTTTGTTAAAATAATTCCACACCGAAGAGGTGATTTTTTTTGTAATTTGACCAGGCATGTCAATGGCCATATTCGTCCCACGGACAACAGGTGTCTCCCCGGGTGCTTGACTTAAACAAACCACCTCACCATCAGAATCCTCCTTGTCAATTTCCTCCTCAGCGCCAGCAACAGCCATATCCTCATCCTGGTGTACTTCAACAGTGACATCTTCAATTTGACTATCAGGAACTGGACTGCGGGTGCTCCTTCCAGCACTTGCAGGGGGCGTGCAAATGGTGGAAGGCGCCACCTCTTCCCGTCCAGTGTTGGGAAGGTCAGGCATCGCAGCCGACACAATTGGACTCTCCTTGGGGATTTGTGATTTAGAAGAACGCACAGTTGTTTGCTGTGCTTTTGCCAGCTTAAGTCTTTTCATTTTTCTAGCGAGAGGATGAGTGCTTCCATCCTCATGTGAAGCTGAACCACTAGCCATGAACATAGGCCAGGGCCTCAGCCGTTCCTTGCCACTCCGTGTTGTAAATGGCATATTGGCAAGTTTACGCTTCTCCTCAGACGCTTTTAATTTTGATTTTTCGGTCATTTTACTGAACTTTTGTGTTTTGGATTTCACATGCTCTCTACTATGACATTGGGCATCGGCCTTGGCAGACGACGTTGATGGCATTTCATCGTCTCGGCCATGACTAGTGGCAGCAGCTTCAGCACGAGGTGGAAATGGATCTTGATCTTTCCCTATTTTACCCTCCACATTTTTGTTCTCCATTTTTTAATGTGTGGAATTATATGCCAGTATCAATAGCAATGGCCTACTACTATATATACTGTACTGCGCACAACTGAAATGCACCACATGGATGGACAGTATACTTGACGACACAGAGGTAGGTAGAGCAGTGGCCTACTGTACCGTACTGCTATATATTATATACTCGTGGTCAGCAAACTGTGCAAAACTGAAATGCACCACAGGTATGGATGGATAGTATACTTGACGACACAGAGGTAGGTAGAGCAGTGGCCTTCTGTACCGTACTCCTATATATTATATACTGGTGGTCAGCAAAATTATGCACTGTACTCCTACTATATACTACAATGCAGCACAGATATGGAGCGTTTTTCAGGCAGAGAACGTATAATACTGGTGGTCACTGGTCAGCAAAACTCTGCACTGTACTCCTCCTATATAATACTGCTGGTCCCCAGTCCCCACAATAAAGCAGTGTGAGCACAGATATATGCAGCACACTGAGCACAGATATGGAGCGGTTTTCAGGCAGAGAACGTATAATACTGGTGGTCACTGGTCAGCAAAACTCTGCACTGTACTCCTCCTATATAATACTGCTGGTCCCCAGTCCCCACAATAAAGCAGTGTGAGCACAGATATATGCAGCACACTGAGCACAGATATGGAGCGTTTTTCAGGCAGAGAACGTATAATACTGGTGGTCACTGGTCAGCAAAACTCTGCACTGTACTCCTCCTATAATACTGCTGGTCCCAAGAATAAAGATATTTGCAGCCCCCTGAAAGTTCTGAAACAAAGTGAGAGGACGCCAGCCACGTCCTCTCACTATCATTTCCAATGCACGAGTGAAAAATAGCGGCGACGCGCGGCTCCTTATATAGAATCCGAATCTCGCGAGAATCCGACAGCGGGATGATGACGTTCGGGTGCGCTCGGGTTAACCGAGCCATACGGGAGAATCCGAGTACGCCTCTGACCCGTGTAAAATGGGTGAAGTTTGGGGGGGTTCGGATTCCGAGGAACCGAACCCGCTCATCACTAACAATAACAAACAAGTTAAAAGCAATGCATACATAAAGCACAAGATAACCTGACGTTAGGCTAAAGAACAGGAGCAGTATAAAAGATAATATATGCCTGTAACAAAAAAGTAAACTTACATGACAACAGCATCCATATCAAAGCATACTGTTCCAATTGGTTTTTTCATTTAAGCCATAGGTTTAGTAGTGCCCAAAAGGATGATCCAACGGGATTCCTTTACCAACAACTGTTTACCCCGATCCCCTCCCCGGAGAGATTCTGGCACATGGTCAATTATATAGTATTTCAAATCTTCAAGAGAATGACCTGCCTCCTTAAAGTGTCGGGATACCGGCTGATCAATATTTTTCCCATTAAGGGTCATATTGATTGCCGACCTGTGGGCGTTCATCCGTTCCTTAAACTACGGGTGGTTTGACCGATATAATGTAGGCCACAAGAACACACAATTATGTACACTACGTGTGTGGTATTGCATGTCAGGACAAATCTAATGTCATAAATTTTGTCCCTATGCTGGCTGACATTAGGATCACTGAAAAAATCAATTGGAACAGTATGCTTTGATATGGGTGCTGTTGTCATGTAAGTTTAATTTTTTGTTACAGGCATATATTATCTTTTATACTGCTCCTGTTCTTTAGCCTAACGTCAGGTTATCTTGTGCTTTATGTATGCATTGCTTTTAACTTGTTTGTTATTGTTTCTCTCTCCTACAGCTCTCATACTACAGCCACAACGGGACCTTCTGTTGGCTGGATGGAGCGCAGGAAGCCGGCGCGTGGAACGCACACAGAGCGGTTCCCATAGTAACGGCGGCCGCACACCAGGAAGTACAGCAGAGGACACTTCCGGCAGGCGTGATGTTTGAGCGCTGGACGGAGCGGGAATTGGGTGATTGGTAAGGGTATTTATGTAAGTGTTTTGTGTTTGTACTTTTGCTGTAGATGTTGTCCTGAGGATGGGGCAGAAGCTCCGAAAACGTTTGAATCAACATCCAATACAGATGTCTTTTCCACTGCTGCCAGTCTCTGAGTGCCATCTTTGATATTGCTGGATACTACTGTGTTTGGGTGGGCACCTGAGCAGTTGGGGTAATTGCATTGAGTGCCGGCATACTGTGGATTGGTATATATATATATATATATATATATATATATATATGCACCAGGAAGATGAGCCGCACTCACAGACTTGTAGATGGCATAAACACTCCGGCGTAAGACCAAAATAAGTCACATAGCCTGGATGTAATTCCAATGTTTCATGTCTTTATGACATAAAGACATGAAACGTTGGAATTACATCCAGGCTATGTGACTTATTTTGGTCTTACGCCGGAGTGTTTATGCCATCTACAAGTCTATGAGTGCGGCTCATCTTCCTGGTGCATGTCTATTACACTGAGCGGGCACCACAGCAGTTGTCAGAGGTGTTGGAGTGCCGGACAACCATCTGGGCTATATATATATATATATATATATATATATATATATATATATATATATATATATATATATATATTTATTTATTTCCAAAGCAGTCCACACTCTAGCCTTAATAGCATTTGCTGGGGTAGCATCCATATGTAGATAAAGTCACCATGACCCATCAACTTCAATGCAGAATCAGTAATTAGTAGAGATGTGCGGCGGGCACTTTTCATGTTTTGTGTCTTGGTTTTGGTTCTATTTCCACTTTCATGTTTTGGTTTTGGCCTGGTTTTGCCAAAACCACCCTTTCATGTTTTGGTTTTGGATCTGGATGATTTTTGAAAAGAAATATAAAAACAGCTAAAATCACAGAATTTGGGGGTAATTTTGCTCCTACGGTATTATTAACCTCAATAACAATCATTTCCAGTCTATTCTGAACACCTCACACCTCACAATATTGTTTTTAGGCCTAAACGTTGCACCGAGGTGGCTGTATGACTAAGCTAAGCGACACAAGTGTGCGGCACAAACACCTGGCCCATCTAGCAGGGACGTGCAGTCAGGGGAGGCAGGGGAGGCAGTGCCTCCCCTGTGATTAATTATTAAAATAATAAAAAGAAGATACTTATGACACATATTCTGTGTCATAAGTATCTTCTTTATTGAATCCTAATCATTTTACTGCTTTAAAGCAGTTTGGGAGGCACTGACAGCAGGTGCCTCCCGTGGATAATGGGAACGGGACAGTGCGGGGGGCGGAGCCTAGCACTGGGCTGTAAAAGCCCATGAAAAAACTTAGGGAAAGCGGCACTATTCCAAGTGCCTCGCTGACAGGGACACCACCCCCATGTCAGCGAGGCACCTGTGATTGGACAGAGGATCCAGGGCTGGATCCGCTTGTCCAATCACCCACATGCGGCGCTGGAGGCGGCGGGTCCCGGCGTTAATGATAGCCGGGAGTAGCGGTGGGCAGTGTGTCTGCGGCTTACCCCCCCTTCCCGTCCTCCGGCTCCCGCTCACCTTACCAGCGGCGGCGGTCCTGCGGAGTGTGCAGCTCCCCCCCCCCCCGTCCTCCCGGCTCCCGATCATCTGACAGGCAGCAGCGGTGGCTTGTGCGGCTGTCCTCCTCCACCGTCTCCAGCAGCAGCAGGTTAGTTCTGTGTCTTTTCTCTCTCTCTCTCTCTCTCTCTCTCTTTCTCTCTCTTTCCCCCTCCTGTGGATCATATGTAAGTATAATGTTCATTTTTACAGGTACCCCTTTGGATTCTACTGGACAAGTGGACGTGATCGGCGTGGGATGTAGGTAAGTAATCTCTCTCATTTTTACAGGTACCTTATTGGATTCTACTGGACAAGTGGACGTGACCGGCGTGGGATGTAGGTAAGTATGTGTGAGTGTGTAAGTGTGTTTTAATAAAATTTTACTGTCACGGTGTGTGTGTTTGTGTTTTTATTTGGGTATTTTTGTTGTTGTAGAACTACAGGTACCAGCGAGCCCATTATTTCCCCGCCTGCTGGTACTTGAGGTTCTCCAAGTACCAGCAAGCGGGGGAGGCTTGCTGGGCCTTGTAGTTCCACAACAAAAAACAATATTCTTTTTTTACACATATGGCTATCAGCCCGTCACCCACCGCCCAGGGGTGCTGGGGACAGCCTCGGGCTTCACCCCTGGCCTTTGGGTGCCTGAAGGGGGGGGAACCCTTGATTTAAGGGGTCCCCACTCCTCCAGGGTACCCCGGCCAGAGGTGACTAGTTGGGGGGGTAATGCCACGGCCGCAGGGACCAATATAAAAGTGTCCCCCGGCTGTGGCATTATCACTCTGGCTAGTGGAGCCCGGTGCTGGTTTTAAAAATACGGGGGATCCCTACATCTTTTGTCCCCCGTATTTTTGGAACCAGGACCGGACTAAGAGCCCGGTGCTGGTTGTCTAAATACGGGGAACCCCTGTCCAATTTTTTCCCCAGTATTTAAACAACCAGGACTGGCTCAAAGAGCCCGAGGCTGGTTATAATAAGGAGGGGGGACCCCACGCATTTTTTTTAACCCATTCAGACCCTTCTCCATTAAGTTAATGGAAGCCCTGGACAACAAAATTGCATTAATGTCCTCCTCCCACTCCCTTCCCAGTCCCAAACACTAATTTTATTTTATTTTTCTATAAAAATGTACACTTTATCACAAGTATGATGAGCAGGCAGCGGGCAATGGAGGCATCGGACTGAGATAGAAATTAGTGGCGGAGGGCTGGGTCAGTTGATGGTGGGCGAGTTTGTAAGCCATTGGCGGTGGCAGCGGGTACTGGCTCAGAGGCAGTAGCGGGCATGGGTTCGGCGGTGGTAGTGGTCATCGGCAGGATTCGGCGGACATTATGGCTGCAGTGCCTCACTAGCCACTGACCTCACCGCACGCCACTGGTGCATATGTATGCAGTGTCAGCGTCCATCTGGTCTGCGCACGCGCATTGGCAATAGTACACGTGCACAACCCTTCACTATGCAGACGCATCCTGGAAGGATGCGAGCGCATAGTGATTGACAGTGGCAGGTGTTTGGTGGGGGTGGCGTTTCGGCATTGCAGGGGCATGCTAAAATCGATGTTTCTACCCTGTGCTTGGCAGCCACTAGCATATGTGAGAAGATGGATGCAGATCTTGCTGCGGGAACAAAAATCTGCATCCATCTCTGAAAAGCCCCCACTGTGTGTTTTGTATATTCATTTACTGTATGTCTTTCAAATTGTGGTGCATTATATTCTTTAAAGCTGCTATGTGCTTTGAAACCACTAAATTCTCCCACAGGTTCCATAATTGAGCTTCATTAAAACCAGAAATGTATCTCTGGCCCTAGCAAAATATCCTGTGACACTGGCTCTGCTACAGGGTCAGTCACAATGACACAGAAGGGAAGGTCAGCTGTGGAACCAGTGTCAGCTAAAAAGATTGTAAAGTGTGCTGTGTGCAAATTACCACATGACTCTGGAGAGTTGCAGAAGTGTGTCAAGTACTAAGCAGCACTTCCTGTATAAGAAAAACATCCTGTGTGACAAGTGGATAGCAATGATACAATCCACACACAGCGAACATTTACATTCCCCTTTTTCAACAAACATAACAATAAACAAGTGTATGGGTTAAAGACAGTGTGACAGGTGTTGGATGCGTGGTCTCCTACATTTTTTGGATGTACTTCTAGCCACCGCCCAGGATCGTCCATCACTTTTCTGCCCCATTTGTGATGCATACACTCTCTGTCGTGCATAAGCTGGAGGCCTTTTTGGAAATATTAATGAATGTGCAGTTGCAAAAAATTGCTCAACTACGTGAACATTGGGGGTCATTCCGAGTTCATCGCTCACTAGCAGTTGTTAGCAGCCGTGCAAACGCATAGTCGCCGCCCACGGAGGAGTGTATTTTTGCTTTGCAGGAGTGCGAACGCCTGTGCAGCAGAGCGCCTGCAAACACATTTTGTGCAGAACAAGAGCAGCCCTGTAGTTACTTATCCTGTGCGATGATTGCTGCGACGAGTGACACGGTAATGACATCAGATATCCGCCTAGCAAATGCCCGGCCACGCCTGCGTTTTTCCAAACACTCCCAGAAAACGGTCAGTTGCCACCCAGAAACTCCCACTTCCTGTCAATCTCCTTGCGTTCGGCTATGCGATTGGAATCATCGCTAGAACCAGTCCAAAACCACAAAGGACTTCATACCCATACGACGTGTTTGCGCTTTGCGGTGCATGCGCAAATTAGCCATTTTTTTCACTGATCGCTACGCAGCAAACAACGGCAGCTAGCGATCAACTCGGAATGACCCCCATTGTCATAATGTGTGGAATGCAGGTGACAGAATCAGGCCCTAACAGTATTAAGACTTAGTAAAATTTATGCAGAGTGGAAACATGTAAAATGGATTTACTCATGAATGTCAAAATACAGTTTTATGGAGGGCCTTACTCTGAGTGAGACGCTGCAGCGTGCATGTGCATTTTTTGCATCTTTTGTCTGAGACCTTTATGTTAATACCGGTACAAGTCCTACCTTGATGTACAGGCACGAGTCTTAATGTGCAAGGATTTAGACGCCCACTTTGAGCATCTTGAGACACTGAAATATCACTTGGTGCGTCTTTAGATACAACCATCGGTCGCACCATAAAAACTTGCACCAACTCCATACTACAGTAGGTGCAGATTCTCCATCAGAGTATGGACTCCAATGTGAGCAATTATGTGTCTAAGCTCGCAACCACTTCAGTGACACGCCTGCGACACTCTTATAGTGTGCCCATACGACGAACCATCTCTGTGTGGCCACATAACCACTGCCATGTCACCATCCAGAAATGCCCAGTACATTTTCAAGGCATATTCATGAGACCAAACGCATCAATCGCACCAGCGACTCTGAGCACATGCGCAGCGCAACTTACACGCATGAACAGTTGAAACAGAAAATGCTCAACTGCACCTTACTACGACATTGCATCCAACTCAGAATCAGACCATAAGTGTGCAATTTTTTAATAATAATAAGGTAATAACAAGAGCAAATTCTCTCGTTTTTAATTTAGAAGAACTCCAACTTGATTGGAGTTTATTCAGAGTTAGCTTCCCTTCTGCAGTAATAATGATGTAAACCTATAATTTACTATTAGGTACTGTAAATTATCTATCTAACAATCTACAGAAGAAGTTTGTTTTTCATGATGTCTTCAGTGGTCATTGGTTCTTCTCAGACAGTTCTCAGACAGAACTGAGTCAAACTTCTAGCCGAGTTTGTTACTGCAGTTTCTGGAATTTGTGTTAACTCCACTTGTGTTAAAACAAATTCTAATCAACTGATCCACAGGGTTAAGCCATCCATTGGCTTTATTCTTACCCTCATCCTCTCACTCCCCCACCACCTTTTTCTCCCAATAACGACTCGGACGACTGAATTGCAAGCTAAAGAGGTCACAGCCAAATGTATTGATCAAATTAGAATTGGTACTCTAAAAGTGGGTGGCGAGAAAGCAGTGCGAGCCCTCGGCTATGGCCTCATTCTTAAGTTTGACCTAAACAACAATGCGGCGGGACCATAACTCACGCCCTTGCGCAATTTATCTGAGCGGTACCACTTCCCACCATACTGGCATAGCACAGGTCCACCCTTAGGATGACGACCGGGTCGGCCCTTGACAAACTCGCCGCTTATCTGGGGGAAGAGCCGGCCAACCATTGTTATGCTACTACAGACCGCCGAGGAGCACTTCTTGCCGCCAATGCCTGGTTCCCAGAACCAAGGCCCGCAACCCGCTGCGACCGTATGCTACCTACTGACCGCTTTTAGCGATGTCCTCTATGAATATTGCTAGACCAGCCTCTGTCAGGTGTACTCCATCCTGCCTGAACATACCTTCCTCCCTAAACCTTAAAGACGGGTGCTTGGTGATCGCGTCGCCTTCCCCCATCAAAATCCGGGCTATGGCCCTGTTTACCTTCCTTCTAACTCTCTCTAAGCCCGGACCCTCTTGCGCCCTTGGAACTATTTCGGTCCATGTGATCGCCGTCAAAGGCCACCGCCTTTTTATCCACTGTATATCCGCTTGTATTGCCCTGATTGGCTCGACCCCTTTGCCTTTCCCAAGACCGTTGCCCCCCAGGTGTATGACTACCCTATCTGGTATCCCTTTTGATTCCTCTTTTTTCTGTAACAGTCCCTACAGCCCATTCCACCTCATTCCCCTGATTACTATCCACTCCACCTTCGCTCCCCACCCCTGTGCTAAGCCCCCGCTGACCTATGCCTACTGGCCCAGTAAATGTATGAGTGGCCTTTGCAAGGCCTTTGCTGGCCATCCTGAAGTGAAGAATTCCATATAATTGTTACCTATTCTTTTAGACAGTCATCTCTGCAACGCATTGCAATCCTATAGTGTGAACTTTCATGCGACCCATATGAAGGTGAAAACCACACAACCTCTTTTGTTTGAGGGCAAAATTGGAAAGTCCTTCATTCCCCCAATGTGGTGGGCAGCCTAGGGCCTTGGGTTTAAAGAAAGTCACTGTGCATGCCCCCTAGTCTTGCTTTTTGGCTCGCAAGTAAACCTTGTACGCTCCCGACTTCCACCAGCCTAAGCTTTTTATTGCGCTTACTGATGACCCCTCGCCCGCTGCGCAGGCTGCCTCTCCTATTCTAAAAGAATGGGTACCATATTGTGCGCTAGGTAACTGCAAAGCACTAAGAACTTTCTTGAATACGCTGTAGAACTGGAATTTTGGCAGTGTTGGCCAGTTGCGATGCACTAGACACTCTGGCCACCGGCCTTGGGTGTACATTTGTTCGTACATGCTTGCTAGCGACACCGCACACAGGGCTTCATCCACCTGCCTAACCATTGTTACCCAGACCCACAACTGATCTGTCTTTGACCTGTGTATTTTGCAAACACCCTATCTTTTTCCACAACCACATTACTCGCAAGGAGGCCCGAATCTTTTGAACTCTTGGCACTTGCCACCAGCTCCCCTACCCTGAACCCCCCCGAAAAATGCGAGGGAAAATGCAAGGTAAAAGAGCCCCATCTCGTACTCGTCTAGCGTAATGCGCTCGACCACATCAATTAAAGCTTTAAGCAGGAAACTTCGCCCAACCCTTTAGCGCTTTTGACAACAAGAATTACTTTGTGGGGTCTTCTGCCCCTTCCAGCTTTGAGAAGTATGCTATTCCTGCTAATGTTGTGGACAATTGCTACACTGTTGCAAAACATACTGTATTTTAGCAACTCTTTGCGCACGTTCTTACCAGCTCCTCCCTTGCCTATCCGGAATGCCGTCCAATCACCATAAGCTGATTCGTATGTTTTCATCGTTCATGGTGCTATGGCCCCTCGCACCAGCCTTGCTACGCTGGCCTGATAATCTGACAGATATAATCAGGACACTGAAAGCCTTCCCTTCTGGCTTTGGGCGTGAGCGCTCTAAATCTATCCCATTGAAACCTTGAAAGCGTGTCTGCGATCTCCTTCTCTACCCCGGGTACGTGGCACGCTGTAAACTCAATATTCCTTTGTAAGTAGCGCAGCACTAGATGCCTTAGCAGCTTAAGCGCCTGTGGTGATTCTGCTTTCTGGTTGCTTATTGCCTGGACTACCCCCATGTTATCGCACCAAAACACTATGCCTTTGTCCGCCAGCCTGTCCGCCCATAACTCTACCGCTAATATTATTGGGAACAGCTCTAGCAGCAGCATGTTTTTTGTCCACCCAGCTACCCACCACGCCTCTGGCCATGGCTGCGCACTCCATTTGCCCTTGAAGTAGGCCCCAAAGCCAATTGCTCAGGAGGCGTCGGTGTGCAACTGCAACCCCACGTTAGGAACTGACTTGGGAAGTCACATTCGGATTCCGTTGAAACCACTTAGGAATTGCAACCATACTCGCATGTCCTGCCTAAGCTCGCTTGATATGCGTATCAGGTAGCGCGCTTTTTTGATACCGTTGGTTGCTTTCTCTAGCCTACGACAAAACCCCTTCCCATTGGAATGACCTTGCATTCAAAATTTAACAACCTCAGCAACGACTGTATTTGCTTAAGCATGACTTTTTTCGCCCTGGAGCATTCCTGCAACCTGCCTCTCAGTTTTTCCACCTTTCCCGCTGGCAGACGACAAAGCCCTAACTCCGTGTCAATCTCTATACCCAGAAATGTCAACCTCATAGTAGGCCCCTCGCTCTTTTCCACAGCTATCGGTACCCCTAGGACCTGAAACAGAGCTTGTGTCAAGAACAGAAGCTCTTTGTACACCTGACTGCCCTTGGGCCCACCAGCAGGAAGTCATCCAAATAATGGGCTACTCCTTTTTGGCCCGTACCAGTTCTTATGCACCATTCAAATAATGAACTGAAGCGTTCGAAGTATGAGCAGGAAATTGAGCAACCCATGGGTAAGCATTTGTCTATGAAGTACTGGTCCTCTATTCTAAATCCCATATACCTGAAAGAATCCGGGTGGAGTGGTAGCAGGCGAAAGGCGGACTCGATATCCATTGCTAGCAACACCCCCTCCCCGATGCCTTGTACCAATGCCTGCTCAAACAACTGGTAGGTGACACTACAAACCTGGGGGTCTAAAGCATAATTTACCGACCTTACTTCTGGGAAAGATACATTCTGTATCAGGCGGAACTTCCCCGGTTCCTTTTTGGGTACTACTCCTAATGGGGAGATGCATAGGCCCTCGAGAGGTGGTGAGGGAAAGGGGCCGTACATGCGACCCAGATGTATCTCCACCTCCACTTTAGTCCTGACCACCTCTGGAAAGTCTATTGCTGATTTTAGATTTTTCTTAGCTACCCAGGGCCGGTGCAAGGTTTCTCAGCACCCTAGGCAAATTGTCAGCTGCCCCCCCCCCCCACATATATGTGTGTGTATGTAGTCTCATATATATATATATATATATATATATATATACAGTATATATATATATATATATATATATATATATATACAGTGCTCAAAGTGGATATTCTGAAGTGGGGGTATGCAAAAGTCAAGGATGTAGTTATGCACGCGCCTTCGGCGGGCATGCTCCAGAAAAGGGGGCGTGGTCACCCAAAAGGGGGCGTGTCCAGTGTAGTAGAACCCCTTATACTATCTAGTACTGGTGCCCCTTTCACATTATAGCACACGGTACGAGCCGAAATTCACATTGAAGCACACTGAATGAGCTGAAATTCACCTTGTAGCACACTGAATGAGCTGAAATTCACATTGAAGTACACAGTATGAGCTGAAATTCACATTGAAGCACACAGTATGAGCCGAAATTCACATTGTAGCACACAGTATGAGCCGAAATTCACATTGTAGCACACTGAATGAGCTGAAATTCACCTTGTAGCACACTGAATGAGCCAAAATTCACCTTGCAGCACACTGAATGAGCTGAAATTCACCTTGAAGCACACTGAATGAGACGAAATTCACATTGAAGCACACAGTATGAGCCGAAATTCACATTGAAGCACACAGTATGAGCCGAAATTCACATTGTAGCACACTGAATGAGCTGAAATTCACCTTGTAGCACACTGAATGAGCCAAAATTCACATTGAAGCACACAGTATGAGCCGAAATTCACATTGTAGCACACTGAATGAACTGAAATTCACCTTGTAGCACACTGAATGAGCCGAAATTCACATTGAAGCACACAGTATGAGCCGAAATTCACATTGAAGCACACAGTATGAGCCGAAATTCACATTGTAGCACACTGAATGAGCTGAAATTCACCTTGTAGCACACTGAATGAGCCAAAATTCACCTTGCAGCACACTAAATGAGCCGAAATTCACATTGTAGCACACTGAATGAGCCGAAATTCACATTGTAGCACACTGAATGAGCTGAAATTCACATTGTAGCACACTGAATGAGCCGAAATTCACCTTGCAGCACACTGAATGAGCCGAAATTCACCTTGTAGCACACTGAATGAGCCGAAATTCACATTGTAGCACACTGAATGAGCCGAAATTCACCTTGCAGCACACTGAATGAGCCGAAATTCACCTTGTAGCACACAATAAACCGAAATTCACATTGTAGCACACTGAATGAGCCGAAATTCACATTGTAGCACACTGAATGAGCCGAAATTCACATTGTAGCACACTGAATGAGCCGAAATTCACATTGTAGCACACTGAATGAGCCGAAATTCACATTGTAGCACACTGAATGAGACGAAATTCTCATTGTAGCACACTGAATGAGCCGAAATTCACATTGTAGCACACCGAATGATCCAAAATTCACATTGTAGCACACTGAATGAGACGAAATTCACATCATTGCACACTGAATGAGCCGAAACTCACATTGTAGCACACCGAATGAGCCGAAATTCACATTGTAGCACACTGAATGAGCCGAAATTCACATTGTAGCACACTGAATGAGCCGAAATTCACATTGTAGCACACTGAATGAGCCGAAGTTCACATTATAGCACACTGAATGAGCCGAAATTCACATTGTAGCACACTGATTGAGCTGAAATTGTGACAGCAGGGACAGCCAGAGTGACGACAGGGAGAGAGACAGTGACGACAGGGAGAGAGAGACAGAGACGACAGGGAGAGAGAGACAGAGACGACAGGGAGAGTGACGACAGGGAAAGAGAGGGACGACAGGGAGAGTGACGACTGGGAGAGTGACGACAGGGAGAGTGATGACAGTGACGACAGGGAGAGTGATGACAGGGAGAGTGACAGTGATGACAGGGAGAGTGATGACCGGGAAAGACAGTGACGACAGGGAGAGTGACGACAGTGACGACAGGGAGAGTGACGACAGGGAGAGTGATGACAGGGAGAGTGACGACAGGGAGAGTGACGACAGTGACGACAGGGAGAGTGACGACAGGGAGAGTGATGACAGGGAGAGACAGTGACGACAGGGAGAGTGACGACAGGGAGAGTGACGACAGTGACAGTGTGTGTGTTTGTAGGCAAAATACACAGACTGCACATACACTCCACACACAAACATACATAACACAAACACACCACACACATACTGTACATTTAAACAGACATATACATTGTACTGCACATATATGTACCTGGGTTGCAGAGGAGAGACACATGCCAGCCACGGAATAGCTACTGGAATGATGAGGACTATGGAGTTGCTGTGCTGTGCATGCACAGCAGCTCCCAGTATCTGCAGGTCACTATGCAGACTTTGCCGGCAATAGATCCCTCATCCCCGCAGCGGTAGCTGCGATCGCGATCGCGGCTTTCTTTGAAGTGGAGACACAGCTGTCTTCGTTTGGAGCCTGCACTCGTAGTAGGGGGGGCAGCAGGTAACCTGCGGGAGTATGTTGCTGGGGGGCTGGCTGGAAGTCGCATGTGGGCGCCGGAACTGAACCTGCACTCGCGGCAACGGGGGGAGGGGGACAGCCAAACTGCAAGAGTCTGCAATCACGGGGGGGGGGGGGGGACACACGCGGGAGCATAACCTCTGAGCCTGTGGAAGGGAGGGGGGGGCTAGGATTAATATGTGGGGGGCAGGAGCCTGCACCCCCCCCCCCGAGTCCGCAATTTGCCACGGGGGAGGGGGGGGGGGGGACACGACGCATGCCAGAGCCGGCAATTGGTGGAAGGGGGAGGGATGGGTTCGGGCATCATGCTCGAGATCGGTGGGGCAGGGGGTGCAGGGATCAATTTCAGAGTGTTGTAATGGAGCGGGGCCAGGTCAGGAATATGCAAGGCAAGGTGCTATCACTGGGGGAGGGGGGCGCAGGCTGGCGGCAGCAATTGAGCGGCTACAACATCCCTGCTCCTCTTCTCTTACGGAAGAGCAGGAACTCGGGTGAGCTGAGACGGAGATAGTGCCGCCCTCCAGTGGCCGGCGCTCATAGGCAGCTGCCTAAAGCTGCCTAATGGTAGCGCCGGCCCTGTAGCTACCACTGACACTGGCCGAGTTAACGGTAATGTGAACCCCTCCTTGAAACCCTTCCCCAAATAGGCCGCCTCCCCTTTAAGCCCTTTGACCTCCTGGTTGGTGACTTCTAGCCAAACTTCCACATCTTTTACTCCAAAGATAATGAATTTCATCCCTTCTTGCTTCTTCCTAAACTTATCATCATACTGCCTCCACACCCCTGCTCTGGCTGTCATGTACATACTATGGGGGTCATTCCGAGATGTTCGCTCGTTGCCGATTTTCGCTATATTGCGATTAGTCGCTTACTGCACATGCGCAAGGTTCGCAGAGCGCATGCGGTTAGTTATTTTACACAAAAGTTAGGTATTTTACTCACGGCATAACGAGGATTTTTCATCGTTCTGGTGATCGTAGTGTGATTGACAGGAAGTGGGTGTTTCTGGGCGGAAACTGGCCGTTTTCTGGGCATGTGTGAAAAAACGCTGGCTTTTCTGGGAAAAACGCGGGAGTGTCTAAAGAAACGGGGGAGTGTCTGGGCGAACGCTGGGTGTGTTTGTGACGTCAAACCAGAAACGAAACTGACTGAACTGATCGCAATGGCTGAGTAAGTCTGGAGCTACTCAGAAAATGCTAAGAAATTTCTATTCGCAATTCTGCAAATCTTTCGTTCGCAATTCTGCTAAGCTAAGATACACTCCCAGAGGGCGGCGGCTTAGCATGTGCCATGCTGCTAAAAGCAGCTAGCGAGCGAACAACTCGGAATGAGGGCCTATGTACCATGTGCATGTAGCAAAGGATGTTCATAGCTTCACTCAGCCTGGGTTCTATATAGAAGGCTGCAAAAACGTACATACCCTCCGCCCAATGCGCATAATCTCTCCGCGCATCTTCTGCCTCTGGGCCCTCTGCTTTAGCCGCATCTAGGCTGCGGTTTGCATCTTCCGTCATTGCAAAGACATCCACAAACTTCCCCTTACGTATGCCATCTTTTACCTTTGATCTAACCCCCCTCAAAATTGCCATGTTGGCGCAGTGCACCATACTGTCTTGAGACTCTAACCCTGTCTCCCCTTGCTATTTTCCCATGTCTTTGCTATGTTTTTTGCTACTATGCATGCGTTTAAAGTACTTCCTGAACTCCCGCCACCTTTCGGCAGAACTAGATGAGTCCCTAGAATCGGGATATAAAGCGCTACAGCTTGAGGAAGACTCATGCTCACCTGCTCCTGAAGTTGAGGGCACCGCAATGGATTTCTCTGCTGCTTCCTTCTCTCCCTCGTTGAGCGGTAAGCCCACCATGACTTAAACTGACGATGCCCCTTTCCGTTGACTGGCTGTGTTCTCCCGTTTCCATGCTGATGACCGGAAGCTGTAAGCTTGTAGAAAGGATAGCTAAAGTAACCGCCATTTGTATAGAAGGTTGCTCTGGGGAGCTCTGCTGGTGTGCAGTTGGCAGAGGATGAGCTCGGGCTCCGTGGTTTTGTTCGTGGTCGGCGAACCCTATGCCACTGTGGTATAAGGCTTGACCTTGGGGTTGCTGCGGACTGAGCACAGTAGGGGTGGGCAGGATGCTTGGCTGCGGTGGGGTGGGGGCGATGGGTTGGCTGCAGAACGCGGGGTACTGGTTTGAACTGGCGTAGTATTGCAGGGAATATACTGGATGCTGATACCAGGAGGGGTGCGCTAGGGGGGCCAGTAGTTTGCCCATTGTGAGTAGTGGGCTGGGGGGAGGTGCTGGCCTGTTTGCCACCCGGGGGGATGCATGGTAAGCTACTTCCCCCACCCTGTGGCCTCTGCTCCTACTGAGGGAGCTAATAGCTGGTGCAGGACTACCTGCTGCAGGACTAGGCATGCGCTGCCTGTGCCGAGGGAGTCTGGCTGCTGCAAGGGAGGACTGACTTAGCCCCATGCTGCCTGCCTGCGCTGTGTTTGGCGGTGTGGGGAGCGGGGGCTCGAGAATCGGCGGGGAGAAGGCAAGCCTGCCAGAGCCGGTAGAGGTGCTCGCTGCGGACCGGCGCAGCGGGTGATGTGATCATCCCGCGGGGGGGTTCCCTGTGTGTGTTTGTGGAGGGGGGTTAGAAAGTGAAATTGATACTCAGTCAGCACTCCTTCCTGGACTCCTGGACTGTGTCTTCTTGGATTCCGGCCACACAAAGAGAAAGCTGGCTTCCTTCCCTGACCTTTTAGTATGCCCCAGGTAACTCTCCTCCCCTTATCCCATAGGATGCTGCCCTGTGCTATCTCTCCTTCCTGCACTCCCCTTCCCTCTCCTCCCCCTCTCTCAGTCCCAGCACCAGGCTTCTCTCCATAAAAAACCAGGACGCTTATTTATTCTCGGACCTATTTGGTACTCGAATTCTTTCAAATTTGCTTTCGACGGTGAATGATTACATTATATGCACAGAAGGACATTAATACAAGGAAGTGAGGCAAACTGTAATAATGGATGAAACGCTGCTTGTATCTAACCCCCATTTGATTTGGTGTGTGCTGGCATTGTATCTCTTATTGCTCCAAACTTGTTGTATCCTTTTGTTCACCCACATGGCTGTTGCTCACTTATTCCAACTTTGTATCCTCTAAGTTACAGTAGTAGAATGTAGCTCTTGCAAACACATACAGTAGATATGAAAATACTTAGGGCTCTATTTCAAGGACGTGCGGTGAGGTACATGGCTGAGGAGGCTCTAACTAGTACTAGTGATGTGCACCGGAAATTTTTCGGGTTTTGTATTTTGGTTTTGGGTTCGGTTCCGCGGCCGTGTTTTGGGTTCGGCCGCGTTTTGGCAAAACCTCACCGAAATTTTTTTGTCGGATTCGGGTGTGTTTTGGATCCGGGTGTTTTTTTCAAAAAATTTGGGGGTCATTTTGATCCCATAGTATTATTAACCTCAATAACCATAATTTACACTCATTTCCAGTCTATTCTGAACACCTCACACCTCACAATATTATTTTTAGTCCTAAAATTTGCACCGAGGTCACTGGATGGCTAAGCTAAGCGACCCAAGTGGCCGACACAAACACCTGGCCCATCTAGAAGTGGCACTGCAGTGTCAGACAGGATGGCACTTCAAAAAAACAGTCCCCAAACAGCACATGATGCAAAGAAAAAAAGAGGCGCAATGAGGTAGCTGTGTGACTAAGCTAAGCGACCCAAGTGGCCGACACAAACACCTGGCCCATCTAGGAGTGGCACTGCAGTGTCAGACAGGATGGAACTTCAAAAAAATACTCCCCAAACAGCACATGATGCAAAGAAAAAAAGAGGCGCACCAAGGTCGCTGTGTGACTAAGCTAAGCGACACAAGTGGCCGACACAAACACCTGGCCCATCTAGGAGTGGCACTGCAGTGTCACGCAGGATGGCCCTTAAAAAAAAGACTCCCCAAACAGCACATGATGCAAAGAAAAAAAGAGGCGCAATGAGGTAGCTGTGTGACTAAGATAAGCGACCCAAGTGGTCGACACAAACATCTGGCCCATCTAGGAGTGGCACTGCAGTATCACGCAGGATGGCCCTTCAAAAAAATACTCCCCAAACAGCACATGACGCAAAGAAAAAAAGAGGCGCAATGAGGTAGCTGTGTGACTAAGCTAAGCGACCCTAGTGGCCGACACAAACACCTGGCCCATCTAGAAGTGGCTCTGCAGTGTGACGCAGGATGGCCCTTCAAAAAAATACTCCCCAAACAGCACATGATGCAAAGAAAAATGAAAGAAAAAAGAGGAAGGTCAGGCATTTCGCAACCGACACAATTGGACTCATCTTGGGGATTTGTGATTTCGAAGAACGCACAGTTCTTTGCTGTGCTTTTGCCAGCTTAAGTCTTTTCTTTTTTCTAGCGAGAGGATGAGTGCTTCCATCCTCATGTGAAGCTGAAACACTAGCCATGAACATAGGAGAGGGCCTCAGCCGTTCCTTGCCACTCCGTGTCGTAAATGGCATATTGGCAAGTTTACGCTTCTCCTCAGACGCTTTTAATTTTGATTTTTGGGTCATTTTACTGATCTTTTGTGTTTTGGATTTTACATGCTCTGTACTATGACATTGGGCATCGGCCTTGGCAGACGACGTTGATGGCATTTCATCGTCTCGGCCATGACTAGTGGCAGCAGCTTCAGCACGAGGTGGAAGTGGATCTTGATCTTTCCCTATTTTTTTAACCTCCACATTTTTGTTCTCCATATTTTAATGCGCACAACTAAAAGGCACCACAGGTATACAATGTAGATGGATGGATAGTATACTTTATGGATGACGAGTTACGACACAGAGGTAGGTACAGCAGTGGCCTACCGTACTGCTATATACAGTATAATGGACCTGGTGGACACTGTCAGCAGACTGCGTTTATAGTATAAAAAAAAAAGACACCACAGGTATACAATGTAGATGGATGGATACTTAGTATACTTATGGACGACGAGTGACGACACAGAGGTAGGTACAGCAGTGGCCTACCGTACTGCTATATACAGTATAATGGACCTGGTGGACACTGTCAGCAGACTGCGTTTATAGTATAAAGAAAAAAAGACACCACAGGTATACAATGTAGATGGATGGATAGTATACTTATGGACGACGAGTGATGACACAGAGGTAGGTACAGCAGTGGCCTACCGTACTGCTATATACAGTATAATGGACCTGGTGGACACTGTCAGCAGACTGCGTTTATAGTATAAAAAAAAAAGACACCACAGGTATACAATGTAGATGGATGGATACTTAGTATACTTATGGACGACGAGTGACGACACAGAGGTAGGTACAGCAGTGGCCTACCGTACTGCTATATACAGTATAATGGACCTGGTGGACACTGTCAGCAGACTGCGTTTATAGTATAAAAAAAAAAGACACCACAGGTATACAATGTAGATGGATGGATACTTAGTATACTTATGGACGACGAGTGACGACACAGAGGTAGGTACAGCAGTGGCCTACCGTACTGCTATATACAGTATAATGGACCTGGTGGACACTGTCAGCAGACTGCGTTTATAGTATAAAGAAAAAAAGACACTACAGGTATACAATGTAGATGGATGGATAGTATACTTATGGACGACGAGTGACGACACAGAGGTAGGTACAGCAGTGGCCTACCGTACTGCTATATACAGTATAATGGACCTGGTGGACACTGTCAGCAGACTGCGTTTATAGTATAAAAAAAAAGACACCACAGGTATACAATGTAGATGGATGGATAGTATACTTATGGACGACGAGTGACGACACAGAGGTAGGTACAGCAGTGGCCTACCGTACTGCTATATACAGTATAATGGACCTGGTGGACACTGTCAGCAGACTGCGTTTATAGTATAAAAAAAAGACACCACAGGTATACAATGTAGATGGATGGATAGTATACTTATGGACGACGAGTGACGACACAGAGGTAGGTACAGCAGTGGCCTACCGTACTGCTATATACAGTATAATGGACCTGGTGGACACTGTCAGCAGACTGCGTTTATAGTATAAAAAAAAAAGACACCACAGGAGTGTTTTTCAGGCAAACGTATACTGGTGGTCACTGTCAGCAAAACTGTGCACTGTACTCCTGCTATAGCTGCTCCCCAGTCCCCACAATTAAGCAGTGTGAGCACTCAGCACAGATATATCATGCAGCACACTGAGCACAGATATGGTATGGAGCGTTTTTTTCAGGCAGAGAACGGATAAAAAACTGGTTGTCACTATTAGCAAAACTCTGCACTGTACTCCTCCTAACAGCTGCTCCCCAATCCTCCCCACAATAAGCTAAGCAATCAGATCAACTGTGTAGTATATAACTATATAAACGGAGAGGACACCAGCCACGTCCTCTCCCTATCAATCTCAATGCACGTGTGAAAATGGCGGCGACGCGCGGCTGCTTATATAGAATCCGAATCTCGCGAGAATCCGACAGCGGGATGATGACGTTCGGGCGCGCTCGGGTTAGCCGAGCAAGGCGGGAAGGTTCTAACCTGCCTCGGACCCGTGTAAACAAGGTGAAGTTCGGGGGGGTTCGGTTTCCGAGAAACCGAACCCGCTCATCACTAACTAGTACCAGAGCCAGATTTACACATAATCTGTGGGATGAAATACTGCCCAAGGGTGGCAGCCGTGCGGGTTGCTGGAAGAAAACGGGCAGTTTTTTAAAAGGGGCAATCAATGACAAGGCATGGTTTTGCCTTGTAAGTGATTGCCCCTTTAATAAAAGTCAGAGTTCGTCCGCAATCCCGAAAGACCACCGGACTGGGGCAGGATTACATCCTGTCGATAATATGAGCCGAAGGTTTCATGTGGGTATTATACATAGGTGCAGCAGTATATACTGATGGAAATTTGGTGAGTATTGATCCGAGATGTACAGAAAAGGTAGGCAGGAGATCCAGTGCCTCACCTGTCATAGACTTTTTACTCCAGAATTTTAAATTCATTTTAAAAATGATTTGAATAATACAAAGAAGATATTTATACTTTATATTAGAGATGAGCGGGTTCGGTTCTCAGAGAACCGAACTCCCCCGAACTTCACGATCCGAGCCGAGAACTGAGTCCAGCTTGGGACTTTCCGCCAGACTCGGATCCCAGAACGAGGCAAAACGTCATCATCCTGCTGTCGGATTCTCGCAGGTTTTGGATTCCATATAAACAGCCGCGCACTGACTTGGAGAGTGAGGGATACAGACTTCTGTCTTGCTCTGTGGGTGGTGGCGTTAGGTGGGGTCAGTGTGTGCTCTCTAGTGGTGCTGTCAGGGTTGCTGTCCTGTCACTGTGCTGCTGTCATGTGCTGTTAGGGGTGCTGCAGCTGTACATGGGTGTTGCTGTCCAGGCTGTCACTGTGCTGTACAGGGGCACTGTTCTTCTGTATGCTGTGAAAATACAGGGGTGCTGGCCATGTCCTGTATGCTGTAAACATTCAGGGGTGCTGTGAAAATAAATGTACACCGGCCCTGTCTTGTATGCTGTAAAAATTCAGGGGTGCTGTGGAAATAAATGTACACTGGCCCTGTCTTGTATGCTGTAAAATTACAGGGGTCCTAGTCCGGTCCTGTATGCTGTAAAAGTTCAGGGGTGCTGTGAAAATAAATGTACACTGTCCCTGTCTTGTATGATGTAAAAATTCAGGGGTGCTGTGAAAATAAATGTACAAAAAATGTAAACTGGCCCTGTCTTGTATGCTGTAAAAATACAAAGGTGCTGTTGTTAAAATACAAGTACACTGGCCCTGTCCTGTATGCTGTAAAAATACAGGGGTGCTGTTGTTAAAATAAAAGTACACTGGCCCTGTACTATATGCTGTAAAATACAGGGGTGCTGTTGTAAAAATAAAAGTACACTGGCCCAAATACAGGGGCACACAGCGCAGTCGCCCTGAGGGCAAAACTGCCCGCATTCCCTAAAGTCAAATTGACTCATTACATGCCGTCTGTGTGTTCTGAATCGAGGCGAGGAGCAGCTCCGGGGGCAGGTGAGAAGGAAGAGGAGGGAGGGGGAGGAGGGAGCTGCAGCAGTGCACTGTAATTGGTGGTGACGGTGCTGCAGTTGTCCCTCTCCTTCCACATAGGCTGGCCGCTGCCGCTGTCAATGCTGGGATGCGCATCCCACATCCCAGAATTCACAGCAGCGGCGGCGGCCAGCCAATGTGGAAGGAGAGGGACAGCTGCATGCAGCGGTGCCACCAATACAGTGTGCTGCTGCGGCTCCCTCCTCCTCCTCCTTCCCTGCCTGCCCGAGATCTGCCAGCAGCTGCTGTACTGAAGAGCCTGACTGCCTGAGCCAGCGGAGAGACAATAAGTATCATCTATTCTGACTATCTATCTATTCTGTCTGTCTGCCGTAATGTGCAAAAAGGGGGACTGTCTGCCGTAATGTGTAAAAAGGGGGACGCTGTCTGCCGTAATGTGTAAAAAGGGGAACTGTCTGCCGTAATGTGTAAAAAAGGGATGCTGTCTGCCATAATGTGTAAAAAGGGGGATGCTGTCTGCTGTAATGTGTAAAAAGGAGGACTTTCTTCCGTAGTGTGTAAAAAGGGGGACGCTGTCTGCCGTAATGTGTAAAAAGAGGACGCTGTCTGCCGTAATGTGTATAAAGGGAGACTGGCTGCCATAATGTGTAAAAAGGGGGACTCTGTCTGTAGTAATGTGTAAAAAGGGGGACGCTGTCTGCCGTAATGTGTAAAAAGGGGAACTGTCTGCCGTAATGTGTAAAAAAGGGATGCTGTCTGCCGTAATGTGTAAAAAGGGGGATGCTGTCTGCTGTAATGTGTAAAAGGAGGACTTTCTTCCGTAGTGTGTAAAAAGGGGGACGCTGTCTGCCGTAATGTGTAAAAAGAGGACGCTGTCTGCCGTAATGTGTATAAAGGGAGACTGGCTGCCATAATGTGTAAAAAGGGGGACTCTATCTGTAGTAATGTGTAAAAAGGGGACGATGTCTGCCGTAATGTGTAAAAAGGGGAATCTATCTGCTGTAATGTGTCAAAGGGGCTCTACCTGATGTAGTGGCGCTACTGTGCGGCGTAATTTGAATAATGGAGACTACTGTGCACCATAATATGAATTGGTATTATTTTGTGGCCACACCCCTTCTCCATGAAGACATGCCCCTATATTTCTTGCACTGCCCCTTTTTTACATAAGGGGGAGGGGGGGCGATGCTGTTTCTTACTTACAGCGCTAAAATGTCTAGCTATGGCACTGGTCCTTCTCTAACATGACAATGCACCTGCCCACATGTCCAAAAAAGTGGAGGATCTTCTGCCCATGAGCGCATCCAAGAGCTTGATCATCTGCCGTAGAGTCCAGACTTGGTCCCCAGTGACCTGTTTGCGTTCCCACTTATGAAGCGCAAAATGGTGGGATTCATTTTGAGACATTGGAAGCTGTAATAGACATATCTGCTTCGGACTGGTCCAGCTGCTTCAACAAGGGGTTCAAGCATATTCAACTTTGCATAGACTACTCTGGTGCATACTTAAAAAAAAAATTAATGGGGGTCATTCCGAGTTGTTCGCTCGCAAGTGAATTTTAGCAGATTTGCTCATGCTAAGCCGCCGCCTACTGGGAGTGAATCTTAGCATCTTAAAATTGCGAACGATGTATTCGCAATATTGCGATTACACACCTCGTAGCAGTTTCTGAGTAGCTTCAGACTTACTCGGCATCTGCGATCATTTCACTGCTTGTCGTTCCTGGTTTGACGTCACAAACACACCCAGCGTTCGCCCAGACACTCCCCCGTTTCTCCAGCCACTCCTGCGTTTTTTCCGGAAACGGTAGCGTTTTTTCTCACACGCCCATAAAACGGCCTGTTTCCGCCCAGTAACACCCATTTCCTGTCAATCACATTACGATCGCCAGAACGATGAAAATGCCGTGAGTAAAATTCCTAAGTGCATAGCAAATTTACTTGGCGCAGTCGCAGTGCGGACATTGCGCATGCGCATTAAGCGGAAAATCGCTGCGATGCGAAGATTTTTACCGAGCGAACAACTCGGAATGACCCCCAATATTCACTTTGTTTGTAAATATAATACTTTTTGTGCAACCAGAAATTTGTTGTATACCGCTGGTAAGATGTGTACGCAGTAGCTGAGGACTTTGAAATGGTTCCGGTGGGCATCTATAGCCTTTTCTGGGTGGCAACTTCACTTGTTATGTTTAGCAAATCCATAGCCTAGAAAATAACAACTATGTAGACATGTGCAACCCAAAGGCGTGCGGTGAGGTAAATGGCTCTGGAGGCACTGCCTAGTACCAGAGCCAGATTTACACACAATATATGAGCCCAAGGGTTCATGCGGCCATTATACAAAGATGCAGCAGTATATACTGCTGGGAATTTGGTGAGTTTGATCAGAGATGTGCAGAAAAGGTAGGCAGGGGAGACACTGCCTCACCTGCCATAGACTTTTTACTCCAGAGTTTTGATTATAAAAATTATTAAAAGACGCAAAGAAGATATTTTTAATATAATCTTTGTATTTCTCATATACTTTATATAGTCAAAACTCCAGCATGTACGTTAGTACTGTATGACAGGAAAGGCTCTGCCTCACCTCAGCGCACGTCCCTGGTGCATACAAAGTTGGAGGGTGCTTATCTTTGTCATTTTATGTGCCCGAATTATGCCTTTAAAATTTAAGTCTTTGGATCATAGGGGTAGACTAATCCTGCCTATGTTGGCTGCGTCGGGGACCCAGCAGGGTGCCGGCATTCACACTTGACGATGCCGGCGTGAAGTTGAGCAATGGCAGGGTGGAGAGCCGGGGGAGCAGGGCCATGCTGCAGCATGGCCATTGTTAACGAGGTCCTCCCTTGCCTGGACTGTTTAGACAAGGGAGGGGGTCTTTAACGATGCACAGGAGCACGCATTGTTAACGATATTGAGTGTACACAATAGACAAGATTGTAAAAGGTATCGCTCAGAAGGGCCATTCTGAGCGATATCTTTAACTTTCTTGTCTAGTGTGTATGGGGCTTAACTGATCGTATATAAAGAATTAAATGCCATCAAGAACTTTGATGTTGGCAGGGTGAATATGTATCTGAGGGCATTTACACCATTAGAGTTAAGGGGGGTACACACGGAGAGATCCGTGCTTAAAATCTAAGCAATCTTGCTAGATTGCTTAGATTTTAAGCACGGATCTGCCGTGTGTATGCCCTCCAGCGATAGCGATGCGCGGCCCCGCGCATCGCTATCGCCGATGCTAGATTGAGCCTGCATGCAGGCTCAATCTAGCGGGTCGCTCACTTCACCGTTGTGTGAAGTGAGCGGCCCCCCCCGTCGGCTTTCCCCCTCGCTCAGCACATCGCGCTGTGCTGAGCAGGGTGAGAGATGTGTGCTGAGCGGTCTGTGTTAAGATTGCTCAGCACACATCTCTCCCGTGAGTACCCCCCTTTACTGAACATATACATACATAAATACAAACCATCTTAAATATTGGAGCCTTGAATAATACCGACATTTATAGACTACCCTTAGCAGTGTTTTCAAACTGTGTGCCATGGCCAGTGCTGCAAGTATGGCGGTATGGGGCGGTACTGCGTACCGGTAAAAAATTCTTAGCCGGTACGCTGTACCGCCGGGCTGCTACCTTGCAAACACCGTGTTGGAGAGAGGAGAGTACAGCATGTGGGGGGGCATATCTGGCACCGGTGGGGCATATCTGGCACTGTGGGGGCATATGTGTATCTGGCAGTGTGGGGGCATATGTGTATTTGGCACTGTGCTGGCATATCTGGCACTGTGGAGGCATATGTATATCTGGCACTGTGGAGGCATATTTGTATCTGGCACTATTGGGGAATATGTGTATCTGGCACTATTGGGGTCATATGTGTATCACGACCCCATTTTCACTGGCCATGCAACATGTGGCATGTGGCCACACCCATTTTTTGGCGCACGCAAACAATATCACTAAGAATTTTTTTGTACTTGCACCACTGGCCATGGCACCCTTGGGTGCCTTAGGACACTTGCAGGGGTGCCTTGAATTGGTGGTCCAGTACCATATGTTTAATGTAATAGACAAATCCAGTGCTGGTGGCTGTCAATCATAAAATATGTGGACAAACAGAAGCAAATCCTGTCCGTCAACACATAACTGAACCTAAGGATGACATATAAACACAATTTACTTAATTTAATATTTCTTTCTGAATTTCTCAGTAATAAACATTTGGCCTAAGGGTGCCACAAAAAATTACTAATACTCTAGGGCGCCGTGATTGAAAAAACTTTGAGAACCACTGCCCTATAGCCAGGGCCGGTGACAGGGGGGTCAAAGGGGACAACTGTACCGGGCCCCAAGGTTTAGAGAGGCCCCAGGGATATGCAACTTAGTGACCACCAGGGATGTGAGACATCTTGTACAAATAGGGTAGCGAGCTGTAGGCGATGTGGGCGCAGCCTCAGAGTGACAGGATCCTCTCACACACAGTGACTGTGCGGCGCAAGTGTGCACCTGCTATTCTGGGTCCCTCTCTGTTGAAGGCAGTTATGGGACATGGCAGCAGCTCCGCTGGCCATAATTCCTGTGCCCTGTGCGGGCTTCTTCTGGTAGGGTGTGAGGGTCACATGGTTCCTGCTGTGTGGTGTGTGGGTCTGGATAGTGGAAAGTGCAGCGCGGGTGAATCTCTTTTTATATATATATATATATATATATATATATATACATATATATAAAATCTGAGGGGGCCCCAGAGATATTACTGTACGGGGCCTCGAGATTTCTGTTGCCGGCCCTGCCTATAGCATCCTTGTGGTCAGAATTACAGTTGCGTGTACTAGCACTTTAAGCTTGCATTATCCTTTCAATTTCAGCTGTTTATTTGCAATTGTGATGGCACATGGGGGGTAATTCAGACCTGATTGCACAGCGTGCGATCAGATCTAAACTTCGCATGCATCTGAGCCCCAATGCGCAGGCACGATGGACCACAGCAACAGGGATTGCCGGTCAGCGACGGGTTTGTGCGAAGGATCCATTCGCACAAGCGTTCGTAAGGAGATTGACAGGAAGAGGGTGTTTGTGAGTGGCAACTGACCATTTTCAAGGAGTGTCTGGAAAAATTGCAGGTGTGTCCAAGCATTGGAAGGGTGTGTGTCTGACGTCAAATACGGCCCCGATCAGCAGGT
The DNA here is from genome assembly GCF_028390025.1 of Pseudophryne corroboree. Lineage (NCBI taxonomy): Eukaryota > Metazoa > Chordata > Amphibia > Anura > Myobatrachidae > Pseudophryne > Pseudophryne corroboree. The sequence continues at coordinate 150,600,940 of NC_086453.1, forward strand.
AACAATCGCAGCGGCTAAGTAAGTCCTGGGCTACACAGAGACTGCACAAAATCAGTTTGTGCAGCTCTGCTACACATCCGAACGCACATCAGCACAGCGATTTAATCCTCCCCCTGTAGGCGGCGACTTTCTGATCGCAGGGCAGCAAAAAACGCAGCCCAGCAATTAGGTCTTAATTACCCTCATGGTGTGTGCAATTTGAAGCAGCTTTTGGACAACTTCTGAGTGTATTTGGCAGTTTATATGAATTTCTGACGGTTTAATTTACATCTTATGGGAGTTTTTAAATAATCATCTTTACCTTAAACGTTGCGTAATGTACTCTTAGAAAAAATTTATTTTATTTTACCACTAGATGGCAGAATTCTCTTCCGTATCATAACCTGATAGATGTACTCGCATCATTGTAGTATTCTGAATTAGAAATAATGAAAAGCATTATAATATAAATACATGTAACTTAGTATATTAAAAGCATAAACAGAATCTTGCACTTAAGTGTCTTAATTTAGAAATATGTTCTAAAAACTTATCAACAGTATAGTGTACTTAGGGGACCATTGATCAATAATCATATTTACAGTGGGATCTGGATGCAATATTAGTGCCCAAAATTATTAGTGCCCAAATTTGCATTACAGGATGCGATTACTCTGGGCAGAAGTATCATGAAGCCCTACTGCATGTTCTCTCCAGTGCTGGGTTTCCGGTGTATGCGTGGACCGCTGACCATGGAATGTGCGGTGGCCATTGCCAGTTACTTTTGTGATGCGCAGCTAGTAGAGATGAGCGGGTTCTGTTCCCTGAGAGCCGAATTCCCCCGAACTTCACTACCCGAGCCCGGTGGCGAGTGTAAGAGACCCTATTACTTTTAGACAGAATGCATGCTATACTAGTAATTTATATAAAGCGTAAACATTGATAATCCCTGTGTTCTTTTAATGAAAGTATGGTTGATATGCATTATTATGTTTTATTATGTTTAGTGCATGTATTTGGTTGCGGGTGAAAACAGTGTCCCCGTGAGAAGGCTGGCTGGCCTCTAATGGAAAAGGGGCGCGTGATGACCGGAGGTCTAAATCAAGAAAAATCGCATGCAAGGGGGCAAGGAGTTAGCTGGCGGTTGGTGGCGCAGAGAAGAAGAAAGGACGGTGTGAATGGGTAAAGAGGGAGACCTGGTGCGGCTCCATGACATGGGCGCACTGAAGTGAGGACGGTCACTCTCCTTACCGAAGGGATCGTGCTCCTGGACCGCACACCCGAGGAGCTGACAGCGGGGAGTAGGGGGAGTCCGGCGGCCGGAAGCAGCGGGTCGCCGCAGTACTAGTGGAAGGAGGTGCCGGAGTGGCTGCACCGCCCCATCCTCGCCCGTGAGACAGATCGATTGGGGAAGCCAAGGACCGGGACAACCCAGCAGGAGGGGAGCTTGCAAAAGAGCCAGCCCCCGGCAGTAACACTGAGCCTAATACCTGAACACCTCAGAACTTGTGAGTGACATAGCCCTTACATTACAGTAATCAGGGAGAGCGGAGGAGGTTCCCTTTATTACCATTCATAGAGAGTCCTCACTCCCACTTGTCCAGTATTGACTATAGGGAGTTCAAGTAGGCAGATACCCTTACTCAGCAGGTGGTACAGAGTGGCAGGCATCCAATAGACACAGGCAGGCACTCCAGCTGCCAAAAGATTAGAGAAGGCTGCTTAACAGGTAGCTCCAGCGAAGCATGATGACTTTGAGAATATAACTACTAAAGCTTCTGAGCAGGGAGGTAGTACAAATACGCTACGCAACCCCTTTGAGACTGCATAGAAACTTCTAGGAGCACCATACTATAGCCATCGACCGGGGTGTATACTCAGAGCAGCTGGAGGGCTAAGGAAAGGGGAGTGGACTCACTCTAATCGATCAGAAGTAACTGTAGATGAAATCGGGGCCATCCCTGTCCTCTGCCTTTGTTGATTTCGACCTCCAACAAGTATTCCCAGAGCAACATAACCCCATAACAGAGTGCTGGAATTGAACGCACTGCCTTTAGATTTATTATCCTACCCAGAGCAGTAGGGTTAAGAGGAGAGACCTTCTACCCTAGCATCGCCCAAGCGAAAAGGGGCTTAGGAGTAAGAAACTGCTATCTAGACTATAGTAGTGGGTCATTAACTTAAGAGAACTCTTCCAGGGCACTGAACTACATAACAAAACAAAACCTTGGCCAATATATAAACATTCGTGGAGAGCAACATACTTGAAAAGGTGTTATAATCGTTGGGTGCTATGTCTATGAGTGCTACAATACCTGGGTATTTAAGGTAACAACTTCTGAGCTCAATATATTTTTCAAGGTACCAAGGTATATTTTTTGTAAATGCATGCAGTTGCTATTGTATAAGCATTATTGATTTACACTGTGATGTTTTTATGAATAAATAAATTGTTACTACTTACCGTGAAGCTGGTCCGTGGATGGTCGTGGATGATCCGCTGTCTTCTGCAATATAAACAGAGGTTTGCCAATTACGGGGAGTCATCCCCTTAGAAACCATTACCTGTATACACATATATATATATAGTGGGCTCTCCCAAGCTGGCCCATATTAACAGCTCATCAACTCAGTCGTTTAGCTTGGGTGGAGGCACTAATTTCAAACATATTAAACGTGAGATCTGGTCAGGACCACCCGTAGGAGAGCCACCCCCTGAATAAGGGTTACACGAGTCAGGCTCGGGTTTTCCCGCCTGACTCGGAAACCAGAACGAGCCAAAACGTCATTATCCCGCTGTTGGATTTCATATAAGGAGCCGCGCGTCGCCGCCATTTTCACTCCAGCATTGGAGCGTGTAGATAGAGGACGTGTCTCCGTCCTCAGTGTCCTGCATCAGTTCAGTGGTAGTGTCTTGTGCTGCATCAGTCCAGTCACAGTGGTTGTGTCCTCTGCTGCCATATGTCCAGTGCTGCTGTATAAGTCCAGTCCAGTGGTGCAGTGTTGTGCTGCATCAGTTCAGTGGTGGTGTATTGTGCTACATCAGTCCAGTCACAGTGGTGGTGTCCTCTGCTGCCATATGTCCAGTGCTGCTGTATAAGTCCAGTCCAGCTGTGTTATACTAAATCAGTACAGTGGTAGTGTCTTGTGCTGCATCAGTCCAGTCACAGTGGTGGTGTCCTCTGCCATATAATTCCAGTGGTACTGGCGTAAAAATCGAGTCCAGTGATACTGCCATATACAGGGCCGGTGCAAAGTTTCTCGTCACCCTAGGCAAAACTTCAGCCTGCTCCTAACCCCCCGGCGACCAAAAGCACACACCAGTACCCATTCTCCAGCCCATCATACACATTGAAACCAGGTAGAGCACGTTATACACATTGAAACCAGGTAGCGCACACGGTTATACACATTGCACCAGGTAGAGCACGCCGTTATACACATTGCATCAGGTAGAGCACGCCGTTATAAACATTGCACCAGGTAGCGCACGCCGTTATACACATTGCACCAGGTAGAGCACACCATTATACACATTGCACCAGGTAGAGCACGCCGTTATACACATTGCACCAGATAGAGCACGCCGTTATACACATTGCACCAGGTAGAGCACGCCGTTATACACATTGCACCAGGTAGAGCACTTGGCAATTATGATAAAAAAAACAGGACAATAAATTATTCTAAACACATTATTAAATTTATATATGTAATGGGTTTATAGTGTTCACTCTAGGAGTTGGGCAGGGCAGGGAGCCGGACTGTGAGGGGCACACGCATGCACCAAAAAAGGGGCGTGGCCACACAAAATAGGGGGCGTGGTCATTTCACATCATAAAAGTGGGCGGTTCAGCCCACAGACGTTAAAACAGCGGGTGTGGGCGGTCGGCGGCGTCACTGTTGGGGGCGTGCCCAGCACCTACGGAGGTGCTGGGCTTCCCCCAAGCTCTCTCACCGCGTGAATGTATGCCGCGCGCATGCGCACGGCATCTTTACACGCTGGGAGGGCTGGAGGCGGGCGGCTGTTCTAGCAGGGTGCCGCGGAAAGGACAGGGTGGATTCTGCCCTTAAAAAATCAGGCAGGGCAGGGGGCGCGGCGCCCTGCTAAATCAGCCTAGCATGAACACTAGGTTTATGGTGCTGCTACGATAGGAGCCACAGACTGGATTTAGACACTACAAAAGTGTTGAGGGAGGAGGGCGAGCGGGTGACAATGCTGCTGTGCTGTTATCATACCAGAGGTATGCGTTCAGGATCCTGGCAGCCGTAATACCGACACCGGAATCCCGACAGCCACCAGAATACCGATGCCAGCATCCCGAGGAGATCGGGATTCCGACTACGATATCCCGACAGTCGGGATCCTGAAATTAAGTATGCACTTCCACCACAGGTTTAGTGTGTCGGGGGTAGGTTAAAGCACACTCAGGGGGGAAGTTAGGGTATGGGAGTTTAGGGTTAGGATGCAGAGAGGAGGGTAGGGTTAGGCACTAAGGGAGTGGCTTAGATTTAGGCTGTGTGTAAGGGGGGGTTAGGTTTAAGAACTACTGGGGGAAGGTTAGGGATAGGCTGTGAGTGGGAGGGTTAGGAGTAGGGGGAAAGAGGTTAGAGTACTCTCTGCACCCCTGTCGGCAGTGCTGAGATTGGGATGCCGGTGTGTTTTCTCATATCTAGCCTTATATCACGTAGCCCAGGCTCAGCTCACTTGTATAAGTGCTTTTGACTGAAGCAGATGTTTTAGGCAGCTTGACGTGATGATCCCAATAGTAGCGGGTGCACGACAGGTAGCAGCAGTGCCTGCACAATAGCTTTGTGTTGTATTCTCATAGATCCTTAGTTTGGTCTAGTTGTGAGTGGCGCTGCCCTGATATTCCCAGCGCCACTCACAACTAGGCCAAGCTAAGGATCTATGAGAATACAACATGAAGCTATTGTGCAGGCACTGCTGCTACCTGTGGTGCACCCGCTACTTCTGCTTGTGGCCCGACCTCAGTGGTTGTTTCAGCCATCCACTACTAGTGGATGGCTGAAACAACCACTGAGGTCGGGCTACAAGCCCATGACACTCCCAGAAAACACACAGGGAAAGCAACCACCCAAGTTCAGCCACAGACATAATGGCCCTGTTGCACAGCCTGTCTCTGTAACACTAACAATTGCAACCCGCACCGCCTCCACACCACTCACCCGGCTGGAGGTATTCAAAAGTCAGGGCCCATGTAGTCTGAGGAGGAGTCTGGGACCTGGGAGCGCCGGGGAGGCAGCAGAAGCAGCAGCAGAGGCAGACATGTGCGGATCGCGGCCTTACACACCGTCGGCTCAGCAACACCTCCTTGATGTGCTCCACCATGAACATTTTCCACCCTCCGCTGCCGGCTCACTCCCGCCGCTACCAGCATGGGGAGGGGGGCGGGATTGGTTGGCGGGCGGCATGTAATCGCGAGCGGGCGGGTAATTGCAGACGGAATGTAATCGCAGGAAGGGGGCGGGTGGGATGCAATCGCGGGAGAGATGCTGTCATGGTCGGGAATATGCAGGGTATCACCGCGGAGGGAGGGAGTACTGTGAAAGAGTAGCTGATTTACAGTTGGGCGGTGCAGTATCTCTACTTGGCTGTGAAGCTCAGCTAAGTTAAGGGAATAAACAAAGCACTCTTCCATCGGCAGCGTGCAGCACCACCCTCCAGTGGCCAGCGCTCTTAGGCAGCTGCCTAAAGCTGCCTAGTGGTGTCGCCGGCCCTGGCCGTATATTTCCAGTGATACTGCCGTATATGTCCACTGGTACTGCCGTATAATTCCAGTGGTAATGCTGTATAATTCCAGTGATAATGCCGTATAATTCCAGTGGTACTGGTGTATAATTCCAGCGGTACTGGTGTATAAATCCAGTCCAGTGATACTGCCGTATATATGTCCAGTGGTACTGCTGTATAATTCCAGTGGTACTTACGTATAATTCAAGTGGTACGTCTCTAACACTCTAATGCGGCTTGCATGTGCATAAGGAGAGGTGAGACTTAAATTTGCAACAGTAAATCATAATAGAGGTACCTCTTATAAGTCTCCTACTTACAATATATTTTTATCTGTGGACGCACGGCTGAAAAATCACCAAGCATCATTGCACCTTTTCATTAAGGTTTATAAAAACTTTTTCCATCTATGTCTTTTCAGGTGCTATATTGCAGTCATATTCATTATCATATATTTATGTGATTTTTTATTAATTTTTTTATTAATTCATTAATGGGTCAATTTATGTATGTACATTTTCATTTTTATTTTTATCAATGTGTTTAATGAAACACTGTTTTATTTATCTTAATAATAAATGTACTCTTTAGACTCATTCAGCGCTCCCATTTCTTTCCACTATCACAATGCTGTATAATTCCAGTGATAATGCCGTATAATTCCAGTGGTACTGGCGTATAATTCCAGCAGTACTGGTGTATAAATCCAGTCCAGTGATACTGCCGTATATGTCCAGTGGTACTGCTGTATAATTCCAGTGGTACTTACGTATAATTCCAGTGGTAATGGCATATAAATCCAGTCCAGTGATACTGCCTTATACTGTATGTCCAGTGGTACTGCCATATAATTCCAGTGATAATGCCGTATATGTGCATTGGTCATGCCGTATAAATCCAGTGGTACTGGGCGTATAAATCCAGTCCAGTGATACTGGCGTATATGTCCAGTGGTACTGCCATATAAATCCAGTGATACTGCTGTTTATGTCCAGTTATACTGCCGTATAAATCCAGTGGTACTGTCATATATATCCAGTCCAGTGATACTGCTGTATATGTCCAGTGGTACTGCCGTATAATTCCAGTGATACTGCTGTATAATTCCAGTGGTACTGGCGTATAAGTCCAGTGGTACTGGCGTATAAAACCAGTCCAGTGATACTGACGAAAATGTCCAGTGGTACTGCCATATAATTCCAGTGATACTGCCTTATATGTCCAGTGGTCATGCTGTATAAATCCAGTGGTACTGGCGTATAAAACCAGTCAACTGGCACTGCCGTATAAATCCAGTGACACTGCCGTATATGTCCAGTGGTACTGCCGTATAAATCCAGTAGTACTGTCGTATAAATCCAGTCCAGTGATACTGCCGTATATGTCCAGTGGTAGTGCCATATAATTCCAGTGATACTTAGTGATGTGCACCGGAAATTTTTCGGGTTTTGTGTTTTGGTTTTGGGTTTGGTTCCGCGGCCGTGTTTTTGGTTCGGACGCGTTTTGGCAAAACCTCACCGGAAATTTTTTGTCGGATTCGGGTGTGTTTTTCAAAAAACACTAAAAAACAGCTTAAATCATAGAATTTGGGGGTCATTTTGATCCCATAGTATTATTAACCTCAATAACCATAATTTCCACTCATTTTCAGACTATTCTGAACACCTCACACCTCACAATATTATTTTTAGTCCTAAAATTTGCACCGAGGTCGCTGGATGGCTAAGCTAAGCGACACAAGTGGCCGACACAAACACCTGGCCCATCTAGGAGTGGCACTGCAGTGTCAGGCAGGATGGCACTTGAAAAAAATAGTCCCCAAACAGCACATGATGCAAAGAAAAAAAGAGGCGCAATGAGGTAGCTGTGTGACTAAGCTAAGCGACCCTAGTGGCCGACACAAACACCTGGCCCATCTAGGAGTGGCACTGCAGTGTCAGGCAGGATGGCACTTGAAAAAAATAGTCCCCAAACAGCACATGATGCAAAGAAAAAAAGAGGCGCAATGAGGTAGCTGTGTGACTAAGCTAAGCGACCCTAGTGGCCGACACAAACACCTGGCCCATCTAGGAGTGGCACTGCAGTGTCAGACAGGATGGCACTTGAAAAAAATAGTCCCCAAACAGCACATGATACAAAGAAAAAAAGAGGCGCAATGAGGTAGCTGTGTGACTAAGCTAAGCGACCCTAGTGGCCGACACAAACACCTGGCCCATCTAAGAGTGGCACTGCAGTGTCAGACAGGATGGCACTTGAAAAAAATAGTCCCCAAACAGCACATGATGCAAAGAAAAAAAGAGGCGCAATGAGGTAGCTGTGTGACTAAGCTAAGCGACCCTAGTGGCCGACACAAACACCTGGCCCATCTAGGAGTGGCACTGCAGTGTCAGACAGGATGGCACTTGAAAAAAATAGTCCCGAAACAGCACATAATGCAAAGAAAAGAAGAGGCGCAATGAGGTAGCTGTGTGACTAAGCTCAGCGACCCAAGTGGCCGACACAAACACCTGGCCCATCTAGGAGTGGCACTGCAGTGTCAGACAGGATGGCACTTGAAAAAAATAGTCCCCAAACAGCACATGATGCAAAGAAAAATGAAAGAAAAAAGAGGTGCAAGATGGAATTGTCCTTGGGCCCTCCCACCCACCCTTATGTTGTATAAACAGGACATGCACACTTTAACGAACCCATCATTTCAGCGACAGGGTCTGCCACACGACTGTGACTGAAATGACTGGTTGGTTTGGGCCCCCACCAAAAAAAAAGCAATCAATCTCTCCTTGCACAAACTGGCTCTACAGAGGCAAGATGTCCACCTCATCATCATCGTCCGATTCATCACCCCTTTCACTGTGTGCATCCCCCTCCTCACAGATTATTAATTCGTCCCCACTGGAATCCACCATCTCAGGTCCCCGTGTACTTTCTGGAGGCAATTGCTGCTGGTGAATGTCTCCACGGAGGAATTGATTATAATTCATTTTAATGAACATCATCTTCTCCACATTTTCTGGAAGTAACCTCGTACGCCGATTGCTGACAAGGTGAGCGGCTGCACTAAACACTCTTTCGGAGTACACACTGGAGGGAGGGCAACTTAGGTAGAAAAAAGCCAGTTTCTGCAAGGGCCTCCAAATTGCCTCTTTTTCCTGCCAGTATACGTACGGACTGTCTGACGTGCCTACTTGGATGCGCTCACTCATATAATCCTCCACCATTCTTTCAATGGTGAGAGAATCATATGCAGTGACAGTAGACGACATGTCAGTAATCGTTGGCAGGTCCTTCAGTCCGGACCAGATGTCAGCACTCGCTCCAGACTGCCCTGCATCACCGCCAGCGGGTGGGCTCGGAATTCTTAGCCTTTTCCTCGCACCCCCAGTTGCGGGAGAATGTGAAGGAGGAGCTGTTGACGGGTCACGTTCCGCTTGACTTGACAATTTTCTCACCAGCAGGTCTTTGAACCCCTGCAGACTTGTGTCTGCCGGAAAGAGAGATACAACGTAGGTTTTAAATCTAGGATCGAGCACGGTGGCCAAAATGTAGTGCTCTGATTTCAACAGATTGACCACCCGTGAATCCTGGTTAAGCGAATGAAGGGCTCCATCCACAAGTCCCACATGCCTAGTGGAATCGCTCTGTTTTAGCTCCTCCTTCAATGTCTCCAGCTTCTTCTGCAAAAGCCTGATGAGGGGAATGACCTGACTCAGGCTGGCAGTGTCTGAACTGACTTCACGTGTGGCAAGTTCAAAGGGTTGCAGAACCTTGCACAACGTTGAAATCATTCTCCACTGCGCTTGAGACAGGTGCATTCCACCTCCTTTGCCTATATCGTGGCCAGATGTATAGGCTTGAATGGCCTTTTGCTGCTCCTCCATCCTCTGAAGCATATAGAGGGTTGAATTCCACCTCGTTACCACCTCTTGCTTCAGATGATGGCAGGGCAGGTTCAGGTATTTTTGGTGGTGCTCCAGTCTTCTGTACGCGGTGCCTGAACGCCGAAAGTGGCCCGCAATTCTTCGGGCCACCGACAGCATCTCTTGCACGCCCCTGTCGTTTTTTAAATAATTCTGCACCACCAAATTCAAGGTATGTGCAAAACATGGGACGTGCTGGAATTTGCCCAGATGTAATGCACGCACAATATTGCTGGCGTTGTCCGATGTCACAAATCCCCAGGAGAGTCCAATTGGGGTAAGCCATTCTGCGATGATCTTCCTCAGTTGCCGTAAGAGGTTTTCAGCTGTGTGCGTATTCTGGAAAGCGGTGATACAAAGCGTAGCCTGCCTAAGAACGAGTTGGCATTTGCGAGATGCTGCTACTGGTGCAGCCGCTGCTGTTCTTGCTGCGGGAGGCAATACATCTACCCAGTGGGCTGTCACAGTCATATAGTCCTGAGTCTGCCCTGCTCCACTTGTCCACATGTCCGTGGTTAAGTGGACATTGGGTATAACTGCATTTTTTAGGACACTGGTGAGTCTTTTTCTGAGGTCTGTGTACATTTTCGGTATCGCCTGCCTAGAGAAATGGAACCTAGATGGTATTTGGTACCGGGGACACAGTACCTCAATCAAGTCTCTAGTTGGCTCTGAATTAACGATGGATACCGGAACCACGTTTCTCACCGACCAGGCTGCCAAGGCCTCAGTTATCCGCTTTGCAGCAGGATGATTGCTGTGATATTTCATCTTCCTCGCAAAGGACTGTTGGACAGTCAATTGCTTACTGGAAGTAGTACAAGTGGTCTTCCGACTTCCCCTCTGGGATGACGATCGACTCCCAGCAGCAACAGTAGGCGTTACACTCAAGGATGCATCGGAGGAATCCCAGGCAGGAGAGGACTCGTCAGATTTGCCAGTGACATGGCCTGCAGGACTATTGGCTTTCCTGGGTAAGGAGGAAATTGACACTGAGGGAGTTGGTGGTGTGGTTTGCAGGAGCTTGGTTACAAGAGGAAGGGATTTAGTGGTCAGTGGACTGCTTCCGCTGTCACCCAAAGTTTTTGAACTTGTCACTGACTTATGATGAATGCGCTGCAGGTGACGTATAAGGGAGGATGTTCCGAGGTGGTTAACATCCTTACCCCTACTTATTACAGCTTGACAAAGGCAACACACAGCTTGACACCTGTTGTCCGCATTTGTGTTGAAATAATTCCACACCGAAGAGGTGATTTTTTTTTGTATTTTGACCAGGCATGTCAATGGCCATATTCCTCCCACGGACAACAGGTGTCTCCCCGGGTGCCTGACTTAAACAAACCACCTCACCATCAGAATCCTCCTTGTCAATTTCCTCCCCAGCGCCAGCAACACCCATATCCTCATCCTGGTGTACTTCAACAGTGACATCGTCAATTTGACTATCAGGAACCGGACTGCGGGTGCTCCTTCCAGCACTTGCAGGGGGCGTGCAAATGGTGGAAGGCGCAAGCTCTTCCCGTCCAGTGTCGGGAAGGTCAGGCATCGCAACCGACACAATTGGACTCTCCTTGGGGATTTGTGATTTTGAAGAACGCACAGTTCTTTGCTGTGCTTTTGCCAGCTTAAGTCTTTTCTTTTTTCTAGCGAGAGGATGAGTGCTTCCATCCTCATGTGAAGCTGAACCACTAGCCATGAACATAGGCCAGGGCCTCAGCCGTTCCTTGCCACTCCGTGTCGTAAATGGCATATTGGCAAGTTTACGCTTCTCCTAAGACGCTTTTAATTTTGATTTTTGAGGCATTTTACTGATCTTTTGTGTTTTGGATTTTACATGCTCTGTACTATGACATTGGGCATCGGCCTTGGCAGACGACGTTGATGGCATTTCATCATCTTGGCCATGACTAGTGGCAGCAGCTTCAGCACGAGGTGGAAGTGGATCTTGATCTTTCCCTATTTTTTTAACCTCCACATTTTTGTTCTCCATATTTTAATGCGCACAACTAAAAGCCACCACAGGTATACAATGTAGATGGATGGATAGTATACTTTATGGATGACGAGTGACGACACAGAGGTAGGTACAGCAGTGGCCTACCGTACTGCTATATACAGTATAATGGACCTGGTGGACACTGTCAGCAGACTGCTAAACTACTAGTATAAAAAAAAAGCCACCACAGGTATACAATGTAGATGGATGGATAGTATACTTTATGGATGACGAGTGACGACACAGAGGTAGGTACAGCAGTGGCCTACCGTACTGCTATATACAGTAAAATGGACCTGGTGGACACTGTCAGCAGACTGCTAAACTACTAGTATAAAAAAAAGCCACAACAGGTATACAATGTAGATGGATGGATAGTATACTTTATGGATGACGAGTGACGACACAGAGGTAGGTACAGCAGTGGCCTACCATACTGCTATATACAGTATAATGGACCTGGTGGACACTGTCAGCAAACTGCTAAACAAACTACTAGTATAAAAAAAAAGCCACCACAGGTATACAATGTAGGTGGATGGATAGTATACTTTATGGATGACGAGTGATGACACAGAGGTAGGTACAGCAGTGGACTACCGTACTGCTATATACAGTATAATGGACCTGGTGGACACTGTCAGCAGACTGCTAAACTACTAGTATAAAAAAAAAGCCACCACAGGTATACAATGTAGATGGATGGATAGTATACTTTATGGATGACAAGTGACGACACAGAGGTAGGTACAGCAGTGGCCTACCGTACTGCTATATACAGTATAATGGACCTGGTGGACACTGTCAGCAGACTGCTAAACTACTAGTATAAAAAAAAAAGCCGCCACAGGTATACAATGTAGATGGATGGATAGTATACTTTATGGATGACGAGTGACGACACAGAGGTAGGTACAGCAGTGGCCTACCGTACTGCTATATACAGTATAATGGACCTGGTGGACACTGTCAGCAGACTGCTAAACTACTAGTATAAAAAAAAAGCCATCACAGGTATACAATGTAGATGGATGGATAGTATACTTTATGGATGACGAGTGACGACACAGAGGTAGGTACAGCAGTGGCCTACCGTACTGCTATATACAGTATAATGGACCTGGTGGACACTGTCAGCAGACTGCTAAACTACTAGTATAAAAAAAAAAGCCACCACAGATATACAATGTAGATGGATGGATAGTATACTTTATGGATGACGAGTGACGACACAGAGGTAGGTACAGCAGTGGCCTACCGTACTGCTATATACAGTATAATGGACCTGGTGGACACTGTCAGCAGACTGCGTTTATAGTATAAAAAAAAAAGACACCACAGGTATACAATGTAGATGGATGGATACTTAGTATACTTATGGACGACGAGTGACGACACAGAGGTAGGTACAGCAGTGGCCTACCGTACTGCTACATACAGTATAATGGACCTGGTGGACACTGTCAGCAGACTGCGTTTATAGTATAAAGAAAAAAAGACACCACAGGTATACAATGTAGATGGATGGATACTTAGTATACTTATGGACGACGAGTGACAACACAGAGGTAGGTACAGCAGTGGCCTACCGTACTGCTATATACAGTATAATGGACCTGGTGGACACTGTCAGCAGACTGCGTTTATAGTATAAAGAAAAAAAAGACACTACAGGTATACAATGTAGATGGATGGATAGTATACTTATGGACGACGAGTGACGACACAGAGGTAGGTACAGCAGTGGCCTACCGTACTGCTATATACAGTATAATGGACCTGGTGGACACTGTCAGCAGACTGCGTTTATAGTATTAAAAAAAAGACACCACAGGTATACAATGTAGATGGATGGATAGTATACTTATGGACGACGAGTGACGACACAGAGGTAGGTACAGCAGTGGCCTACCGTACTGCTATATACAGTATAATGGACCTGGTGGACACTGTCAGCAGACTGCGTTTATAGTATAAAAAAAAGACACCACAGGTATACAATGTAGATGGATGGATAGTATACTTATGGACGACGAGTGATGACACAGAGGTAGGTACAGCAGTGGCCTACCGTACTGCTATATACAGTATAATGGACCTGGTGGACACTGTCAGCAGACTGCTAAACAAACTACTAGTATAAAAAAAAAAGCCACCACAGGTATACAATGTAGATGGATGGATAGTATACTTTATGGATGACGAGTGATGACACAGAGGTAGGTACAGCAGTGGACTACCGTACTGCTATATACAGTATAATGGACCTGGTGGACACTGTCAGCAGACTGCTAAACTACTAGTATAAAAAAAAAGCCACCACAGGTATACAATGTAGATGGATGGATAGTATACTTTATGGATGACGAGTGACGACACAGAGGTAGGTACAGCAGTGGCCTACCGTACTGCTATATACAGTATAATGGACCTGGTGGACACTGTCAGCAGACTGCTAAACTACTAGTATAAAAAAAAAAGCCGCCACAGGTATACAATGTAGATGGATGGATAGTATACTTTATGGATGACGAGTGACGACACAGAGGTAGGTACAGCAGTGGCCTACCGTACTGCTATATACAGTATAATGGACCTGGTGGACACTGTCAGCAGACTGCGTTTATAGTATAAAGAAAAAAAAGACACTACAGGTATACAATGTAGATGGATGGATAGTATACTTATGGACGACGAGTGACGACACAGAGGTAGGTACAGCAGTGGCCTACCGTACTGCTATATACAGTATAATGGACCTGGTGGACACTGTCAGCAGACTGCGTTTATAGTATAAAAAAAAAGACACCACAGGTATACAATGTAGATGGATGGATAGTATACTTATGGACGACGAGTGACGACACAGAGGTAGGTACAGCAGTGGCCTACCGTACTGCTATATACAGCATAATGGACCTGGTGGACACTGTCAGCAGACTGCGTTTATAGTATAAAAAAAAAGACACCACAGGTATACAATGTAGATGGATGGATAGTATACTTATGGACGACGAGTGACGACACAGAGGTAGGTACAGCAGTGGCCTACCGTACTGCTATATACAGTATAATGGACCTGGTGGACACTGTCAGCAGACTGCTAAACAAACTACTAGTATAAAAAAAAAAAGCCACCACAGGTATACAATGTAGATGGATGGATAGTATACTTTATGGATGACGAGTGACGGCACAGAGGTAGGTACAGCAGTGGACTACCGTACTGCTATATACAGTATAATGGACCTGGTGGACACTGTCAGCAGACTGCTAAACTACTAGTATAAAAAAAAAAAAGCCACCACAGGTATACAATGTAGATGGATGGATAGTATACTTTATGGATGACGAGTGACGACACAGAGGTAGGTACAGCAGTGGCCTACCGTACTGCTATATACAGTATAATGGACCTGGTGGACACTGTCAGCAGACTGCTAAACTACTAGTATAAAAAAAAAAGCCACCACAGGTATACAATGTAGATGGATGGATAGTATACTTTATGGATGACGAGTGACGACACAGAGGTAGGTACAGCAGTGGCCTACCGTACTGCTATATACAGTATAATGGACCTGGTGGACACTGTCAGCAGACTGCTAAACTACTAGTATAAAAAAAAAAGCCACCACAGGTATACAATGTAGATGGATGGATAGTATACTTTATGGATGACGAGTGACGACACAGAGGTAGGTACAGCAGTGGCCTACCGTACTGCTATATACAGTATAATGGACCTGGTGGACACTGTCAGCAGACTGCTAAACTACTAGTATGAAAAAAAAAGCCACCACAGGTATACAATGTAGATGGATGGATAGTATACTTTATGGATGACGAGTGACGACACAGAGGTAGGTACAGCAGTGGCCTACCGTACTGCTATATACAGTATAATGGACCTGGTGGACACTGTCAGCAGACTGCTAAACTACTAGTATAAAAAAAAAGCCACCACAGGTATACAATGTAGATGGATGGATAGTATACTATTACTTTATGGATCACGAGTGACGACACAGAGGTAGGTACAGCAGTGGCCTACCGTACTGCTATATACAGTATAATGGACCTGGTGGACACTGTCAGCAGACTGCTAAACTACTAGTATAAAAAAAAAAAGCCACCACAGGTATACAATGTAGATGGATGGATAGTATACTTTATGGATGACGAGTGACGACACAGAGGTAGGTACAGCAGTGGCCTACCGTACTGCTATATACAGTATAATGGACCTGGTGGACACTGTCAGCAGACTGCTAAACTACTAGTATAAAAAAAAAAGCCACCACAGGTATACAATGTAGATGGATGGATAGTATACTATTACTTTATGGATGACGAGTGACGACACAGAGGTAGGTACAGCAGTGGCCTACCGTACTGCTATATACAGTATAATGGACCTGGTGGACACTGTCAGCAGACTGCTAAACTACTAGTGTAAAAAAAAAAAGCCACCACAGGTATACAATGTAGATGGATGGATAGTATACTTTATGGATGACGAGTGACGACACAGAGGTAGGTACAGCAGTGGCCTACCGTACTGCTATATACAGTATAATGGACCTGGTGGACACTGTCAGCAGACTGCTAAACTACTAGTATAAAAAAAAAGCCACCACAGGTATACAATGTAGATGGATGGATAGTATACTTTATGGATGACGAGTGACGACACAGAGGTAGGTACAGCAGTGGCCTACCGTACTGCTATATACAGTATAATGGACCTGGTGGACACTGTCAGCAAACTGCTAAACTACTAGTATAGAAAAAAAAGCCACAGGAGTGTTTTTCAGGCAGACAAACGTATACTGGTGGTCACTGTCAGCAAAACTCTGCACTGTACTCCTGCTATAGCTGCTCCCCAGTCCCCACAATTAAGCAGTGTGAGCACTCAGCACAGATATATCATGCAGCACACTGAGCACAGATATGGTATGAAGCGTTTTTTTCAGGCAGAGAAGAGAACGGATAAAAAACTGGTGGTCACTATCAGCAAAACTCTGCACTGTACTCCTCCTAACAGCTGCTCCCCAATCCTCCCCACAATAGTAAAATAAACAAGCAAAGCAAAGCAATCAGATCAACTGTAGTGTCTCGTATAAACGAAGAGGACGCCAGCCACGTCCTCTCCCTATCAATCTCAATGCACGTGTGAAAATGGCGGCGACGCGCGGCAGCTTATAGAATCCGAATCTCGCGAGAATCCGACAGCGGGATGATGACGTTCGGGCGCGCTCGGGTTAGCCGAGCAAGGCGGGAGGATCCGAGCCTGCTCAGACCCGTGTAAAAAAAGGTAAAGCTCGGGTGGGTTCGGTTTCTCGGAAACCGAACCCGCTCATCACTAGTGATACTGCCATATAATTTCAGTTTTACTGGCGTATAAGTCCAGTGGTACTGGCGTATAAATCCAGTCCAGTGATACTGCTGTATATGTCTAATGGTACTGCCGTATAAATCCAGTGATACTGCCGTATATGTCCAGAGGTACTGCCGTATAAATCCAGTGGTACTGGCGTATAAATCCAGTCCAGTGAAAATGCCATATATGTCCAGTGGTACTGCTCTATAAATCCAGTGATGCTGCCGTATATGTCCAGTTATACTGCCGTATAAATCCAGTGGTACTGTCATATAAGTCCAGTCCAGTGATACTGCCATATATATCCAGTGGTACTGCCATATAATTCCAGTGATACTGCTGTATAATTCCAGTAGTACTGGCGTATAAATCCAGTGATACTGCCATATAAATCCAGTCCAGTGGTACTGCCGTATAAGTCCAGTGATACTACCGTATAATTCCAGTGATACTGCCATATAATTCTAGTGGTACTGGCGTATAAATCCAGTGATATTGCCATATAAATCCAGTCCAGTGGTACTGCCGTATAAATCCAGTGGTACTGCCGTATAATTCCAGTGATACTGCCATATAATTCCAGTGACACTGATGTATAAGTCCAGTGATACTGCTATATAAATCCAGTCCACTGGTACTGCCGTATAATTCCAGTGGTACTGCCGAATAGGTCCAGTCCAGTGGTGCTGCCATATAAGTTCAGTGGTGCTGTCCTTTGCTGTATACTATTTACTTCAAATAAAGGGGTTATTAATATTTAATCCAAATAATTTTCACAGGGCTTGCCCTGTGTGGTGTAGAGGTACGCTCTCCTATACCACATATTGTTATATAACTCCAGAAAAATAATGGAGAACAAAATTTTGGAGGATAAAATAAGGAAAGATCAAGAACCACTTCCTCCTAGTGCTGAAGCTGCTGCCACTAGTCATGACATAGGTGGTGAAATACCATCAACGTCGTCTGCCAAGGCCATTGCCCAATGTGATAGTAGAGGGCATGTAAAATCCAAAAAGCCAAAGTTCAGTAAAAAGATCCAAAAAAATTAATTGAAATGGTCTGAGGAGAAACGTAAACTTGCCACTATGCCATTTATGACATGGAGTGGCAAGGAACAGCTGAGGCCCTGGCCTATGTTCATGACTAGTGGTTCAGCTTCACATGACGATGGAAGCCCTTATCCTCCCGCTAGAAAATTATAAGAGTTAAGCTGGCAAAAGCACAGCAAAGAACTGTGCGTTCTAAGAGAGTGTCACAAATCCCCAAGGAGAGTCCAAGTGTGTCGGCGGTTGCGATGCCTGACCTTCCCAACACTGGACGGGAAGAGGTGGCTCCTTTCACAATTTGCACGCCCTCTGCAAGTGCTGGAAGTATCACCCACAGTCCAGTTTCTGATATTAAAATTGAAGATGTCACTGTTGAAGTACACTAGGATGAGGATATGGGTGTTGCTGGCGCTGAGGAGGAAGTTGACGATGAGGATTCTGATGGTGATGTGGTTTGGTTAAATCAGGCAGCGGGGGAGACACCTGTTGTCCGTGGGATGAAGAAGCCCATTGTGATGCCTGGGCAAAATACCCCCCAAAAAACCTCTTTGGTGTGGAATTATTTCTCTACAAATCCAGACAACAGGCGTCAAGCCGTGTGTTGCCTCTGTAAATCTGTAATAAGTAGGGGTAAGGACATTAACCACCTAGGAACATCCTCCCTTATACATCACCTGCTGCACATTCATCAGTGTCAGTGTCAAGTTGTGAAACTTTGGGTAACAGCGTAAACAGTCCAATGACACCTAAATTCCTTCTTCCTCTTGTACCCAAGCTCCTGCAAGCCACACCACCAACTCCCTCAACGTCAACTTCCTCCTCTGCCAGGAACGTCAGTAGTCCTGCAGGCCATGTCACTGGCAAGATTGAGGAGTGCTCTCCTAACCTGGATTCCTCCTCCAGATCCTTGAGTGGTATGTCTACTGCTGCTGTTGCTGCTGCTGGGAGTCGATCGTCATCCCAGAGGGGAAGTCGGAAGACCACTTGTACTACTTCCAGTAAGCAATTGACTGTCCAACAGTCCTTTGCGAGGAAGATGAAATATGACAACAGTCATCCTGTTGCAAAGTGGATAACTGAGGCCTTGACAGCTATGTTGGTGTTAGACGTGTGTCCGGTATCCGCCATTAGTTCAGTGGGACTTAGAGAATTGATGGAGGTAGTGTGTCCCCGGTACCAAATCCCATCTAGGTTCCACTTCCCTAGGGAGGCGATACCGAGAATGTACAGAGACGTCAGAAAAAGTGTCCTCAGTGTCCTAAATAATGCAGTTGTACCCACTGTTCACTTAACCACGGACATGTGGACAAGTGGAACAGGGCAGACTAAGAACTATATGACTTTGACAGCCCACTGGGTAGATGTATTGCCTCCCGCAGCAACAACAGCAGCAGCACCAGTAGCAGCATCTCGCAAGCGCCAACTCGTTCCTAGGCAGGCTACGCTATGTATCACCGCTTTCTGTAAGAGGCACACCGCTGACAACCTCTTACGGAAACTGAGGGACATCATTGCACAATGGCTTACCCTAGTTAGACTCTCCTGGGTATTTGTGATATTGGACAACGCCACCAATATTGCGCGTGCATTACATCTGGGCAAATTCCAGCACATCCCATGTTTTGCACATACAATTAATTTGGTGGTAAAGAATTTTTTGAAAAATGACAGGGGCGTGCAGGAGATGCTGTCGGTTGCCCGAAAATTGCGGGCCACTTTCGACATTCAGCCACCGTGTGTCGAAAACTGGAGTGCTAGCGAATACTCCTGAACCTGCCCTGCCATCAGCTGAAGCAAGAGGTGGTAACGAGGTGGAATTTAACACTCTATATGCTTCAGAGGATGGAGGAGCAGAAAAAGCCCATTCAAGCCTATACATCCACCTATAATATAGGCAAAGGAGGGAGAATGCACCTGACTCAAGCGCAGTGGGGAATGATTTCTGAACAGCAGCAGGCACTCCAACGGTGACACAGGAGGTAGCGGCACACCTACGGACTGGGGTGCAGACACTTGGAGACAGGGTAACGGCAGTCGGCAGACTAAAGTCGTCAGCAAGATGTTGAAGCTGGAATTCAATACTGGAACAAGGCAATACCCACTGGACAGATGATTTTGTTGAGTCCTCTATAATCAATGCATGGACGTAAGGAGCCGTCCTTTTTTGCCACAAAGAAGAATCCTGCTCCTACTGGTGATTTTGAGGGACGAATAAACCCTTTGCTTAGGTTCTCCTGAATATAGTCTTCCATGGCTTTAGTTTCTGGCAAAGAAAGAGCATATAATCTATCCTTAGGTAATTTATCTTCGGATACCAGACTGATGGCACAGTCGTAAGGTCGATGGGGGGGAAGAGTATCCGCCTCTTTCTTGGAGAAGACATCCGCAAATGAATGATATGGAGTCGGTAGCCCCTCTGGTATAACTTGAGAGCATCGCACTGGCAAGGACAGACATCTTCCTGTACATTCTGTTCCCCACTGTAAGAGTACTCCTGTCTTCCAGCAGATGGATGGATTATGGGATTTCAACCATGGAAGCCATAGGACTATGGAGGCCATGGGGCAATTTACAAGGAGGAAAATAATCTTCTCCGAATGCAGAAGACCAGTAGTTAAATGAACAAGAGGAGTTTGCTGAGACACTTGCCCACTGAGGAGGGGGTTACCGTCAAGGCCACAAATAGTCACAGAAGGCTTCATCTTTAGTATAGGAATGTTCCAGGACCGGGCGAAAGAGATATCCATAAAGTTGGCAGATGCACCACAATCAACAAAAGCCTTGACTGCAACTTGCTGAGTAGGTAGACTAATTTGAACTGGAAGCAAGACTGAATTTTTTGGAGAGATTCCAGCCAGACCCAGGAGTAACTCCCCTTTTACCCCTGGGTCTTGTCTTTTCCCGACTTCAGGGTGCAAACATTAGCAAAATGACCCTTTGCTCTACAATATAAGCATAGGCCCATCAATCGCCTACGAGATTTTTCCTGAGCAGAAAGACGAAAGGCCCCAATCTGCATGGGTTCACTGGAATCTTCGGCTTCTTCCAAGGCTACTGCTGAGGGAGATGGTGACCCTCCACCTTTCTCCATCCTCCGTTCCCTGATCCGACAATCTACTCGAATTGCTAACTGAATGAGCTTGTCCAGGGTTTCAGGAGTAGGATACTGGACAAGGTAGTCTTTAATTTGCTCAGTGAGGCCTAAGCGGAACTGACTTCGGAGGGCTGGGTCATTCCAACCACTATCACCTGCCCATCTGCGAAACTCAGTGCAGTATACCTCGGCCGTGTTTTTCCCTTGTCTCAGGGCTCGTAAGTGAGCCTCTGCAGAAGCTGCTCGGTCCGGGTCATCATAAAGAATTCCTAGGGCGCTAAAAAAGGCATCCACTGTGTGCAAGGCGGGATTCTCCGTTTTCAATCCGAACGCCTAGGACTGGGGTTCCCCCTGCAGGAGGGAGATGATGATACCTACTCGCTGAGCCTCAGAACCAGACGATAATGGCCGGAGTCTGAAATATAGCTTGCAGCTATCACGGAAATTCTGGAACTGTTTCCGGTCACCTGTAAACCGATCTGGAAGATGCAGCTTTGGTTCAGGACCAGGAGCTCTGGTTACAACCAATGACCTGCTAGTTTCTTCCTGGGTGGAAACTCGGAGCTTTAGATCTTGCAGTTGCTGCGTCAAATTTTGTATTTGACCAGCCAAGATTTGAGCCGGATTTTTCTGTGACGGGTCCATGCCCAGGAAGTGGTGGGCCAGTTATAATGTCAGGAACTGGTGCAGAATCCAGAATTCGGGATCAGGTACCAAGTGGTTGACGTTACCCAGAACAGAGGCGCGGAGTCTAACACGCCGGAAGGTTTTCACCAGGGAACCCCGCAAGGGGATATGGGCTTCGCGGCTTCCGACGTGCAGGTCGCGGCCCCCTGTCTGGGTCACTTGATACCTGAACTGGACTAGAGTTATGGTAGAGGTGTTGTATATGATCAGCCGCAGGGATACACAGGAACAAACAGGAACTGGAGAAGGTGGCAGGGTGCACACGGCCAGATGGTACGCTGGGGCTGTGGAGATGGAACAGCAGCAGGCACTCCAGGGGTGACACAGGAGGTAGCGGCACACGGACGGACTGGGGTGCAGACACTTGGAGACAGGGTAACGGCAGTCGGCAGACTAAAGTCGTCAGCAAGATGTTGAAGCTGGAATTCAATACTGGAACAAGGCAATACCCACAGGACAGATGAACTGAGACCAGAGAGGAACCAGAGAGCAGAACACCACATGGAGTAGCTATAACTGGCAAAGCTTCTTGGGATTGAGAGGCTTAAAAGAACAGGCTGGACCAATCAGTTGTGAGCACCAGACAGGCCCCCAGTAATTGATATAACATGCAGTGCAGACTGAGCAGGCTGACAAGCTGAATAGTAGTTTTCAGGTAACGAGCTGTAATTACAGAATCCAGACACCTGTGAAGTCAGTTGCTGAGTGCAGGAGCAAAGGCACTGGGAGACAACTATGCAGGAGCTAGCTGTGACCTGTAGTTCCACAAACTGAAGCAAAGGTAATTATAACAATAACAAAACATGAGTGCTCAGGATTGTAACAGTACACCCCTTGAAGAGGGGTTAAGAACCCCTAGAACCAGGCTTATCCGGAAATTCACAGAAGAAAGACCTCTTAAGTCTGGTTGCATGAAGAAACCGCTCTGGTACCCAGGTTCTCTCTTCCGGACCGTAACCCTTCCAATGCACGAGGAAATGAACTTGACCCCTCCTGAACTTGGAATCCAGAATCTTTTCCACAACAAACTCCTTGTGACCTTGGACTAACACAGTGGCAGGCCTTCTGGAAGGAGATCTTCTAAATCTCTGGGACACAAATGCTGGTTTCAACAAGGAACAGTGGAAAGTGTTATTGATCTTAAGTGATTTTGGTAAAAGGAGTCGAAAGGCTACTGGATTAATCTGTCTAATAATCCGGAATGGACCAATGAACCTAGGCCCAAATTTTTGAGAGGGCTGGCGTAACTTGATATTTCGAGTGGACAGCCACACCATGTCACCCACTTTAAAAGTACAAGGTCTTCGTCGTCTGTCAGCAAATTGTTTGGAACGAACATAGACTTGGTTGAGTGCCAGACGTACTCTCCTCCAAATTTTCCTCAGACGAGCTACAGGATCAAGGGAAGAAGTATGTTGCTGCAGGATGTCAAAAGCGTTAGACCTAGGATGGAACCCAGAGAGACAAAAGAAGGGTGACATGGATGAAGAAGAGTGACTGGAATTATTATATGCAAATTCAGCAAATGCCAGATGGTCCACCCAATCGTTATGGTACTTGGAAACATAACAACGGAGATACTGTTCAAGAGACTGGTTTACTCGCTCAGTCTGTCCATTGGATTGCGGATGATAACCAGAGGACAGACTAAGATTAATATCCAAGGCTGAACAGAAAGCTCGCCAGAATTGAGCAATAAACTGAGTTCCTCTGTCGGAGACGATGTCCTGTGGTAATCCATGTAATTTAAAGATATGTTGGATAAACAAGGTTGCCAATTCCCTGGCACTGGGGAGCTTGCGAAGAGGAACAAAGTGAGCCATCTTACTGAACCGGTCTACCACAACCCAAATGGTATTGTACCCCAATGACTTGGGAAGATCAACCACAAAGTCCATAGAAATATGGGACCAAGGTCTTGAGGGAACCGTAAGAGGCGTAAGATGTCCCATGGGAGCTTTACAAGGAGTTTTATGTTGAGCACAGATCTCACAAGCAAGAATGAACTCTCTAACATCTTGATACATAGAAGGCCACCAAACTGAGCGAGACAATAAATCCAGAGTCTTAGAAATCCCTGGATGCCCAGAGATTCTTTTTACATGAAATTCAGATAAAACTGCTTTCCTGTACTCTTTAGGGACAAAGAGGAGTCCTGAGGGAGTCCCCATGGGTGCAAGAGACTGTTTGGCTTGAATCTGGGAGACTAAATCTTGAGCAAGACCAGCATGGATATTGGAAACAGGAATAATTGGTTCAGAAGAGCAGGATGAATTTTGAATTGGAAGGAAGCTTCGTGACAAGGCATCTGCTTTAAGATTCTTCGATCCTGGCCGATAGGAGATCACATAGTTGAATCTAGTGAAGAATAATGCCCATCGTGCCTGTCTTGGATTCAGTCTCTTGGCTGACTCAATATAGGATAAGTTTTTATGGTCAGTGAGGATTGTAATCACGTGTCTCGCCCCTTCCAACCAGTGCCTCCATTCTTCTAGAGCCCACTTGATAGCAAGCAGTTCACGATTTCCAACATCATAGTTGGCTTCGGCAGGAGAGAACTTTCTGGACAGAAAAGAGCACGGGTGAAGTTTAGAATCCACTGGATCTTTCTGTGATAGGACTGCTCTCACTCCCACTTCAGAAGCATCCACTTCCATAACAAAAGGCAGGTCAGGATTTGGATGACTAAGAACAGGTGCAGATATAAAGGCTTTTTTTAACTTGAGAAAAGCTTGTAGAGCTGAAGGTGACCAATGTGACGGATCCGCACCTTTCTTGGTCAAAGCAACAATAGGTGCAACAATGTCTGAAAATGAACGAATAAATCTCCTGTAATAATTAGCGAACCCAAGAAAGCGTTGTATAGCTTTAAGGTTAGTAGGTTGTGCCCAATCTTGAATTGCTTGAAGCTTACTGGGATCCATGGAGAACCCCTTGGGAGAGATGATGTATCCTAAGAAAGCGACTTCCTTCACTTCGAATTCACATTTTTTCTAACTTGGCGTATAGATGGTGCTCCCGGAGCTTTTGCAACACCATCTGGACATGGACTCGATGCTGCTCCAGTGACCGTGAATATATCATGATGTCATCCAAGTAGACCACAACAAATTTTCCCAGGAATTCTCGGAGCACATCATTGATAAAATCTTGGAAGACGGCAGGAGCATTTGACAATCCAAATGGCATAACAAGGTATTCATAATGCCCAGAATGAGTGTTGAAGGCCGTCTTCCACTCGTCACCGGCCTTAATTCGTATGAGGTTATATGCCCCCCGAAGATCAATTTTAGAGAAGATTTCCGCCATCCGGAGTTGATCAAACAACACGGAAATCAAAGGCAAAGGATAAGAATTCTTAACAGTGATTTTGTTGAGTCCTCTATAATCAATGCATGGACGTAAGGAGCCGTCCTTTTTTGCCACAAAGAAGAATCCTGCTCCTACTGGTGATTTTGAGGGACGAATAAACCCTTTGCTTAGGTTCTCCTGAATATAGTCTTCCATGGCTTTAGTTTCTGGCAAAGAAAGAGCATATAATCTATCCTTAGGTAATTTATCTTCGGATACCAGACTGATGGCACAGTCGTAAGGTCGATGGGGGGGAAGAGTATCCGCCTCTTTCTTGGAGAAGACATCCGCAAATGAATGATATGGAGTCGGTAGCCCCTCTGGTATAACTTGAGAGCATCGCACTGGCAAGGACAGACATCTTCCTGTACATTCTGTTCCCCACTGTAAGAGTTCTCCTGTCTTCCAGCAGATGGATGGATTATGGGATTTCAACCATGGAAGCCCTAGGACTATGGAGGCCATGGGGCAATTGACAAGGAGGAAAATAATCTTCTCCGAATGCAGAAGACCAGTAGTTAAATGAACAAGAGGAGTTTGCTGAGACACTTGCCCACTGAGGAGGGGGTTACCGTCAAGGCCACAAATAGTCACAGAAGGCTTCATCTTTAGTATAGGAATGTTCCAGGACCGGGCGAAAGAGATACCCATAAAGTTGGCAGCTGCATCACAATCAACAAAAGCCTTGACTGCAACTTGCTGAGTAGGTAGACTAATTTGAACTGGAAGCAAGACTGAATTTTTTGGAGAGATTCCAGCCAGACCCAGGAGTAACTCCCCTTTTACCCCTGGGTCTTGTCTTTTCCCGACTTCAGGGTGCAAACATTAGCAAAATGACCCTTTGCTCTACAATATAAGCATAGGCCCATCAATCGCCTACGAGATTTTTCCTGAGCAGTGATAAAGCCTTTTGATTTACCCTATATTAAACACTATAAAAGGTTAAGAGACACAGTACGCAATTGGCGCACGAGGTACCGTAAGGGTACGCCCTTAGCGTAGCAGACGCTGTATCGGGAGCGAGCCGCTCGAGCGACACAAACGCTCGCGAGAATACGCTGTTAGTATCAAGCACACCATAGGCTGCCGATTACCGTAATGATACGCTACCAGCGTAGCGGACGCTCGAGACCACGAGGAGATCACAAGCGGCGCTGACGCTCACAGAATTACACCTTAATAACTATACCTTAAAGAATGTACATATACTGTAAACCTTTATGCAGTGATAATGTGTAGATGCAACGCAATGTAACCTTGTTAGTTTAAAAGCTGTATGAGCGACTGAGACGCTCAGAGAACCCTTAGAAATATAATAAACACTCAAATACCGGTCTAAGGTTCTAACACCTTTAAGAGAGAGAATGAACGTTCAATTGCAAAAGAATATACAGTACAGTTTATACACTACCAGGCTAACATAAATATCTTACAGAATTACTACACGTTAAAATACAATAGCAACACTATTACTTTTAAGGGGAAGGAGAGAGTGAATGGCTTACAACAAATAGGAGGTAAAATGGCTGCAGAGAACTTACGCACAAGGGGAAACGATCGCATGCGCCTTCCTGGATATCCAGCTCCCGATTATCAGTGATGAGAACCGTTGAGAAGAGTAGAATGGAGCTGGCCCAGGTCGGCTTGTCTTTATATACACTTACACACAGTACAGTACAATGGTCCCTATATTCTTATTGTTCATTGGACACAGGAATCCGTCTCCGCATTATAACAAAAGGTCATAGGTTGGTTCATACAGGTGGGCTGTGACTATTTCAAACTGCTCAAGTGGGAGGGAAACTCAGGTTTCCCGCCGCATGGGTAATAAACTGCAAATATAGTAAATGTCCATAAACGTCTTATAGTCATAACTATACCCACGAGCGATTAATCCGTTTCTAACCAACACCGGAATATTGCTAATTATATACCCTTCCGATGGATACTAAACACCACTGTGTAACCCCTGTCTGACCCTTCGTATCAAACAAAGAGGGATCTCTTTGTCTCTGAACATGCTACATTAACTAAACTTTCAGATTCTATCAACGGGACCATAATCTACAAAAATACATTATATACTAAAATATGTAACGATTGAGTCGCCCGCTAGACGCACACAAACTCTACCGTAAATGCGCATACCGTGCGCCTGCGAGTGCACGCGACTGTGAGTATACGCACGCACGGGAGAGCTCATGCACGTGCAGCGGGCACACGCATGAGGTGCATATATGGCAATGTGCAGCGTGATATTTTTCTGACTTTGACAGTCCACCCTTTGGCAGTCACCAATAACTGCCACTTCCTAAAACAGTTCAAAAAGAGAAAAATATATGTCATGTATAATACATTTCTATGATTGGGTAAGGGAGAAGAGAAGAAGGTGGGAAAAAGGTATGACCTAGTGAGATAGTAGAAGCATGTATGTATGAGTCCATGTTTGAGGGGTCATGTATCATCGTGCCGTACGTGTTTTAAATCAAGCTTAGAGGTATTGCGAAGTATACATTTGAATTCCTTCTTATCCCGTGGTACGGGTCTGTGGATGGGCTGTCAAACTTTACCGAGCTCTTTTCGGCTTTTGGTTGCAACAAAATGGGGAGCACATTTTAGTTGATGATACATGAATGGGGGGATGTGTGAGTGCTGATATCTGTGCCTATATTCCCTATCGACTATGTGTGTCATTACCTGAAGGTTGTAGAGATGAAGATAAGGAGCAATTATGGTAAATGCAGTCATAAACTATGTGAGTTTAATATACATTTGTTGATTGAAGTCTTGTCTGGTGTCTTGTCTTGATGTACATGTTGACTGTAGTCTCCTGATGCTTTTGCTATAATTGCTTGAGCAAAAAGCTTTCTCAATGTCCATAGACTTACAAAAGTGTTGGGCTATCGTAAAATTTTAAAATCGCTAGGGATATTGGGGGTCTATGGCATTGTCCATCAATGGTCTGTGTAAAAGGTTGTCAAATTCTTCTTCCAAGCGGATGTCTTTGTACCTTGGTGGAAAACAAAGGAGAAACGGGTGAAAGAAACGGACCGTGGAATCACATTTTCATCACAACATTGTCTCAATGGTTGGGTCGTAAATCAAATCAGTCGTTGTTATTTCAGTATCTTCACTTCTTAAACTCATCACTCGGGCGCTACGTTTACACTTTGTTAAAACCCGAACGCATCTAAATATCAGACCGACCAATATGATGACACCCAGAATACACAAAAGAAATTTGCCTACATCCATGATAATACCTTGGGCCCATTCTCCTAAACCAGAGAACCAATTTCGTGGGTTCAACCATGACACCCAACCGGTCAGCTCATTACCCACGGCAGTAAGGGTGAGATTGTGTTTCCTTCGGAACTCCCATTTTAATTGCAAAATGTCATCCATCTTTTGGTCTATGACCTCGGCTGGGTCCTCAGTGCTGTTTGTAATATACGTGCAGCACTTTATTCCATACTGAGTCGCTAGGGTAACACAATACCCACCTGTCACAGCCGTGAGATAATTGAGAATCATCCTATGCTGAACCAGTTCTGTTTTGTAGGCTTGTAACTCTCTCCCAGTATACCTGAATGTGTCATCATACATTTCAGTGATATTGTCTAATAAATTTGCAAGCGCAGATATATATTTATAATTTATCACTCCTCTGGCGGTACGAGTGATATCTAACGCGATTAGGAATTGAATCCCGGTGGATTCATGGATCAGGTCAGAAGCCGGATGCTCTGTTCTTTCTATCTGGTGCCGTTTAACGATGTGCTCGTAATGAGTGTGAGTATAAGGAGCTGGGGCACTGCGGTGAATATCTTTCATTTTGGTATGTGATACAGTCATTACCTCAGGCAATACTTTTCCAATATAACACAATCCCTCTGAGTTTGGGGCAAGCCACTTATACGCCTTTCTCCCGCATATGAAATATGCATCATCGGGGAGAACATATGGGACTGAATATGTTAGAACCATGTTACACATCTTCCATGTGAACCCTCCTAACCCTAATTCTCCCATCTGTCTAGTACACGTATCCGGTTGTATGATATGTGCACAGTATCCTGGTGATACTTCTCCAACTCTTATGGTCCTACTTCCTAGGGTATACCTATATCGGAAATATTTTCCACTATCGGCTATGTGGCGTATAAGCTCTGTATCTGTAGGCATTCTATCGGCTCTATATGAAAAGGTCATGGTTTTGTTATTCCATGACACTTCCCAATTTCCCGGCTTTCGGGGATTGGAAATGTTAAAACACACTAAGGACCTATCCACATGGTATTGGTGGAGCTTCAAACTAGGAGGACTAGAGATGTTAAACCTCTTGTCCACCGGCCTCCCACCACTTAACTCAAGTACCTCCCCTATCGTTAAAGGAAATGGTACTAGTCCTGACTTGCTGTGACCTTGAGGTACTTGAGAGCATACCCAGCAGTCTGTTTGGTTTAACACCTTACCCACTAATGAGTGATAGTCACCCAATGGATGCCGGTCCATGTTAATGTTAAAACTGGACTGACATTTCTTGATGCACCCATCCTCAACTAAGTTATCACAATGCCTACAGATGCAATTTTCTTCAGCTAACAATCCTTCACAGTTCCTTCTATGGTCAATGCTACCAGATCGTTTTCTGATACTCGCCTTTGCTTGGTGATTATGTTGTTCTTGGAAATCTACGCCTCCATCTCTGTCATCAGAACCCATTCCAGAACCTCTCCCGACCTCCATGGTACTCTCGCCGGAACAGACTGCTCTGGTCAACATCATGGTCAACAGGAAAATCCGGATCACAGTCTCTTGGGGCAAGTCCATCTTATAGGAGGAAATGGAGAAAAATGAGAAGGGGGAAAGAAATAATTTAGGGAGATGGGATGGGAGGTGGAGAAAAACAATAAAAGGGAACAGGGGATCGACAACTGCCTCTGATCTTATTATTTCTCAATGCTCAGGTGCCGTCTCAATCTTCCTGAAACAGACACCCCAGTGATACAACTTCCTCTACCGTCTGTTCTTTATCACGAGACCTCTCTGGATCAGCAACCTTCTTACAATGGGACGAATGAACCCAAGTCTCTCTCTCGGCAACCTTCAATGCTGTCGTGCTAATCAATAAGACTTGGTATGGTCCTTCCCATCTGTCAATAAGGCAACCTGAGCGTAGAAAATTCTGTATCATTACATAATCCCCAGGTTCAATGTCATGACAATTACTATCTGGCAGATCAGGAATCACCAACTTCAAATTATCATTCTGATTCCTTAGCTGTTTACTCATCTTAACCAAGTACTTTATAGTCACTTCATTGTTACACTTCAAATCATCCTGAGGGTTAATCATAACATACGGTTGTCGACCAAACAGAATTTCAAAGGGGGACAGATTAAGAGGGGACCTGGGAGTGGTTCTGATGCTGTATAGTACAATGGGCAAAGCTTCTGGCCATGTCAATCCTGTTTCTGCCATAACTTTGCTCAATTTATTTTTAATAGTGCTGTTCACTCTTTCTACCTTTGCACTCGCCTGGGGGCGGTACGGAGTGTGCAGCTTACTATTAATTCCCATCAACTTACACATTCCTTGAAAGACATCACCTGTAAAATGGGTACCCCTATCACTTTCAATTATTCTGGGGATACTGTATCTACACACAAATTCCTGCACAATTTTCTTAGCAGTAAACATAGCGGTATTTGTGGCCGCAGGAAATGCTTCGACCCAATTTGAAAACACATCTATACAAACTAGTACATACTTCAAATTTCGACAAGGGGGTAATTGTATGAAATCAATCTGTATTACTTGAAAAGGGCCGTCTGTTGGTGGGATATGAGATGGTTCTGTTGGTATTGCTTTTCCGATATTCTTCCTCAAGCAGGTGAGGCATGTCATTGCTCTCTTACCTGCATGGGAAGAAAATCCTGGGGCGCACCAATAAGCTCTTACTAGCTTACACATCCCTTCTTTGCCCAGATGAGTCAGCCCGTGTGCTGCTTCCGCTAGACTTGGAAGGTATGATCTTGGTGCCACTGGTTTACCCTGTCCATCTGTCCAGAGTCCTGAGGACTCCTGGCCATATCCTTTTAACCTCCAGACTGCCTTTTCCTGTGGGGAACACAAATTTTGCATTTCACACAATTTCTGTGTGTTAACAGTATTAAATACCATCAGTTGTGTGATGTCTGTCTGTCTGGGGGTACCAGCTGCTAACTTAGCAGCTTCGTCTGCTCGGCTGTTACCAAGTGATATTGGGTCTTGGCTATATGTATGTGCTTTACACTTGATAACAGCCACTCTGTCGGGTTCCTGTATCGCTGCTAGAAGCCTTTTGATGTGAGCTGCATGCGCTACCGGTGTACCAGCTGCCGTCATGAAATTTCTGAGGCGCCATAGGGCTCCGAAATCATGTACTACCCCGAAGGCGTACCTAGAATCTGTGTAGATATTGGCTGACTTTCCCTTAGCCAATTCACATGCTCTGGTTAGGGCAACCAGTTCAGCAACCTGGGCTGAGTGAGGTGGGCCTAGCGGTTCTGCTTCTATGGTGCCTTGGTCATCTACGACTGCGTATCCAGTACACAAGTCTCCCGAGTCCGTCTGTCTGTGACAACTACCGTCAGTGTAGAAAGTAAAATCTACATCTTCCAGTGGGTTGTCACTGATGTCAGGCCTTGCCGTGAAATTTTGGGTCAAATATTCCATACAATCATGCATGTCTTTTCCTGTGCTAAATCCTCCTTCACCATTACTCTCATCCTCCACCCTTTGTGCCTGTCCAGGCACACCTGGGAGATACGTTGCAGGATTTAATGCGCTGCATCTCTTTATGGTGATGTTTACGGGGGCCATCAATGCCAATTCCCATCTTGTAAACTGCGCTGATGAGACGTGTCTGGTTTGGGCAGAATTTAGCAAGGCTGACACTGCATGTGGCGTGTGGATTGTGAGGTTGTGTCCTAGCACTACATCTTCGCTTTTTGTTACAAGCAATGCTATTGCAGCAACACTTCGCAAGCATGTGGGGAGGGATCGCGCTACCGTGTCTAGCTGAGCGCTGTAGTATGCTACCGGCCTGCTGGCATCACCGTGCTTTTGGGTTAGGACGCCTGCCGCGCAACCAGCACTTTCTGTTCCGTACAGCTCAAAGGGTTTCCCATAGTCTGGCATACCTAATGCTGGTGCCTGCGTTAGGCACTGTTTAAGTCTCTCAAATGCCCTCTCAGATTCGTCTGTATGCGAAATCCGATCAGGTTTGTTTGATGAGACCATCTCCTGTAAAGGTAATGCTAGTATGGAAAAACCTGGGATCCAGTTACGGCAATACCCACACATTCCTAAAAACGTTCTGATCTGTTGCTGGGTTTGTGGCAGAGTCATGTCTCGAATTGCTTGAATTCTATCAGCGGTCAGGTGTCTCAGTCCTTGTGTCAGACAGTGTCCCAAATATTTTACCTTAGTCCGGCATAATTGCAACTTATCTTTTGAAACCTTGTGTCCGGTTTCTGAGAGATGAATCAGGAGTTGTTTCGTATCTCTCAGGGACGATTCGAGTGAATCAGAACACAGAAGTAGATCGTCTACATACTGTATTAGTATTGATCCACTCTCAGGTTGAAAAGACTGTAAACAATCATGTAAGGCTTGTGAGAAAATACTTGGACTGTCAATGAAACCTTGTGGTAAGCGAGTCCAGGTGTATTGAACTCTGTATGTGAACGCAAACAAATATTGGCTGTCAGGGTGCAGAGGTACCGAGAAGAAGGCGGAGCAGAGGTCAATTACAGTGAAAAATTTCGCAGTGGGAGAGATTTGCATAAGGATGACAGCTGGATTTGGCACTACGGGGAACTGACTCTCAACTATTTTGTTAATCCCCCTTAGATCCTGCACTAGCCTGTAACCCCTCCCCCCACTCTTTTTAACAGGGAAGATGGGACTATTGGCAGTGCTGGATGTTCTTACCAGAATGCCCTGTTGTAGCAAGCGCTCTATTACGGGGTACACTCCTAACTCCACCTCTGGCTTCAGAGGGTATTGTGGGATTTTTGGAGCTATCCTACCATCTTTTACTTGCACAACTACTGGAGCTACGTTTGCCATTAATCCCGTGTCTTGTCCATCTTTAGTCCAAAGTGACTCTGGTATTTGGGATGTCATTTCTTCTACCTGGGATGGACTCCTATTTATCATAACAGTATGTGACATTAATTTTGATGGGGAGTCTAGCATATCTTGCACTTCCTGAGCGTGGTTCTCAGGTATGTCTAGGAACACACCTTCAGGAGTGCAATATATGACGCACCCCATTTTACACAGTAAATCTCTTCCCAGGAGATTAGTCGGTGCCGATGCAGCCAGCAAAATGGAATGCTTGGTATGCAACGGCCCTATTGTAATCTCTGCTGGTTTGCTAACAGGGTAGTGCTGTACTACACCCGTTACTCCCATGGCTGGAATTGTCTTACCAGTGGTTCTCATGCCCACTGTCGAATTTATCACTGATTTGGCCGCCCCCGTATCTACAAGGAAATTTAATGGTTTACCAGCTACATCAATTGTGACCTCGGGTTCACTTCCAAGACTCGCAATTAATTTCACTGGCTGCAGATTACAGGTATGGCCACACCCCTATTGGGTATGGTGACCTCCCTGAATCGCACTGGCAGCAATTACTTGTGGTGGGGGTAGATGGGAACTATCAGATTTGCCAGTCTCTTCTTGGGGGATACCTTTTTGTTTCCCCTGCATGTGGCTCATAGCTCTGCTTCTGCGGTCCTTGATCCCAATGTCTCGTATCGGGTCGTTGTCTAGGGGGTTGATATGAATTTTGTATTTGTCTTGTTTTACAATCACGTGCCATGTGTCCCTCTCTGTGGCAACAATAAAATTTTATACCTCTTGACTTACCCACAGGGGTCACAGTTCTGGGCTGAGGTGGCCTGGTAGTAAGGGCCTGTATGCTCACAGCCATTAGCTTATCACTCTGTGACTCCCTGTGTCTGATGATATTCCGATCATGCCCAGCAGCAGCCTCTCCCAATGCATCCACCGACATACCTCTCCAATCAGGCCTAGTGGTTTGTATTCTATTCCTTAAAACCTCTTTTAACCCATCCATTAATACAGAGACAGCTACTTCCCTGTGATGTACATTAGTTTTAATGTCATCTATACCAGTGTACCTAGCCATATCCTGCAGAGCCCGGTGAAAATACTCTGGTGTGGATTCACCTTCTTTTTGTTTTATTGTAAAGATTTTATTCCACTTTACTACTGCAGGAAAATATACTCCTAACTGTAAGTTGATTCTCTTTACATTATCCTGATTATACTCGTCTGTTAGTGGTACTTCCTCATCTAACTTGCAATCAGCGATAAACTTTAACGAATCAACATTGGGGGGTAAACATGCCCTCAAAACTGTCCTCCAGTCTTTGTTATTTGGCTCTGCAGAATTTCCTAGCTCTCTAATATACTTTTGACATGCAACTAAATCTTTCCTAGGATCAGGGAATTCAGACATCATTGATCTTAATTCTGCTCGGGAAAAGGGACAGTGCATGGCGATGTTCCTGACAGGAGTTGCTCCTGAGGCTTCAGTTTTCCCATTTGGCACTGCTATTACCCTAACGGGATTAAGTCCAATAACATCATTCTGAGTAGATTCTACAACATGTGGTGAAATGGTTTCAGCATAGTGTATGGTGCCGTACTTACCAGTCGATACGACCTCACCTGTCCCTCCGCTAGGGGCCTTTGCTACTAATCTTACGGGTTGGGTCGTGCCCACTGCTGTTTCTGATATGGTGGCTGCTAGGGAGAGTGCTGATATTGTTGTGGGCTCATCCTCTTGGTCACAATCCTGGGGAAAGTTCAAAACAGGGTACAACTTGCACGGATTAGTGTTAGCATTAATTACTTTAGTTACATTATCTTTAACTTCTATACATTTATCATAACCTTGTGTGCCATTCTCTGCAACCAATTTCTCTCCAGGTATGTATGGTGGTGGGGGTGCAGTGGCTATCAGTTTCCTGATAGGGTTAGATCCAGTGGCTTGCGCCAACCCCCTTTGTATTTCGACTTCCTGTTGCCACAATGTTAAATAGTCATAATGTCTAATACGCCTTTTTGAAGATTTAATCAGGCAAACTCTTCTCCTTAAATTCTGTAATACTTCTGGGTTAAAACTACCTACCCGGGGAAACTTCTCCCCGTCATGCACAGTCATCCTTTCCCATTCATTGCACAACATCTCTGTGTGATGACCATATTTCTCACACATGATATACCTTGCCGACCCGATTGGTCGGTTTACCAAATCAACCTGAACCTCGGTTGATCGCCCCTTACCTGAACAACTGGCCCCCATCTTTGCACGTGCTGCTTTCACTACCTCTGACTTCAAATCAGGGTCTTCGGCAACCCTTACAAAAACCAAGATGTCCGGGGTAAGGCTGCGGTGGGGGTTTTGCCTCGAGGTCCGCCCACTTAACTCCCGCCCACGCTGGCCAATACGGCGACCAAAGTTCCCAGAGGTTCCGTACCCAACCTAGGGCACCTATGAACGTCTACTTGCTCGGGCGTGTGGAAGTATGCTATCCTCCCCAGCAAGTATCAGTCGTTGGAATGTCCCTGAGTGATCAGGCTACTTCCCTTAAAATAAAAAAATTACACAAATCACGTTAACAATGTGCAAGTAGCGTTCTTATGAATATTCAAGACACGCTAATGCACACAATCACATGCGGTACAATCGTATCTGCACACAAGCAACTAATCTTATGTGCGGAACGATCAGTGGAATCGAAAATTTCGGCTGCGAATTCCTTCAGCAATGAGCTTTGTTGGCCTATATGGGTCTTGCACCAACCCTCTTCGGTTGTGCTCTCTACTTCTAGTCTGCTGTACCTGAACCTCCTGGTCCTTGACCTCCTGGTCTGTTATGTACAGCAGACTCTACTGCTCATTAATATGTCGAGACTAACAAGGGACGCCTCCCAAGCCACCCCACGCTATCACTCTCGCTGGTGTACCTCTTTCTACTGGCCTATGGTTCCCACGTTCGTAAAAAAAGAGAAATCTTATATATACACACTCTTACATTCGAACACTCTTATTTCGGTACAGAATTCCTTTCATTCAGTAATAGTCTAACCCAGAAGAATTGCAACAGAGAAGGTTTTTTTTCTTTTAACTTTAACTTTTGGATTTGAGATAGATTTGCGTTATTATCGCGTTACTTCCTTATCGCCTACTAAAACAATACTATCGTGCGGTTTGTATTATGTGGGCGTATCCGTATGCTCCGTTGCGTAATATACGCTCCGTGCGTCGACCCTTGCGTTGCGTACGCCCTGCCCTTGTAAGGACACGTGTACACAGACCAAGTACGTCCACAGTAACACACTACACGTTTATCAATGTAAATGATCTTTAAGTGTAATCATTTACTGGACACCACCCAAATCTCCCTTGTATTTCTAGGCGAGACTGTGTGCGTGCCTTTTACAATTATTCCCTTAAATATTACTTTTTATCTTTTAACTATTAATAACAACAAATCTCTCAGCACGTTATCACTGGTATGTGGCAATCAGGAGAATGATATACGGACAAATACTACTAAACAAGAAATACAGGTGTGTGTGCTTATGCGTACGTACGCAAAACAGAAACTAAACAGTTTTAAAAGACAATAACGTACTGTTCTTACCTTCCGGTTCCGGATTCCCTCAGCACTCCTTACTAAGCGAAGCAGACGCTTATCTGGTCAGCACTGCGAGGGATACCACCTTCCCGCCCTTTGCTGACCGATAACGTCTGCTAAAGTTACCTAGTGCAGATATGTGAAGAGCGGAGGAGCCCCCAATTGATAAAGCCTTTTGATTTACCCTATATTAAACACTATAAAAGGTTAAGAGACACACTACGCAATTGGCGCACGAGGTACCGTAAGGGTACGCCCTTAGCGTAGCGGACGCTGTATCGGGAGCGAGCCGCTCGAGCGACACAAACGCTCGCGAGAATACGCTGTTAGTATCAAGCACACCATAGGCTGCCGATTACCGTAATGATAGGCTACCAGCGTAGCGGACGCTCGAGACCACGAGGAGATCACAAGCGGCGCTGATGCTCACAGAATTACACCTTAATAACTATACCTTAAAGAATGTACATATACTGTAAACCTTTATGCAGTGATAATGTGTAGATGCAACGCAATGTAACCTTGTTAGTTTAAAAGCTGTATGAGCGACTGAGACGCTCAGAGAACCCTTAGAAATATAATAAACACTCAAATACCGGTCTAAGGTTCTAACACCTTTAAGAGAGAGAATGAACGTTCAATTGCAAAATAATATACAGTACAGTTTATACACTACCAGGCTAACATAAATATCTAACAGAATTACTACACGTTAAAATACAATAGCAACACTATTACTTTTAAGGGGAAGGAGAGAGTGAATGGCTTACAACAAATAGGAGGTAAAATGGCAGAGAACTTACGCACAAGGGGAAACGATCGCATGCGCCTTCCTGGATATCCAGCTCCCGATTATCAGTGATGAGAACCGTTGAGAAGAGTAGAATGGAGCTGGCCCAGGTCGGCTTGTCTTTATATACACTTACACACAGTACAGTACAATGGTCCCTATATTCTTATTGTTCATTGGACACAGGAATCCGTCTCCGCATTATAACAAAAGGTCATAGGTTGGTTCATACAGGTGGGCTGTGACTATTTCAAACTGCTCAAGTGGGAGGGAAACTCAGGTTTCCCGCCGCATGGGTAATAAACTGCAAATATAGTAAATGTCCATAAACGTCTTATAGTCATAACTATACGCACGAGCGATTAATCCGTTTCTAACCAACACCGGAATATTGCTAATTATATACCCTTCCGATGGATACTAAACACCACTGTGTAACCCCTGTCTGACCCTTCGTATCAAACAAAGAGGGATCTCTTTGTCTCTGAACATGCTACATTAACTAAACTTTCAGATTCTATCAACGGGACCATAATCTACAAAAATACATTATATACTAAAATATGTAACGATTGAGTCGCCCGCTAGATGCACACAAACTCTACCGTAAATGCGCATACCGTGCGCCTGCGAGTGCACGCGACTGCGAGTATACGCACGCACGGGAGAGCTCATGCACGTGCAGCGGGCACACGCATGAGGTGCATATATGGCAATGTGCAGCGTGATATTTTTCTGACTTTGACAGCAGAAAGACGAAAGGCCCCAATCTGCATGGGTTCACTGGAATCTTCGGCTTCTTCCAAGGCTACTGCTGAGGGAGATGGTGACCCTCCACCTTTCTCCATCCTCCGTTCCCTGATCCGACAATCTACTCGAATTGCTAACTGCATGAGCTTGTCCAGGGTTTCAGGAGTAGGATACTGGACAAGGTAGTCTTTAATTTGCTCAGTGAGGCCTAAGCGGAACTGACTTCGGAGGGCTGGGTCATTCCAACCACTATCACCTGCCCATCTGCGAAACTCAGTGCAGTATACCTCGGCCGTGTTTTTCCCTTGTCTCAGGGCTCGTAAGTGAGCCTCTGCAGAAGCTGCTCGGTCCGGGTCATCATAAAGAATTCCTAGGGCGCTAAAAAAGGCATCCACTGTGTGCAAGGCGGGATTCTCCGTTTTCAATCCGAACGCCCAGGACAGGAGTTCCCCCTGCAGGAGGGAGATGATGATACCTATTCGCTGAGCCTCAGAACCAGACGATAATGGCCGGAGTCTGAAATATAGCTTGCAGCTATCACGGAAATTCTGGAACTGTTTCCGGTCACCTGTAAACCGATCTGGAAGATGCAGCTTTGGTTCAGGACCAGGAGCTCTGGTTACAACCAATGACCTGCTAGTTTCTTCCTGGGTGGAAACTCTGAGCTTTAGATCTTGCAGTTGCTGCGTCAAATTTTGTATTTGACCAGCCAAGATTTGAGCCGGATTTTTCTGTGACGGGTCCATGCCCAGGAAGTGGTGGACCAGTTGTAATGTCAGGAACTGGTGCAGAATCCAGAATTCGGGTACCAAGTGGTTGACGTTACCCAGAACAGAGTCGCGGAGTCTAACACGCCGGAAGGTTTTCACCAGGGAACCCCGCAAGGGGATATGGGCTTCGCGGCTTCCGACGTGCAGGTCGCGGCCCCCTGTCTGGGTCACTTGATACCTGAACTGGACTAGAGTTATGGTAGAGGTGTTGTATATAACTGGCAAAGCTTCTTGGGATTGAGAGGCTTAAAAGAACAGGCTGGACCAATCAGTTGTGAGCACCAGACAGGCCCCCAGTAATTGATATAACATGCAGCTGCAGTGCAGACTGAGCAGGCTGACAAGCTGAATAGTAGTTTTCAGGTAACGAGCTGTAATTACAGAATCCAGACACCTGTGAAGTCAGTTGCTGAGTGCAGGAGCAAAGGCACTGGGAGACAACTATGCAGGAGCTAGCTGTGACCTGTAGTTCCACAAACTGAAGCAAAGGTAATTATAACAACAACAAAACATGAGTGCTCAGGATTGTAACAACTGGAAGGAAAAAGAGGCCATTTGGATGTCCTTGCACAAACTGGCTTTATTTTACCTAAGTTGCCCCCCCTCCAGTGTATACTCCGAAAGAGTGTTTAGTGCAGCCGGTAACCTTGTCAGCGATTGGTGTAGGAGGTTACTTCCACAAAATGTGGAGAAGATGACGTTCATCAAAATGAATTATAAATTCCTCTGGGAAGACCTTTACCAGCTATTGCCTCCAGAAAGTACACAGGGACCTGTAATGGTGGATTCCAGTGGGGATGAATTAAAACTCTGTAAGGAGAAGGATGTACACACTGAAAGGTGTGAGGAATCGGAGGATGAGGTCAACATCTTGCCTCTGTAGAGCCAGTTTGAGAAAGGAGAGATTGATTGATTGCTTCTTTTTTGGTGGGGGCCCAAACAAACCAAACCAAACCAATCATTTCTGCCACAATCATGTGGCAGACCCTGCACCTCTTTTCTTCTTTGCATCATGTGCTGTTTGGGGGCTAGTTTTTTAAAGTGCCATACTGTCGGACACTGCCGTATAACTTCAGGGGTACTGCCGTATAAGTCCAGGGGTACTGCCGTATAAGTCCAGTCCAGTGGTGCTGTCTTGTGCTGCATCAGTCCAGTGGTGGTGCTTGTGCTGCCATAGGACTAGTGGTGGTGTCCTGTGCTGTAAATTATTTATTCCAAATAAAAGGGTTATATACATTACTTACATTACGATCCAAATAATTATTACAGGGTTTGACCTGTGTGGTGTAGGGGTACGCTCGCCTGTGCTGTTTATTATTATAATTCCTCCAAAAGGGTTATTATTATCCCAAATAATTTTACAGGCTTTGCCGTGTGTGTGGTTTAGGGGTACGCTCTCCAGTGTGTGCCACCAATATTGTGCATGTATTACATCTGGGCAAATTCCAGCACGTCCCATGTAGTTTGTGTCGCACACTTGTGTCGCTTAGCTTAGTCATACAGCTACCTCATTGCACCTCTTTTTATTCTTTGCATGATGTGCTGTTTTGGGCCTAGTTTTTTTAAGTGCCATCCTGTCTGCCATTGCAGTGCCACTCCTAGATGGGCCAGGTGTTTGTGCCGCACACTTGTGTCACCTAGCATAGCCATCCAGCTACCTAATTGCACCTCTTTTTATTCTTTGCATCATGTGCTGTTTTGGGCCTATTTTTTTTAAATCTGCCATCCTGTCTGCCACTGCAGTGCCACTCCTAGATGGGCCAGGTGTTTGTGCCGCACACTTGTGTCACTTAGCTTAGTCATCCAGCCACTGCGGTGCAACCTTTTGGCCTACAAACAATATTGTGAGGTGTTCAGAATAGACTGGAAATGAGTGGAAATGAATGTTATTGAGGTTAATAATACTGTAGGATCAAAATTACCCCCAAATTATGTGATT
Organism: Pseudophryne corroboree; assembly: GCF_028390025.1. Lineage (NCBI taxonomy): Eukaryota > Metazoa > Chordata > Amphibia > Anura > Myobatrachidae > Pseudophryne > Pseudophryne corroboree. The sequence continues at coordinate 150,642,129 of NC_086453.1, forward strand.
TTAGTTATTTTTATGTTTTTTTTAAAATCATCCAGATCCAAAACCAAAACACGAAAAGTGCCCGCCGCACATCTCTAATAGCTAGTGTCATCCTGAGCTAGGTATCTCTAAACCTATAGTGGCTGCAACTGCTCTTGGCAATGGAGGGATATATCATTTGCGATACCTTTGTGGTTACCCCCCAAGTAATGGGTGTTTTGGGGGATAAGCCACAGATATTTAATGATAAATGGACCCCTTAATGAGCTGACACATAGAACACCTGTGTGTTTTATCGAATATTTACACTTTTGACCTTTGCAGGTAACGTTGAAATGGACACATACTTGTCAGAAAGAGTTGCTATAGGTCCACTAATTACATAATTTTTTGGACTTTCAGCTTCAAAAGACAATTAGGTGATTAATCTCGATACCTACAGCGTAATATGAGTAACACATATGGGGCGGGATGTACGAAAGGGGAAATGCGGTAAAACCCCCATTTCTGTTTTGTTTTTTTTGCTACATTTCCATATGCACTAAGCCTTGCACGCCGGTCTTTGCTGGCATTACCCTATAGGCATCTTTCCACATCCTTCCTAAGAGGAATCCAATTGGATCCCTCCCAGCAACCCCCATGGCCACCCATGTCACTATACGCATGCAGAGACGGACTCCTGGGTCATAAACCCAGAAGTCCACTGACTGGCACTTATCACAAAAGTCAGCCCTTATTCGGAGAGCAGTCTTTTGCGGTACTACTTGAGAGAGTAAAATAGGATTTTAATTACCTACCGGTAAATCCTTTTCTCATAGTCCTTAGAGGATGCTGGGGTCCACATTAGTACCATGGGGTATAGACGGATCCACTACCAGCCATTGGCACTTTAAAAGTTTGAGAGTGTGGGCTGACTCCTCCCTCTATGCCCCTCCTACCAGACTCAGTCTAGAAACTGTGCCCGAGGAGAAGGACATCTTCGAGAGAAGGATTTTACACAGATAGTGGTGAGATTCATACCAGCTCACACATACAAGACAAACCAAGCTAACCAGCTTGAAACTCAGCATCAGCTGAAACATTACTTACCAAGTAACAATGCAGTACTCAACTAAAAACAAAGTTGTACTGAACCAGATAACCACTGCAGGAAAACGAAGCGCTGGGCGGGCGCCCAGCATCCTCTACGGACTACGTGAAAAGGATTTACCGGTAGGTAATTAAAATCCTATTTTCTCTTACGTCCTAGAGGATGCTGGGGTCCACATTAGTACCATGGGGATGTACCAGAGCTCCCAGAACGGGAGGGAGAGCATGGAGACTCCTGCAGAACCAATTGACCAAACTTAAGGTCCTCAGAGGCCAAAGTATCGAACCTGTAGAACTTTGCGAACGTGTTCAACCCCGACCAAGTAGCTGCTCGGCAGAGTTGCAAAGCCAAGACACCCGGGGCAGCCGCCCAGGAAGAACCCACCTTACGAGTAGAGTGGGCCTTAACAGACGTAAGACACGACAAGCCTGCCGTAGAATACACATGCTGGATAGTGAACCTGATCCAGCGAGAGTTCGTCTGCTTAGAAGCAGGACACCCAATTTGCTTGGGATCATACAGGACAAACAGAGAGTCCGATATTCTGTGACGAGCAGTTTTCCTCACAGATTTTCAGAGCCCCTACAACATCTAAGGACTTTGATGAAATTGAGGAGTCAGTTGCAACTGAAACCACAATATGTTGGTTGATATGAAATGCCGCCACAACCTTCGGAAGAAACTGCTGACATTTCCGAAGCTCAGCTCTATCTTCATGGAAGATCAAGTATGGGCTTTTACATGACAAAGCCCCCAACTCCGACACACGTCTAGCAGAAGCTAAGGCCAACAAAGTGACAGCCTTCCACATGAGAAACTTGACCTCAACCTCCTGTAGAGGTTCAAACCAGTCCGACTGGAGGAACTGCAACACCACGTTAAGATCCAAGGGCGCTGTAGGTGGTACAAAGGGAGGTTGGATGTGCAGAACTCCCTTCAAAAAAGTCTGAACCTCAGGGAGGGCAGCCAACTGTTTCTGGAAGAAAATGGATAGGGACGAAATCTGGACCTTTATGGATCCCAACCTCAGGCCCATATCCACACCTGCTTGTAGGAAGAGGAGAAAACATCCCAGTTGAAACTACACCGCAGGAAACTTCTTGGACTCACACCAAGATACATATTTTTTCCAAATACGATAGTAATATTTAGACGTTACTCCTTTCCTAGCCTATATCAGGGTAGGAATAACCTTGTTCGAAATGCCCTAGTATCTGGCGTTCAGCCTCCATGCCGTCAATCGTAGCCGTGGTAAGTCTTGATAGGCGAACGGCCCCTGCTACAGCAGGTCCTCCCAAAGTGAAAGAGGCCTTGGCTCTTCTAGTAGTAGATCCAGAAGATCCGCATACCAAGACCTTCTTGGCCAGTCTGGAGCAATGAGGATCGCTTGAACCCTTGTTCTCCTTATGAGCTTTAGCACTCTTGGAATGAGTGGAAGTGGAGGAAACACGTACACCGACTGGAAAACCCACGGAGTCACTAGGGCGTCCACCGCCACTGCTTGTGGGTCCTTCGACCTGGAACAATATCGCCGAAGCTTCTTGTTGAGACGAGAGGCCTTCATGTCTATTTGAGGTACACCCCAAAGATCTGTTATCTCCTTGAACACCTACAGATGAATACCCCACTCTCCTTGATGGAGATCATGTCTGCTGTGGAAGTCCGCTTCCCAGTTGTCTACTCCCGGAATGAAGATTGCTGACAGCACCAACGTCTGTTTTTCTGCCCAGAGGATGATTCTTGTTACCTCTGACATTGCAGGTCTGCTCTTCGTTCCGCCCTGTCGGTTTATGGAAGCCACTGTCGTTACATTGTCCGGCTGCCCTTGGATGGCCCGATTCCTCATAAGATGGGCCGCTTGGAGAAGACCGTTGTAGACGGCTCTTAGTTCCAGAATGTTTATCGGCAGGCCGGCTTCCAGACTCGACCACCTTCCTTGGAAGTTTTCCACTTGAGTGACTGTGCCCCAGCCCTGGAGACTTGCATCCGTGGTTAGAAGTATCCAGTCCTGAATCCCGAACCTGCGGCCCTCCAGAAGGTGAGGTAGTTGCAGCCACCAGAGGAGTGAAATCCTGGCCTTCGGCAACAGACATATTCTCTGGTGCATATGTAGATGGGATCCCGACCACTTGTCCAGGAGATCCAGTTGGAAGGACCGAGCAAGAAACCTCCCATACTGTAGAGTCTCGTAAGAGGCCACCATCTTTCCCAGAAGGCGAATGCACTGATGAACCGACACCCAGGCAGGCTTCAGGACATCCCGGACCATTGTTTGTATCACCAACGCTTTTTCCACTGGAAGAAACACCCTCTGCACTTCCGTGTCGAGGATTATTCCCAGAAAGGACAACCTCCTGGTTGGTTCCAAATGCGATTTTGGAAGATTCAGGATCCAACCCTGTTCCCTGAGCAGGTGGGTCGTGAGAAGAATGGACTGTAACAGCTTCTCCCTGGATGATGCCTTTATCAGCAGATTGTCCAGATATGGAATTATGTTCACCCCCTGTCTGCGAAGGAGAACCATCATTTCCGCCATCAGCTTGGTGAATACCCTTGGTGCTGTGGAGAGGCCGAATGGCAGGGCCTGGAACTGATAGTGACAGTCCAATAGTGCAAATCGGAGATAAGCTTGATGCGGCAGCCTAATCAGAATGTGGAGGTACGCATCCTTTATATCCAGGGATACCAGGAATTCTCCCTCCTCCAGACCTGATATCACCGCCCTCAGAGACTCCATTTTGAACTTGAACTCCCTCAGAAAGGGGTTTAGTGATTTTAAGTTCAGAATGGGCCTGACCGAACCATCCGGTTTCAGTACCACAAAAAGGTATGAATAGTAACCCATGCTTTGTATCTGTGGAGGAACTGGTACAATAACCTGTGCCTCCACCAACTTCTGAATGGCTCCCTGTAGGATAGCCCTGTCTGCCGGCAAGCCTGATTTCAAGAACCGGTGCGGAAGGAGATCTTGAAATTCCATATCTTGTACCCAGGGATCCAGGCTGGATGACACCCAGACGTGACTGAAATGTCGGAGTCTTGCCCCCACCGGCCCTACCTCCAGGCTGCGCAATCCACCGTCATGCTGAGGACTTTGGCGTATATGAAGCAGGTTTCTGTTCCTAGTGTCAAAGTCAGAAAAATGTCTCTATGCACGTTGCCATATTTGCACCGCACACTGGTCCGCGCTGCGCATGCGTACGCTCTCCCGTGAAGGCGCATACCCGCAATAGCGTGCACTCGCAGGCGCGGTATGCGTATTTACGGTAGAGTTTATGTAGTCGTAGCGTGCGACCCATTCGTTACATATTTTCACAATTAATGTGGTTTATAGATCATGATCCCTTTGATAGTTTCTGAAAGTTTGGTTAATATAGAAGGTCCCTGTTTAAAGGAATCCCTCTTTGTATTGTACGAAGGGTCTAACAGGAATCATACAGCAGTGTTTGGTACCCATCGGAAGAGTATTTAATTAGTAATATTCCGGTGTTGGTTTGGAGCGTATTAATCGCTCGTGCGAATAGTTATGGACATAAGAAGTTTATGTCCATTTCTATTATTTACTCATACTCAGGTATGCGGCGGGAAACCCAGTTTCCCACCCACCTGAGCTGTTGGAAATCGTCACAGCCCACCTGTATGAATCACCCTATGACCTTTTGTTGTGATACAGGGTCGAGTTCCTTCATCCAATGGACAATGGGATTGTAGGGACTATGAGATTGCATTGTGTGTGGGGCATAAATAGGCAGGCCGACCATATCCAACTTCACTCTCTCATCAACGGTTATCTGCTGATAGCCGGGAGCTGGATATCGAGGCGCATGCGACCATACCCTTTGTGCGTAAGTTTTCTCTCCGTAATCATTGTCTTTCTGTGAGCCAATTTCTCTCATCTCTCTCCGTCTCTCTCTCTCTCTCTCTCTCTCTCTCTCTCTCTCTCTCTCCTCTTTTCTCTTATATCTCTCATAGTATTGTATTGTTTTGCATTTAGGTCAGAGTAGTATTGTCTTTTTGTATTTGTTGTTTAGTTCTGTGGTTAGGAAGTCTCTGTTATATTGTAGTGTATCATTTGTACTGTTATCCCCTTTATACAAGTATATTAGATATAATACAGTTAATAGGCTTTGGACCCTAAACCAGTATCTGTGTATTTTCTATAGTGTTAAGTGTTCACTTGAGCGTCGGTAACGCTCAAGCAGCTTTGTAGTTAGTCAGGTTACACAAAGTTGCACTTACACCCTGTATTCACATTAAGGTATTCTGTGTATTTCATTAGTATAAGGTCTAGACATAAAGGTATAGCATTGTGAGCGTCTGCACCGCTGGTGACCTCCTCGTGGTCTCGAGCGTAAGCTACGCCATAGCGAATCATTACTCTAGTCATAGCCAATAACGTGTCCTGTGATCACTGGGCCGCGAGCGAACGTGACGCTTGAGCGTCTCGCCTACGGCTGAGCGATCGTTACGCAGATAGCGTACCCTTACGGTACTTCTTAAGCAAACAGCGTACAGTGTTCTTAGACTTCATAAAGGGTTGTTTATACGACAAAGGAATTTAGCATTGTCAATTGGGGACTCGTCCGATCCTTCTCATATCTGCACTAGGTAGATCAGCAGACATTATCCCTCCAGCAAAGGGTGGGAGGTTGTCTCGCAGTGCTGACGGGATAAGTGTCTCTTTCGCTTAGATAAAGAGTGCTGAAGGAATCCGGGAACCGGAAGTAAGAACAAAACGCTTGTGTCTTTTAAAACTGTTTTATTTCTCTTCTGTCTTGCGTATACACGCACGCATACATATATATCTGCATTTCTGTTTCATTTTCGTATATCACTATTCCTGTTTGCCAATTTTATAGTTGATAGAAAGTGCTAAAAGAGATTTGCTGTTATTTCATAGTAAAGGTAATAGTTAAAGTATAGAACAACACACGATTTGTCTAGGAGACAAGGCAGTCAGTGTGGATTGCGGTAGATGATCAGGGATCATTTACATTGATAAAAGTATATATTGTGTTACGGTGGATCTTTGCATTGCGTACACGTGTCGCTAACAAAGACTAGCGTACGCAATCCAAAAGGCAGACGCACGCAGCGTACATTACGCAACGTAGCGTCCGGTTACGCCCACGTAGCTCAAAGTCACGAAAAAGGTGAATTAGCGCAAAGCGATAATTAGCGCAAAGGCGATAAGTAACGCACAGCGATAAGTAATGCGAAGCGGTAAATAACGCAAATCTATTTTTGGAAAAATCTGAAATTTAGTTTAACAGATCCTGCTCCTAATTGGTAACACTGTTGGACTGAAGACAATTTCTGCGCAGAAATAGATATAGAAACAAAAGTGTACATGTATTGAGTGAGTGTGTTTTTATACATAAGTTTATACAACTTTAAGGTTGAACCAAAAGGAAAGTCGGGTACTCGTCAAGGGACATACGTGTAAGTGACATATACGGTGGCTAGGGAGGCATCCCTGGTTAAATAATATCTGAGCATTAGAGTATAGCGGACCATAAGGTAACAGACCAGGAGGTCATTAACAGAAGGTAACAAGACCAGGAGGTCGTAAGGTACTAAAGAGGTCCGCTATAAAAGTCCAGTGGCACAACCCCTGGGGGCGTTGGTGCAGAACCCATATAGGCCATAAGCTCTTGCTGAAGGAATCGCGGCCGGAAACATCGATTCCATTAAATCTCTCAGTACATAACAGGTAGTGCTTATGTACTGAACGATTGGACCGCACGTAATTGTGTGCAGTAGTTAGTAATCTGACCTAATACCATTAGAGTAAAGTGGTCACAAACGCTATTTGTACATTCTGACGTGATTTGTGTAATTTTTTATTTTTAAAGGGAAGTTCGCTGGTCACTCAGGAACTATCTAGCAACCCCACCTTTACTGGAAAGAGTAAGTGTCCTGCGGGTAACCCTCATATGTTCCAGTAAACAGAAGGTTTTTGGTAGGGCCCTGTATCGAGTACGCCAGCACCACGTCGGTGTGATCAGGTCGTATTGGTCGAGGTGGGCGAGTGAGTGGGGTACTCGGTAAACCGCCACCGCCGGCCTACTGTGGAGTAATTTGGTTGTCTGTAAAGGCTTGCTGAAAACCTTGATACAGAAATCCAAGGAGGACTAAGCAACACCTGCAGACTATGGGGGCCAGTTGCTCAGGTAGGGGGCGATCAACCTTGGTTCAGGTTGATTCTGTGAACCGACCAGTTGGGTCGGCACGATATGTAATGTGTGAAAAATATGGAAGTCACACCGAATCTTTATGTGATGAATGGGAGAGAATGACTGTACAAGACAGGGACAAATTCCCAAGAATAGGTAGCTTTAGTCCAGAAGTGTTACAAAATTTAAGGAGGAGGATATGTCTCGTAAAATCAACAAAGAGACGAATTCAACATCATGATTATTTACAGTTATGGCACCAGGAAGGTGAGATACAGAGAGGTTTGGCTCTGGCGGCAGGATCTGGGGCAGTCAGGAAGCTGATAGCCACAGCTCCTCCTCCACCATACATTGCAGGAGAGAAGTTGATTGCGGAGAGAAACGCACTGGGTTGTAAAACACAAACTCTTAGTAACCCTGTAAATGTTAATGATGTTAACCAAATAACTCATGCAAGTATTAACCCGTGCAAGATGTACCCTGTTTTGAACCTTCCTCAGGAGTGTGATCAAGAAGAAGATTCGGCAACAATTTCAGCTCTCTCTCTTGCAGCCACCATAGCAGAGACCACAGTAGGCACAGCGACACCCACGAGATTAGTGAAAGCCCCTAGCGGAGGGATAGGTGAGGTCGCGTCAACGGGTAAGTACGGCACCATGCACTACACTGAAACAATTGTACCACAACAAGCAGTAGAATCTACACAGGAAGAGGCTGTTAGAATTGCTCCTGTAAGGGTAATAGCAGTTCCCAATGGAAAAACAGATGTGTCTGGAGCCACTCCCATAAGGAACATTGCCATGTACACTCCATTTTCCAGAATGGAATTAAGAACAATAGTGTCCGAATTTCCTGACCCCAGGAAGGACTTAGTTGCTAGCCAAAAATACATCAGGGATCTAGGTAACACTGTAGAACCCAACAACAAGGATTGGCAGATACTGCTAAGAGCTTGTTTACCTTCCAATGTCGACGCAACTCAATTTTTAGCTGACTGTGCATTGGATAAAGATGTACCGCTTACCGACGTGTACAACAAGGACAATGTAAAAAGGATAAATTTACAGCTAAAGGAGTATTTCCCAGCCGTTGTTAAATGGAACAAGATATTTTCCATTAAGCAAAAGGAGTCCGAAACGGCAACAGAATATTTTCACCGGGCACTATTAGAAATGGCAAAGTACACTGGTATAGAAGACATTAAGACCAACCCAAACCATCGAGAAGTAGCAGTATCTGTACTGATGGATGGTTTGAAAGAAACATTAAAAGCTAGGGTACAGACCACACAACCATGTTGGCGAGGTCTGTCAGTGTCCACATTGAGAGAGGCTGCTATTGATCACGACAGAAACATCACTAGGCACAGGGAGTCGCAAAGTGATAAGTTGATGTCCGTAAGTATACAGGCGCTGACCACAAGGCAGCCTGCGTATGTACCACCGAATCCTGTGGGTAAGGCAAGTGTAATAACATGTTTTTCTTGTAACAGACCGGGACACTATGCACGAGAATGTAGAACAAAGAGTGTACAAAGATCTTTTCAACCCCCTAGACAACGACACGACACACGACATTGGGAGCAGGGTCCACAGAGGCGGAGTTTTGAGCCACATACAGGGGAAACAAAAAGATATCCCCCGAACAGAGATTGGCATGCCTCTGGTAGTTCCCAGCTAACCCCCGCACAAGTAGTCGCTGCCAGCGGGATTCAGGGAGGTCAGCATACCCAATAGGGGTGTGGCCATACCTGTAATCTGCACCCAGTTAAGTTGATTGCTAGTCTTGGAAGCGAACCAGAGATTGCAATCAATGTAGCTGGTAAAACTTTAAACTTTCTTGTAGACACAGGGGCGGCCAAGTCAGTGATAAATTCGACAGTGGGCATGAGAACCACTGGTAGGACAATTCCAGCCATGGGAGTAACAGGAGTAGTCCAGCACTACCCTGTTAGCAAACCAGCCGAGATTACAATAGGGCCTTTGCATACCAAGCATTCCTTTTTGCTGGCTGCATCGGCACCAACTAATCTCCTGGGTAGAGACTTACTATGTAAAATGGGTTGCGTCATTTATTGTACTCCTGAAGGTGTATTCTTGGACATTCCTGAGAATCACGCTCAGGAGGTACGAGACATGTTAGACTCCCCATCAAAATTAATGTCACATTCCATTATGACAAATAGGAATCCATCCCAAGTAGAAGAGATGACATCTCAGACACCAGAGTCACTTTGGACAAAAGATGGACAGGACACTGGATTAATGGCAAACGTAGCTCCAGTAGTTGTACAAGTAAAAGATGGTAGGATAGCTCCAAAAATCCCACAGTATCCTCTGAAGCCAGAGGTGGAGTTAGGAGTTTTCCCAGTAATAGAGCGCTTGCTACAACAGGGCATTCTGGTAAGAACGTCCAGCACAGCAAATAGTCCCATCTTCCCTGTTAAAAAGAGTGGGGGGAGGGGTTACAGGCTAGTGCAGGATCTAAGGGGGATTAACAAAATAGTTGAGAGTCAGTTCCCCGTAGTGCCTAATCCAGCTGTCATCCTAATGCAAATTCCTCCCACTGCCAAATTTTTCACTGTTATTGACCTCTGCTCCGCTTTCTTTTCGGTACCTCTGCACCCTGACAGCCAATATTTGTTTGCATTCACATACAGAGGAGTCCAATACACATGGACTCGGTTACCCCAAGGTTTCATAGATAGTCCAAGTATATTTTCTCAGGCTTTGCATGATTGTTTACAGTCTTTCCAACCGGAGAGTGGATCAGTGTTGATACAGTACGTGGATGATCTACTACTGTGTTCTGATTCATTGGAGGCATCCCTGAAGGATACGAAACAGCTCCTGTTTCATCTTTCAGACACAGGTCACAAGGTTTCCAAAGACAAGTTACAATTATGCCAAACTAGGGTAAAATATTTGGGACACTGTCTAACACAAGGACTGAGACACCTGACCGCTGATAGAATCCAAGCCATTAGAGACATGACACTGCCACAAACCCAGCAACAGATCAGGACGTTTCTAGGAATGTGTGGGTATTGCCGTAATTGGATCCCAGGGTTTTCCATATTGGCGCTACCTCTGCAGGAAATGGTCTCTTCAAACAAACCTGATCGGATTTCGCATACAGACGAATCTGAAACAGCATTTGAGAGACTTAAGCAATGCCTAACGCAGGCACCAGCACTAGGTATGCCAGACTATGGGAAACCCTTTGAACTATACGGAACAGAAAGTGCTGGGTGCGCAGCAGGTGTACTAACCCAAAAACACGGTGACGCCAGCAGGCCAATTGCATACTACAGCGCTCAGCTAGATACGGTAGCGCGATCCCTCCCCACATGCTTGCGTAGCGTTGCGGCGATAGCATTGCTAGTGACGAAAAGCGAAGATGTCGTGCTAGGCCACAACCTCACAATCCATACACCGCATGCGGTATCTGCCTTATTGAATTCTGCCCAAACCAGACACGTCTCATCTGCAAGGTTTACAAGATGGGAATTGGCATTAATGGCCCCAGTAAACATCACCATAAGGAGATGCAGTGCATTAAACCCTGCAACATTTCTCCCAGGTGTGCCTGGTCAGACACAAAGGGTGGAAGGTGAGAGTGATGGGGAAGGAGGATTTAATGAAAAGGAAGATACACATGATTGTATGGAATATTTGACCCAAAATTTTACCGCAAGGCCTGACATCAGTGACAATCCACTGGAAGATGCAGAACTCACGTTCTACACGGACGGTAGTTGTCACAGACAGTCAGACTCGGGAGACTTGTGTACTGGATACGCAGTCGTAGATGACCAAGGCACCATAGAAGCGGAACCGCTAGGCCCACCTCACTCAGCCCAGGTTGCTGAACTGCTCGCCCTAACCAGAGCATGTGAATTGGCTAAGGGTAAGTCAGCCAATATCTACACCGATTCTAGATACGCCTTCGGGGTAGTACATGATTTCGGAGCGCTATGGCGTCTCAGAAATTTCATGACGGCAGCTGGTACACCGATAGCGCATGCAGCTTATATAAAAAGGCTTCTAACAGCGATACAGGAACCCGACAGAGTGGCTGTTATCAAATGTAAAGCACATACATATAGCCAAGACCCAGTATCCCTTGGTAACAGCCGAGCAGACGAAGCCGCAAAGCTTGCAGCTGCTACCCCCATACGGACAGACACCACACAACTGATGGTATTTAATACCATCAACACACAAAAGTTGTGTGAGATGCAGAATTTGTGTTCCACACAGGAAAGAGCAGTCTGGAAGGCAAAGGGATATGGCCAGGAGTCCTCAGGGCTCTGGACGGATGGACATGGTAAACCAGTGGCCCCCAGGGCATACCTTCCATGTCTGGCTGAAGCAGCTCACGGGCTGACTCATCTAGGCAAGGAGGGGATGTGCAAATTGGTAAGAGCATACTGGTGCGCCCCAGGATTCTCCTCTCATGCGAGTAAAAGAGCAATGTCATGCCTTACCTGTCTGAGAAAGAATATTGGAAAAGCAATACCTACAGAACCATCCCATATCCCACCTGCCGGCGGCCCTTTCCAGGTAATACAAATTGACTTCATTCAATTACCCCCATGTCGAAATTTGAAATATGTACTTGTTTGTATAGATGTTTTCTCGAATTGGGTCGAAGCTTTTCCAGCAGCTACAAATACCGCTATGTTTACAGCTAAGAAAATTGTGCAGGAATTTGTATGTAGATATGGTATCCCTAGAATCATTGAAAGTGATAGGGGTACCCATTTTACAGGTGATGTCTTTCAAGGAATGTGTAAGTTGATGGGAATTGATAGTAAGCTGCACACTCCGTACCGTCCACAGGCGAGTGCGAAGGTCGAAAGAGTGAACAGCACTATTAAAAATAAATTGAGTAAAGTAATGACAGAGACAGGATTGACGTGGCCAGAAGCTTTACCCATTGTTTTGTATAGCATCAGAACCACTCCCAGGTCCCCTCTTAATCTGTCTCCTTTTGAAATCTTGTTTGGTCGACAACCGCATGTCATGATTAACCCTCAGGATGATTTGAAATGTAACAATGAAGTAACTGTAAAGTACTTGATTAACATGAGTAAGCAGTTGAGGAGTCAAAATGATAATCTGAAGTTGGTGATTCCTGATTTACCAGATAGTAATTGTCATGACATTGAACCTGGGGATTATGTAATGATACGAAATTTTCTACGCTCAGGTTGTCTTATTGATAGATGGGAAGGACCATACCAGGTCTTATTGACTAGCACCACAGCATTGAAGGTTGCTGAGAGAGAGACTTGGGTCCATTCATCCCACTGCAAAAAGGTTGCTGATCCAGAGAAGTCCCGTGATAAGGAACAGACGGTAGAGGTTGTATCACTGGAGTGTCTGTTCCAGGAGGACTGAGGCGGCACCTGAGCCTTGAAGACCGAAAGCAGTTGTCGACTCCCTTCTCCCTTTTATTGTTTTTCTCCACTTCCCAGCCCCTCTCCCTTAAAATTTCTTTTTCCCCCTTCTCATTCTTCTCTATTTCCTCCTCAAAGATGGACTTGCCCCAAGAGACTGTGATCCGGATTTTGATGTTAACCATGATGTTGACCAGAGCAGTCTGTTCCGGCGAGAGTACCATAGAGGTCGAAAGAGGTTCTGGAATGGGTTCCGATTATGATGATGGAGGCGTAGTTTTCCAAGATCAACCAAACCAACAAGCAAAGGCGAGTATCAGAAAACGATCCGATAGAAGAAATTGTGATGGATTGTTAGCTGAAGAAAATTGTATCTGTAGGCTCTGTGATAATCTGGTTGAAGATGGATGCATAAAGAAATGCCAATCCAGTTTTAATATCCATATGGACCGGCATCCATTGAGTGACTATCACTCCTTAGTGGGTAACGTATTAAACCAAACAGATTGTTGGGTATGCTCTCAAGTACCTCAGGGTCACAGCAAATCAGGGCTAGTACCATTTCCTTTAACGTTAGGGGAGGTACTTGAGCTAAGTGGTGGGAGACCGGTGGACCGGAGGTTTAACATCTCCAGCCCTCCTAGTTTGAAGCTCCACCAATACCATGTGGATAGGTCCCTCTTATGTTTTAATATCTCCAATCCCCGTAAGCCGGGAAATTGGGAAGTGTCATGGAGCAACCTTACCATGACCTTTTCACACAGAGCAGATAGAATGCCTACAGATACAGAGCTCGTACGCCACATAGCCAGTAGAGGAAAATCTTTCCGGTATCGATATACCTTAGGAAATAGGATTACTAGAGTTGGAGAGGTATCACCAGGATACTGTGCACATATCGTACAAACCGATACGTGCATTAAGCAGATGGAAGAATTAGGGTCAGGAGATTTCACCTGGAAGGTTTGTAACATGATCATGTCCTTCTCCGTCCCTTATGTTCTCCCCGATGATGCATATTTCATATGCGGGAGAAAGGCGTACAAGTGGCTTGCCCCAAACTCTGAAGGATTGTGTTATATTGGAAAGGTATTGCCTGAAGTGATGACTGTTACACATGACAAAATGAAGGACATACACCGTGGTGCCCAAGCTCCTTATACTCACACTCATTACGAACACCGAGTTAAAAGACAACTGTCAGAAAGGTTAGAGCATCCGGCCTCTGATCTTATCCATGAATCCACCGGGATTCAGGTTCTGGTAGCGTTAGATTTCACTCGTACCGCTCGAGGAGTGATGAATTATAGATACATTTCCGCACTCGCCAATTTGTTAGATAATATCACTGAAATGTATGATGACACGTTTAGATATACTGGAAGAGAACTTCAAGCTTACAAAACAGAACTAGTTCAGCATAGGATGGTTCTTAATTATCTTACAGCAGTAACAGGCGGATATTGTGTTACATTGGCAACACAGTACGGCATAAAGTGTTGCACGTATATCACAAATAGCACCGAGGACCCGGTAGAGGTCATAGACCAAAAGATGGACGATATTCTCCAATTGAAGTGGGAATTTCGTCGAAAACACAATCTCACCCTTGCTGCTGTAGGTAATGAGCTGACTGGTTGGGTGTCATGGTTGAACCCGCGAAATTGGTTCTCCGGTTTAGGAGACTGGGCTCAAGGAGTCATAATGGATGTTGGAAAGTTTCTACTATGTATCTTGGGTGTCGTTATATCGATTGGATTGATATTTAGATGCGGGCAGGCTTTAATGAGGTGCAAACAAAGTACAAGAGTGATGAGCTTGAGGAGCGAGGAAACTGTAATTAACCTGGATTTGATTTATGACCCAATGATAGAAACCAGGATGTGATGAAAATGCGATTATACGGTCCGTTTCTTTCACCTGTTTTTCTGCTTTTCTCCAAGATACAAAGACCCCCTTGGACGAGGAAGTTGACGAGACGCTGTACAGACAACAGACAAGCACCAAAGATGAAGTTCTGACAACCTATGATATGGACACTTGATGAACTTTGCCATGGATCCCCAGTTTCCCTAGTACTTTTAAACTCACGCTAGCCCAACATTTTTTTGTAAATCTGATGGCTCAGACAAAGCTTGTTGCTCATGCCTAAGGAGCAAAACAGCGCAAAGAAGACGACTCTCAACAGATACCGAACACAACTTCAACAACAGATGTACATTTCCCTGACATAGAATATCATTGCATTTTTCGTAAGTGTTCTTTATCTTCATCCCTACAACCCTCAGGTAACGACACACATAGACGATAGGGAATACAGGCACAGATATCAGCAACCACATACCTCCCCCATTCATGTATCATCAACTAAAATGTGCATCCCCATTTTGTTACAACTGAAAGCCGAAATGAGCTCGGTAGAGTTTGACAGCCCATCCACAGACCTGTACCACAGGATAAGAAGGAATTCAAATGTATACTTCGCAATACCTCGAAGCTTGATTTACCACACGTACGGCACGATGATACATGACCCTCCAAACATGGACTCATACACACATGCTTCTACTTTCTCACTAGGTCATACCCTTTTCACACCTACTCCTCTCTTCTTCCTTACCCCACCATGGAAATCAATTAACCCCTGACTTACATTTTTCTCCTTAAATATTTTAGAAGGTGGCAGTTATTATTGACTGCCAAAGGGTGGACTGTCAAAGTCAGAAAAATGTCTCTATGCACGTTGCCATATTTGCACCGCACACTGGTCCGCGCTGCGCATGCGTACGCTCTCCCGTGAAGGCGCATACCCGCAATAGCGTGCACTCGCAGGCGCGGTATGCGTATTTACGGTAGAGTTTATGTAGTCGTAGCGTGCGACCCATTCGTTACATATTTTCACAATTAATGTGGTTTATAGATCATGATCCCTTTGATAGTTTCTGAAAGTTTGGTTAATATAGAAGGTCCCTGTTTAAAGGAATCCCTCTTTGTATTGTACGAAGGGTCTAACAGGAATCATACAGCAGTGTTTGGTACCCATCGGAAGAGTATTTAATTAGTAATATTCCGGTGTTGGTTTGGAGCGTATTAATCGCTCGTGCGAATAGTTATGGACATAAGAAGTTTATGTCCATTTCTATTATTTACTCATACTCAGGTATGCGGCGGGAAACCCAGTTTCCCACCCACCTGAGCTGTTGGAAATCGTCACAGCCCACCTGTATGAATCACCCTATGACCTTTTGTTGTGATACAGGGTCGAGTTCCTTCATCCAATGGACAATGGGATTGTAGGGACTATGAGATTGCATTGTGTGTGGGGCATAAATAGGCAGGCCGACCATATCCAACTTCACTCTCTCATCAACGGTTATCTGCTGATAGCCGGGAGCTGGATATCGAGGCGCATGCGACCATACCCTTTGTGCGTAAGTGTTCTCTCCGTAATCATTGTCTTTCTGTGAGCCAATTTCTCTCATCTCTCTCCGTCTCTCTCTCTCTCTCTCTCTCTCTCTCTCTCCTCTTTTCTCTTATATCTCTCATAGTATTGTATTGTTTTGCATTTAGGTCAGAGTAGTATTGTCTTTTTGTATTTGTTGTTTAGTTCTGTGGTTAGGAAGTCTCTGTTATATTGTAGTGTATCATTTGTACTGTTATCCCCTTTATACAAGTATATTAGATATAATACAGTTAATAGGCTTTGGACCCTAAACCAGTATCTGTGTATTTTCTATAGTGTTAAGTGTTCACTTGAGCGTCGGTAACGCTCAAGCAGCTTTGTAGTTAGTCAGGTTACACAAAGTTGCACTTACACCCTGTATTCACATTAAGGTATTCTGTGTATTTCATTAGTATAAGGTCTAGACATAAAGGTATAGCATTGTGAGCGTCTGCACCGCTGGTGACCTCCTCGTGGTCTCGAGCGTAAGCTACGCCATAGCGAATCATTACTCTAGTCATAGCCAATAACGTGTCCTGTGATCACTGGGCCGCGAGCGAACGTGACGCTTGAGCGTCTCGCCTACGGCTGAGCGATCGTTACGCAGATAGCGTACCCTTACGGTACTTCTTAAGCAAACAGCGTACAGTGTTCTTAGACTTCATAAAGGGTTGTTTATACGACAAAGGAATTTAGCATTGTCACTAGGAACCCGCAGCAGCAGGTTTCTTGGATTCTGGTCGACCTCCCCTAAAGAAGGTGTTGGACGGTTCGGCCTTTCTTGCTTTAGTAACCCGAAAAGACTGTGAAGCAGCTGAAAAAAAAAGTTTCTTCGTAGCAGGTGCAGCTGAGGGAAGAAAAGGTGACTTACCCGCTGTAGCCGTGGAAATCCACACATCCATCACTTCCCCAAAGAGAGCCTGGCCTTTCCTGGATTCCGCGTCGGCAGACCACTGGCGAAGCCACAGTCCTCTGCGAGCTAAGACAGACATGGAAGAAATTCCTGCAGCCATTGAACCCAGGTCCTTCATGGATTCCACCATAAATCCTGCAGAATCAAAAACTAATCAACGTCACTTTTATCCATCAAATCCAAATCCTCAAGTAAAGTGCCTGACCACTTTGGAAATCCATGCACAGGCAATAGTAGGATGTAGTATCGCCCCTGAAGGTGTGTATATGGATTTGAGCATAGCATCAACTTTGCGATCAGCCGGCTCCTTTAAGGCGGTAGATCCTGGAACCGGCAAAACCACTTTTTTGAGAGTCTGGATACAGAAGCATCCACTATGGGTGGGTTTTCCCTTTTTTTCTATCCTCCTTAAGAAAGGGGAAAGCAACCAGAACCCTTTTAGGGATCTGGAATCTTTTCTCCGGGTTTTCCCACGCTTTTTCAAAGATAGTATTCAATTCTTTGGATGCAGGGAAGTTTAGCGAGGCTTTCTTACTGTCTGTGAAGTAAGCCTCCTCAACCTGCTCAGGTGTTGTATCAGTAATATTCAACACATCCCTTATAGCCTCTATCATTAACTGCACCCCTTAAGCAAGCGATGCGGTCCCCCTGAGCACATCCCCATCACTGTTTGTCGTATCAGAATCGGTATCCATATCATCTTGCGTAATCTGGGCAAGAGCACGTTTATGGGAACCTACAGAGGGAGGCCCTGAGGTATCAGAACCGGACCAAACAGCCACAGAGTTCTGTAAAACCTGAGTTGCAGATTCATTATGTGCAACCCTAGTAGAATCCTCAGCCATCATACATTTGAAAGAGGAAAACCATTCAGGCTCCCTTGCTGGTATCTGCTCTAAAACAGTGCAATCCTTATTACCTGGAATGAGATCATCCTGAGAGGACAAATCCTCTGCAGCATATGACACAGAGGTGGTCATTCCGAGTTGTTCGCTCGTTGCCGATTTTCGCTATGCTGCGATTTGTTGCTAAATGCGCATGCGCATGGTACGCAGAGCGCATGCGCTAAGTTATTTTACACAAAACTTAGTAGATTTGCTGGTGTTCCTGCTGCACTTTTCAGTCGCACTGCTGGGATGCGGTCAAGATGCCGCCGGCCGGAATCCCGGCGGTTGAAATACCGACGCCGAAATCCCGACCGCCACAATCCCAACATATTCTCCCTCCGTGGGTGTCCACGACACCCATAGAGGGAGAATATAATAGTGTGCCGAGCGTAGCGAGGCACCGTGCCCGCAGCGTGGCGAGCGAAGCAAGCCCGCAAGGGGCTGCGTTCCGCTCACCACCCCTGTCGGGATTGTGTGGTCGGGATTCCAGCGTAGGTATTTCGACCGCCGGGATTCCGGCCGGCGGCATTTAGTACTGATCCCGCACTGCTAATTGGTGAGTGATTGACAGGAAAGGGGCGTTTCTGGGTGGTAACTGAGCGTTTTCCGGGAGTGTGCTAAAAAACGCAGGCGTGTCAGGGAAAAACGTGGGAGTGTCTGGAGAAATGGGGGAGTGGCTGGCCGAGCGCAGGGCGTGCTTGTGACGTCAAACCAGGAACTATACTGACCGAGCTGATCGCAATCTAGTAGTAGGTCTGGAGCTACTCAGAAACTGCAAGAAAATATTTATTAGCGGTTCTGCTAATCTTTCGTTCGCTATTCTGCTAAGCTAAGATACACTCCCAGAGGGCGACGGCCAGTGGCGTCATGAGGCGGGTGCGGGGGGTGCGGCCCGCACCCGGGTGTCACCCTTCAACAGGGTGACACCAAATAGAGCCGCACACACGCACCCACAACCTATTCCCATCTATTACCTGTCAGAGGTGAGGCACACGATCGCAGCGCCGTCAACACCCCCTCCCCCCCCCCCCTTCTCCACACTGTCCGTATCAGACAGTACAGACCCGGCCGCGGCGGAGTGTTGCAGGAGGAGATGTGTGACTTTGAGCCAGCGGGGGTGCGATCGTAACTGCAGGTTAAGATCGCACTCCCGCTGACTCAAAGTCACACATCTCCTCCTGCAACACACCACTGTGACCGGGTCCGTAAATTGTCATCACGCCCAGAGCCGGATTAAGGGGGGTCACAGGGGATAAGTACCCCGGGCCCCCCTGATCTAAGAGGCCCCCAGCCACACACCACGGATCGGATCTTAAAGACCGATCCGCAGTGCCGCAACTGCAGCCAATAGCAGCCGTCATACTGACGGCGCCTGAGCGTCACACTGCTGCTGTGCTGCCAGTGACCGCCAGACGGCCAGATTTGAATGGCTGCGCCAGCTGTCAGTGTACTTGACTGGCCGCGCGGCTTGCAGGGAGGAGCCGGCCCGGGGAGGGGAGGAGATAGCGGGCAGCCGAGCACAGCGTGGGACATGTCCTGTCGGTGGAGGTCTGGAGAAGCATACCGAAGTCACTGCAGTGTGTGCTGTGCAGCCAGGCAGCTTCATATAGGACAGTAAGGCAGAAGTCTTTTTTTGTTTTTTAATCAATTCAAATAAAATGTACAGAAAATATATCACATATATATATGGAGTGCCACAGGCTTTTTTCTTCTATTTATATATATGTGTGTGTGTGTGTTGTGGGTGTGTGTAAGACTTTAGGCCCCCCTTGTCTTAAATGCCCCGGGCCCCCCAAAGCCTTGATCCGGCTCTGATCACGCCGCCACTTGCACAGCAGTGCTGGGAGGGAGAACTAGTGGGAGTAGATTAAGCACTGTCAGTTAAATATTTTTATATATATATATATATATATATATATATATATTTATTTTCCCCTGAAGTAAATGTGGATTGTACTGAAATTAGTACCATTTGTTTGTACAAACAAGTAGTTAATTTCAATATAATCATGTATTATAAAAAAAAAAGTGTGTGTATTATATATATATATATATATATATACACACACACAGTCACACACACACACATACACACACACACACACACACACACACACACACACACAGTGCTCGAAGTGGGCTGGTTTACACCGGTATGGCATACCGGCACTTCGAGCACTTAAGAGCCCCGCCGCTGCCGCCGCCTTTCGAATTCCACACTGTTAAAGAGCCAATTGGAACTCTGGAACCGGCAGCCAATCAGAAGCTGCCGATTTAAATGGTGGACCTCACCAGAGCCGCACCGAAGGCCTCCTCCACACCGCCTCTGCCCAGAGCCTTCTACTCCTGACAGCCGCTTCCCACCTCCGCAACACCGCTGCCCAGGGACTTTTTCTCATCACTGCCGCCACCCTCCACGGCAACGCCGCTGCCCAGGGCCTTCACCGCACTGCCACTGCCCATGGCCTTCTCCTCCTCATTCGCCGTCCACGGCCTCCTCCGCACTGCTGCTGCCCAGGACCTTCTCCACAACGCCCCTGCCCAGGGCCTTCTCTTCACCGCTGGCGCCCACGGCCTCCTCCGCACCGCCGCTGCCCAGGGCCTTCTCCTCACCACCGCCGACTACAGCCGCTGCACGGCCGCTGACCACAGCCCCCTCCGCTGCTCATTAGTTACTGTTACCCTGCTTGCCTATGTCCCTCTGTCACTCTCCCTGTCCCTGCTGTCACTCTCCCTGTCCCTATGTCCCTGATGTCACTCTCCCTGTCCCTGCTGTCACTCTCCCTGTCCCTATGTCCCTGCTGTCACTCTCCCTATCCCTGCTGTCACTCTTCCCATCACTTTCCCTGTCCCTGCTGTCACTCTCCCTGCCCTATGTCCCTGCTGTCACTCTCCTGTGTCCCTATGTCCCTGCTGTCACTCTTCCTGTCCCTGCTGTCACTCTCCCTGTCCCTATGTCCCTGCTGTCACTCTCTCTGTCCCTGAATTTTGGCTCATACTGTGTGGCGTAATGTGTATAGGGGGTATATGGTGTGGTACACTACACTTAAGGACACCCCCCTTTTGAGTGGCCACACCCCCTTTTCCACAGCGCGCAACCATAATTATGTTAACTTTTCCATACCCCCACTTCAAAATTTCCACTTCGACCACTGTGTGTGTATATATATTTGACTAAGTTAATAAAAAAATACTAGTACAAAAACATTACTAAGGGTCCCGTGTGGTGTGATATGGAAGGAGGTCCATGGGGGTGACACCATAAATTACCATACCGGGTGACACCAACACTAGTGACGCCTCTGGCGACGGCCTAGCGTTTGCAATGCTGCTAAAAGCAACTAGCGAGCGAACAACTCGGAATGAGGGCCAGAGTCCCTAGATAAAGCTAAATTGAGACCCCAAACACTCCACACACACACAGGGGAGATCAGATCAGAGTTTCACCCCCACGGATGGCAAGAGAGACACAGAGATTGGAGCCAACCCACACACAGCGCTTTGTAAGATAGATTTTGTGACGTCCTGCATCCACTGCGGCCCACCCCCCGTTCGGTCCGGCTACGCCTGCGTTGGCTGGACAGCGACCACGAAACGGCAGCCAAACGCCCCCGTTCCGCCCCCCCGCCCAGCGACTGCCTCTGCCTGTCAATCAGGCAGAGGCGATCATAGGGGCCCGACGGCCTTCGGCCGTCTGGCATGCGTCGCGGCGCATGCGCAGTTCTGACCCGATCGCACCGCTGCGATAAACTGCAGCGTGCAATCGGGTCAGAATGACCCCCCCGTGTGCGATTAGTAGCAATGGGATTAGTAACAATGCGATGTGTTGTGGGACATATCGCGGATGCTTAGTACATCCCACCTATAGTATCTTGAAAATATCAGTTCACAAAACGCTACCTGCTTTGAATCTATCCCTAATAGCATATTTTTCCTGGAGATTAATTAATTGTCCAATTCGGTTTGGGTGTTCATTTGCGGATCCAACCTGGATTTCATAAGACCGCTGCATCATCTGCGCTTGACGAACCTGCTAGCTGTTCACTTCCTGTGTTTAAACATTTTCAAATGTCTGTCTAACATGTTCAATGTACATGTATTATCCTTACACACCATACCTGCCCTTTGGGTACTGTACTCCACTTTGGCAGACCGCACACACACCTTTGGATTTGTTCATAAACCATTGGGTTTATATACAAATCTGAATTACTGTAGGCCCACAAACTACAGCTAATTGAATCTGCCTCTAAATCTGTCTTGGGTAAAAAGGGTAACGACACATCACTAAGTACTGCACATAGTAGAAAAATAAACAAGGCAGTTTTGCTTAATGTTAAATGTCTATTCCCCCCAATAACAGGTCACCCCTACACAATATTATTAATGCTCACTGTGGAGACTTTATTTTTTCTGCAGGAGACATATTTTAAAAGAGAATCTCACCCTTCATCAGTGGTGCAAGTAGAAAAAATGTCTTAAAGGTACTGTGTGCATGCGCGCCAAAAATGGGTGTGGCCAAATGCCACATAAGGCATGGCCAATGAAAATAGGGGCGTGATACACATATGGGGGGGCAGATACTTATATGCCCCCACAGTGCCAGATATGCCCCCACTGTGCCAGATATGCCCCCACTGTGCCAGATATGCCCCACGGTGCAAGATGCACAAATGCCCCCACAGTTCTAGATGCACAAATGCCAGATATGCCCCCACAGTGCCAGATACACATATGCCCCTTCAGTGCCAGATATGCCCCCACAGTGCCAGATGCACATTCCCACAGAGTGCCAGATATTCCCACCAGAGTGCCAGATATGCCCCCAGTGCCAGATATACATACCCCCAGAGTGCCAGATATTCCCACCAGAGTACCCCACAATGCCAGATATACATGCCCCCAGAGTTCCAGATATTCCCACCAGAGTGCCAGATATGCCCCACAGTGCCAGATATACATGCCCACAGAGAGCCAGATATTCCCACCAGAGTGACAGACATGCCCCAGTGCCAGATATACATGCCCCCAGAGTGCTAGATATTCCCACCAGAGTGCCAGATATGCCCCCAGTGCCAGATATGCCCCACAGTGCCAGATATACATGCCCCCAGAGTGCCAGATATTCCCACCAGAGTTCCAGATATGCCCCCAGAGTGCCAGATATGCCCCTACTTTGCCAGATACACATGCCCCCAGAGTGCCAGATATGCCCCTACTTTGCCAGATACAACCAGGGCCCGTGGTCCGGCAGTGGCAGCTCCTGATTGGCTGCCGGTTCGTGAGCTCTGATTGGCTCACGAACTGGTGTTTCAGTGCACGCCGCGACCACTGGACTGTCACTGTGTCAGGCAGGAGAGGAGAGGTGCATGCTGCGCTCTCCTCTCTCCCTAAAGTGTGAGGGGGCAGTAATGGCGGGGCGTGTCACTGGTGCGCTGAAATGTGTGCGGGTGGCGGTACGGCGTACCCGCTGCCAAATTCTTAAGGGTATGCCATATCCGACCATACCCGCACACTTGCACCACTGCCCTTCATTGGCGTCTTGCAGATTAGCTATTGTTGAATACTCCTCCCACTGCACTAAAAAGAATAGAATGGCTATATTGGTCCACTCCTTTGTTCCCATCGAACTCCTCTCATCTTAAAGTGATACTGAGGGGAGATACATTATATTCAAATTCTGATGTTAGAAGGACATGTATTCAGCAGTGATAATAGTGAAGAAGTGAGCCAGTGGAGAAGTTGCCCATGGCATTGACGTAACATTTATAATTTGCATACTATAAAAGTATACAGAGCAGCTGATTGGTTGCCATGGGCAACTTCTCCACTGGCTCACTTCTCCACTTTTATCACTGCTTAGTACATGTCCACCTTAGTCTCTATGCCCCTTATGCAGGTCAGGTTAGATTTTCTTCACTCACTATTTGGGGGTGGGTGGGCCAGTGGAGCATGAGAAGCCACAGGCGTCATAAGTTAGAGACGTAAAATGATTCACTCTGTCTTGCCATTTGGTTGTCCAAACTATGATTAAGTCAACATCTGTTCTTTCTCTTTTATACCATTTGAGCCCATATATGCCCCACAGTGGATGCATTTCATGCTGATTTTTTTTTTTTTTTTGGTAGCCTCCTTACATTGATCAAAACTATGTTTTTAAAACCAGTTCAATAGAAAAAGATTAATTTCAGTGTCTTTTTCCTTGCATTCAAAGTGATGTACCATCCCTCATTATCCAAGTCTAGGCTTGGGATTGCCATAGGTAGGCTTCTGAAAAATCTACCTGAGTGCGGGTCCAAGCAGTCACATAACCTTTAACTCAACGAGCAGATGCTTGGCCCCAACCTCCTCTGTATGATCAAGCTAAGTGATTTTTTATTTTTCACTTTACCTTGTTCCAGTCATAATCGTGAGGTTTGCTCACCCACCCACCAGCTATTGCTAGGTGCCAACCTATTCCCTACAACAAAGAAAGTGTGCAGGTCATAGACTCCTGCAAACTACTGTTGCTGTACTGTACTTAAGTCACCTACATGGATGAGGGCTATAGACTTAGGAGAGATCTTAGATCTACAAGCTGATACTTTGGGATAAACACATCTCTCTTACTACTGTACTCCATCCACAGCAGCTCGAACACTACAGTCCTGTCACCTCTGTAGACAAATGGAATCTGTAGCACAGCAATAACAGGCATTTTAACCGTCAGTGGATTCACCTCATCCAGAGTGCACTGTGTCTATACTTCTGATGCTGGCTCACTAACAGTGATGCCTGGGGGTGGTCTTCAGTTTGCCGAATGTCGGGATCCCGGCGCACAGTATACCGGCGCCGGAATCCCGACACCCGGCATACCGACATATATTCTCCCTCGTGGGGTCCACGACCCCCCTGGAGGGAGAATAAAATAGCGTGGCGCGCGTAGCACGCCACCGTGCCCGTAGCGTGGAAAACGTAGCGTGGCGAGCGCAGCGAGCCCACAAGGGGCTCCTTTGCACTCGCCACGGTGTCGGTATGCCGGCGGTCGGGCTCCCGGTGCCGGTATGCTGGTCGCCGGGAGCCCGGCCGCCGGCATACCATACTACACCCATGCCTGGGACCTCCTGCATCCATTTACATGGCACTTGTTTACTCCACCTCTTGATTGTCCCTCTCTGCAGCAACACTGGACCCTGCCACCTCCATGCTTACCTGTGCCTGGCTGACACATAGGGCAGATGTTCAATCTGCTAAGCACCTCCAGGTCAAATGAGTATCACAGGGGAAATTATATTTTTGATTACTGAAGCAGCGGGAGCTCTGGATGCTTCAGCCATTACCTCAGACTCACTTCCTACCATGTCAGGTTCTTCTTTATATAACCTTCTCCCCCAAGTGCCCGCGAGGCTCCCCTCACCTGTCCTTGTGTATTTAGGCCCAGATTTATCAAGCCTTGGAGAGTGCTAAATTGCATGGTGATAAAGTACCAGCCAATCAGCTCTTAATTGTCATGTTACATGGATTTGAAAAATGACAGTTAGCAGCTGATTGGTTGGTTATTTATCACCATGCAATTTATCACTATCCAAGACTTGATAAATCTGGGCCTCAGTTAGGCACCATCTAGTCCTGGCACGTGGGACTTCTAGAAGGGCTGATCTGCCTCCATCAATGTCCACTAACTCATCTCTTTAAACCCGCATAGGCACCATAACTCTCACAAAATGTCCATCTCATATATAATAAATATCATTTACATTTATAGATTTTTAAGTAAATATTCTTTACATTTATAGTTTATATACTTTTACAAACTGCAGGTAGTTCCCTTACCTACTAAGGGGCTACACTACAATGAGTGTTTTCATTTGTTGTAAAGAAACTGTACTCAGAATGATACAGTGTTCATCATTTATTTGTGTTAAGAGCTGATGAAATGTCCCAAATGAACAAGCTGATAGCTTATTTGTTGTAGAAAGCAAGCACTGATTTCTATTAGCCAACAGGATTTAGTTCATCTTGTTGGCTAATAGAAAAGCAGTGCTTGCTTTCTACAACAAATAAGCTATCAGCGGCTCAAACATAGCAATTGCTTGTTCATTTGGGACATTTTATTATGCTTACTGGATGGTAATTGTATATTCATATACAGTTTTTTAGTGTATCATCATCACTTTGTAACATTGTTTTATGTTTGTCATTTATGTTAATGCAACTTCACAAGCAGTTTCTAAAAATAGACTGTCTTATGTCATTTCATTTTGTGATGTACAGTATGTCCCCAGAAAAGAAAACGCAAAAAAGTTTGCTTAGTATTGCACATGAGTAACAACAGGTTGGCATCCATTATATACTGTGTATATATACATATATATATATATATATATATATTAGAGATGAGCAGGTTCAGTTCCCTGAGAACCGCACCCTTCCCGCCCGCCTTGATGACATCATCGAGGCAAAACGTCATCATCCCGCAGTCGGAGTCTCGCAGGTTTTGGATTCTATATAAGCCCCCGGTGATCGGTGCCATCTTCACTCCGGCATTGGAGAGTGTGCTGGATGGACATGTCGTCTCAGTACTGTGTCTGCCTGGCTTGGCATGGGGCGGGTGTTCTGGCATGGTGTAGGGCGGGTGTTCTGTCTGCTGTATCTAAAAGGGGTGCTCTTTCTGTCATATGAGTCCAGGGGTGCCCTGTCTGTCATATCAGTCCAGGGGTGCCCTGTCTGCCATATCAGTCCAGGGGTGCCCTGTATGCTTTATAAGTTATGGGGTACCCTGTCTGTCTGTCATATCAGTCCAGGGGTGCTGCTAAGTCTGCTGTATCAGTCCAGGGGTACCCTGTCTGCTGCATAGGTCCTGGGGTGCCCTATCTGCCATATCAGTTCAGGGGTGCCCTGTCTGCCATATCATTCCAGGGGTGCTGCTAAGTCTGCTGTATCATTCCAGGGGTACCCTGTCTGCTGTATAAGTCCTGGGGTGCCCTGTCTGCCATTTCAGTCATGGGGCACCATGTCTGCCTTATATGGCCAGGTACACATCTCTAATATATATGTACATGGTCAAGTCACATTATTATGACCACCAGAAAATAGCCAGAGTAACCACCATGTGCAACATAGACAGCAGCTAGACTGGCTGAACTAAAGCATGTCAATATGGGATTATGATCTATGGGGGTGTGAATAGAAGTGTAGTTCCGGGAAGTCAAGTGGTGTGCCCGCCACGTATCAAAGAGACGAGCCTTGGTCATTTGCTTACGGAGGGCTGCAAGGGGTGGGGCTGAAGGTTAATATGTCGAGGACCAGATCTATAAAGGTAGGGAGATAAAATAGTATTAAAATGCCTCCTAAAACATGGTACCAGCTTTGGACAATGGTACTGTGCCAGCTACTACTATGAAAAATGTGTCTTCTGCCGACACTGGTGCTTTGCCGCCCTTGGCCATTTTCAGGGAAGGATTAATTTTGCCTGAACAGACATCCTTGTGTGAATTTTCCTCCACATTCAATTTGCATGTGATGTTTTGCCGTCTGCGGCAATTTCAGTGAAGAATCCATTTGCATGAACAGGCATCCCTGTATGAAATTTCCTAAACATTCATGTTTGCACCTGATATTTTGCCACCTGCAGGCAATTTCAGGGAAGGATCCATTTGGCCTAAACTGGCATCCCTGTATGAATTATCCTCCACATTCACTTTGCACATGATGTTTTTCCACCTACAATATGGACAATTTCAGGAACAGATATATTTTTGCCTGAACATGAATTCCTGAACAGTCTCAGGAGGGAGAGGTGTCTTTTGACAGTGATTTATCTTACGTCCTAGAGGATGCTGGGGTCCACATTAGTACCATGGGGTATAGACGGGTCCATCAGGAGCCATTGGCACTTTAAGAGTTTGAGAGTGTGGGCTGGCTCCTCCCTCTATGCCCCTCCCACCAGACTCCGTTTAGAAAATGTGCCCGGAGGAGCGGGTCAAAGCTAGGGGAGCTCTCCTGAGCTTTCCTGGAAAAGTTTTAAATTAGAGTTTCTTTTTTTTACAGGAGGCTGTTGGCAACAGCCTGCCTGCAGCGAGGGACTAAGGGGGAGAGCAGTGTCCGCCCTGCGGGGTCTGAGCCACTAACTCCGCTGACTGGACACTGTGCTCCTGAGGGGTCTGATTGGTCTCTGCCACAGGGGAACTGCTTGCCCCAGCAGCATGCCGCCGACCCATTACAGAGCTGAAGAGAGTGGTGAGTTAGTCACCGACCCCCCTAGCAAGCGGGGGGCCGGTGTGAAGATGGCGGCAAATGGTGATGCGCTCCTGGACGGTAATAGAGGCATATAGTGCGGTGCTGTGAGGGGCACCCTGGGCCAGCGCTTACCCCATACACTGGTCAGCAAGCCTGTCGGGGTCCAGGGATCTCAGCCAGCAAAACTCCTCAGGCCAGTTTAAACATCAGAAGAGCGGGAAGACAGTGCCATTAAGGGGGCGGAGCTTCTCCTCAGAGCGAAACCTGCAGCGTTCCAGCGCCATTTTCCTGCATGCAGAGCTGAAAGGAAGATACTGGTCCCTCCACAGCAACTCCAGCTTACTGTATAACGGTACCAGGGGGATGTAGAAGAGAGGGGAGGCTGTTATATTGACTGTGTGTCCTATTAAGGAGCACAAGTCAGCACTGATAAGGGGTTTCTCCTTACTAAAAAGCGCTGGTGTGGGTTGGCTCCAATCTCTGTCTCTCTTGCCATTCTTGGGGGGGAAACTCTGTCTTACCCCCACCTGTGTGTGTGTGGAGTGTTTGGTGGTCACCGGTAGCAATGTCCAGGGATACAGTGTCATATGCTGCAGAGGATTTATCCTCCCAGGATGATCCCATTCCATGTAATCAGGATAACACTGGTTTAGCACAGATTCCAGCAAGGGAACCAGAGTGGTTTTCCTCTATCAAGACTTGGATTTCTCAGATTTCTGACAGGGTTGACAGTAATGAATCTGCAACCCAGGTATTGCAGACCTCTATGGCTCTATGGCCCTTGTCTGGTACCTCGGGTCACCCTGCTATATACCCACACAAACGTGCGCTTGTGCAGGTAAGACGACATGGATACTGATTCTGACACTACACATGGTGATGGGGATGTGTTGCGGGGGTCCGCATCTCTTGAAAGGGGGGTGAAATTGTTGATAGTGGCTAACAGGGATGTGTTAAATGTTAATGATACCACACCTGAGCAGGTTCAGGAGGCTTTTTTTTTTCACTGAAAATAAGAAAGCCTCGCTAACCTTCCCTGCGTCAAAAGAGGTGAATGCTATATTTGAAAAAGCATGGGTGAACCCTGAAAAGAAGTTTCAGATCCCTAAGAGGATTCTGGTACCTTTTCCTTTCCCTGAGGAGGATAGGAAAAGGTGGGAAAACCCGACGATTGTTGACACATCTGTGTCCAGACTCTCAAAGAAGGTGGTTTTACCTGTACCGGAATCTACCGCCTTAAAGGAGCCGGTAGATAGGAAAATTGATAATACTCTGAAATCAATGTGCACTACTTCGGGGGCCATATTACGTCCCACTATTGCTAGTGCATGGATTGCAAAGGCTATAGTGAAGTGGTCGGCTGCCTTAATTGAGGATTTGGATACGATGGATAGCGATGACGTTGCATTGTATTTACGCAACATTCATGATTCTGCAGGTTTTTTTGTAGAATCCATGAAAGACCTGGGTTCTATGGCTGCGGGAATTTCTTCCATGTCTGTTTCAGCTCGTCGGGGACTGTGGCTCCGCCAGTGGTCGGCCGACGCGGAATCCAGAAGAAGTGTGGAGTCGCTACCCTATACAGGTCAGGCTCTCTTTGGGGAAGCTCTAGATGCGTGGATATCCACCGCTACAGCGGGTAAGTCTCCGTTTCTTCCCTTAGCAGCACCTGCTCCGAAGAAATCCTTCTCCTCAGCTGCGCAGCAATCCTTTCGACCTAACAAGCCCAGAAAGGCCATATCATCCAATACCTTCTTTAGGGGAGGTAAGGTTAAGTCCAAGAAACCTGCCAGCTTCAGGTACCCCAAAGTCCTCCTCATGACGGTGGACGGGACGGCCCGGAGGTGGGGCCTGTGGGAGCGAGACTCAGACAGTTCTGTCATGTCTGGGTATCGTCCGGCCTGGATCCCTGGGTAGTATATATTGTGTCTCAGGGATACAGGCTGCAATTTCAAAGTCTCACTCCATATCGTTTTTTCAAGTCGGGCTTACCAACTCTGTTGGAGGACAGCACAGTGCTTCAAGATGCTGTCCAAAAGCTGGTGGAAGCACAAGTCATTGTGCCGGTACCACCTCACATGCTGACAAAGGGTTACTATTCGAACCTTTTCGTGGTACCGAAACCGGATGGTTTGGTCAGACCCATTCTGAACCTAAAATCGTTGAACCCCTTTCTAAAGGAGTTCAAGTTCAAGATGGAATCTCTCAGGGCGGTGATATCGGGTCTGTAAGAGGGGGAATTCCTGGCATCACTGGATATCAAGGATGCGTACCTTCACATTCCGATTTAGCTGCCGCATCAGGCTTATCTCCGCTTTGCATTGCTGGACTGTAATTTTCAGTTCCAGGCCCTGCCATTCGGCCTCTCCACAGCACCGAGGGTGTTTACCAAGGTGATGGCGGAAATTATGATGCTACTCCGCAAGCAGGGGGTGAACATCATTCCTTATCTGGACGATCTCCTGATAAAGACATCGTCCAAAGAGAAGCTGCTGCAGTCCATTGTTGTCACAACGCGACTGCTCCAGAGTCATGGGTGGATTCTGAATTTTCCAAAGTCACATTTGGAACCCACCCAGAGATTGTCATTACTGGGAATGATCCTGGATACGGAAGTGCAGCAGGTGTTTCTTCCGCGGGACAAGGTGTTGGTGATCCAATCCATGGTCCGGGATGTCTTGAAGCCACCGCAGGTGTCGGTTCATCAATGCATTCGCCTATTGGGAAAGATGGTGGCCTCCTTCGAGGCTCTCCAGTACGGGAGGTTCCATGCTCGGCCCTTCCAACTGGATCTCCTGGACAAGTGGTCGGGATCTCACCACCACATGCATCAGAGAATTCGTCTGTCGCCAAGGGCAAGGATTTCTCTTCTCTGGTGGCTCCAGTTGCCTCACCTCCTAGAAGGGCGCAGGTCCGGGATTCAGGACTTGGTCCTGGTAACAATGGATGCGAGCCTTCGGGGCTGGGGAGCAGTCACTCAAGGAGTAACCTTCCAAGGACGGTGGTCAAGCCTGGAAGCCGGCCTGCCCATCAACATTCTGCAACTAAGAGCTCTTCAGGTGGCCCCTCTTCTAAGAAATCGGGCCATCCAAGTGCAGTCGGACAACATAGCAACAGTGGCTTACATAAACCGACAGGGCGGAACGAAGAGCAGAGCGGCAATGCCAGAGGTGACAAGAATACTCCTCTGGACAGAAAAACACGCGTTGGCGCTGTCAGCCATCTTCATTCTGGGAGTAGACAACTGAGAAGCAGACTTCCACAGCAGACATGATCTCCATCCAGGAGAGTGGGGACTCCATCCGGAGGTTTTCAAGGAAATAACAGATCTTTGGGGGTTGCCCCAAATAGACATGATGGCCTCTCATCTCAACAAGAAGCTTTGGCGTTATTGTTCCAGGTCGAGGGACCCACAGGCAGTGGCAGTGGATGCCCTGGTGTCTCCGTGGGTGTTTCAGTCAGTGTACGTGTTTCCACCACTCCCACTCATCCCAAGAATCCTAAAGCTCATAAGGAGAACAAGGGTTCAAGCGATCCTCATTGCCCCAGATTGGCCAAGAAGGGCTTGGTACGCAGACCTTCTGAGTCTACTGCAAGAAGAGCCAAGGCCTCTTCCTTTTTGGGAGGACCTGCTGCAGCAGGGGCCGTTCGCCTATCAAGACTTTACGTGGCTACGTTTGACGGCATGGAAGTTGAGCGCCTGATTCTTGCTCGGAAAGGTATTCTGAAGACAGTTATTCCTACCCTCATACAGGCTAGGAAAGGGGTAACGTCAAAACATTACTATCGTATTTGGAAGAAATGTTTCTTGGTGTGAGTCCAAGAAGTTTCCTGCGGTGGAATTACAACTGGGACGTTTCCTCCTCTTCCTGCAAGCAGGAGTGGATATGGGTCTGAGGTTGGGATCTGTGAAGGTCCAGATTTCAGCCCTATCCAATTTCTTTCAGAAGCAATTGGCTGCCCTCCCTGAGGTTCAGACCTTTTTGAAGGGAGTTCTGTATATCCAACCTCCTTTTGTACCGCCCACGGCGCCATGGGACCTTAACGTGGTATTGCAGTTCCTCCAGTCGGATTGGTTTGAGCCTCTACAGGAGGTGGAGCTCAAATTTCTTACATGGAAGGCAGTCACTTTGTTGGCCTTAGCTTCTGCTAGACGTGTGTCCGAGCTGGGGGCTTTATCCTGTAAAAGCCCTTACTTGATCTTCCACGAAGATAGAGCTGAGCTCTGGACTCGTCAGCAGTTTCTTCCAAAGGTTGTGTCAGCATTTCATATAAATCCAACCTATTGTGGTGCCAGTGGCTACTGACTCCTCAATTACTTCAAAGTCCTTGGATGTCGTAAGGGCTCTGAAGATATATGTGAAGAGAACTTCTCGTCACAGGAAGTCGGACTCTCTGTTTGTCCTATATGATAAGAAAATTGGGTGTCCTGCTTCTAAGCAGACTATTTCTCGCTGGATTAGGTTCACTATCCAGCACGCTTATTCAACGGCTGGACTGCCGTGTCCAAAATCTGTTAAGACCCACTCTACTCGTATGGTAGGGTTTTCCTGGGAGACTGCCCGGGGTGTCTCGGCAGTGCAACTTTGCCGAGCTGCAACTTGGTCTGGGTCGAACACATTTGCAAAGTTTTACAAGTTCGATACTTTGGCCTCTGATGATCTGAAGTTCAGTCAATCAGTTCTGCAGGAGCCTCCGCGCTCTTCCTCCCGTTTTGGGAGCTTTGGTACTTCCCCATGGTACTAATGTGGACCACATCATCCTCTAGGACGTAAGAGAAAATAGGATTTTGGTACCTACCAGTAAATCCTTTTCTCGTAGTCCGTAGAGGATGCTGGGCGCCCGCCCAGCGCTTCGTTTTTCTGCAATTGTTACTTGGTTCAGTACAACTTTGTTTTAGTTGAATACTGCTTTGTTACTTGGTAAGTAATGTTTCAGCTGTTGCTGAGTAGTTCAAGCTAGTTGTCTTGACATGCCTTGTATGTGTGAGCTGGTATGAATCTCACCACTATCTGTGTATAATCCTTCTCTCAAAGTATGTCGTCTCCTTGGGCACAGTTTCTAGACTGAGTCTGGTAGGAGGGGCATAGAGGGAGGAGCCAGCCCACACTCTTAAACTCTTAAAGTGCCAATGGCTCCTGGTGGACCCGTCTATACCCCATGGTACTAATGTTGACCCCAGCATCCTCTACGGACTACGAGAAAAGGATTTACCGGTAGGTATCAAAATCCTATTTTTTCCCTTAGACTCTGAGGTAGAAAAAATGTATTCAACTAACTTAACAGAAAAATATATATTTATTAATCATAATAAACAGAAAGAGACCTCTTTATATGGGATCCCAGCATTGAGATGCCCGGCAGTGGGGACGAACACAACGAAGCCTCTTGCGGGCTTGGTGGCAAGCAGCTGGTTAATTTTGCCACAGGTTCTTTTCCCACTCTATGGGAATAGTTCCTGTTAGTCAGAATGCAGTTCCGTCCCGTTCCGGCTCACTTTAACCCCTGCTGTTAGTGGCCACAAGAAACTTTATCTAAATGCATGTAGCCATAGGGATCATTGGGGGTCATTCCGAGTTGATCGCTTGCTAGCTGTTTTCAGCAGCCGTGCGAACGCATAGTCGCCGCCCACCGGGTAGTGTATATTTTCTGTGCAAGGGTACGATTGCTTATGCAGCCGAGAGATGCAAACACAATTTGTGCAGTTTCTGAGTAGCTCAGAACTTCTCAGCCGCTGCGATCACTTGTGTCTGTTCAGTCCTGGAACTGACGTCAGATACCCGCCCTGCAAACACCTGGACATGCCTGCATTTCTCCAACCACTCCTGGAAAACGGTCAGTTTACACCAAGAAACTCCTTCCTGTCAATCTCCTTGCGAACGGATTCGTCATAGAATCCATCGCTGGGCGTCGATCCGCTTTGCACTCGTACGTTGCGCCTGCGCATTGCGGTGCATACGCATGCACAGTTCTGACCTGATCACCCCGCAGCGTGCGATCAGGTCGGAATGACCCCCCTTGTGTCTTATAACCAATGCTGGGAAATGGCACTGATGAGCCCATTTGAATGTATGTATCTCTGATTTCTCTTTTTCCCCCAAGAATGTAGCAACTACATAATGGTGGTAAGGTGCAACCAGGGAGATTGCTGGACTATTCAGGGAGTCAGGGAGATTGCTGCTATTTTAGGGAGTCTCCTGCAGAATGTGGGGTGGCGGGGGGCAACTATGCTTTACCGTGTTCCAGAGATAATCTGGGGGCTTGTCATCCACACACCAGGTGTTGCTAGGTGGAAAGATTCCTCATGAACAAATGAAACAGGCTTTAAGCAGTGCTGCAAAAATAATAAAGTAAGTTACACAAAGGGAGATAAATAAAGGCCAGCTTGGAATCCGTAAGCTAAGTAGAGACTTTCCACAACCTACTTTAGCAGCTGCAAAGAGAGGTGTATTTATCTCTGTATACTATCATACTGAAGCTGTCCTATTACCGGGGATTGTTACAAAATAATTAGAGACTGCAAGAAACTCTACATAGCGTCTTATAATAAGAGTTACTGTATCTGCAAATTGTAATATCGCACAGGATAATACAAATTGGTACTAAGGGGGTTATTCAGGTTTGTTAGCAAACCAAAAAAGCATGGTAAATACCATTAGTGTGCTTTTTTGGTTTGCTAACAAACCTGAATAAGGCCCTAAAATCATATCACAAAAGCACCATTTATTGGGGGGGGGGAAATGTTTAAAGGACAGTGCTAGTAGTTAAGGAATCTAATATCAGTTAACTGTGCACTGGAGAGAGTATGGCCATACTTTCATAGGTGTGCGTAGCTAATTTTATTAGTGGGTGCACCACAGGAGGGGAGTGTCCAGCACCGCCTTTTGGGCATATCTAGCACCGTCCAGGGACATGTCTAGCACTAGTGTATTTTACATTCTCTAAGTAAAACCACATGGCTTAATCTAATTTCTCCAGAGTTCCTAATAATAAAGTATAATACACCCCAGTGAAATAAAATGAAATATAATCGTGTGACCACCGGCCAGTACTGTCTGCCTGTCATGGCATAAGCCTCAGTCCCAGCTGCCACCTGCTTCCCCAACCTACGCCTGATCTAGTGGCAGAACTAGAGAGTGGTGGGCCTAGGTGCATATGCATCCCCCCCTACACACACACACACACCCACACACAACCACTTGCGCCAACCCCCCCCCCCCCCCAACCCCCGCCAGCATCTACACACAGATTTTAAGTGGGCTACTCTGAAAAATACGGGAGATTTAGGGGGCCAAACATTTGAGTTTTAATATAACACAAGTAAAGTTTGCCTCTTTCTATGCCATCAGACTCCTCCTCTGCAGGACACCAGCATTTGTCCCCATGCTCCCCAGCTACTGGCAGTAGTGCCTCTTATTCACATTATGCCATACAGTATGAGTCAAATGCATATTATGCCACACAGTGTGAGCCAAATTCACATTATGCCACACAGTATGAGCAAAAATTCACATTATGCCACACAGTATGAGCTACAATTCACATAACGCCACACAGTATGAGCCACATTCACATTATGCCACACAGTATGCCCCAGGAGTGCCAGATACACATAATACCTTCAGCAGTGCCAGATACATGTAATGTCCCAAGCAGTGCCAGATACACGTAATGCCCCAGCAGTGCCAAATACACATAATGCCCCCAGCAGCACCAAATACACGTAATACCCCAGCAGTGCCAGATACATGTAATACCCCCAGCAGTGCCAGTGAAACGTAATAACCCAAGTAGTATATATATATATATATATATATATGGTGTGTGTGTGCGTGTGTGTGTGTGTGTGTGTGTGTGTGTGTGTGTGTGTGTGTGTGTGTGTGTGTGTGTGTGAAAGCCCTCACTCACTCACTGACTCAATTCTCTCATTTCCCGATGTTAGGAAGCTGAACTTTAGAATCAGAATTTTAATAAACCTCCACTAAGGGGGCTGACATAATGACGTCATTACCGATGCATG
The DNA here is from genome assembly GCF_028390025.1 of Pseudophryne corroboree. Lineage (NCBI taxonomy): Eukaryota > Metazoa > Chordata > Amphibia > Anura > Myobatrachidae > Pseudophryne > Pseudophryne corroboree. Next base: position 150,678,258 of record NC_086453.1, read on the forward strand.
GCTTGTGTTGCGTAAACGATAACGCCCAATGGATCAAAATTTGGATTGCACCTCCAGTGTGTAGAATTTAATAAACTACATAAATGTGAAAGCCCTCACTCACTGACTGATTCATCACTAATTCTCTTACTTCCCGATATGTTAGGAAGATTAAATTTAACATGGGTGCTCTGCAGTTGGTAAATAGGAAAACAACATAATTAGAATTTTAATAAACCTCCCCTAAGGAGATGAAAAGGGAATTGACATAATTATGTCATTAAAGATGTGTGGCTTGCGTTGTGTGAACGATAACGCCCAAATGGACAATTGGATTGCAACTCAGTGTGTAGAGTTTAATAAACAACAAAAATTGTCCTGTCACTTATTAATTATTTATTTATTTGTTAACAGTTTCTTATATAGCGCAGCATAAACCGTTGTGCTTTACAATTAGAAGAACAGTAATAGAACAAAACTGGGTAAAAACAGACAGACAGAGGTAGGAAGGCACTGCTCGCAAGTTTACAATCTATAGGGAAATAAGCATAGATACACAAGGATAGATGCTATCTATAATGGTCCACCAGATTGCTAGGTTCTTAATGGGTTGTATGATGATACCCCTTTTTACTGTATCTGCGGTGCTCCTCGGGTAACACCAAGAACCATGGATAATATTTACTTGCATGAAGACTTCTCAAATTTACATCTCTTTAGATTTACCAAATTTTTAACACTCATTTATATTTACAATCGTGAAAATCAGAAACTCCTGTGTGAAGAACAGGTAGAACAGCTAGTATGTATGTATATATATATATATATATATATATATATATATATAATCTACAGCGGCCTGAGGACAGGGTCCATTGTGGCCCAGAAACATTGCTAATAACAATGCTGTCGGATTAATTGAATACATTTGAAATTTTCATCAGCAGTGCCGTGCGTGGTATTTTGTAAGGGATACCTGGATACTCGTATATCAGAGAGCGCTGCATATAGAGATGATTTATACAAACGATTTATGTAAACTGTAGAAGGATGAACTTCTTTCTTTCTTTTCCCCAACTACTGTAGAGAAGAAACATTTGGAGTTCTTTTTTTCTCTCTCCAGATTCCCAGTGTTAAGCAGTACCAGATAATATTCCTAAGAATTAAAACCCTCTCACCAAAAATTTCTTACATTATAGGCAGCAGATATTTCCACAACGGACAGAGAAGTAGATATTACAATTCTGCCTATATCCTTATGGATATGAGCTCATTAGTTGGATGATTCTCTACTGCCTATGTGGGTGCTGCAGCCCATCAACCCGACACGTTTCATCCAGAGGACTTCTTAAGGGGTAAATATTGTCACCATAAAAAGGTGTGGATTCAGATTAAGGGTGAACGGTCATCAAGGCTGATATTGCTAGGTAACTACAACCACCAACACATTCTGCTGCATTATACTTCTATAGGCCAGGCTGATATTGCTAGGTAACTACAACCACCAACATATTCTGCAGCATTATACTTCTATAGGCCTGGCTGATATTACTAGGTAATGCAAATTTAAACATTATTGCATAGAATATCATTCTGATGTACTTTCTTTAGTTTTTAATTATATGGACCCAGTTGTCATCTATGTGGTATGACTGTTTGTTTTTGTAAGGTAATTTACTGCCTGGCATTCCAGGGGGTGGGGTGTGGTTGGAAATTCCAATTATTGGAAAACCAGGTTGATCTTGCTGTTTAAATGATTGCCACTTTAAAAAAAAACTGCAAAACCTTACCAAATATCTCACTTTTTTAAACTCTCACTCTATTACATTTGGCCCTACAGTATGTCAAGGTTTTCTTCTACTCCCCACATCACTCAGTGTCTACCTAATAATCTATCTTGCCCTCTGTTTACACCTTTATTCTTCCCCCTAGTCTTCTTCACCTCCTCCTCTCTCCCCTCCTCTGTCTCCCCTCCATCCCTCTATTTCCTTTCTCCTCCTTTCCTGTTACCCCACTTTCATTCACCTCTGCCCCATGGTCCTGCTACCACACAACTCAGCCCTGCTCCCTCCCTCCCCTGTCATCTCCCCACACCCCCATCCACATCACACTGAACTTCCTCCCTGCCCTCCTCCTGCAGTTTCCCCTCCTAGCTCAGGCACCTCAACCTCAGTTAATCTCACCTCATCGCTACAGCAACCCTGATAATCTTATTCACATCTCTCCCACAAACTCCCACAAACAAATGGGAGCTCACTGGATCTGGTCTTCACTCACCATTGTGATAATTCTGATTTCTCCAACTCCCCATTTCCCCTCTCTGACCACCACCTACTCTCCTTTAACATATCTTTCTCTGCTTCCCCATCTCTACCTCCTAAGGCTACCATCACTAAGTGTAACATTGAGGCTATTGAGACCACATTCCTTTATTCCCTGTTTGACTCACTTCTCTCTCCTATTCTCTCTCTCTCTCTCTCTCTCTCTCTCATGCCCTGAACAAGCCACTTCCATATACAATGCATCCCTTACTTCTGCTCTTGACTCTGTTGCTCCACCAACCACTATTCACCCTCGCAAATTAACACCTCAACCCTGGCACACCAAATGCACCAGATAAAAATGCTCATGTACTGCTGAGTGACACTGGAGGAAATCACGCTCTAAAGCAGACTTCCTCCATTTCAAACTTATGCTCTCATCCTTCAGTGCTGCCCATTCTCTTGCTAAACAGTCATACTTCAAGAACCTCATCTCTTCCCAGACTTCCAACCCCCGGCGCCTCTTTGCCACTCTCAACTCACTCTTCTGTCCATCTCCACCTCGTCTCCCTTCCTCACTCTGTGCCCTTGACTTTGCCACTTACTTCACAGCCAATATTGACTTCATACATCAGGACATCACATCACACCAGACCATCAGCAACCAGCCTCCTCCCTTCCCTTACCACCCCTCCCCATCCCTCTCACCAACTCTGACATCTTTCTCTCATGCATCTGGTGAGGAAGTCATGGCCCTCATTTGTTCCTGTCCCCTCACCACTTCACCACTTGACCCTATCCCCTCCCGCCTCTTGTGCTACCTCTCTCCTTCTGCCTGTTCCCATCTTTCCCACCTTCTCAATCTCTCCCACTCATCAAGCACTGTCCCCTCTGCCTTCAACCATGCACTCATCTCTCCCCTTCTTAAAAAACCTACCCTTGATCAAAACACTCTCTCCAACTACCGACCCATCTCTCTTCTCCCTTTTGCCTACAAACTCCTTGAGCAAATTGTCTACAACTGCCTTACTTCCTTTCTTTCCTCACAATCACTGCATGACCTATTCCAGTCTTGCTTCCATCCTCTCCACTCCACTGAAACTGCCCTTACTAAAGTCTGCAATGACCTCCATTCTGCTAAATCTAAGGGCCACTACTCTCTACTTATTCTTCTTGATCTCTCTGCTGCTTTTGACACTGTGGACCACCCTCTCCTACTGCAAATCCTTCACTCCATTGGTCTGCGTGATACTGCCCTCTCTTGGCTGTCTTCCTGCCTCTCTGCAGTTCATTCTCTGTCTCCTCTCATGACCACCTCCCCCTCACTTCCACTAACTGTAGGTGTACCCAAAGGTTTTGTCCTTGGTCCTCTTTTCCTCTTTTTTCTCTCTCTATACATCCTCACTAGGTAAGCTCATTAGTTATTTTGATTTCTAATATCATTTCTATGCTGATGACACTCAAATCTGTCTTTCCTCTCCAGACCTCTCCCCTGCTCTCCTCACTCGTATCTCCAACTGTCTTTCTGCTATCTCTGTTTGGATGTCCCAGCACTTTCTTTTTTTTTTTCCAAACTGTTTTTATTACAATCTCACACAATACAGAATAGAGATGCAACATTTCGAGACATAGAATATACAGTTAACATTACATTACAGGATAAACATAAAGTCATCCTGCAGAAAGACAGGAAGACATAGAATATTCAGTCTCATGTTATATCAGGTAGAGATCAAAACATATTTTCAAACTTTTCCTCACATAAAACCTTTAAATATTCCAAGAAAGGGAACGTATATATAACGAGTGAGATCGGGGAATTTAGAATATGGTTAAATTGCCGAAGTGGAGAAAACTAAAGATAAAAAGGGATAGATCAAACAGTGGTTCTCCACCAGCATAGGCATATTACCTTAAAAATCCCTAGATATAAACGCAATACCTAAAACATAATAAAATAAAATAATGTGAAATGCCTGCCGTGGGTCACGAGCCGTCGATCCATCCACAGAACTATCTCCAAAATCGGGGGTCCATATCCCCAATCAACCCGGCAGACAACAGAATATAGAAAGAAGTGGAGGGGGGATCCAGAGAAGAAGGAAGGGGGTAAAGTAGTTAAATGTCCAAGGGGTTAGGGTGGTCTATAGTGTGAAGGAGATACCATGAGATAGATTGGAAGCATTTTTTGATGGCTTGTTTAGTATGTAGGGGTAGTGTCAAAATGTAGGTGTCTCAACACTGGAACAGGGCAGGGGTGAGCCTTTCCTTATGGATAGAGGCCTCCAGCCAGTCCATGGTGAATAAAAAAAATAATCTAGAGGTCACCATCGAGAGATTGGGAGCTACGTTGTTGATCAACTGCTGTAAGATTGCTTTCCTGACAGCCGCTGATAATATCATAAGCAGTTTTTTGTTAGACCTAGGGATGTCCGGCTGGTCAGTCAAACATCCAAACAGTGCCCAAGAAATAGTGCAATGAAAAGATATGCCTAAGGACTTAGTTCCATAATGAAGTACCTCATGCCAAAACAGTGACACCGAAGCGCAATCCCAGAAACAGTGGAAGAGATCAGCCCCATCCATTAAGCATTTAGTGCATTTAGCGTCTTCCGAGATGCCCATTAAGAATCGGCGTTTAGGTGAAATATATGCCCTATGGAGCATTTTATAGGCCATTTCTTGGTATGAGCTTGCAGGAATAAGTTTCAGGGTCAGCTGAAAGTGATTTAAGAGGGAGTCAGGGGTGACCGTTGAAATGTGGGAGGACCATTCGGACAGTTCTGGAAGGTCCGTGTCTGGAACAATTTCAATATGAATACGTGTATAAATGGTTGATATAGAGTAGCAGGCCGATTGGAGAAGTGTGTCTAGAGAATTAAGAAAGTCGACACCTGTCAGTTTGGATAATACAGTTTTAAGATAGTGTATTGCCTGGAAATAGGCAAACTCGTGGTGAGGAGGCAGACCATATTTCTCCCTTGCCTCCGCGAAAGACAGCGGGAGGCGAGATGAATTAAGCAGGTTGCGCAGGTTACGGATACCAAGGGAATACCAGGCAGTGAAGGGCTGTAGAGCCTCCCCCTCCTGAAACTCCAGGTTACCGATAAAGGGCAGTGAAAGTGAATAGAGATATTGAAGTTTAAGAGATTTCCTCGCCATTTTCAACGCCTGTATTATGGGAATTAACAACAAATTAGTAGTAATATGCAAGGCCAATTTGCAGGGTCTGGCATGGAGAAGATAACTGAGGGACAAGGGAGCGCAAAGCTGAGAATCTAGACTAGAATCCGTGTAATAGTTATTGTCTCCAAGCCAATCCATAGCAATGCGGAGGAGGCATGCAAGATTGTAATGTTTAATATCAGGTAGGTTAATTCCACCTCTAGGTGTCGTCTGGGATAATTTTTTCATGCTAATCCGTGGGCGCTTACCAGCCCAGATGAACTTGGAGATAGAGGCATTCAGAGAAGATAGATCCGACTTAGACAGTAATAAAGGGGTCATCTGTAAAACATAAAGAAGCTTCGGAAAGCTGGCCATTTTAAACAAATTGCATCTCCCCAAAGATCAAGCTCGGTTCTCATCCTGCGCAGGACCGGGGTGATATTGAGCCTATATAGATGGCAAGGATGAGCAGGGAGTGCGACACCCAAATAAATAATATGGGCATTCGCCCATTTGAAGGGAAAGGTGTTCTCCCAACCCAGTCTCGCCTGTCCATACATGGCCAGCGCCTCCGACTTTCCATAATTAATAGAAAATCCTGCGAAAGAAGAAAAACGATCAATCATGGCAATTAGCTGTGGGATTGTATGGTGAGGGTCTGACATAAAAAGTAGGAGGTCGTCAGCGAATGCCACCACTTTTAGTTCCTGTGTGCCTACAGCAATGCCCCTATAGTACTTGTGTAACAGGATATGGCGTATAAGGGGTTCCAGTGCTAAATTAAAAAGAAGGGGAGATAAAGGGCATCCTTGCCTAGTGCCTCTTTCCAATGTGAAGGAGGAGGATGTCACATTGTTGACTAAGACCTGCGCCACAGGGTTAGTATATATGGTCTGCACCAAGTTACAGAACGCTGCGCCAAAACCCTGATGGGCGAGTACTCTAGACAAATGAGGCCAGGCAATCTTATCAAATGCCTTCTCCGCATCCAAATTTATAATGATGTTATTTTTGGCCTGGCTGAAGCGAGTGTAAGATATCGCAGCTAGGGCCGCTCTCACTCCCCGTATGGATTGTCTACCCTTGACAAATCCCATCTGCATGGGCGAAATGAGACGGCGCAGGCAGGCTTGCAGCCTATTAGCCATGATTTTAGTCAAGATTTTAAAGTCCTGATTGAGGAGTGAGATGGGGCGGTATGACCCTACCTGGGTAGGATCTTTACCGGGTTTCGCAAGCACAATGAGCTTTGCTTCGTTAAAACGGAGGGGAGTCTCCCCTGTTGTAAGGATATGATTATATAATCGCGTTAATACAGGGAGGACATCAGCGTCCAGCATCTTATAGAATTCGGCACTTAGGCCGTCAGGGCCAGGGCTTTTTCCATTGGGGAGGGACTTAATGGTGGCCCGAACCCCCAGCACTTTCTTAAACTTAACATGTCTAAGATCGAGCTGATCATCTTCCCTCCCTCCCGCATAACCTCACCTCCTACATTCTCATTATCTATTGATGGCGCTACTATCTCCTCTAGCCCCCAAGTGCGATGTCTTGGAGTAATTCTTGACTCCTCCCTTTCCTTCAAACCACACATTCAGCACCTCTCGCAAACCTGCCATTGTTATCTAAAAAATATTTCCAGGATCACACCCTTTCTGATCCAGGATGCTACTAAGACTCTTATCCACTCACTGGTCATCTCCAGACTGAGTTAATATAATCTCCTCCTGACTGGCATTCCTGACAAATAGCTCTGTCCACTCCAATGTATCCTCAATGCTGCTGCAGGCTCATTTTCCTCACCAAGCGCACTACATCCACCTCTCCTCTCTTACAAGACCATCACTTTCAGAATCCATTTCAAGCTTCTTACACTCACATACAAAGCCCTCACCCACTCCTCTCCCATCTACATCTCTGACCTTATCTCTCTTTACACTCCCACTCGTCCTCTTCGCTCTGCTAATGCATGCCGACTCCCTTGCCTACTGATTACTTCCTCCCACTCCTACCTCCAAGATTTTTCACATGCTGTTCCATTTCTCAGGATTTCCCTACCTCTCACCCTCACACCCTCCACCTCTCTACAAACCTTCAAACGGGCTCTCAAGAGCCACTTCTTCACCAAACCCAGCCAAATCTCATCCTAACCCTCTGTTCCACGCTCTTTATGTACCCCATCTGTGTCACCCCTGTCTGTCTACCCCTCCCCTTTAGAATATAAGCTCTCACAAGTAGGGCCCTCTTCCCTCATGTGCTTATCCTTTTCTTACTTTAATAATCTTCAACTGCACTAAATCCAGCAGTCTTCTGCCACCTGATACTTATTCCAGTGTCATCTGCTGATGTAACTATGTTTATTTACCCTCTACTTGTCCTATACTGTCGTCAACTGTTAGTTGCTGTTTTCCTATTTTGATTATTTGTTTATGTACTCTGTAATTGGGCGCTGTGGAACCCTTGTGGCGCCATATAAATAAAGGATGACAATAATAATAATAATAATAATAATAATATAAAATCAAAGGGTCAGTGTTATACAGTTAAAATGAGAATTGTTCAATATAAATCCGTGGACTTTAATCCAGATAGCTAAATATACTTCAAACTTTTTAAATGGCTTAATGGAGACCCATTAGTGATAAGTAGTTCTTAATCCCAGATGAATAATGTACCAATGGAACTCCAATAATTATGTCTATATAAGACCTCATAAAAACACAATAATCCTCCAAAGGAATGTGTAAGTTCCTCCAACAATGTGCTGTGTGAGTCCATCCAAACTATGTCCTGGTTTCTACGTACTGCAGCCGATGCAGTCCGTAGAAGCTGGGGTTTCACGCATGCGCAGTATGGTGTCTGTGAACTACAAAGTACAGGTGCTGCGGGGACCAAGCAAGGAAGACAAGGCGGTGGAGACCTAGTATTCCAGTATGGCCAGCGGCAGCACTCCTCCTCCACCCAGGTAGGAGCTGCCATTGGTTGAACATTTTGACAGTTAAAATCAGTAATGGTTGCTTCCCTGGGGCTGTAGCGCAGACCATAATTAGCAAAGGGGAGGCGGAGAAAGGAAAAAAAGAACTAACTTTACCTTTAAACTTTCTTATAAATAATGCTGGGTGTATGCAGAATCATAAGTGCACCAGGGCTCAGCGCAGTGTATCACAGCTGCATCCGCCAAAACAGAACAATCAGTGCCTCCCTCCTACAGCATATCTGCCCACCTGACTTCCATTGGCTAGTTGACACAGAGGTTTGGGGAGCGCTGATTGCTCTGTCCCGGCAGATGTGACAGTGTGATACACAGCGCTGACTCCTAATGCACTTACGATCCCAGAGACACCCGTCATTATTAAAAATGAATTAAAAGGTATAATTAATGCTATAATTTTATTCAACTCCCCTCTGCTAATTTTGGTCTGCACTGCTGTCCGAGGAAGCAATCGGCACTGGTTAAAATGTCGACATTTAAAATACAGACCAATTACACGGACGAGTCACATTGTTATGACCTCCTACATTTGACGTTGGTAACGCGTATCTCATGAAATGCGTCATGTGTTGTGCGTTGGTTTGTTGGGTATATAAGGTTTGCGAAAGGCCATCTGCACAAATAGCACTCGTTACGGGCATGGGTAAAAGGGGCAATTTATTTGCGTTGCAAAAAGGAATGATTATCGGCTTACGGACAAAATGTGGCAGCATTTCTGATACAGAGCAGTTTGTCAACTGTTTGAATGCTGCTGTGAAGGTGTATCATGACCAGACAAATGGCATCATTGCAAATAACCAACGTGGAAACTGCAGCGCACCACGTACCATTGATGTGAGAGGAGAATGTTGGCTACGAAGGTGCGTGAGGGCCAACCTACAAGCTACAGTGGTGCAGCTCACTATCAAAATGAACCTGGGGGCTACCAGACGTGTGTCTAAAATGAGAGTGCAGCCGGTCTAGCTGCTGTCCATGCTGCACACAGCAGTTACTCTTACTATTATCTGGTGGTCATAATAATGTGACTCAACCATGTATAAGGTCGACACCATATTGTTGACAGGGTCAGAAAATCAACAGTCAAAATGTCAACAGTCATAATAAAATAACACCACCACTACTAAAAGCTGGTGGCTGTTCAAAGCCGGCTGGTGGCTAAAATGCTTCTAAATGCTGTCATCTCAGATGCCTGTGAGAGCCACCAGGCTAGGAAAAGCAAAATAGTTATTTAAAAAAAAAAAGTGTGGGGTCCCCCCGAAATTCATCAGCCTGAACCTCTGACCCTGGTATCAGAAAATTAGAGGAGAAATAGTGTGGGGTTCCCCTATTTTGTAATAACCAGCACTAGGTTCAACCAGCTGAGAACGGGGGGAGATGCTAAAGCAGGGAGACACACAGCATGGGATCAGTGTTGTATTTCCCACTAGGCACGTGAGGGGTTAAAAACCAAAGCCACAGCCTGTTATTTTGCATCTTGTTTGTAGTTTAGTATAGTTAGTTTGATTTTTTTTACTAATCAATATATTTTTATTACTAATACGCAAAAAGTGTGCTTATCTTTTACCTGGTGATCAGTATATTTTCTGATGGTTGGCATCCACACAGTACACAGAAATTTCCATTCACCAATAACATGATCAGGAGAGCCTTCTGTCTAAATTTGGTGCATTTCACGATTTAACAAGATAAAGTAAAAGAGGTCCTAAAGATGTGACCATGGCTTTCATACCACTGTTATGATTACTTTACTTCATAAGTGTTTGCTATTTCATAAATACCAACCAACCTACCGGTAATTTTTGGGACTATCCAAGTTTACATTCTTTTGTCCCCTGATTTTTTTGTCCTATGTTTTACATGACCCTTTTAGCACTATAAAAAGATATTTTAATATTTATTGAAGGGAGCATTAAAATGCAATACATACATTATAATAAAATTCAGTTTACATTATAAGGTGGGGATTCTAGGGATGTAAAACAGTGTTTAGATGCATCAGCTCTGCAGTAATCTGTCTCTGGAAAATAGTTTCAAATATTCCAACTACTCTATTCTGAGTGACACTAATATTGCAATATTTTTTATGTGCATAAAAAGTAACTTTATATTTTTTCATGTACCTTGTGTTTACAAAAGCGTTTTGTCTATTAATGTGTTCTGTGCTATAACGAGTTTTTAAGTGTTGAAAATGCATTTTATACAGTCAGACTTTATTGCAGATGAGCATTGCTAGGTTACATTCAGTCCTAAATCTCCAGCACACAACTCATGCTGAGACTTTGTGCGGCAGCCCCTGGGAGAGGTCAGATGTCTTTCTAAATGGCCATTGTTACTTAGTAAAAAAAAGACCACAGAGACCAACTAATTAATAGAAGATTTGTTAATAAACCACTGGGGGGTGCTGCTACTCCCTTCCTTATTCTTCCATCACTGTGTTTCATGGATGCTGATAGACCTACATGTCGGACTCCTCCCTCTGTGTTTCTTTGCTCTGCTTGCTATAAGCAATTACAATCCAGAAGCATCAGTTCCCACCATGTCTGCTGTTTGGAGTCGCTCCTAACAAGATGCATACAGAGCATTGAGAATATCTGCACTACAGTAGCACAGCCTCATCCAAGGAATATTTTCTTACGTTTGCTTTTTTTATTATCAGTATTTTTACATTATTATTATTTTTATTTATTTGTGGACATCAAAGAGCCATGAGCTTAAGTCATGGATACCGGGCATCTTGGTGGACGTACATTCTTCACCAGGTGCCACATACCAATTTCCAGTTTGAAGTGGTGGATAGCAACTTTGCCCCCCAGGACTGGAACTACCAGCAGGTAAGAGGGTGAAGGGGAGACAGGATAAACTAGGAAACAGCAGGTGCATCAACACTAACAAAGGCTTAAAACACTCAACAAGAGACATGGTAGCACTGCGTTAATGTAAAGTTCATAACAGCATAATATTAAGAAAAAAAAAAACAAAGATGAGAAAAAAAGAATGAGACAAAAAAATATATACTGCAGGATAAAATATTTACTATCTCTGTCATTTAGAACAACAATGAAATAAACGTATAACCAAGAATAGGGTTTATCTGGTAAATCAGCTTTAACTCCCTGTTTAACAGTAATTAAAATTTACTGGACAAAATGGTGACTTTACCCTAGTTTGTGCATGATGATCATGTTCTGCTGATTTCACGGTGTGATTTCATTTATGAGTGGTGACATGACTGTTTAAATGTTCACCAAAAGTGTAATAATAATAATAATAATATAAATAATAATATTTATTATTATTATTATTATTATTCCTTTTGTACCTATGATGTTGTTGTTGCTGTATTGTAAATTTGATATTAGTTTTACTGTATGTTTGAAGTATTATTATATGTCAGATATTGCACTGCCTATTGTCAACTATAAGCATACTAAAAGTCAGAAAAGAGTTCTGTCTGTGACCATGGCTGCATGTCCAGGGCTTATAGACAGATAATAGAAGTCCTTTGTGGCTGTTAATATCCACACTTATTTACAGGATGAAACATTATTCCCCATAATACACAAGTGTTTCTAATGAACACTGAAGAGGGAACGTAAGAACTTAACAATGACAATTGATAACATCCATACCGTACTGAGAGCATTTACATTACGGTAACTTGTACATATAGTTATATAGCTATAACACTTTGTATATTATTGGGCTGTAGCGTATTATAGGTAAAGATACCTTGCTGTGGAGCAGTATACAGATATATATATATATAGTTACCAAGGAAAGTTGCAAAATGTTTTGACACTGGTTGTTTCTTTGTATTTATTGTTGTCAAATAATGTAAAATTTAAATTGAGCATATTTGTCTATAATAACAGAATTCATTTTCACAAATATAAGTTAAATAGTTTTTAGCGTAAAACTTACTTCCTGCTTTTATATTCAGTTAATCAGCAGAGGTCTATATGTAATTTACGAAACTCTATACGATAGCTTTAGTAACAAATGACTGTACAGTCACATCCAGGATTGAAAGTGGTCCTGGTGAGGTGGTGAAACTCATGGAGGAGGACCATGGAGGCACCAGGACCTGAGGAAGGAGTAGGTGGCTGCAGCTCATCAGCAACACTAGTGCTGCCTGTAGCATCAATTGATGCAGATGATGGGGTGGGCTTTTCTGTTGAAATTACTGTGCAGGGCAATGGAGATGGTGGGACTAGTTCCCCCTACCATTACAGGTGGTGGAACTCAGTTCCACCTCATTCCCCCCCACTTTAACCCCTGGTCATATCACTTTTCAATAAAATAGGTCTTCAACATTATACAGGGATAGTACGTTTTTTCTTAATTTGCTCTGTAGTTCTAAGTTGTTGTTAGACAAACAAACAGTTGAAAATGAACAGAAAATGCTCTAGAAGTGTGAAAAGGATAGCAATGGCACGGCCATATTTAATCTAGACTTACAAGGTCACTCCAATCATACAAGTGTTTTCTGTAAAGTTAGTGAGATAGGTAGCTGATAAGTCACGTTAGGTCACACGACAGCCTTGGAGAAGAGTAATACACACTACTGGGAAATTAAAACCTCTATTGATTTTAAAAAGAAAGGAAACTGATCCAAAGGAAATATGACCTAATGTATTGTAAGGTCTGTAACTCAAGACCTAACAATACAAGCAAAATCCTTTTGCTTAAGTTTTGGCCTTGTGCAAAAGTACGTGGAGTTATCATACTTTTTCATCTGCAGTACGATAATTATTTATTGTGACTTTCTTCCTTACTACATTAGTTTTGATGGTTCGTTCATCATAGCATTAAATACATTTATTGTTTCCATAGAAATTTAGGAATGCTGCTATAAACTATCATAGAGGGTTTCATCTTGGAAAGTCTAGGCCACATTAACAATGTGCTCTCACCCGTGCAGAACATGTCATTTCTCATTGATTAGCAGCAGATTAATTTTATTACACCATATTTATTTTATAGACATCATTTGAAATCCATTTCTTGAGGGTAGGAATTCCTCATTAAAATTGTATAGACTTTACTCTAAAACTACAAATCTACCTAGTTTGTCACCTTTGAAGTGCAGCCACTTTAAATCTTCCATCATTAATGTATTTTTGTTCTATAGAGTATCTGCTAAACACGCATTGCTGCATGCAGACAATTTTATGCTTTCTAGTTGACACTCAAACATTAAACATCTAAAGAGCTGAAGTGAATAAGTTGCCCATATTAAGCAATCAATTTCTGTCATTTTATAGATGATGGGGCAGATTTATCATAGCTTCAGCTTCATCAATCACCTACTAACTGTTATCTTACAGGCTGTGTTTGAAAGATGACAGATAGGAGCAGATTCTTTGGTACTTTAACTCTCTCCCTGTTATCTCTCTCCAATCTTTGATAAATCTGCTCCTATGCCACCCAGTTGCAAACACTCAACTGCAAGTATAGATGCTGCAAGAGCTGAGTTAAGGGTTCGGGGAGCCCTAAACTTTAACATTTAGGATACAGGCAACAGGTCCTTGTGCGACAGCCTTCGGTGTGTGCAGGGGCCTATTAATAGAGGACGAGGCCCGTGTGCAGCCTCCGCCGTCTAGGCCCACTCTACTGTAGTCAGCAGCATTGCCGCGCAATTAAGTCTGAGCACTAGGGTGCACGGACTGTATTGTGCATGCGCAGATCACTGGGGAATTGGTGCTGTGGCCATTTTACTGGGGTTTTCCTTACTGCGCTTGAGCAAAACTCTGGGAAAATGGCAGCCGCTCCATTTTCATGGTAATTTGTGGAGGAGATCTGCCGCCTAAAGAAGACTCAGCAGAGGTGGGTATTGAAAAAATGGGTGCACCAATTATAGATACGCCACTGGGTGTGTACATGAAAAGGAGGCATGGTCACACATCATGCTCCCTTTACATGTTACTCAGGGGGCGTGTACATGCATACTGTCACACACATACATACATACGTAGAGTACATAGTCACTCACTTACACACATACTTACACACACACACACACACACACACACACACACACACACACACACACACACAATACCTCCTTGAGGCCCTCTTATGTTATAGGCTGGCCGCTGGTTAGTGTTGATCACTCTAGGTCTGCAGAAGCTTCTCCCTTCCTCTCTACCATGCTGCTCGCACTGGCTGTACAATGCCAAGTAGCCCCATGCCCTGCTTAGAATCCACCTCTCGCTTCTCAAGCTTGACATGCTATAGTTAATGGATGGGGTCCCCCACTAATCCAGCTCTGTATATGGCTGATATGTGTATGACCTGTAGTTAATAAAATTGCATAAGCACAGTTACGGAACACGAGAGTACAAAAAAATTGCATGATCCATCCTCAAGTGGGCCCCAAAGACTTGTCATTCACTTTTTTTTTTTAAATCAGATTTGTATTTTAACTAGTTCTGTATGTTTATGTATATGTTTATGGGGGAGAGAGCTGTAAGTGACACAACGATCCCAGCTTTTCCTCCTCCTGGCCTGGATATCTGGTTCCTGTGTAACCTGTTATCTAATGAGGGTCTAGGGTGTGACCTTCTGTGTCCTGTCCCAGTGTGTAAGTAGTACATAGGCTGTTGCTATTCTTGCATGTGACATGATAAATTATATATTTTATTTTTTCTGTGTTTATTCTAAGGCTATTTAAGTTGTCTTTCTTCAATTACAGTACAAGAAAACTTTAGAAAATAGTCTCTCAATTAGGTGGAGCTATAAACAGTACCCAGGCATTGTTAAACTATTAGATTAAATCTAATATATACCATTGGTTTAAATGTAATATATACAATCCATACCTCCCAACATGACCCATTACAGGAGAGGCAAAATGCTTTCTATCTGTTCTAGCCTCTTAATTTATGATTGCAATTACCTGTGTTGAAATACCTTTATTATCAATTAAATATTTCAACAAAAGTGACGCCAATCATGTCTTAAGGGATGTCGAGGTAGAGAGCATTTTGTCCCTACTGGAATGGGTCATGTTGGGAGGTATGCGCAATCTAATATACACCCCCCTTCCCCTGGGCCCCCCTGTCTTAAGTGCCCTGGGCCCACCCACGGCTTAATCCGGCCCTGAATATGCAAAAAAATAGACTAAGTAGCATTCTAAAATGGTGGGAAAGTGATAATTTTTCACACAGTACATTTTCTAGACCTGCAACAAATATGGGGAACATAGTTACCATTTATGCCAATCACCACCTCACTTGTGAGATATTCCCAAAACCTGGAAACTGAACTCTTGCTGGGAATTCTCAGACATCTAATAAAAGCTGACTTATGCATTATTTATTACTAGTAAAAGGCTAAATACCGGTGTTCCTGTCATGTACTAAGGGAACAATGGGGGGCTGTTATTGGCAGAAGACCCTCTTACTGGCTCTAGGAGTCTCACACAAATAGCACTAGGGTTCCTAACACTATCCAATTAGTTAATTTTACTGTCAGTAAATTACCCTGTACCGCACAGAAACACATAGGCTCTGCGAAACACCATAGACACAGCTTTAAAGAACACTTATCAGGGATTTGGCTTCGCTTAACTGAGGCAGATGAACCAAACCCCCCTCTCCCCACCCCGATAAGTGCCGATGTTCAGGGCTAATAGCCCACTGGAGTATAATTACAGCAGATAATTGGATATCCCCCTCTGTATTTGTATTTCTGTTATACAGTACAGTACAGCACTATATACCAATGTAATTCATAAGATGATTTACTCTATACCAGTGTAATACACTGGATGCTGTTTTGCATGCCACCACAATACACTGGATGAATTACTGTAAGCCACTCCAACTCAGTGGTGATGTACTGTTTGCCAATTAAATTCACTAGAGCCTGTAATGTTTTATATTCCATTCTAATGTTTTACAGTATATGCTGTATTATATGTCACTTCAATACACTGTATGTAATAATATATACTGCTCTAAATCACTGGACACTATACCTATATTGCTGTATACTGTACTATTTTGCTGGATACTGTACTATATTGCACTCTAATACATGGATGTTGTACTGTATGCTGCTCTACTGTTTAATACAAAATATGTTGTAATGTATTCCACTGTACTGCACTGAATGTTGTATCAAATTCCATTCCAATTCACTTGATGATGTACTGAATGCCATTTTAATTCTCTGGGCGCTGTATTGTATGCCACCCCAAATCATTGGATGCTGTACTATACTGTATTTCACTACAAAAGACTGGATGCTATGCTACTGTACATTCTACTCCAGTAGGCTGGATACTGTATTGTCTTCCACTGTACAGGAAATGCTGTGCTCTATACCCATCTAATACTCTGGATGCTGTACTGTAGATTGGACAGTACACTGGATGCCGCACTTTGTGCATCACAAATATACTTAGGGCTCCATTTATGAACAAGCCATAACCACTTTAGTACTTGCTAAAGAGGTTTTGGCCTCCATTTACTAATTATGACACAGTGGTAATCTATAGATGGCGTAAGTGGGTCCCTATTACCGGATATGTGCCAAGCATGTGTTACACAATTTCACAGGTATTTCATTTTAGCTTGAAGTGACAAGACTTTTGAACAATACTTTAATAGTGCAACATGCAACACTGACTGCGGCAGATATATACTGCATTTCTCTGTTGCTAAATATCAGCAATACTTAAAAATTGTCTTAATGTCAAAATATCTGTTTCCACATGATAGGGTCTTTTTTATCAAGCCCTTGAAAGCCCTATCTAGTCCTTATTGTTACATATCAAAGACTACCAATGAATATGGCCATAGCATGGAGACGCTAGATATTCTAAATTAACAATGACAAGTACTGGAGATATCCTCTTATCAATATCACAATATCAGGATTGCTGTAACAGCAAGCAATGGAGGAAAAAATGCTCTATGGGTAAAAAAAAATGTTTTCCCCCATTTAAAATAAGTCGATTTTTTTTCTTACAATTTTTAATAATTAATTTTTATTTCTATACTTCTTTATTTTTGTTATATATTCCGCTACTGGAAGCCCAGTATTGGGCTTCTGATTGAGTGCTCTTGTGTGACCCAGCCAATGCATGATATAGTATGTGTACCATTAATAGACAGAATACTTATCTGTGGGCGTAATTCTGAGTTGATCGCAGCAGGATCTTTGTTAGTAGTTGGGCAAAACCATGTGCACTGCAGGGGGGGCAGATATAACATGTGCAGAGAGAGATAGATTTGGGTGTGGCGAGTTCAATCTGCATTCTAAATTGCAGTGTAAAAATAAAGCAGCCAGTATTTACCCTGCACAGAAACAAAATAACCCACCCAAATCTAACTCTCTCTGCACATGTTATATCTGCCTCCCATGCAGTGCACATGGTTTTGCCCAACTGCTAAAAAATTTCCTGCTGCGATCAACTTGGAATTACCCCCTGTATGCAGTTCCAATTCATTGTATGTTGTATTGTATACTGTACAAGATGTAGCTAATATCCTGGTGGCAGTTAGGAGCCAATTGGCTGGGACTTTATCTCCGTCGGATTTATCTCCATCCAAGGCTTAGTAAATAGACCCCTTAGTTTTTTCCTGAATACACCACAGTGTACCTTCTACTGTATATTAGGCTTTTTATACATTTTCATAAATATATTTTATATTATATGTATCTAACTAGATGGATTATACGTGTGTATTGCCTTTATTCAGTTGTCATCTTTATTTTCAATGTATACAAAAAAAAATTTGAAAACACCTTTGACGCTACCATTATCTGTCAGAACATAAGTCTTTTCTTTGAGGCAAAAGCAGCAAATACACAGGTCTGGTAGCAATACCTTGTATTTATTATCAGTTATTTATATAGTGTGCATATAATCTGTAGCGCTTTACAGAGAATATTTGGCAAATCACATAAGTCCCTGCCCAAGTGGAACTAACAATCATTATCCCCTATGTATTCAGTATGATATCGCTGCTGACGGGATGCCGGCGGTGTAAATCCTGACAATGGGAGGTAAGACTGTTTCCCCCTACCCACTAACCCTAATATTCCCTCTCTGCAGCCTAACCCTAACCTCCCCCAGGTTGTGCCTAACCCTAGCCTCCCTCCGCAGCCTAACCGTAACTAGGGTGACAAATCCCGGGATCGGCAGGATCCAGGCCTGAAATTGGCCGGGATTCAATCCCTGGATTGGAGCTTCCAATCCCGGAGATTTAGGTATTGGCCAGCAATTTTTTTTTTTATATGCCGGGCAGCGTTGAGTGTGCTCGGGAGTCTCAGATGCTGCCCGGCTCCCCCTGCTCACCTCTCTCTGGCTCCGGCTGGACGCACTGTGCAGCATGATGTGAAGTCAGAAGTCACACTGCACAGCCAGCTGCCCAGCCGCCCGCTGCATCTCACCGCTGCCCTGCACCTCCTGCCCGCCTGTTCTCACAGCAAAATGTCCCACCCTCCCGTCCAGATTGCGGTGAGTTTTCTGGTTTGGTCGGGGGGGGGGGGGGGGGGGGGGACACACATTGATAAGCAGCCAATCCCAGGAATCCCCGGATTGATAATTTTTCAATCCTGATTCCTGGGATTGAAAAAATGGCCTGGGATTGGCTACCCTAACCCTCCCCGGCTGGCACTTAAACCTAACCCCCTAAATTTAATCATTCCTTTTCCAAATAGTCTTATTATTTATTTATTTTTAAATGTAACTTTAAACAGTTTCAGACCAACCAAATAAAGTTTATCATTCTACAATGAAACACTTTAATACATCATCTGTTCAGCATTTCAATGACTAATCACTATTCCACCCATCAACATTGCAGGGAAATATGAAGTGTTGCTCCTTCCTCAAGGCTTTGGAGGTTGAGGTACAGTAACTTCTTCAGCAGATCACTTTGGGAGAGATTTATCAAAACTTGGAAATAGATAAAGTGGAGAGAGATAAAGTACTGTTCAATTAGCTTCTGTCATTTTACCTGCTCTATTTGAAAAATGACAGGAGCTGATCGTTGGTAATTTATCTCTCTCCATGTTATCTCACTCCAAGCTATGATAAATCTCCCCCCTTAAAGTATAAATGCCACATCATTTTCCTTAAATGCAAAAGTGGGTTTATCTTTGTCAGTGCTCCCCCGGATTTTTGTAAAACATCTTGCACTCACTTCGTAGTACTCAATTTCAAACTGCTTCAATTTACTCCACAGCCACCATCTTGGAAAAAACTGCCTATCTTAATATTCAGGATAATCTTTAGATAATACCCCTTTCACACTGCACAAATAACCCGGTCGGCGTGCGGTGTGAAAGGGTCGCCTGACCTGGCAATTCAACCCGGGAATAAAGCAGTGTTATACCCGGGTTGAATACTGGGTCAGTGGCTGCATAAACGTGCTCCCAGATCGATGCGTCCCGGGACCCGTTTACTACAGCAGGAAGAGGTGGCGCGGAGATGATCTCATTTCCCAGCGCCACCTCCACCTCCGCCCCCGACTCTGCCCCCCCGCTGCTATGGCAACCCGCCCAACATATTGCTGCCAATGCCAGATCCCACCAGGGAAGGACTCGTTTTCAATTCCCGGGTGGGATTCGGCATTGGCAGTGTGAAAGGGGTATTAATGATTCACAGTGTTTTACACAAATCACCAACATGGATAATACATATTTGGACCTGTATAAGTTTGTTTTGACATAACAGCCATGATACCTGAAATGTAGAAAATGTACTTTGACAAGTGAAAAACCGTTTCTTGTTAAAAAAACAAAAATCATATTTACCCATTACCACTTTGCCATGTGCATCTTTCCCTCACAGTCAAATAGAAATGAGGAGTGCTTCCTAAATTTATCGTCACATGACAACAAAAGTGTCTAGTCGCATAGATACAGTGATGGGCCATCTTACCCCACTGGCTCATCTTACCCCACTCTCCCCTATAAGCTAATGGGCCCTATATATTGGCCGATCCGCCGTCGAGCTGCCCGACGGCGGATACGGCCGACGGGCGACCCGGCGGAGGAGGGGCAGTGACGGGGGGAGTGAAGTTTCTTCACTCCCCCAGTCACCCGGCTGCATTGAAGTGCAGGCAAATATGGACGAGATCGTCCATATTGGCCTGCATGTACAGCCGACAGGGGACCAGCGATGAATGAGCACGGGGCCGCGTATCGTTCATCGCTGGAGCCTCCACACTGCACGATATGAACGTTATCTCGTTCATTTATGAACGAGATCGTTCATATCTTTGACTGATGTCGGCCAGTGTGTAGGGCCTATAAGTCAATGCTATGCAGATGTTCTGTGGCCAGAATCACTACCTGAAGCGACTGAGTAGCTCTCAGGTGTCTCTGCCATGATTTATTTATTTGCAGTGATAAGTTATTTTCTATCACAGCTATAAGCTGCAATCATAACATCAGTCTTTTAGTATACAGACTCCTATGTTTCACTAGTGGTTCAGTGAATGCAAGATATAGATATGCTTGGCTTAACCTTAATATTGCTTTACATTGATCATAGAATAGTGTGTTAGCAAGTATTTCTGTGGAAAGAAAGCTCTTTAACTATTATAAATAGACAATATATAAATAGAGTAATTCTGCATGTGCCTGTATGCTGGTGACCATTCCACATTAACTAAAATCTGCATTGAAATAGTTTAAAGAGATTTAGGATTATCTACTCAATATGTTCATTGTGTTACCTAATTGTAGAAGCTAGACTTCTTAAAGGGGACAGTTGAGGCAGAATGGATTAAGCAAAGGGTTAACATAGACTGAACGATATTGGGTTTATTTGCATCAACTGAGCAGAAGTTTCCTAATTGAGAAATAGAGGACATAGCAACGCATGAAAACGATGGAGAGGGAGGAGAGATTCAGCATGGAGGCGGGAGTGGCGGGAGAAGAGTGAGAGAAATTACTGAGTTTAATTTCAAGGTTGGCTTAACAAGAAGAGTTTAAAGCAAACTGTTTTCAAATTTCCACGTTGCAATCAGGTTTCCTCCTGCTCTATAGGGAATAAAATGATTTTCAGTGATATTATTGGGACACTGGCAGCTAAGTGACATCAATGGCAGCTGTGTTAATAAATAAGTATCTTACTCCAGCAGAGTAACCACTAGGTGTAAACACTAGGGCTAGCAGTTATATAACATGGCATAACAGTATAACCAGCTGCATAAGAGCAACGTGCCGGTATTACAAGTGTCGGTAATAAGAAGACTTATGCGCCCAAATACATGAAGTAATGACAATAACTTTATTTGAAATTACATTTTTAACAACATTCTAAACACAAGAGCTGCAGGTGCCCATCAGAATTATGCATCTTTCTTATAGCCAGTATTGCTATCAATATTTGAAAGATGCATTGTGGCAATAATAGATGTTCTATCACTGTGATAAGAGCCAATAGCATATTATTGTTATTACCTTTCATTAGTATTCAGTGGCAAACGCAGGATTTCTTGAGGGGGGTTTCCAAATGCAATCTCCCAATCTCCCACTCTGCAGAACATTGGAGCAAGTGTAGGAGTTTGGGGGAGCGGTAGAAGAACCTAGTAATGACTCTAAACATTGGTCTTTTTATACACTGTATACTGTATGAAATACAGTATTTATATTTAACACTATAGATGGTCTATAGTATAGGCTTTATCAAACATACTTAAATAATATAAATATGTGGTCAGAAAAAGGTTAAACATACCATAATAAATAAATAAACAAACAAACAAACATAATAGAACCAGTACTGCACTTTCTAAGCACACATTCTCCCACCTTATGGTAATGCGCCTGTCTCTTCTTCCTGGTAGCTACTCTTTGGTCCAGTGCACTGATTGAGGACTCAGATCCACACACAGCAAACTTGGTAGAAGAAGCTGCTACCACTGGGCATCTGGGCATGTGCAGCAGCTCTGCTGTCCCAAAAACTGCATGATGTGGCGGCAGTTCTAGTAATAGTATTATTTACCATTACTATTGTCATAATTTGAGTCACTTGCCAAGAGGAAGGGGGTTTCCGTGCAACCGGAAACCCCCCCTGCGTTTGCCTATGAGTATAGTGGCCCTCATTCCGAGTTGATCGCTCGTTAGCTATTTTTTGCAGAGCAGCGATCAGATAGTCACCGCCCACGGGGGAGTGTATTTTTGCTTTGCAAGTGTGCAATCACATGTGCAGCCGAGCGGGACGAAAAAGTTTTTTGCAGTTTCTGAGTAGGTCTGAACTTACTCAGCCCTTGCGATCACTTCATCCTGTCCGGTCCCATAATAGACGTCAGACACCCGCCCTGCAAACGCCTGGTCACGTCTGCGTTTTTCCTATCACTCCCAGAAAATGGTCAGTTGACACCCATAAACGCCTTCTTCCTGTCAATCTCCTTGCGATCGGTTGTGCGAATCGCTAGAAGCATTGCACAGCAACGATGCTGTTTGTACCCGTACGACGTGCGTGTGCATTGCGGTGCAGACGCATGCGCAGTAGTAACCTGATCGCTGTGCTGCAAAAAATGGCAGCGAGCGATCAACTCGGAATGAGGGCCATAGACCCAACTGAGAGACTGATACAGAGAGGCGCAGGGAGAAGTTGTGTCAATGAAGAGTTAAAAGGAAAAAAAAAAAAGCACTTTGAGTCTTATTGGGAGAAAAGTGCAATATAAATAAGCTGATGATGATGATGATTTATTACTATTATTATTATTATTATTATTATTATTATTTGTAGAAAGTTGCAAAATGGCTTAAACTAAAAGGTGAAAATCAGACAATACATTACAAGTGAAATTGAGCAACTAGTTATTGCAACAATATTTCCATTAGCTTCTGCTCTAAATAATTAGTTTGAGTTCAATATTCTTGCCAATTTAAATGTCAGAGACAAAACTACTGATAGGCACAGCTTAGTAAATCTAGCCCTGATACAAACAGGAACAAAAAATGATGAGTGCTTGAATAACCTGTAAAATGAGATGATAATTTGATCCCTGTATGTGACAATGAGAAGACAAAAATACAGGTTCCTTTCATTACTATTTTCGCAATGTGACTTTCAATGAATGACAAATGTAACTAGGGACATGTGGTGGAGTTCTGTGATCATATAAAAGCATACAGTAAGGCTGTAGGCTAAATGCCTTTATATGGGTCACAAAAATGTAAAATGATCTCTAATATAAAAATGTACAGTAGGGGATGCATTATTCCTCGTGATACACAAGTATTCCTAAACACTGAACTGATGATCCAAGGAAGTCCAGACAGGAGGGGCACAACATATAGTATAATACCATACAGGCTATAATGCCACCATTTGTAGCACATCATTGCGGGGGGCGGAGCCATGGTGACATGGGTCACAGTAAATCATATCATCACACTCAAGCCTTATTATCTTCTTTTGTGAAATCAGGGCCGGCCCACCCATAATGCGAGGTATATGGCCGCGTAGAGCACCACACTATGGAGGGTGCCGCTGACTTCTCCATTTGCCGGCTTGTTCTTGGTGGCTTCTTCACGAGATGCTGTAATACTCTACCTTTGTAGTGGTGGATCCAGGGGATCTGGAGGAGTGAGCTCTGGCTCGCCCAAGGCACACAGTGGAATCAGGAACTGGCCGCTGGTGTCATTCTCATCACAGTTCCTCCAAGTCCTGGCTCCTATGTTTGAATAGGTCTCAGGCTGCATGCATGCTATGCACTCCCAACGAGACCCGTCTTATTATGTGTGAAAGCAGCACTTCTACTGTGTGCATTATTGGCAGGATTTATCAAGCCTTGGAGAGTGACAAATTGCACAGTGATAAAGTATCAGCCAACCAGCTCCTAACTGCCATGTTACAGGCTGTGTTTGAACAATGACAGTTAGGAGATGATTGATTGGTACTATATCATCGTGTAATCTATCACACTCCAAAGCTTGATAAACCTGGGTATATGTGTGTAAGTGGTACTACTACTGTTGGCATTATGTGTGTAAGCGGCACTACTCCTGTGGGCATTATCTGTAAGAGGCACTACTATTATAGGCATTATGTGTATAAGTGGCACTACTACTGTGGGCATTGTGTGTAAGGGACATTACCAGTGTGGGCATTGTGTATAAGGGGCACAACTGTATAATATAATGTGAATCAGGGGCACTTCGTGCAGTGGAATAAGAATGCACTATTGGGTGGTGTCATTTGAATTAGGGGTACTATTGAGTGATCACGCCCCTTCCTTTTGAGACCACACCCTATTTTTGTGGCGTACCTATATATATATATATATATATATATATATATATATAGACACAAACGTCCACAAAAGGGTCAGATGCAGCAGTAGTAGCACAGCAGCCGGCCCACTGCTCACTGATGGGGGCTAATTGGTCACTGATGGGGGCAGGAAACAGGTGCATTGCATTATTACATCCCGTTCCGTACCCCTTGTAGAGTGATTTGTCTTTAGAGAGCGACAGGGCTTAAGCTGTGGACCGCGTGGGTGGCTCCATTGCAGGAAAAAGATGCTCTGTCAGTAGGGGGTTTCTGGGTAGTTAGAACCCCCTCTCCTGTGTGTACTACTGTATAGTACAGTATACATGCTGTATGTTAACACGTGTATTTTATTAGAAATATCATATATTTCAGCTGCAATATGCATTTTAAGACTTATTGAACCAAATGTTGCTTTGTATGAAACTATATTACTTTCTCTCAAAGAGGCGCCTACTTTGGTTGATCACATGCACCTCCTATACATGACTAGTAGGTCAGTGGAGGTGTTATATTTTTCTTTGTAAATCACTAAATTCAACTCAGTGATTCAGTATATGTGAATCAGTGACTTGCGGTGGGGTGAGGCAGGTGATGCAGAGCCTTTCCTGCCATACTAACGTTTAAACCAGAGGTTTGACTATATAGAGTATATGACAAATACAAAGAATATATTATAGATATAGTCTTTTTATTATTCTAATGATTTTTATAGTCAAATCTCTGGAGTAAAAAGTCTATAGCAGGTGAGGCAGTGCCTCATCTTCTTATCTCTCTGATCAAAACTCACCAAATTTCCAGCAGTATAAACTGCGGCACCTGTGTATAATGCCCACATGCACCCTTTGGCTCGTAAATTGTGTATAAATCTGGCTCTGGTACTATCCATTACCTTCTGAGACATTTACCTCACCGCACATCCCTGATATGAATGTACATGTACTATTTACTGCAGAATGTCATGTATATTTTATCAATGGAAGAATTCAAAGTTACACTACAATATCTCACTTCTCTTAATTTATGTCAATAAAGACAAAAATTAAAAAGGATTAAAAAAATGCATTTCAAGAGGGCTCTCCGACGCTGGGAGGGTACACACATGTGTGTATGGGGCCTATTCATCATCACTAAAATGGCCCACTACACATACGGAAATGACAGTTTCTGAATTTTTTATTTAAATGGTCATTCATTATCAGGGGTCAGATAGGGCTGCTTAATATTCAGCAAACTTCAAAAACTTAAGAGTTTGCCTGCATGAACAAACACCATCTTCCGATGGTGCTAGTTCTCGGAGTCCCACTCCTTCCTATGAAAAGGAGATTCAGGATTGTGAAGAGGGATACAAACAGATCCCTACGCCACCCCTCATTGGTCACACGTGCTGAAGCTGGCAATGGGGGTGGCAAGTAACACTGCTACTGTAGCAGTGTTACTGATCTCAGGGACAGGTGCTTTTAGGAGGAGCTGTCCCTGTAGAGTTGCTCCAGTGATAAATATCCCCCATTAAATAAGCCCCTATGACAGTGCTGTAACTGCTGTAACTAGGCATTCCCTTATTCACCCATTTAGGGAGAGCACATTTGTATGTATCTGGGAGGAGCCAAAAGAATGTCACAGATTAATAAAGTAGAACTGGTAACCTAAGAATTAATAACCAGTTGTTTATAACATAGGAGTAACCGAAACGGGTTTATAAAAGTGAATTATTTCTTTATTTTTAAATGGCATTTTTATTATATATTATATTCTGTTGATAAAATAAAAAAAGGTTTCACAGTGACAGACAGTAGTCAGCTTAGTTATAAGAAATTGTACAGCATCAAAATATAACATAAAGGCGTAAAATCATGTGGTCAAAAAAACAATAAAAATAAAACATAAAAATAAGATAAAATATTTCTTACTGATAGATAAAACTGACTGCGTTTCACCATTCCTGTCTACTTCCTCAAGCAGTAAAAGAGTGAATGTGATAAGAAAGGACCTGACCTCTAAGGGTTAGTACTTAATTGTAAATATGAGACAAGGGGCATGCCAGCTGCTCACAGAGTCATCGGCATACCACCCACAATAGTAAAAATGGAAGCATGGCCCGCGATTGTTGAAATTCCCGCGAGGCTATGCCCCTTAATTTAAAAAAGTCAGGAGCTATGGAACTATATACTCAAAGACACAGCCCGATAGCACCTCACTACACAGCACCTTGCGATACTAATTTTAATTTAATATCACAGTGATATGTGGTGCCATAAAAACAGGCACAGTGATTGATTGATTGATTGATTGATTGATTGATTGATTACCAGTTATTTATATAGTGCACACATATTCTGTAGCGTTTCACCAAAAATATTTGGCCATTTATGGCGTGCGTGCCCCTGTCATATGCACGCACCAAAGTCACAAGCCCCCAGTCCATCCCTGTTTATGGCACTAATAAATGGTATATACATGCCTCCATGATAACATTACTACCTAACTAGTTATAGGCTACATTGTGAGTCAGGTGATGTACAGTATCAAACTAGGGATGGCCATCGACCATCGATGATTCGAATTCATAATTGGTTTATGGTCAATATTGAATAGTTTTTTTTATCAGTGGGAGAGAACCAGATGGATTCCCTCCATTGACGGTATAGAACTACCTGGTAATTTTCCCCCCACCCTCCTGCAGAGTGCAGAGACACTGAGCCTAGCTCCGCTAAGCCATGCCTCTGCTAAGCTCCGTCTAAGCCATGCCTTTGGTTTCTGATTGGCCCTCGGGCCAGTCAGTGAAAGTATAGGGATGACCATTGGGTTGTGCAACCATCGATGGTCGTCTATTCCTTAGTATGCAACCATTGATGGAAACATGCTGTTCCTCCTTTTACGGCGACCGACGATGGTAGGCACACCGATGGCCATCCCTATCTCAAACCTTGTAAAGAGTAGAAAAGTAGACAAGTGGAGTAGTTGCCCATAGCTTCTTTATATAATTTTATAGAAGTACTTGATAAGTTATTAATGGGTACTTAATCAGCTCTTGTCTTTCATATAATAATACAGTCTTTGAAATTACAGTAAGAAGCTGATTATTTTATGAAACTTCTCTACGTTATTGCTCTCCAAGGATTGATGCATCTACCCAGTGGCGTAACTACCACCCCCGCAGCCACTGCGGAGGATTGTAGGCGCAGGGCTGTGGGGGCGCCGCCACTGATTCAGAGCAGATTGAAATGCGGACTAGCTGTCCGCTTGTCAATCTGTTAAATGTCCCCTCCAAAATGGCCACTGCCATAGAGGAGATATGCTAGAGGTCGTAAGTGTCCTCTAGCGTCTAGGAAGTGCCGGGACCTGCGGGAGCGCATAGCACTGGCCGCGGCACCCTGCAACCCTGCCACCCTGGCGCGGTGTCAGCAGCTGCGGGGGGACCGGGCAGCGGTGCCCATGGCTCACTATAACCTGCAGCGGGAAGGGGGGATCGGGCAGCATTGCCTGCGACTCACTAAACAGCAGGGGGCGGGGCAGGCAGCAATGCCCGCGGCTTACTTTAAACACCAGCAGCGGGAGGACTTCCGGTCCGGCGCCCATGTGAGGAGAAGCTGATTGCTGCAGCTCTCCTGCACCCTCGGTAACCGGAGCACACACCGCCTCCCGCTCGCGGCTTTTCTCTGCGCCTGGCGCACACTACCTGTGGAAAGGTGCTGGGGATTGGATGGAAAGGTTTCTGTCCTCCCCCATGCCCCCTAAAGCCCAGAGATCGAGGTATGAAAAACGGCCGGGGGAATCCAAGATGGTCGCCGCACCTAACTCACAAACGAGTCTGCAGGCTGCTGGCAGCATTAAACAGGCTTCTGCAAAACACATTTCTCCCTCAGGTGAGCCTGACTGTTCCCCTGCCTCTCCAGTGACTTATGCTGATGTAGTGAGAGCTGTTAGGGATGCCATGGAGCCTATCATGGATGCACATGCTGCTAAAATGCAGCAGGCAGTAAAAGATCTAAAATCCCAAATCAAGCAGTTATCTAAGACTGTTCTTACAAATGAACAAAGGCTGGGGGAGACTGTTCAGGATGTTGGGGATCTTAAGCACAGATATGATGAGCTCCAGAAATCTCACTTCCAGCTGCTGAACAAGGTTGACGATCTTGAAAATAGATCGAGGAGATCGAATCTTCGGGTGCTGGGGCTCCCTGAGTCACTGAAAGGTCATGATTTGACTCTTTTTCTTACAAACGTCCCTCCTTGATTTACTGCATATCCAAGATGAATGCACTGGCTTAGTTATCGAGAGAGCCCACAGACTGGGTCCCCCACGTTCTTCACCTAATAGCAGACCACGTGTGGTTATATTTAAATGTCTGAACTTTCTCCATAAGGAGGCAATATGGACGGCATCCAGGAGGCATAGGAATTTACAATGGGAGGGAGCTCGTTTGGCCATTTTCCAGGACTACTCCGCGGAGGTTTCCCGGGCACGTCGGGAATTTACCCCCCTTTGCTCCCGTTTGGTAAAGGCGAATAAAAAATTTGCTCTGCTCTTCCCTGCAAGACTACGCCTGTTTGATGGAAATTCTTTCCGGGACTTTACAAATCTTGCAGATGTAGAGGCTTATGTTTCCGAGGCATCCAAGGCAGATGACACGACTCCTTTCAGGCGGATGACACCCTGGATCGAGATGGCTGAGTATTGCTCCTGGACTTCTCTGTTTCCGGTTATGTCTGCCAATTTAATTATTGCTGTAGAATCTGCTGCAGGTGTTTTTTCCCCCAAAAGAGACGTTGGTCTTATACAGCGGGCTGAACCTTTTTGCCTTGTTTTATGTTTTAGATTTTTATTATTCATCTGTTGTCTTTTTGTGGCTATGTAATCTTTCTAGAATGCATATATATGCTTAGCGGAGATATATCCCCCTTCTTATGTGACAGGCTGCGTTTTTCTTTTTCTTTTTCTGTAACATGCTCTGTGTGCTCTGATACTTTCTTGTTATTTTTCCTATGTATATTTTCATATATTATGTTGCCAAGGGTGGGTAAGGGCGCCCCCTCCCTCATTTTTTCCTCAGGTTTTCAAATTCTAGCTGGCTCATTGGCG
Source organism: Pseudophryne corroboree (assembly GCF_028390025.1). Lineage (NCBI taxonomy): Eukaryota > Metazoa > Chordata > Amphibia > Anura > Myobatrachidae > Pseudophryne > Pseudophryne corroboree. The sequence goes on from NC_086453.1 coordinate 150,707,990, forward strand.
GTCTACGACGGCCTCTGTGCTTGCTTGAACCGGTTGTTCTCGTTTTCTGAAGTTATGATTGTCCTTAGCAGGACTTTCTTTCACAATGTTAATGTTATATTTTGTGTGTTTTCTATGTTTCTGTCCCTCTTTTCTTCTCCCCCTCCCCTTCTTCTCCTTATGTGTCCACCCCGGTATGTTTTGTATCCGTTTTTCGGCGGCTGTAGATATTATGGTTACTGCGTAGGTTTTCAGGTTTTCCCAGTTCATTTGATGCATGGCTAGTTTGAGTGTCGGCACGTGGAATGTGGGAGGGATCAACTCCCCAGCTAAACGCAGAAAGATTTTGCTCTATCTTCGGAAGGTGGGGATGGATGTTGTTTTCATTCAGGAATCTCACCTTATGCCAAATGAGGTGGTAAAACTGAACACTATGGGTTGGTCTGTGGTAGCCTCTTCCTCCTTCTCTTCTAAGGCTAGGGGAGTGATTATTTTAGCACGGCACACGGTCCCTATCTCTGTCCATGCGATTTTAGATGACACTCGGGGTCGGTATGTACTGGCAGATGTCACATTGTATGCATCCAGGTTCCTACTTTGTAATATTTATGCTCCCAATCAGTACTCTAAGCAATTTTATACGAACATGGCCACTAATCTACGAAGCTACTCTGAAATTCCCATAATCCTGGGTGGAGATTTTAATTTATATTCTTCTCCAACCTTGGATAAATCCCCCCCCCCTCGCGCTCCCCCCTCGTTACCACGTATTGGTATCCCCTATATCTGCTCGCAGTTGTCCTTAGTGGATGTGTGGCGCGCATGCTATCCATTAGAAAGGGAATTTACATGCCTCTCAGCTGCGCACCACACGTTCTCGAGGATTGATTATCTGCTGTTATCTGACTCCTTTTTCTCAAAAGTGGCTGACTCTAAAATTGAGGATATCTGTATTTCGGACCATGCTTTATGCTGGATGAAATTGATGCTCCTCTCAGAAAAATCCCCTTTTCGCTCCTGGCACTTCCCCTCTCATTTAAGTGGCTCTCTGAAATTCCGCTCCTCATTAGATGCAGCGTGGCTGGATTATCATTCGCACAAAGGAGAAACTCTGAGCGATGATCCTGCTCTTTTCTGGCAGGCGTCAAAATCAGTTATTCGGGGGCACATTATGTCCTATAGTAAAAAAAGGGATTTAGATTTAAATTTGGAAGCCCAGGCGGCTCTTACTCACTCTTTTCAGGAATTTAAATCCTCCTCCTCCCCTTCTACTAGGGAACGGTACCTTACACAAAAAACACTGTTTGATACCCTCCTTTCTCAAATGGAAGCTAAATATTCATTTTCAAGAGACTGTGGCATTTACAGATATGGCAACAAGTCTGGCAAACTGTTATCCCGTTTGTTAAAAGGCAGACACCCTAAAGTGGTCATTCACTCTCTGCTCACCCAAGGTGGGGATAGAGCACGGACCTCGGCCGAGATTGCTGAGGTGCTACAGTCTTTTTATACCACTTTTTATGCACGTCCTGTTATTAACCAGACCCACAAGTCTAGCTTTTGGTCTTCTACTGATCTGCCTCAAATGTCAGAGTCGCACTGTACCTCTCTTCTTGCACCCATCACCACTGAGGAAGTTTCTTTAGCAATAGCTGGACTGAAGACTGGGAAGACTCCGGGCCCTGACGGTTTCGCCAATGACTACTATAAAATTCTATCTACTAAACTGTGCGAACCTCTTTCTGTCTTATTTAATTCTTTTATGCAGGGTGCTTCCTTGCCCCAATATTTTAATTCCGCACCTATAAAGGTTATCCCGAAGCCTGGCTGGGATCCTGAGTCTCCCAGTTCTTATCGTCCGATCTCCCTTCTAAACACGGATTATAAATTGTTCACTAAAATCCTCTCTAATAGACTCAAATTCATAGTCCCTGATATAGTTCATACAGACCAGACTGGATTTGTCTGGGGTCGGCAATCAGTGAGCAATATCCTAAAGGTCTTGACTGTTATGCAGGCCTTTCAGCTTTCCAAACCCACTGACACACTAATGTATTATTGTCACTTGATGCCGAAAAGGCGTTCGACCTGGTCACCTGGGACCATCTGTATGAAACGCTCCATCGCTTTGGTATACCTGAGGACTTTGTCTCTCTTATTTCCCGATTATATGAATCTCCCTCCACTCAAGTTTTGGGGAATGGTATCCTCTCTTCCCCTTTTCTTATCCAGAGTGGCACACGTCAGGGCTGCCCCTTGTCACCTTTATTATTTTCCTTAGATTTAGAACCCCTAGCTGTTTCCCTGAGAAATTCTCCCAGATTTACAGGCATAAAAATAATGGACACCACGGTAAAATTATCACTGTATGCTGACGACATGCTTCTATTTATTTCTCATTCTGATACGTCCATCCCTGCGATTGTCTCCCTGATTGAACAATTTGGTTCCTTTGCGGGATACAAAATTAATATATCTAAATCCGAGCTTCTCCTCCTTTCAGGAGACTCTTCCCTCTTTCCATTACACCCGGTCCTGTCCCGATTTCCAGTGGCTCGAGATAGTCTTAGATATTTAGGGGTTCAGATCCCTACTTCCCTCCCGAATCTATATGCGGTTAATTTTGGTCCTATTTTGTCCAAGGTGTCTAAAATCCTTACAGACTGGGCGTCTCTGCCCTTGTCTCTTATGGGTAGCACAAAAGTTATTTAATCTGTTGTTTTTCCCAAGATTGCTTATTTTCTTCTTATGCTCCCTATTGCCCTTGTTGAGAAAGATGTCCTTTTTCTTAAACAGTGTTTCACTAGATTTCTATGGGCGGGTAAATGACCAAGAGTCCCCTACGCTAGGTTGCAGCTATTACGTGAAGAGGGAGGTATGGGAATCCCGGATCCTTTCCTATTTAGTAGAGCAGCGATATCACAGACTGGCTTTGGGGCAGATCAGTATTTACGAACTTGCCACTTGAACTGGCCGTATTCCATCCTTTCTCCCCTGCTGCACTCTTACACACCCCAAACTCCCGTCTCCCATCTGAGATAAAACATAATATTTTATTTTGGCATACATATCGAGCATGGCAGGCCACTCACACTAAAGCTCAGAGAAAACCTGACACCTCTCTTCACACTACGTTTTGGGGTAACCCATGTTTCCTTCCTGGCCTTGATAACGCACATTTTTTGAGTTGGAGAGAAAAGGGGATCACAGCTATTAGAGACATATACGACCCAGGAGGCAACGCAGTGCTTTCTTTCTCTGATATCCAGATAAAATTCGGTATTTCCCACCGGGAATTTTTTATGTACTTGCAGGCTAGACACTTTGCTCAATCCCAGTCTCACCCAATGATTTCTGAGGCTACCACAGACCCGCTGCGCACCTTAATGGTGCTTACTAAAGATTGTCCTTACCATCTTAGTTACTTCAGAAACACCTTTAGGGTCTCATATAGAGACAGGCTCTGGGATTCCGCGTTGTCTTCATGGTCTAGAGATATCCCCAATATGGGATCGTGCGCTGAATTGTTAGATAACATTTTACCCACTTTTAGGTTCTTATACTCTGCCTCTTTGCAAGAGGTTCACCTGAAGACGCTCCAAAGGGCATATATAGCACCTAATCAGAGAGCACACATGGTCCCAGACGAAACTGGCTGTTGCATCAAATGTACTGCGCAGAGTGCCACCTTGTACCACAATATGTGGTCTTGCCGGAAAATATCTAAGTTTTGGTACAAGGTGGTCGCTTATCTCAACACAGTATTTAACTTACGGTTAATAAAACGCCCGAAGGCTTGTTTGCTACTTGATTTTAGGGAGTGGTCTCTTGGGCCTGAAGATAGAGATATTGTTCCGGTACTCTCTGTTGTCCTGACAATTGCCAAGAAACAAATTCTTAATAATTGGATCAAACCGTCTACCCCTTCTTTGATGGCTGTGAAACACATGACCCTCCGGATTATTTATTCTGAGAGGCGTGCTACTCTTCCTGATATTGAATTGGGGTCAGGCGGTTTGCCAAGAAGTGGGAGAAGTATATTGATACTCTAGACCCGGATGTACAGTCGTTCATCTATAAACTTTTTGAGAACACAACGTGGTATCTATATAGACAAATCGATAGGGCCTCTTGACAACTTAGGCCCATGTACTGTTCCTTTGAGACCTCCTGCTGTTTTCTTAGGAAATGTAATTATATTAATTTTAATACCCCATGCTGTATGTTTAGTCTGATGCCATATGGGTACTGAACCTTCTCTTTGGTTAGAATGGCTAACCATGCCTGAATTGCTTCTTTAATATTTTTACTTAAGACTTCTTTGGCCGCTACTCATTCATGATATGATTATACTTGTATTGTTTTCCCCATTTGTTTCTCCCCTTCCTGTCTGTCTTCTTTACTGACCTCTCGGGTTTACTGATGTCCTGTGAATCCTCAGGTAGAATTGTATGCTTAGCCTTAGGTATATGGTGATTTCTTATGCTGAGACGCACGTCGGTAATGTCTTAATCATTTCCTAGATCTCATGTAGGTTAAGATTGTTTATCCTTTACCTCTTACTCAAGCCTACAATTACCGACTATGTATCTGTGATTTCACTGATGAGGCTTAAAAGCACTTTACGCTGGATTATTGTAACTATACCGGTTTCTCTCCGGTTTTTGGCATGTCTGTATCATGAAGGTCTTCCCTGTTCTTGTATTTCTATAAAAAATCTAATAAAAATTGTTGAATTTAAAAAAAAAAAAACACCAGCAGCGGCAGCGAGAAGGGGGTATAGGGCAGCATTGCCCACAGCTCACTGTAACCTCCTGTCGGGGGGAGGGAGTGGTCTCTCACTGGTCAGGCTGCACTGTACTACACCTGTTGTTGGGGCGGGGAGTGTTGAGTATAACACCCAGTGCATGAAACCCCTGGCAACAAGCATGACACCCTGAGCATGAAACCCCCTGGCAAGGTGCATTGAACAAAGATCATGAAACCCTTGGCAGCAATCAGGTAATTTAATGTCATAATGTGTCACAGGCATGACGGTGTGTGGTGTAATGTATCACAGGCATTGTATCTGGTATAATGTCTCAGGGGCATTGCAGTGTGTAGCATAATGTATAACGGGCATTGCGATGCATGGCATAATGTGTCACAGGCATTACGGTGTGTGGCATAATATGTCAGAGGAATTACGGTGTGTGGCATATTGTGTAATGGCCATTATGTTGTGTGGCATAATGTCTAAGGGCTATTGCAGTGTGTGACCTAATTTTTAAGGGGCATTACTATAAGGAGAAAAAATGACAAATAATGCAAGGGACATGAATCAGGATTTTTTTTTTCCTGTGGCCGTCAATGTCTCGGTGTGCAGTTTGCAAAACTGGGGTATAAGGCAGTCTTTTCCTGAAAAATTTATAGTTACGCCACTGCATCTACCCCTCAATGCTACCAAGATATCACTGTGCAACTGGCCATATGCCTATCTTTCCAACCATCCAACTAGTTAGCTGGTTGGAACAAAAATCTGGTAACATATAGGGGCAAATGACAATTGACCATCTAGTACGTTTATATATAAATAAAACTTGGCATGAACGTAGGGGGTTATTTAGAATCATTAGCAAACCAAAAATGTTAGCAATAGTTCAAAACCATGTTGAACTGAGGGTGGGGCAGATGTAACATGTGCAGAGAGATTTAGATTATATAATTTATCTGTATTTTTTCTGCAATATTAGCTTGTCATTTTACTTCCAAATGTGAAGAATAAATATGAAATACAGCACTCTCATAGTGAGACTTTCTTTAAGATCATGCACTACAGGTTGAGTGTCCCATATTCAAAATTTCGAAATAGAGATTTTTTTTCAGTGGGACTGATATAGTGGCACCTTTGATTTCTGGTGGTTCAATGCACACAAACATTGTTTCATATACAATATTAAGAAACAGCTTTATGCTTTGTGTATAAGTTGTATATGAAACATACATTAATTTTGTGTGTCTACAGAAACTTTGTGTAATTCACAAAATTATTAAAAACATTTTATAAAATTACCTTCAGCCTATGTGTAAACAGTGTATATAAAACATAAATGCATTTAGTGTTTAGTTCTGGGTCCCATCCCCAAAGTATCTCATTATGGTATGCAAATATTCCAAAATACAGAAAAAGCCGATATCCAAAATAATTCTGGTCTCAAGCATTTTAGATATAGGAGACTCAACCTGCATTTCCTAAAAATATAATCTCAAGTAAATTATATCCTTAGTAGTTAATCCTAGAAGTATCAGAATACCCAAATATCCTTATGATGTTTATAAAACCTACAGTACGCAAAATATTTAAATAATATTGATGCAAACAGATGTAAAGTGTTAAATATATATATATATATATATATATATATATATATATATATCTTTAGACTAAAATCTACTGGAAATAGTCCATGCAATTAATGTAAAAGTCCATCCACCAGATATGAAAAGAGCGGTTTGGGTATTTATAACTACCACTGAACTAAAACAATGTTTATCCAAATGATCTATGTAAAAAAACAACTATTTTTATATCAATCAATAATTGTTTTATACCACAAAAATATATTTGTTATTGTTGTGCAGTCAATATCTTAATATTCTCACGCTACTACTAAAATCAGATCTTTCTTAAGGTGTGTACCATGGTGAGATCCTTGCTATGCCCGATTTTGACTATGCGATTTTCGTTGAACTCCCCCAGAGCCCGGATAGCACAGATAGTACAGATTTTGACTCTGCAATTTCCCTTGAACTCCCCCCAGAGCCCAGATAGCACAGATAGTACAGATTTTGACTCTGCAATTTCCCTTGAACTCCCCCCCAGAGCCCAGATAGCACAGATAGTACAGATTTTGACTCTGCAATTTCCCTTGAACTCCCCCCAGATAGCACAGATAGTACAGATTTTGACTCTGCAATTTCCCTTGAACTCCCCCCAGAGCCCAGATAGCACAGATAGTACAGATTTTGACTCTGCAATTTCCCTTGAACTCCCCCCAGAGCCCAGATAGCACAGATAGTACAGATTTTGACTATCTTGTGCTTGAGATTTTGTCTCTGTTCGATTTTGACTAAGGGACAATTTTGACTATACTTTGTACTAGATTGTACACTAGATAGTCAAGATTGACTTGCCTGCACAGTCTATCTAGCCTTATGATTCCGACCCCACGGGTGCATGCATTGGGATCAAATCTGTATCGCAAGCTGCCTAACACCTTGAGATATGCACTCACTTTTCTTAAGATTTTGACTATATAGTAAAAATCTTGCAGATTTATCTCACCGTGTGTACACAGTTACATATAAAAAAGTGCAGAAATGTTGTTAATAATTCGTATCTATGATCAGTCTGATATCACATAAAGCAGGTAAAACAAGTAAGTGGAGAAAACATATGTAAAACCATAATATATTTTGAAACATTAGCAATCTGCCAACCACCTGTATTCCAAGAAAATCAGATGTGTTTTGCCTAACAGCTAACTGAATAGCATCCAGGTGCCAGTGAAGGTGACCTGGTGGCAACAGCAACTACTCTCCAACAACTAGTGCGCAATTGACATTTACAGTACAGTCGTTTAGAGACTGGCAATTGAATGTCGCCAGTTGGAATGGTAACAGCAAAATAGAAGAGAGCAAATGGAGCCCGAATGCCAAAATTGTACTTAAGCACAAGTTACTAGAACCTGCATTTTTCATAATTTGAACTACATAAAGATTAACACCTGTTTAACAACAATGGTCAGAGCTTCAATAATATATAAAAATATAGCGTTATGATATCATCAGGTTCGGAATATTATGCTGACATTCATCATATTGACACTGATGTAATATTGACATGTTTGGAATGTCAACACTGTTTTAATCTATGTCTGTCTCTAACACTAGCCCTAATGGTAACCCTAACCTTAATAGTTACCCTAACGTCAACCCTAACCCTGAGTGTACAGCAAATGCTAAAACTATGGCCAGGGCTGGGCCGAGCCCATATTTTTGGGAAGCAAATATATACTTTGGCGTTCCCGAAGTACCTTTGCGCGCGCCGAAGGCATGTGCCTGAAAAATAAAGGGGGTGTGGTCTCATGGGAAAAGCCCAGTTGTAGTGCTCCAGACATTATGCCCACATTAGTAGTGCCCTCACATTATGCCCACATTAGCAGTGCCCTCATATAATGCTCACAGTAGTAATGCCCCTTACATTATGCCCACATTAGTGCCCCTTACATTATGCCCACATTAGTAGTGCCCTCACATTATGCCCATATTAGTAACACCCATTATATCATGCCCACATTAGTAATGCCCCTTATATCATGCCCACATTAGTAATGCCCCTTACAGTATGCCCACATTAGTAGTGCCCTCACATTATGCTCACACTAGTAATACCCTAAAACATCATGCCCACCTTAGTAGTGTTCCTTACATTATGCCCATATTAGTAATGCCCCTTACAGTATGTCCACATTAGTGCCCCTTACATTATCCCCCCATTAGTAGTGTCCTCACATTATTCCCACATTAGTAGCGCCCTTACATCATGCCCACATTAGCAATGCCCCTTACATATCATTATACATTACTATCAGGAATGAGTACACTTGATGGTACTGGGAGCCTGTCTTGCCGATTCGAGGGGCGCTGCCAACCGCCGCCACTGTTAGCATATGCATGCAGGCTCAGTAGACAAGTCAGAGACTCCTCACAAACCGGCCGCAGCACCTCAATGCCAGTGCAACTTGTGATGTCGCCGGAACAGCAGCCGCCCAAGCATAGGAGCCACAGCAACGGCGCTGTGAGTCAGCTGAGACACAGATTACCACTTCCCCGCCAGGGCTTATTTCTGCATGTGAACGTGTCACAGCGCCTTCCTCTATGTGTCGCCCCCTACTCGGGTGCATACCTAGAGTATCTGTAGAACCAGCCCTGATTATTACCATGTTGACATCATAAATGTCGTCCTTCTGGTATGGACTTTATGAATGTCAACATTGTCTACTTGCTGACTGCATCCCAATGCATCACAAGCACATTACTGCACAGTTGCTACTTTAGCCAGGAATAAGCTTTTGTAAGGGAAGTAAGGCATTGCTGGCCATTTACTCACATTGGGGGTGATTCAGGTATGGTTGCAAAAAGCATGGCTGCTGCTTACTTGGAAGAACCAGTAATGATCGCATATGTTATTGCAGCAGTAGGCATCTGGTATAAGCAGACACCTCCTGCATGCATGTGTGATTCAGGGCTGCACCCGAGGACAGAGCATCAGATCACTCGCTACATCATTGGTCGGTTGCGTGAATCCTGAGATCACATAGAACGTAGGGTCAGCAGCAGAAATCTCAGGGCCTAGTACACACATGGACAGATGCACACATATACATAACTAAATATCTCTTCTTCCTCCCACACACTCAATATAGTATGCCTCTTTCTCTCTCCTTCCTCCCACACCACAGTCTGTATCTCCCTCTCTCCCCAATAACTCAATGCTGCATTCCCAGTTCCCCCACCCCATCCCCAAAGCCCCAGCTCAGTGTGCCCGCATCCTCTCACTACACCTCTCTGACGCTGGGGAGAGACTCACTTGCGCTCCCCTCCTCAGCTTTTAGACCTGGACACCATACAATTGAAACTAGAATGATACCGTCTGAGTGCGCACAATTAAGCAGCCATAATGAATCAAGAGATGTGAGGTCACACCATAGACCCCAAGATCTGATTTTTAGAAGACAAATTATCACCGATTAATATGGGCTCTTAAGATAAGAAAAAATGAAAATCATATATATAAGAAATAAAAATAAATATGGGTAATGTACTCCTCTGGTTAAATGTAGTTCTTTAGATGTTCCACTCGTCTCTTGAAGCGATGTATAACATAAAAGAAAACACAGAGAAACCAAGATCCTCGTGTAATACTGTATGGGTGAATTGCACACTATAATAACAATTTACTTGCACCACACCACTGATAGTGATTGATAATATGCTGGGGTTTAACCCCTAAATAAAACCACTCACAAGGGTGAATGATAAACCGAATTCATCACCATCTCACATCAAGAAAGGTAATTTCACCAAACAGGAATCATTTCAGGGGATGCCCCCTTCAATGAAGAACTCACAGATATGCTACTTGCATGCAGACAGACAGACATGTAAAGAATCTTAATCTTGTACTCCCACCACAGATAAAGAGATCAGGGGATGCCCCCTTCAATGAAGAACTCACAGATATGCTACTTGCATGCCGACAGACATGTAAAGAATCTTAATCTTGTACTCCCACCACAGATAAAGAGATCAGGGGATGCCCCCTTCAGCAAAACACTCACAAACTGAACCTTGTATGCTTTGCAGGGTAGGTGAGTCTTTAGTCTTCCTTATTGCTGTCTATTCCACATTCACCTCTCAGATAAAAATCCTCCAGATATAAAGTGAAATGATGGAAACAGGATTTTACAGCAACAAAAAACCTTTTTATTAAACAATCATCCATAAAACTTTTCTTTAAAAAAAACTTTAAGGAGCGTACCCAGGTTGGAGATCGCACAGGGATGAGATGGTGAAGATGAAAAACGGGGCCCCATTTTATCGATCCCAAAGTCCTCTCCTTACCGGATAACGTCCCTTCTATGGCACAGACTCCCCCACCTATGCGTTTCAATCCTCTAGGGATCTTTTTCGAGGTGTATGGGGTAGTCTGTGTAATGTGCAATATACTGTATTCCCCCTATAATGAAGAATGTATTTCAGATGTGTCAAATTAACACTTCAACCCTTCCCTCTGTATGAGGGAAAAGTTATCCTTATAATCAATCACAGTCCATTTGAAGTAATCACAGTCCCGGCTGTGTAACGGCCATCATCCCTTCCCAAGATGGCGGCCGGCTCACTTCTGCTATATTGTCCGACTATCTCCCGTCCTTTTCCAATATGGCATATGTCATACTTCCGACGGAAGTTATCGATATATACGTCCCGCGATTTTCTTCCTTCTCTAATTTAAACCATCAATCTCGGTTCCAATGGCCGTGCATTTCTTGAGGCTCGCTTATCGCCGCACGTACTTCCTGTTAAGGGTTGTCATAGTAACCCAACTAAAAAGACAAACGGCTGCGCTGGATGTCAGGAATATAAATATACTGTACAGAGAGCCAACGTAAAAAGTAACAATATTTATTATAAATAAAACATTATATACCGGTAAATTGATTAAGAACAGTCACTAATAGTGAACTTAGGGTAACTTGTAGTAGCTCAGTATCAGTATAATAAACGTGACCTTAAAGGAAAAGTTCCGTATTCCACTTGATAAGATAGGTAATTAATAGAGAACAGGGTGCACTGGTAATATCCCAATGGGATGTAAGTTCCTTGGTTAGAATGAATCTCAATACCTCTCCGGTGGGCTGGTCAAAGCCGAGCGTCCTCGGCATATGTGTCCTGCTATGCCCACATACGCTGTGCAGCGGAGGGGAGAAGACCGTCTTTTTCACAACCTGGCTGTGGTGGCGTGTATGTTAAAGCCGCTAATGACGGAAGCCGCCACAGTTGTGCTGCTCACAACTGCTCTGCCATTATCTGTTGGTCTCCACCTGCTGCTGTGGACCAGGTTTTGCAGAGAACTCCAAACGCAGGTATCTACCTTTGAAAAAGTCACGTGGCGCGTGACGAAACGCGTCAGGACCCGCCCCCACTCACACCTAGCTCAGGTGTAACTACAAGATGCACATCGATCCCCACTGCACCCTCCGTTCACAGCTTCCGTCATTAGCGGCTTTAACATACACGCCGCCACAGCCAGGTTGTGAAAAAGACGGTCTTCTCCCCTCCGCTGCACAGCGTATGTGGGCATTGCAGGACACATATGCCGAGGACGCTCGGCTTTGACCAGCCCACCGGAGAGGTATTGAGATTCATTCTAACCAAGGAACTTACATCCCATTGGGATATTACCAGTGCACCCTGTTCTCTATTAATTACCTATCTTATCAAGTGGAATACGGAACTTTTCCTTTAAGGTCACGTTTATTATACTGATCCTGAGCTACTACAAGTTACCCTAAGTTCACTATTAGTGACTGTTCTTAATCAATTTACCGGTATATAATGTTTTATTTATAATAAATATTGTTACTTTTTACGTTGGCTCTCTGTACAGTATATTTATATTCCTGACATCCAGCGCAGCCGTTTGTCTTTTTCCTTCTGTTGCTATCTCAATACTACACATAGTATTCCGGCAAGCGCAGTATCTCAGGAATTGTCATTTTCAGACGTGTTATAATATTAGTCTACTCTATATAACTTGATGATCAGGCGCTTGTTTTGCAGTCTTTTGTTTTGTCATAGTAACCCGTAGTTCATGCAAAATTACCTATAAAAAATATATTTTATACATACTTATAAAAGAAAAATGGAAAAAAAATAGAAGACCTTTAGTAGCTTCTATTTTGAAAAAGTGAATTTTTCATCCTAGTATACGGACTATAATATTATAATCACTTTCCTTAAAGTGACATACATTCCAATAAAATTTTCTAACAAAAGCAGAAGTAAAAAACGGGGAGGACATAGTGACTTAAATCCTCTATATAGTCATACATAATATAGCAGAATAGTATTCAAATATCATATTTAAAAACATATACAAATATAATCCATTCATATAAAAATATATAATCCATAAGTAGTAGATCAAAGGTCTCACATGTGTTTAAAACTACCATTTATTATAAACACCACTGTAATTCAAAATCAATGTTTAGACCTGTGAGTATCAAAGTCTTGTATTTAAAAATAAAAGTCATTTCCATTTTTGCAAGAATGCTTAAAATATCTTATGATCTTTCTGTGGTTTTAATCAATTTGAGTCCATAAAATAGTTTAACCTCATGCAAAGAGCATTTGTGTTTTTCTTTGAAATGACAGTGCATGGGTGTCGAGACCTTTTTTAAAGTTCCTGCAATGTTCACTAATTCATACCTTTAAAGGTCTTGTTGTACGGCCAATGTAAAATTGATCGCATTTACATTCCACTGCGTAGATCACATTGGCCGTATTGGATGTTCTGAATTCCTCCACTTTATGTTCAAACCCATTGATATTCACTTTATTATATTTGGAAGTGGTTAATCCGTTTATGTTTTTACAACCAATGCAGGAACCACACCTATAAAAACCTTTCGATCTGTTATAGCTAGTCCGTTCACTTTTTCCTGAATACATACTTCTAACTAATTGATTTTTAATATTTTTGGCCTTCCTATATATATATGTACAGGTCTGTCAGGTAACAGACTTCCAATTATCGATCCCTTTGTAAGATCCGCCAGTTCTTTTTAAAGGCCTTTTCTATATCCCTATGTTGTGAATTAAAATTGATGATAAATGCCCATTGTAATTTATCATCCTCACTTTTCTTTTCTTTATTTTGTAACAAGTCCTTTCTATCCATGGTTTGTGCTTTTAAAAGGCTCTCTTCAACTTTAATTTGATCATATCCACATGCTACAAAAGATTGTTTGTTTAATAGTTTGTGCCTGTTCTTTGAATGTTGAATCTTTTGTGCAATTCTGTCTCAGGCGTTTGAATTGATCACCTGGAATGGAGTCAAGCCAACTTTTGTGGAGGCAGCTGTCCATATGGATATACGCTGCTGAGTCAGTGGGTTTTTGGTAAGTTCTAGTTTCAAGCCTATCCTCTTTGATATATATAGTGATGTCCAAAAAAATTAAACAAGAATTGCTGATCTCAAAAGTGAGTTTAATATTTTGGGCATTACTATTTAAATAAGAACAAAATGTTTCCAGACTTTCCCTATTTCCTCGCCAAATAAAAAAATAAGAATTTACTTACCGATAATTCTATTTCTCGTAGTCCGTAGTGGATGCTGGGAACTCCGTAAGGACCATGGGGAATAGCGGCTCCGCAGGAGACTGGGCACATCTAAAGAAAGCTTTAGGACTATCTGGTGTGCACTGGCTCCTCCCCCTATGACCCTCCTCCAAGCCTCAGTTAGGATACTGTGCCCGGACGAGCGTACACAATAAGGAAGGATTTTGAATCCCGGGTAAGACTCATACCAGCCACACTAATCACACCGTACAACTTGTGATATGAAACCCAGTTAACAGCATGATAACAGAGGAGCATCTGAATAGATGGCTCACAACAAGAACCCGATTAGTTAACAATAACTATGTACAAGTATTGCAGACAATCCGCACTTGGGATGGGCGCCCAGCATCCACTACGGACTACGAGAAATAGAATTATCGGTAAGTAAATTCTTATTTTCTCTGACGTCCTAGTGGATGCTGGGAACTCCGTAAGGACCATGGGGATTATACCAAAGCTCCCAAACGGGCGGGAGAGTGCGGATGACTCTGCAGCACCGAATGAGAGAACTCCAGGTCCTCCTCAGCCAGGGTATCAATTCGTAGAATTTTGCAAACGTGTTTGCCCCTGACCAAGTAGCTGCTCGGCAAAGTTGTAAAGATGAGACCCCTCGGGCAGCCGCCCAAGATGAGCCCACCGTCCTTGTGGAATGGGCTTTTATTGATTTAGGCTGCGGTAATCCTACCGCAGAATGCGCCAGCTGAATAGTGCTACAAAACCAGCGCGCAATAGACTGCCTAGAAGCAGGAGCACCCAGCTTGTTGGGTGCCATCAGGATAAACAGCGAGTCAGTCTTCCTGACTCCAGCCGTCCTGGAAAAATAAAATTTACAGGGCTCTGACTACGTCCAGCAACTTGGAATCCTCCAAGTCCCCAGTAGCCGCAGGCACCACAAAAGGTTGGTTCAAGTGAAAACCTGAGACCACCTTCGGGAGAAACTGAGGACGAGTCCTCAACTCTGCCCTATCCATACAGAAAATCAGATAAGGCCTTTTACATGACAAAGCCGCCAATTCTGACACACGCCTGGCCAAGGCCAAGGCCAACAGCATGACCACTTTCCACGCGAGATACTTTAGCTCCATGGTTTTAAGTGGCTCAACCAATGTGACATTAGGAAATCCAACACCACGTTGAGATCCAAAAAGTGCCACAGGAGGCACAAAAGGAGGCTGAATATGTAGTACTCCTTTAACCAAAGTCTGAACTTCAGGCAGTGAAGCCAGTTTTTTCTGGAAGAAAATCGACAGAGCCGAAATCTGGACCTTGATGGACCCCAATTTGAGGCCCAAACGTCACCCCTGCTTGCAGGAAGTGCAGGAATCGACATAGTTGAAATTCCTCCGTCGGGGCCTTCATGGCCTCCCACCAAGCAACAAATTTTCGCCAAACGCGGCGATAATGTCTTGCGGTGACATCCTTCCTGGCTATGATCAGGGTAGGGATGACTTCCTTCGGAATACCCTTTTCCTTTAGGATCCGGTGTTCTACCGCCATGCCGTCAAACGCAGCCGCGGTAAGTCTTGGAACAGACAGGGTCCCTGCTGCAGCAGGTCTTGTCTGAGCGGCAGAGGCCAAGGGTCCTCTGCCAGCATCTCTTGAAGTTCCGGGTACCAAGCTCTTCATGGCCAATCCGGAACCCCGAGTATGGTTTTCACTCCTCGCCATCTTATTATTCTCAGTACCTTGGGTATGAGAGGTAGAGGAGGAGACACATAAACCGACTGGTACACCCACGGTGTCACTAGAGCGTCCCCAGCGATTGCCTGAGGGTCCCTTG
Organism: Pseudophryne corroboree; assembly: GCF_028390025.1. Taxonomy (NCBI): domain Eukaryota; kingdom Metazoa; phylum Chordata; class Amphibia; order Anura; family Myobatrachidae; genus Pseudophryne; species Pseudophryne corroboree. The sequence continues at coordinate 150,723,699 of NC_086453.1, forward strand.
ACCTGGCGCAATATCTTTTCAACTTCTTGTTGAGGCGGGACGCCATCATGTCCACCCGTGGTCATTCCCAACGGTTTACCCGCATTTGGAAAACTTCTGGATGAAGTCCCCATTCTCCTGGGTGTAGGTCGCCCATCGGAGAATCCTTGTGACTTCTGCCATCGCCATCCTGCTTTTTGTGCCGCCCTGTCTGTGCACATGGGCGACCGCCGTGATGTCGTCTGATTGGATCAGTACCGGCTGGTTCTGAAGCAGGGGCCTTGCTTGTCTTAGTGCATTGTAAATGGCCCTTAGCTGCAGAATATTTATGTGAAGCGAAATCTCCTTGGAAATTTCTTCCCTGTGTGACTGCACCCCAGCCCCGAAGGCTGGCATCCGTGGTCACCAGGACCCAGTCCTGTATTCCGAATCTGCGGCCCACTAGTAGATGAGCCCTCTGCAGCCACCACAGCAGCGACACCCTGTTTCTTGCTGACAGGGTTATCCGCTGTTGTATCTGTACATGGGACCCGGACCATTAGTCCCACAGGTCCCACTGGAACGTCCTTGCGTGGAGTCTTCCGAATGGAATTATGCTTCGTACGAAGCTACCATTTTTCCCAGGACTCGTGTGCATTGATGTACCGACACCTGTCCTGGTTTTAGGATGTCTCTGACTAGAGATGACAACTCCTCGGCTTTTTCCACTGGAAGAAACACTCTTTTCTGGTCTGCGTTCAGAAACATTCCCAGGAACAGAAGACGTGTCGTCGGGACCAGCTGTGACTTTGGAATATTGAGAATCCAGTCGTGCTGTTGTAGCACTTCCCGAGAGAGTGCTACCCCCACTACCAACTGTTCTTTGGACCTCGCCTTTATCAGAAGATCGTCCAAGTACGGGATAATAAAAACTTCCTTCTTGTGAAGGAGTATCATCACTTCGGCCATTATCTAGGTAAAGACCTTCGGTGCCGTGGACAACTCCAACGGCCGCGTCTGGAACTGATAGTGACAGTCCTGTACCACATATCTGAGGTACTCCTGGTGAGGGGGGGGGAATGGGGACATGCAGGTACGCATCCTTGATGTCCAGGGAGACCCTGTAATCCCCCTCGTCCTGGCTCGTAATAAGCGCCCTGAGCGATTCCATCTTGAACTTGAATCTTCTGATATAAAAGTTCAAGTATTTTAATTTCAAGATGGGTCTCACCGAACCGTTGCGGTACCACAACCACTGTGGAATAGTAACCCCTTCCTTGCTGAAGGAGGGGCACCTTGACAATCACTTGTTGTGATTATAGTGTTGAATATCCACCAACACCGTCTCCCTGGCAGAGGGAGGTGCCGGTAAGGCAGATTTTAGGAAACGGCGGGGGGAAGAACGTCTCGAACTCCAGCCTGTACCCCTGAGATACTACTTGAAGGACCCAGGGATCTATGTGAGAGAGCCCACTGTCCGCTGAAATATCTGAGACGGGCCCCCACCGTACCCGGGTCCGCCTGAGCAGCCCCAGCACCATGCTGTGGACCTACCGGACGCAGGGAGGACTTCTGCTCTTGGGAACTAGCTGTGTGTTGCAGCTTTTTCCCTCTACCTTTGCCTCTCGGCAGAAAGGATGAGCCTCTAGCCCACTTGTTTTTCTGGGGCCGAAAGGACTGTACTTGATGATACGGTGCTTTCTTTTGTTATGGGGTAGCCTGTGGCAAAAAAATTAATTTCCCAGCAGTAGCTGTGGAAACGAGGTCTGAAAAACTATCCCCAAACAGTTTTACCCCCTTATAGGGCAACTTCCATGTGCCGATTTGAGTCGGCATCGCCTGACCATTGCCAAGTCCATAAGCCCCGTCTGGCGGCAATGGACCTAGCGCTTATTTTTGATGCCAGCCGGCAAATATCCCTCTGTGCATCACGCATGTATAAGACCACGTCTTTTATATGCTCTATTTTCAGCAAAATATTGTCCCTATCCATAGTTATTTTCCGACAGGGAATCTGACCACGCAGCGGGAGCACTGCCCATCCATGCCGAAGCAACGGCTGGTCGCAATATAATGCCCTAGTGTGTGACCATATCTTATAGGGTAACCTCCTGCTTTCTATCAGCAGGTTCCTTCAGGGCGGCCGTACCCGAAGACGGTAGTGCCACCTTTTCTGATAAGCGTGTAAGCGCTGTATCTACCCTATGGGGTGTTTCCCCGCGTGACCTATCCTCTGGCGGGAAAGGGTACGCTGCCAATAACCGTTGTAGAAAATATCAATTTCTTACCGGGGGAAGACCACTCTTCCTCACACACCTCATTTAGTTTCTCAGATGCAGGAAAAACTACTAATCGTTTTCTCTCACCAAACACAATACCCTTTTATGTGGTATAATCATAAATGTGTAATACATTTTTCATTGTCTCAATCCTGTAACGGGTGGACCTATTTGGAGGGTACACCAGTCTCATCGATGTCGACACTGGAGTCAGTATCTGTGTCGACATCTGTGTCTGGTATCTGAGGTAGCGGGCGATTTTAGAGCCCCCCATGACATTTGAGACGCTGGAACAGGCACAAGCTGAGTAGCCGGCTGTTCCGTGTCGTCGGCCTTTTATGTAAGGAGTTGACACTTTCACGTTGATCCTTCCATAAGTTCAACCACACCGGTGTCGACCCCGCAGGGGGTGACAACGTATTTACAGGCATTCGCTCCGCCTCCACCCTTATTATCCTCCACATACCTGTCGACACAGCCGTACCGACACACAGCACACACACAGGGAATGCTCTGATAGAGGACAGGACCCCACAAAGCCCTTTGGGGAGACAGAGGGAGAGTATGCCAGCACACACCAAGGCGCTATATATCACAGGGATAGCACCTATAAAAAAGTGTTTTCCCTTATAGCTGCCTATATGTTGTATACTGCGCCTAAATTGTGCCCCCCCCCTCTCTTTTTAACCCTTTCTGTAGTGTATTAACTGCAGGGGAGAGCCAGGGAGCTTCCCTCCAACGGAGCTGTGAGGGAAAAATGGCGCCAGTGTGCTGAGGAGATAGGCTCCGCCCCTTTTTCGCGGACTTTTCTCCCGCATTTTTATGGAATCTGGCAGGGGTTAATATACATCCATATAGCCCTGGGGGTTATATGTGATGTATTTTTGCCAGCCAAGGTGTTTATATTGCTGCTCAGGGCGACCCCCCCAGCGCCCTGCACCCTCAGTGACTGGAGTGTGTGGTGTGCATGAGGAGCAATGGCGCACAGCTGCAGTGCTGTGCGCTACCTTGGTGAAGACTGATGTCTTCTGCCGCCGATTTTCCGGACCTCTTCTTGCTTCTGGCTCTGTAAGGGGGCCGGCGGCGCGGCTCTGGGACCGGACTCCGAGGCTGGGCCTGTGTTCGGTCCCTCTGGAGCTAATGGTGTCCAGTAGCCTAAGAAGCCCAAGCTGGCTGCAAGCAGGCAGGTTCGCTTCTTCTCCCCTTAGTCCCTCGATGCAGTGAGCCTGTTGCCAGCAGGTCTCACTGAAAATAAAAAACCTAAAACTAACTTTTTCTAAGAAGCTCAGGAGAGCTCCTAGATTGTACCCTGCTCGGTCGGGCACAAAAATCTAACTGAGGCTTGGAGGAGGGTCATAGGGGGAGGAGCCAGTGCACACCAGATAGTCCTAAAGCTTTCTTTAGATGTGCCCAGTCTCCTGCGGAGCCGCTATTCCCCATGGTCCTTACGGAGTTCCCAGCATCCACTAGGACGTCAGAGAAATATATTGTCTATATAATGGGACCATGACACCAGGTTCGCCCACAGAATTTGGTTCTGCCAAAGTTATGTCTCCTCCCAGAGGCCCATAAATATGTTGGCATAACTGGGGGCGAACCTGGTACCCATGGCTGTACCCTATTCTGAATATAGAAATCCCCCTTGAAGTATGTTCTAAAATGAACCTGATCCCTTCAATAAGGAAATTTTGTAAGGCCTGATTCATATCAGATCTGGATAAAAAAGTTGTTATTGCCTCAATTCCATGTAAATGTGAAATAATGGTATATAGCGAACTAACGTCCGCACTCACTAGGAAATATCCCTCTTCCCATGTAATGGAGTCTTATAGATTCAGAATGTTTCTTGTATCCTTCAAATGGGACTTATTTGTAAGTACCAATGGTTGAAGGTAATAATCAATTAGCTCAGATAGATTCGCTGTTATAGAGTTCACTCCGGATACTATTGGTCTTCCGGGTGGACAAACTGGATCCTTATGAATTTTTAGCAAAACATAAATTACCGAACTTTGAGGTTTATCAATAATAATAAGTTTGGCTTCCCTTTCGGTCAAAGTCCCATTTAAACAATACATATCTATGATTGCCCTAAGTTGCTATTGAAATGTATCTATAGGATCCTTCCTCAATTTTCTATATACCGTTGTATCATTTAACTGTCCCATCACTTCCTGCTCATATTTTTCTACATTCATGAGCACAACAACCCCTCCCTTATCTGAAGGTTTTATAATAATAATAATAATAATAATAATAGTGTAATTCTATTTTAACTCTATTAAGACTGTTCTTTCTTTTGCTGTCAGGTTAAATTTGATTTTTTTCGCACTGATTCCCTTTAAATCTTCTAGTACTTGTGCAGGCCCATGCGGCCCTAACATCCCACCAGGAGGTTGCTAGAGGAGGCTGACGCAGGGCACGGCAATCCCAGCCAGCAGAGCTCCAGCCATGTCCTGTAACATCCTGCACAGAGTAAGACCCAGAAAAGCGCCGCACAATCACTGCTTGTGAGTTGCTCCTGTCACCCTAAGGATGCACTGACAAAGCCTACAACTTGCCGACCCATACAACAGTCTGCACCTCCTCACTCTTTCATTGGTCAAGACGGCTCACACCCTGCAGGGCCCTTAGTGGCTGCATTAGTTCACTAATCATAAATCCATTACTGCCTGTATCCTCTGAACCTCGGGACCCAGTACAAGTGTCCCCTGTTACCTCCCTTGTCACCAGCCACCCTGGCCTTGGCACTCCCACAAAACAGAGGTTTGGGGATCGGAGGGGATCGCCACCCCCTCCCCACCTCCAAACGATTGCAGACTGTCAATCACATGACATCTGCAGTCATACTGTGTCCTGGTGATGCAGAACCTGTACTGCACATGCGCAGTATGGGGTCACCAAACATTGGTTCTTTCTGTGATTCCTTACCATGCAACTGGACATATATCACCCCCATGGGTTGCAGGTAATAAAAAAGGTGCTGGGCTGATAACATGACATGTCAACTGCAAATCTCCCATAAGTTCAAACTAATCCATCATTAAACGAACAATTATTGCGCTGCTTGTCATGCTGATATCATGGCCTGTGAGAGTTTTCATATGGGAGAAGTAGTGCCCCCATAATGTAATGTTTATACGGCAGGTATTGTGCGAAGCTTTTAATACAGCAATTGCATCTAAAACATAGTAACATAGGGGGGGATTCAGACCTTATCGCTGGGCTGCTAAATTTGTTGTGCTGCGTTCAGATAGTTGCCGCCCAAGGGGAGTGTATATACTCCGTGCAAGTGTGCGATCGCATGTGTACACCGAGCTGCAAAAATCCAGTTTGTTTGCACATCACTCACCACTGAATGATTTTTCCACTGTGTGCAGTCTGTGCGCAGCCCAGGGCTAACTCCTACAGTGCGATGAGAACAGGCTGATCAGTTCCGGAGCTGACGTCAGACACCCTCCCTGAAAACGCTTGGGAACACCTGCGTTTTCCCTGACACTCCCAGAAAACGGTCGGTTACCACCCACAAACGGCCTCTTCCTGTCAATCACCTTGTGAATGGCTGTGCAATTGCATTTTTTCGCACCAGCCTGTCGCTGACCAGCATTGCCTGTTGTTATTTGCCGACGCACATGCACATTGCGATGCATGCACAGTCTATTGCTGATCGCACAGCAGCAATCAGGTCTAAATCACCCCATTGTAACATAGTGGATGATGTTGAAAAAAGACGTCAGTCCATCAAGTTCAAATTGGATCTCCTGTGGTATACAGCTTATATTTGCAAATGACACAGATGAAGTAACTACCAATATACCTATTATACCTTGATGATGGATCTTCCCTATTTTAAAAAAGTAGACCAGGGAAAGGTGTCAATACTGCATCCCTCCGTACCACCAGAAAAAAGCACTGAACATGAATATGCAGGTGCAATCTAGGAAAATAACAATACTTTTTACGATCAGCTTTTCTTACTTCCAATCTAGAGTTCTATGGCCACAGTGAACAAACAAAATGTTTTAATGACAAATTGTCTATGTCCCTTTTGCGTCCTCCTCCTCCTTCTGCTTCTCCAGCAATTGCAGCATTATCTCTGGCTGAGACAGCTCATGGCTTTGGATTTAGCATGTTAAGCCTCCACCAAATTGTAGGATTTTTGATAATCTGTTTTTTTCTGTGGAAGCAGAAGAGTGATGTCATAGTGCCAAGTTAACCCCTCTGTCTATCATGTAAACATCTGCAGCTAGTAATTGAGTCCTCTTGTGTATTTAACCATCAGTGCCATAACCAGACATTTTAGTGCCCTGTGCAAGAAAGAGTATTGGTGTCTGCCTCCCCCCCCCTCATTTATAAATTATGTGGCCATTAATATCCCCCACACCACCTCACTATGCCACTGTCTCATTTAATAACCCCCTCCCCATGTCTCTCTCTCATTTATAACTTTACCTGCCCATTAATACCACCCCCCTTTATGATTCCCTCTCTCTAACACCGCCTGTCATGAATGCCATTATGTGATTAATGAATCATTTCATTAATAACATATGCAGGCTCAGGCTGCAGCTCTCACCCTCAATCTGTGACTGGCAGGGCAGTGGGGTACACACTAGTGCTGCACTGCTGTGGTCTCTCAGTCCGGCACTTGTAGGCTGTCAGACTCGAACAGTCTCTGTGTCTCCGTCTGCCAGTGCCGCACTGCTGCAGCTTCTGCTGTTAATGACACACCGATGGAATGGTTCCTTGGTGCACGGCACTGTGGGAATGGGCTGGGACTGGGAGAGATGTCATGATATCTCTCTCAGGAGACACTGGGGAGAAGGGGGAGCAGGAAGGGGGCAGAGCACATGGACGGGCAGCTGCAGTATTGACCACTGTAATGTATGTAGTGGTGCCTGGCAGAGAAGGAGCTGGGTACACTGCTACATATGTTACAACAAGCAGCGCTGTAGCTGGCAGCGGTGTATGATAGTAGTAAGTACAGTATAGGCGATTGGGTCCGCAGTTGAAAGGTGGATGTAGGTGCGGACGGTTCTTCACCCACAGGGCATATGCTCTAGTTACGACCCTGTTAACCATACTGGGATCTGTGCTCATGATTAGTTCAATGGTATTTCAGATATATCAGCAGCAGTACCCAATACCCCAATACTAGAGAAATTCAAATATACTTATTATAAATAAGCTGTCTCTTGGTACCACTCATCAAGTGTAGCATTACTGAGTGCCTGAGGGAAAGAGCATCTCTGATGGGCCAGGTGGGGATGCAGTTAACATGTCAGCTGTCGGGAACCCAGCGTTCAGGAGACAGACACTGGAATTCTGATAGCCGTAATTTTACCAACGGACGGTAGCCTGACACCTGCCCGGTATTCCCACTTGGTTGGTTTGTCCATGCCACCAACCGAGTGGAAATAGAACCTGTGGCGAGCAAGATGAGCCATCGGGCCAAAAGCACGATGAGCGCAGCGATCCTGCAAGAGAACTCGCTGCCGGGATTCCAGCAGATGGGATGCCGCTCTTGGTATACTGACGGGAAGCAGTCAGGATCACGGCTGTCGGTATACCTGCAGTCAGAATACAGATGCCGGAATACCTACCCTAGTCTGAATGCCGACACCGGCATTCAGAATGGGTATAACATCAAGGCGTCGGAATCCCGACAGCTTGAATCTCGAACGAGGACAGGCTGCGCCGCAAGGCAGGTAATCCGCAGTGGGTGGGGTGGGTGGTTTAGGCTGTGGGGGGGTTAGGCTGCGGGGAGGAGGGTTAGGTACCATCTAGGAGGGTTAGGATGCAGGGGTTGGGGATGTTTAGGTTTGGGGACAGGGGGTTAGGTTTAGGCATATACGGGGGGAGGTTAGGGTTAGGCACCAAGGGGGGAGGTTAGGGTTAGGCTGCGGGGAGGGAGGGTTAGGGGGTAGGGGAGAACACCCTTTACTCACCCCTGTCGGGATCCCAGCATCAGTATTTTGAGCGCAGGGATCCCATGTGCCAGTAAATCATACTGCTCCCATACTGACAGCTGACATCCTGTCTGCCAGTATAACATACCAGGTCCGCCAGGAGATGGTCCATATGTGGTCATTAATGAAGATTACAATATAATGTGATGTTGGTAAACACAATCTAAACATTTTAGCTGCCTAGAGCCAGTGACGTCAGAAGGTGGGTGCGGTGGGGGTGACACCAAAATGCCTTCTGCTCTCACACTCACAGGAGCTGGGTGCTTCAGTGTGACAGATGCTTGCAGCACTCAGCTCCTGTGATCCAGGCGCTGACACTGCACATCTACTGTTCAAAGGAGGCAGCCCAGCTTCTTCGGATGATGCTGGGCTGCCCCCAGAGTGATGTTACCTGCTTCCCCCGTGAGGCCACGCCCATCCGACTTAGGCCACACACCCTTTTCGGCCGTGAGCGCGCTTCCGCACGCAAGAGGGTGCAGAGTGCGCATCGGGTGTTACCAGACCCGGTGACGCCTCTGCCTGGAGCCAAGTTCTAAAAAGCTGCGTTTTTAGTCATTTGTTAAGTTTGGCAGTTTCACATTCACCTTGGAAACCTTTGGTGACTGGTTTTGGGTGTACACTACAGTGCTGTTGGCTCAGCTCATATTTGCCTAATTGGCTGCAATTGCTTACCTACAGTACAGTAAGTGCAAACAAACTTTACCATTTTTGTAATGTGCCACTGTGAAAACACTTGTGAAATTGTAATGCAAACTAGGAATGTGCATTCTAGCAAAAGTAAACGTAACTTTATAGTCCTGCCTGTTTTCAAATACCCTCTAATTTATGTTTTCCAAGCTTTTAATGTCACACATATACATCTTAATGTTTATTGTACACAATTTTTTTTGCATTGAAAGTTTGAGCTGAGGCTGGATCTCCACCAGAGGATGAATACAAATAAGGTAATTTGTCATAGGGCAAAAGTGTCGGAGTCACACTGCTTGCATTGAACTAAGAGCCTTGTTCAAAAAAGCACACTAATGGGCAAAACCCTGTTTCACTGCAGGTGGGGCAGATGTGTAGAGAGATTTAGATTTGGGTGCATTATATTGTTTCTGTGCAGGGTAAATACTAGGGATGAGCGGGTTCGGTTCCTCGGAATCCGAACCCGCCCGAACTTCATGTTTTTTTACACGGGTCCGAGCGACTCGGATCTTCCCGCCTTGCTCGGTTAACCCGAGCGCGCCCGAACGTCATCATCCCGCTGTCGGATTCTCGCGAGGCTCGGATTCTATCGCGAGACTCGGATTCTATATAAGGAGCCGCGCGTCGCCGCCATTTTCACACGTGCATTGAGATTCATAGGGAGAGGACGTGGCTGGCGTCCTCTCCGTTTATAGAGAAGAGAGTGAGACAGTAGAGAGAGACACAGTAGTAATTTTGGGGAGCATTAGGAGGAGTACTAGTTACTTGCTGAAGTGATAGATAGTGTGACTGTATATTATCTGACTTGTGGGGGAGACACTGACAGTGGGGAGCAGTTAGAGTCTGAGAGCAGGACTCAGGAGTACATATAACGTACAGTGCACACTTTTGCTGCCAGAGTGCCACACTGCCATTGTGACCACACTGACCACCAGTATAATATATATTGTGATTGTCTGCTTAGGAGTACTACTTGCAAGTTGCTGATAGTGTGACCAGTGACCTGACCACCAGTCACCACCAGTTTAATATATATATATATATATATATATATATATAATTGTATATAATATATATATAATATTGTATACCACCTACCCGTGGTTTTTTTTTCTTTCTTTCTTCTTTATACATACTACTATAGTAGCTTACTGTAGCAGTCTGCGGTGCTGCTGAGCTGACTGTGTCCAGCAGGTCCGTCATCAGTCATTACATAATAAATATATATACCTGTCCGGCTGCAGTACTAGTGATATTATATTTATATATATTGATTTCATCTCATTATCATCCAGTCTATATTAGCAGCAGACACAGTACGGTAGTCCACGGCTGTAGCTACCTCTGTGTCGGCAGTCGCTCGTCCATCCATAATTGTATACCACCTACCCGTGGTTTTTTTTTTTTCTTTCTTCTTTATACATACTACTATAGTAGCTTACTGTAGCAGTCTGCGGTGCTGCTGAGCTGACAGTGTCCAGCAGGTCCGTCATCAGTCATTACATAATAAATATATATACCTGTCCGGCTGCAGTACTAGTGATATTATATATATATATATATATTGATTTCATCTCATTATCATCCAGTCTATATTAGCAGCAGACACAGTACGGTAGTCCACGGCTGTAGCTACCTCTGTGTCGGCAGTCGCTCGTCCATCCATAATTGTATACCACCTACCCGTGTTTTTTTTTTTTTCTTTCTTCTTTATACATACTACTATAGTAGCTTACTGTAGCAGTCTGCGGTGCTGCTGAGCTGACAGTGTCCAGCAGGTCCGTCATCAGTCATTACATAATAAATATATCTACCTGTCCGGCTGCAGTACTAGTGTGATATAATATATATTGATTTCATCTCATTATCATCCAGTCTATATTAGCAGCAGACACAGTATGGTAGTCCACGGCTGTAGCTACCTCTGTGTCGGCAGTCGCTCGTCCATCCATAATTGTATACCACCTACCCGTGTTTTTTTTTTTTTCTTTCTTCTTTATACATACTACTATAGTAGCTTACTGTAGCAGTCTGCGGTGCTGCTGAGCTGACTGTGTCCAGCAGGTCCGTCATCAGTCATTACATAATAAATATATCTACCTGTCCGGCTGCAGTACTAGCGTGATATAATATATATTGATTTCATCTCATTATCATCCAGTCTATATTAGCAGCAGACACAGTACGGTAGTCCACGGCTGTAGCTACCTCTGTGTCGGCAGTCGCTCGTCCATCCATAATTGTATACCACCTACCCGTGTTTTTTTTTTTTTTTCTTCTTTATACATACTACTATAGTAGCTTACTGTAGCAGTCTGCGGTGCTGCTGAGCTGACAGTGTCCAGCAGGTCCGTCATCAGTCATTACATAATAAATATATCTACCTGTCCGGCTGCAGTACTAGTGTGATATAATATATATTGATTTCATCTCATTATCATCCAGTCTATATTAGCAGCAGACACAGTACGGTAGTCCACGGCTGTAGCTACCTCTGTGTCGGCAGTCGCTCGTCCATCCATAATTGTATACCACCTACCCGTGTTTTTTTTTTTTCTTTCTTCTTTATACATACTACTATAGTAGCTTACTGTAGCAGTCTGCGGTGCTGCTGAGCTGACAGCGTCCAGCAGGTCCGTCATCAGTCATTACATAATAAATATATCTACCTGTCCGGCTGCAGTACTAGTGTGATATAATATATATTGATTTCATCTCATTATCATCCAGTCTATATTAGCAGCAGACACAGTACGGTAGTCCACGGCTGTAGCTACCTCTGTGTCGGCAGTCGCTCGTCCATCCATAAGTATACTAGTATCCATCCATCTCCATTGTTTACCTGAGGTGCCTTTTAGTTGTGCCTATTAAAATATGGAGAACAAAAATGTTGAGGTTCCAAAATTAGGGAAAGATCAAGATCCACTTCCACCTCGTGCTGAAGCTGCTGCCACTAGTCATGGCCGAGACGATGAAATGCCAGCAACGTCGTCTGCCAAGGCCGATGCCCAATGTCATAGTACAGAGCATGTAAAATCCAAAACACCAAATATCAGTAAAAAAAGGACTCCAAAATCTAAAATAAAATTGTCGGACGAGAAGCGTAAACTTGCCAATATGCCATTTACCACACGGAGTGGCAAGGAACGGCTGAGGCCCTGGCCTATGTTCATGGCTAGTGGTTCAGCTTCACATGAGGATGGAAGCACTCAGCCTCTCGCTAGAAAAATTAAAAGACTCAAGCTGGCAAAAGCACCGCAAAGAACTGTGCGTTCTTCCAAATCCCAAATCCACAAGGAGAGTCCAATTGTGTCGGTTGCGATGCCTGACCTTCCCAACACTGGACGTGAAGAGCATGCGCCTTCCACCATTTGCACGCCCCCTGCAAGTGCTGGAAGGAGCACCCGCAGTCCAGTTCCTGATAGTCAGATTGAAGATGTCAGTGTTGAAGTACACCAGGATGAGGAGGATATGGGTGTTGCTGGCGCTGGGGAGGAAATTGACAAGGAGGATTCTGATGGTGAGGTGGTTTGTTTAAGTCAGGCACCCGGGGAGACACCTGTTGTCCGTGGGAGGAATATGGCCGTTGACATGCCTGGTGAAAATACCAAAAAAATCAGCTCTTCGGTGTGGAAGTATTTCAACAGAAATGCGGACAACATTTGTCAAGCCGTGTGTTGCCTTTGTCAAGCTGTAATAAGTAGGGGTAAGGACGTTAACCACCTCGGAACATCCTCCCTTATACGTCACCTGCAGCGCATTCATAATAAGTCAGTGACAAGTTCAAAAACTTTGGGCGACAGCGGAAGCAGTCCACTGACCAGTAAATCCCTTCCTCTTGTAACCAAGCTCACGCAAACCACCCCACCAACTCCCTCAGTGTCAATTTCCTCCTTCCCCAGGAATGCCAATAGTCCTGCAGGCCATGTCACTGGCAATTCTGACGATTCCTCTCCTGCCTGGGATTCCTCCGATGCATCCTTGCGTGTAACGCCTACTGCTGCTGGCGCTGCTGTTGTTGCTGCTGGGAGTCGATGGTCATCCCAGAGGGGAAATCGTAAGACCACTTTTACTACTTCCACCAAGCAATTGACTGTCCAACAGTCCTTTGCGAGGAAGATGAAATATCACAGCAGTCATCCTGCTGCAAAGCGGATAACTGAGGCCTTGGCATCCTGGGTGGTGAGAAACGTGGTTCCGGTATCCATCATTACTGCAGAGCCAACTAGAGACTTGTTGGAGGTACTGTGTCCCCGGTACCAAATACCATCTAGGTTCCATTTCTCTAGGCAGGCGATACCGAAAATGTACACAGACCTCAGAAAAAGAGTCACCAGTGTCCTAAAAAATGCAGCTGTACCCAATGTCCACTTAACCACGGACATGTGGACAAGTGGAGCAGGGCAGGGTCAGGACTATATGACTGTGACAGCCCACTGAGTAGATGTATGGACTCCCGCTGCAAGAACAGCAGCGGCGGCACCAGTAGCAGCATCTCGCAAACGCCAACTCTTTCCTAGGCAGGCTACGCTTTGTATCACCGGTTTCCAGAATACGCACACAGCTGAAAACCTCTTACGGCAACTGAGGAAGATCATCGCGGAATGGCTTACCCCAATTGGACTCTCCTGTGGATTTGTGGCATCGGACAACGCCAGCAATATTGTGTGTGCATTAAATCTGGGCAAATTCCAGCACGTCCCATGTTTTGCACATACCTTGAATTTGGTGGTGCAGAATTTTTTAAAAAACGACAGGGGCGTGCAAGAGATGCTGTCGGTGGCCAGAAGAATTGCGGGACACTTTCGGCGTACAGGCACCACGTACAGAAGACTGGAGCAACACCAAAAACGCCTGAACCTGCCCAGCCATCATCTTAAGCAAGAAGTGGTAACGAGGTGGAATTCAACCCTATATATGCTTCAGAGGTTGGAGGAGCAGCAAAAGGCCATTCAAGCCTATACAATTCAGCACGATATAGGAGGTGGAATGCACCTGTCTCAAGCGCAGTGGAGAATGATTTCAACGTTGTGCAAGGTTCTGCTGCCCTGTGAACTTGCCACACGTGAAGTCAGCTCAGACACTGCCAGCCTGAGTCAGGTCATTCCCCTCATCAGGCTTTTGCAGAAGAAGCTGGAGACATTGAAGGAGGAGCTAACACGGAGCGATTCCGCTAGGCATGTGGGACTTGTGGATGGAGCCCTTAATTCGCTTAACAAGGATTCACGGGTGGTCAATCTGTTGAAATCAGAGCACTACATTTTGGCCACCGTGCTCGATCCTAGATTTAAAACCTACCTTGGATCTCTCTTTCCGGCAGACACAAGTCTGCTGGGGTTCAAAGACCTGCTGGTGAGAAAATTGTCAAGTCAAGCGGAACGCGACCTGTCAACATCTCCTCCTTCACATTCTCCCGCAACTGGGGGTGCGAGGAAAAGGCTCAGAATTCCGAGCCCACCCGCTGGCGGTGATGCAGGGCAGTCTGGAGCGACTGCTGATGCTGACATCTGGTCCGGACTGAAGGACCTGTCAACGATTACGGACATGTCGTCTACTGTCACTGCATATGATTCTCTCCCCATTGAAAGAATGGTGGAGGATTATATGAGTGACCGCATCCAAGTAGGCACGTCACACAGTCCGTACTTATACTGGCAGGAAAAAGAGGCAATTTGGAGGCCCTTGCACAAACTGGCTTTATTCTACCTAAGTTGCCCTCCCACAAGTGTGTACTCCGAAAGAGTGTTTAGTGCCGCCGCTCACCTTGTCAGCAATCGGCGTACGAGGTTACTTCCAGAAAATGTGGAGAAGATGATGTTCATTAAAATGAATTATAATCAATTCCTCCGTGGAGACATTGACCAGCAGCAATTGCCTCCACAAAGTACACAGGGAGCTGAGATGGTGGATTCCAGTGGGGACGTATTGATAATCTGTGAGGAGGGGGATGTACACGGTGATATATCGGAGGATGATGATGAGGTGGACATCTTGCCTCTGTAGAGCCAGTTTGTGCAAGGAGAGATTAATTGCTTCTTTTTCGGTGGGGGTCCAAACCAACCCGTCATTTCAGTCACAGTCGTGTGGCAGACCCTGTCACTGAAATGATGGGTTGGTTAAAGTGTGCATGTCCTGTTTATACAACATAAGGGTGGGTGGGAGGGCCCAAGGACAATTCCATCTTGCACCTCTTTTTTCTTTAATTTTTCTTTGCGTCATGTGCTGTTTGGGGAGTGTTTTTTGGAAGGGCCATCCTGCGTGACACTGCAGTGCCACTCCTAGATGGGCCAGGTGTTTGTGTCGGCCACTAGGGTCGCTTATCTTACTCACACAGCTACCTCATTGCGCCTCTTTTTTTCTTTGCGTCATGTGCTGTTTGGGGAGTGTTTTTTGGAAGGGCCATCCTGCGTGACACTACAGTGCCACTCCTAGATGGGCCCGGTGTTTGTGTCGGCCACTAGGGTCGCTTATCTTACTCACACAGCTACCTCATTGCGCCTCTTTTTTTCTTTGCGTCATGTGCTGTTTGGGGAGTGTTTTTTGGAAGGGCCATCCTGCGTGACACTGCAGTGCCACTCCTAGATGGGCCCGGTGTTTGTGTCGGCAACTAGGGTCGCTTATCTTACTCACACAGCTACCTCATTGCGCCTCTTTTTTTCTTTGCGTCATGTGCTGTTTTTGGAGTGTTTTTTGGAAGGGCCATCCTGCGTGACACTGCAGTGCCACTCCTAGATGGGCCCGGTGTTTGTGTCGGCTACTAGGGTCGCTTATCTTACTCACACAGCTACCTCGGTGCAAATTTTAGGACTAAAAATAATATTGTGAGGTGTGAGGTATTCAGAATAGACTGAAAATGAGTGGAAATTATGGTTTTTGAGGTTAATAATACTTTGGGATCAAAATGACCCCCAAATTCTATGATTTAAGCTGTTTTTTAGGGTTTTTTGAAAAAAACACCCGAATCCAAAACACACCCGAATCCGACAAAAAAAATTCGGTGAGGTTTTGCCAAAACGCGGTCGAACCCAAAACACGGCCGCGGAACCGAACCCAAAACCAAAACACAAAACCCGAAAAATTTCAAGTGCACATCTCTAGTAAATACTGGCTGCTTTATTTTTACACTGTAATTTTGATTTCAGTTTGCACACACCCCACCTAAATCTAGTATCTCTCTGCACATGTTACATGTGCCCCACCTGCAGTACAACATGGTTTTGCCCATTAGTGTGCTTTTTTGGTTCGCTAACAAACATGAATAAGGCCGTAAATGCAGCTATTCGCCCATATCCATATGCCTAGTTTACACATATACACAACTGCATCGTCTCTAGTCTTACCCTTGTTCAATCAGCCATCATCATTACCTTTGTACATGCACCAACCCTATAGCCTACCTGGTGCAAGAGAACCATCTGAAATCATATGTAACTGCACGCGCACAGCTCAGCACAGGATGCAGTCACCATCCCAGCAGACAGGATGCCGGCAGTCATGTGACACCCCTCAGCACAGCCCACAATTCCGTCTACTCCCAACATTTCCTCACTAAACTTAGCCTACATGTGAACCTCGCATTACCACCCAAGTACACTCATTCATTCGCAAATGGTGATTGACTGAGACAGTGGTGCAAGTAGAAATTTTTTCTTAGTGGTACTGATATTTAAAATGGGCATGGTCATGTATCATGAGGGGGCGTGGTCACATGTAACTAGGGGAGTGGCTACATGACAATAGGGGCATGGTCACATTATGCCACACACCGTAATGCCCCTTACACATTATGCCAAACACTGTGATGCCCATTACACATTATGCCACACACCATAATGTTTATTACACATTATGCCACACACCGTAATGCCCATTACACATTATGCCAGACACCGTAACACCCATTACACATTATGCCACACACCGTAATGCCTATTACATATTATGCCACAAACAGTTATGCCGCTACACACAAAAATGCCCCTTATAAATTATACCCCAGTGGTGGGTTGGTGGTACTGAGTACCACCACCATATTTATTACTGGTACGCTGTACTTTCAGCACTGGACTGAGATGAGTATGACTTGGAAGTGCCCATAGATATGTGTGCTCTCGAATATGGAGCATGCACAGTCTGAAAAACTGCAAAATGGATTTGCTTGCAACTCTGTATTAGCCCCTCTGTGTCCCCTCACTAAACTGAGAGTGCCACCCTCAATGCTGTCTCTCTTTCTCTAGATACTATGTATTATTTCCTGGCGGACGGGATCCTGGCTGTCTATATACCGACAGTGGCATATTGGCTGCCATTATGCCTGCAGCCGGGCGAGTGTAAAGAGTCCCCTTGTGGGCTCGATGGCTCATTGCGCTCGCCGCAGGATCTATTCCCACTCTATGGGTATCATGGGTATTCCGGCTGGCGGGATCCCGGCGACGGTATCCTGACTGCCGGGATCCCGAGATCCGACAAATTAAACGTATCCCTACTGGACATGCCTTGCTCCTATTGTTATTATTTACAAAAGTATATGAAATATGTACATGGAAATAAATACATCTGTGCCACAGTGTAACTAGAACTTTATGTGCCTCATAGTAACTTTTTGAAGAGGCCCCCAATGTTTCTAGAGAAACACCTATCACTACAACAGTTGTTAATTTTATGTCCCCAGTTCACACTATGCCACATTGTAGTGTCCCCAGTTTACACTATGGGTGGGATATACCAACCTTCTCCGGAACATCTCGCCACACACTGCATTGATACTAATCCCATTAGCACTAACATACAGTATGTGATTAGTATTACTAAGGACAGCTCTTCTGATAAGAGATACCTTTTGCGATCAGCGTGGGTCACTGGACTTTCTGATTTCAGCCCTGAGAGTCCCTCTGTGCATGCGCAGAGGGCCACGATGGCAGCAGGGAGTGTTGGGAGGGTTCCGATTGGATCTCTCTCTTGAAGAATGCGTAAAGAAGCCCACAGTCCTCTATAGGGTAATGGCAGCAAAAGCTGACATTACTCTCCGCAAAGAGCCTTGGTGTACAGGGCTTAGTATAAATGGGAAATGCGACCAAAGCCCCAAAACCGGCTTTTAGCACATTTTCCCGTTAGTACATCCTGCCCTATGCCACATTGCAGTGTCCCTAGTTCCCGAAATGCCATATTATAATTCTCCTAGCTTACATTATGGCATATTGCAGTGCCCCAGTTCACATTAAGCCCCAAAGTGACCACATTTATTACCATGCCCCACAGCTTGTGTACTATAACTTTCTGTGGTGTAATCAAAGCGAATTTTGAAAAGATGAGGGTATTTTTCAGGGATATTGAATGGGAAGGTTTGTTGCTAGGAAAAAATACTACGGAGAAATGGAATGTACTATAATTCCTGCTAGCTAAAAATACTCTTAAATTTATTCCTACGAACAGAAAAAAAAGGAATAAAAATCATAAACCGATGTGGCTTAACAAAAAGATAAAGGAACTTATGGGAAAGAAAAGGTGAGCATTTAAAAAATACAAATCTGACGGGGAAACGGAGTCATTTCAGTACTATAAGGACTGTAACTAAATATGCAAAAAGGAAATAAGAGCAGCTAAAGTAGAAACTGAAAAACTAGTAGCAAAGGAAAGCAAAGCGAATCCCCAAAAATTCTTTAAATACATTAATAGCAAGAGATTAAAGAAGGAGAGGATAGGCCCTTTAAAAGACAAGTTGGGAGTCTTAAGCAAAAATGATAATGACATAGCGGACACACTAAATGAGTTTTTTTCAACAGTATTTACTAGAGAGGACCCAATTCAGGGACTAACACATAATCTCAATAATGAGAATATTACACTGATAGGTACTTATTTAAGCGAGGAGGTAGTCTGTGACCGATTAAAACATTTAAAGATTAATAAGTCACCGGGTCCCGATGGAATTCACCCAAGGGTTCTAATGGAGCTTCACTCTGAACTTGCAAAACCGCTATTTTTGATCTTTAAGGATTCAGTAATATCAGGTATGGTTCCCAAAGACTGGCGTATATCGGAAGTTGTGCCTATATTCAAAAAGGGAAGTAAAGCTGAACCAGGTAATTATAGACCAGTTAGTCTTACATCTGTAGTGGGGAAAGTATTGGAAGGTATTCTAAGAGATAGTATTCAGAAGTTCCTTGAAGTCAATAAGGTCATTAAAAGGAATCAACATGGATTTGTGAAGGACAGATCCTGTCAAACCAACTTACTTGGCTTTTATGAAACAGTAAGTGCAAACTTAGATCAGGGTAAAGAGGTGGATGTAATATTTTTAGACTTTGCGAAAGCTTTCGATACTGTACCACACATGATACTTATCTACAAGCTACAAGAAATAGGGCTAGGAAGCACAATATGCACTTGGATCAAAAACTGGTTAGATAATAGGGAGCAGCGCATTGTGGTTAATGGATCCTTTTCAAATTGGACTGAAGTGTTAAGTGGTGTGCCACAAGGCTCAGTATTAGGACCGCTATTGTTCAATATTTTCATTATGACCTAACAGAAGGTCTAGAGAGCATGATGTCAATTTATGCAGATGATACCAAATTGTGTAAAGTTATAAATACGGAGGGGGATGCTGAGTCGCTTCAGAACGACTTAGTTAAATTAGAAGCATGGGCAGCGAAATGGAGAATGTGCTTCAATACAGACAAGTGTAAGGTAATGCACTGTGGTAACAAGAACAAAAATAACACCTACATACTAAATGGGGTAAAATTAGGGGATTATGTACTGGAAAAGGACTTAGGTGTCCTCATAGATAGCAAACTAAGCAGTAGTACCCAAAGTAGGATTGCAGCAAAGAAGGCTAATAAGATATTAGCATGCATAAAACGGGGAATTGATGCTAGGGACGAGAGTGTTATACTCCCGTTGTATAAATCACTAGTGAGGCCACACCTTGAATACTATGTACAATTCTGGGCACCATACTACAAAAAGGATATCCTGGAGCTAGAAAAGGTTCAGAGGCGGGCGACCAAACTAATTAAGGGCATGGAGACGCTGGTATACGAGGAAAGGCTTGCAAGGCTAGGCATGTTTACATTGGAAAAGAGGAGACTAAAAGCGGACATGATCAACATCTACAAATATATAAGGGGACAATACACAGATCTTGCGCAGGACCTGTTTTTGGTTAGATCAACACAGAGAACTCGTGGACACTCGCTCAGGTTAGAGGAGAGGAGATTCCGCACAATACGGCGTAAAGGCTTTTTCACGGTAAGGACGATAAGTGTTTGGAATTTCCTGCCTGAGGGAGTTGTAATGGCGGACTCAGTCAACACCTTTAAGAATGGATTAGATAAATTCCTAATGGATAAGGATATCCAGGGTTACGGGGCATAGTCACGCACTGTAGTTATTATAAAAAAGAGGAATAAAACGTAACGGCAGACATCAGCATCAGTCAAAATTTTATACCAAATAATCCTGCATAGGAGACCACAAATAGGTTGAACTCGATGGACAAATTGTCTTTTTTCAACCTTAGATACTATGTTACTATGTTAATACATAGTATTGAATGTAGGGAAGCCGAGAGTCCATAAAACAGCATCAAGTGAGGTCCAGGGGAGTTTAGAGGGACCCCTAAGCTCCTACAGTTATGTTCCTGCATCTATGGTGGGGTACAAGAAAGTTGCCTAATTGTTGAATACAGCAGGCAGCACAGGTTCTGGGATGGTCTTTCACATACCTGCTATTATAATATTTTATATATGAATTGACAACATATTACACAGTGCTGTACAGTGAGGGAATCATAATATAAACAAATCACTGGAAACATTGAAAAATATGCCCTTCCCAAACAAATGTGGGTACGCTTGTTAAATAATTTAGTAGCATGACAATTGCAGCTGTTGGTATACATTTTCATAGACACAAGTTTTCATCTGCTGATGTAACTATGTTTATTTACCCTGTACTTTTCCTATACTGTCATCAACTGTAAGTTGCTGTTTTCCTGTTTGATTATTTATGTACTCTGTAATTGGGCGCTGCGGAACCCTTGTGGCGCCATATAAATAAAAGATAATAATAATAATAATAAAGATGGCCGACACTCCCGATGATGTATTAGAGGCCCGGGTGCACACCCACATATACAGACTCTGGATCAGGCGGCACTCACGGGACTTATTCTCACGCAGATAGATAGATAGATCAACGTTTCAATTTATTAAATCATCATCAGGATCAGCAAACACATACAATACAAATAAACAGCTTTTTATAAGTCACCACAGTGTCTCTCCTCCTGCCGCCGGGTCCCAGGAGCCGGACGCGTTCCGATGGCATCATAGTCGATTGCTCAGCTTGTTACGGATGGCCAGCGTCCCATTGCCTAGCGACGCCTGGAGCACCAGTCATGTGACACACCACCACTTCATTAAAAACAACGGAGCTGTCAGTGAGCCTGTGTTAATATCAAAATGAATACGTTTGAAAGACAGCTTCATACAAAAGACTCATAGGATGAACTTCATACTGTAAAACATGTCTGACAGGTGTTAAGCAAATGCTGACAATTACGACCCGGTCATGTCCATAGAACACACAGTATTACGCAAGACAACATATTAATCACCAATTGAATTGTTTTCTTTAATTTACTTTCATAATGTATTGGTGAAAAAGTTCAAACGACGTACTGGTTTGATCTTTTTCACATCCTCTTTATAAGCAAAACATTTGTTTACCATAAAGCACTTTATGATGCTGCATAAGCTGTATTTTATTCAAGAGTTTTTGCTGAGCCACCACCATCAATGTGATTCCACCTGAAATGCCCGTTGTTGGGTGAAAATAAAATTTATAAGACTTTTTTCATATACCATGATTGATTGAGTGCCTCTTTTCCATAGTATATATATATATATATATATATATATATATACATACACACACACACACACACACACACACACACACACACACACGTATATTTATCCATATATGGGGGGGGGGGAACCAATATTTATCCTGCCTCCGGGCAACTGGGACGAACTTATGCCACTGCAACGTACAGAATGCTGTTTTCTGTAGCTAATTAAAAATGCATCAAACTAAATATCATGATCATACTCATGTACACTTAAAAAGTATATGGTCAAACGTTAATAATAACAGAAAAACAGATAATGTAATAAGTTAGAATATAGTAACTGACTGGTATAATAACTTTAGATAGAGGTTTTAAAAATTGGATAAATTATTCTTTTTGATCTATGTAGTTGAATAAAGGGGGGTACTCACGGCGCGATATTCTAAGCAATCTGACTAGATTGCTTAGAATTTAAGCATGATCGCTCCGTGTGTATGCCCTACAGCGATAGCGATGCGCAGCCCCGCGCATCGCTATCGCTGGTGCTAGATTGGCCTAGATCGCGCTGTGCTGAGCGGCGGGAGAGATGTGTGCTGAGCGGTTCGCTTAGCACACATCTCTCCCACATCGGCCCGTCTATATGGGCCTTAACTGTCCAAGAGTAATCTCTCTACCTAGATGCTCTGTGCAGCCTTACCAGTACTGTCAACTGATGCCATGATAGTGAAGGAGATATTTGCATATGTTTTTGCATATAACTGCATAATTATAAAAAAAAAAACACTCATCTACAACCGCTTTCAACCTACACATAATGCAATTAGCATGATGCTTGGGAACCGTGGTCCACGCATCTGCCTTTAATGTCTGTATTCATCTCTCATATTGTGTATGTCTCTTCCCACTGTCAGCCTCAATCTTATCCCTCCATCTCCACGCCCCCCAAGTGGCTCCCATTATCTGCCCCTGGTGATGTTTGTTTTGTGTGTGTTTTTACTCCCTCCCCCCAGTTTCCCACACTTCAAGTCTGTCTCTCACTTTCCCTTCTATTCTTCCCTCTTCACCCCATGTCAGATTCCTGCTGTCTGAGAGCCTCTTTTCCTCTTCAAATGCCAATTGTCTGTCTAGCAGTTCTAGCTGTATCCAGCCTTCCTGGCATTACTCGCAGATGAAAAGATTACTACTGTCATTTAAACAACATGGTGCCTTTCAGTATTTTTTACCAGTGTGGATTGGTTCTATGTTCAGGCGCAGCTCTGTATATTTCATACTGAAACCCAAATGTAATCCTTAGATTCTTATATCTCCCTTTATTCCTTCCAGCCGTGCATCCATCATTTTCACTGAAGTGCTGCATTATGCAAAATCATGATAATCTTTTTGTGTTCTGCTGTTTATTTTCCCCCACTTATGTTCCATTTTGTTTTCTTTCTGTTTGTATTTTATTTGTTTTGCATGGTAACATTCAGCTCCCTCTGCGAAGTGGTAGCAGTTTTATGTTCTTTTTATGCTTGAAGATTAATTCCAGAGGACTTAAACATGGATAATTTCCTGTCACAGTAAACGTTTTCATTACTTTATTGCTTTAAAATGTTATAAACACAAGTGAACAAAAGTCTAGACTGTAACATTATTAAGAAATACTAACAAAACAGTAACAAAAATAATCACAATATTGCACTATAATAAGCATCAGAGATGGTAATTGCACAATAATAAGCACCGGCGCCGGGGGGGGGCGCAACGAATCGCCTTACGGGATAACTACGTCCCCCAGAAGCATAGTGGATTTGTAATCAGTTAAGATCCAGGAAATACTGTGACTCAGAGGGAAAACAACAGGTTTCGTCAAGGTCATAAGTCTGGGAAAGTTAGACCAAACTCTTGTAACTAGCCACTACAGTCTCTGTATCTTCAAGCATTAGGTCATGATTTAGAGGTGGACACAGTGGCGATCTTTGCGCAGTTGAGTGATTATTTGCCACTGCTCATACACAACTTTCTGAAATGTGGTGGGGGTCCAGGCGGCTTGATGACCCCCACTTTACAAAGTCAGTAATCGAGGCACTTTATAGTTGGAGGTGGGTCCACAATGAGATTGCAACATTACAATTTCTAAACTTAGCTACGCGACACTATTTCCCACGCGCTGCCAACCCAGTTGCACCTTCCTGGGGGGTGCAAGTACGAGATTCAAACGCATTTTGCGTTTACGCCTCCTTAAGCTAAAACCCTTGTCAGAGTAGAGTAAGGGGATGTCAAGGCAAGTCATCCCATTCCGACCATGACAAAGACACAGATATTCTGGTCAGGAAGTGTATCACTGGTAGGTGCTTGACCCCTTTTACAAAACATGGTCTTAGGACGTTGATGATCACCAGCTTTTTCTGATTGGCTGAGTGCGTTTTGATCCCCCACACTGAAACTGTAAGTCTTATTGCTTCTGCTGCAATCAATTCACATTATTTATTCGATATTTGCTCATTTATTTAGTACACATTTAATATTTCTCTAACATCCTAGAGGATGCTGGGGACTCCGTAAGGACCATGGGGAGAGACGGGCTCCGCAGGAGACATGGGCACTTTAAGAAAGAATTTAGTTCCTGGTGTGCACTGGCTCCTCCCTCTCTGCCCCTCCTCTAGACCTCAGTTTGATTCTGTGCCCAGAGGAGCTGGGTGCTTTTCAGTGAGCTCTCCTGAGTTTGCTGATAGAAAGTTTTTTGTTAGGTTTTTTATTTTCAGGGAGCTCTGCTGGCAACAGACTCCCTGCATCGTGGGACTGTGGGGAGAGAAGCAGCCCTACTCTCTGAAACTAGGTCCTGCTTCTTAGGCTACTGGATACCATTAGCTCCAGAGGGATCGATACGCAGGATCTCACCCTCGCCGTCCGTCCTAGAGCCGCGCCGCCGTCCCCCTCGCAGAACCGGAAGACTGAAGCCGGGTGAGTATGAGAAGCAAGAAGACTTCACAGGCGGCAGAAGACTTCGTGATCTTCACTGGAGGTAATGCACAGCACTGCAGCTGTGCGCCATTGCTCCACACACCTACACATACTCCGGTCACTGTTAGGGTGCAGGGCGCAGGGGAGGGGGGGGGCCCTGGGCAGCCTTTGGGACCTCATTCTGGCAAATAAACACATATACCGCTGGGCACTGTATATATGTAGGAGCCCCCGCCAAAGAAATAAAATTTAAGCGGGACAGAAGCCCGCCGCTGAGGGGGCGGGGCTTCTCCCTCAGCACTCACCAGCGCCATTTTTTCTCCACAGCACGCTGAGAGGAAGCTCCCCAGGCTCTCCCCTGCTGATACACGGTAGAAGAGGGTTGAAAAGAGAGGGGGGGCACACAATTAGGCGCAAAAAAGTATATTAACAGCAGCTACTGGGTTAACATTAAGTTACTGTGTTATTCCTGGGTTATATAGCGCTGGGGTGTGTGCTGGCATACTCTCTCTCTGTCTCTCCAAAGGGCCTCGTGGGTGAACTGTCTTCAGAAAGGACATTCCCTGTGTGTGTGGTGTGTCGGTACGCTTGTGTCGACATGTCTGATGTGGAAGGCTATGTGGGAGAGGAGCGGGAGCAAATGAATGTGGTGTCTCCGCCGACGGCGCCGACACCTGATTGGATGGATATGTGGAAGGTTTTAAATGATAATGTTAATTCTTTGCATAAAAGATTAGACAAGGCTGATGCATTGGGACAGTCAGGGTCTCAACCCGTGCCTGATCCTATGTCGCAGGGACCGTCAGGGTCTCATAAGCGCTTACTATCCCAAATTGTTGACACAGATACCGACATGGATTCTGACTCCAGTGTCTATTACGATGATGCAAAGTTACAGCCAAAGTTGGCTAAATCACTCCGATATATGATTATAGCAATTAAGGAGGTTTTGCACATCACAGTGGAAACCTCTGTCCCTGACACAAGGGTTTATATGTATAAGGGAAAGAAACCTGAGGTAACTTTTCCCCCCTCACACGAACTGAATGAGTTATGTGAAAAAGCTTGGGAATCTCCAGATAAAAAACTGCAGATTTCCAAATGGATTCTTATGGCGTATCCTTTCCCGCCAACGGACAGTTTACGATGGGAATCCTCCCCTAGGGTGGACAAAGCTTTAACTCGCTTATCCAAAAAGGTAGCCCTGCCGTCCCAGGATACGGCTACCCTCAAGGATGCTGCTGATCGCAAACAGGAGGGTACCCTGAAGTCCATTTATACACATTCAGGTACCTTGCTCAGACCGGCAGTCGCGTCGGCCTGGGTCTGTAGTGCAGTAGCGGCATGGACTGATACCTTATCAGAGGAGTTTGATACCCTAGATAGGGATACTGTTTTATTGACCCTGGGGCATATTAAAGACGCTGTCCTTTATATGAGAGATGCTTAAAGAGACATTAGTCTGCTGGGTTCTAGAATAAACGCTATGTCGATTTCTGCCAGAAGGGTCCTGTGGACTCGGCAATGGACAGGTGATGCCGACTCAAAACGGCATAGGGAGGTTTTACCTTACAGGGGTGAGGAATTGTTCGGTGAAGGTCTATCGGACCTGGTCTCCACAGCTACGGCTGGAAAGTCAAATTTTTGCCTTATGTTCCCTCACAGCCTAAGAGAGCACCGCATTATCAAATGCAGTCCTTTCGTTCACAAAGAAACAAGAAAGTCCGAGGTGCGTCCTTTCTTGCCAGAGGGAGGGGCAGAGGAAAGAAGCTGCACAATACAGCTAGTTCCCAGGAACAGAAGTCCTCCCCGGCCTCTGCAAAATCCACCGCATGACGCTGGGGCTCCACTGGCGGAGTCGGGGCCAGTGGGGCCGCGTCCTCGGAATTTCAGCCACATGTGGGTTCACTCCCAGGTGGATCCCTGGGAAATAGAAATTGTGTCTCAGGGTTACAAGCTGGAATTCGAAGAGGTGCCTCCTCGCCGGTTTTTCAAATCGGCCCTACCGTCTTCCCCCCTAGAGAGGGAGATAGTGTTAAATGCAATACAAAAATTGTATCTTCAGCAGGTGGTGGTCGAGGTTCCCCTCCTTCAACAGGGAAGGGGGTATTATTCGACCATGTTTGTGGTTCCGAAACCGGACGGTTCGGTCAGACCCATATTGGATTTAAAATCTCTGAACCTATACTTGAAGAGGTTCAAGTTCAAGATGGAATCGCTAAGAGCGGTCATCGCCAGCCTGGAAGGGGGGGATTTTATGGTGTCACTGTACATAAAGCATGCGTACCTTCATGTCCCCATTTATCCACCTCATCAGGCGTACCTAAGATTTGCAGTACAGGACTGTCATTACCAATTTCAGACGTTGCCATTTGGTCTCTCAACGGCTCCGAGGATTTTCACCAAGGTAATGGCGGAAATGATGGTGTTCCTGCGCAAGCAGCGTGTCACAATTATCCCGTACTTGGATGATCTCCTCATAAAAGCGAGATCAAGAGAGCAGTTGCTGAACAGCGTATCTCTTTCACTGAAAGTGTTACAACAACACGGCTGGATTCTCAATATCCCAAAGTCGCAGTTGGTTCCTACGACTCGTCTGCCCTTCTTGGGCATGATTCTGGACACGACCCAGAAAAGGGTTTATCTTCCGATAGAAAAAGCCCAGGAACTTATGACTCTGGTCAGGAACCTTTTGAAACAAGACAGGTGTCCGTGCATCATTGCACTCAAGTCCTGGGAAAGATGGTGGCCTCATACGAGGCCATTCCCTTTGGCAGGTTCCATGCGAGGACTTTCCAATGGGATCTGTTGGACAAGTGGTCCGGATAACATCTACAGATGCATCGGTTGATCACCCTGTCCCCCAGGGCCAGGGTGTCACTCCTGTGGTGGCTGCAGAGTGCTCACCTTCTCGAGGGACGCAGATTCGGCATTCAGGATTGGATCCTGGTGACCACGGACGCAAGCCTCTGCGGTTGGGGAGCAGTCACACAGGGAAGAAATTTCCAGGGTCTTTGGTCAAGTCAAGAGACTTGTCTGCACATCAACATCCTGGAACTAAGGGCCATATACAACGCCCTACGTCAAGCGGAGGCCTTACTTCGCGACCAACCAGTTCTGATCCAGTCAGACAACATCACCGCAGTGGCTCATGTAAACCGCCAAGGTGGCACAAGGAGCAGAGCGGCAATGGCGGAAGCCACCAGGATCTTCGCTGGGTGGAGAATCATGTAAGTGCACTGTTAGCAGTGTTCATTCCGGGAGTGGACAACTGGGAAGCAGACTTCCTCAGCAGACACGACCTACACCCGGGAGAGTGGGGACTTCATCCAGAAGGCTTCGCACAGATTGTGAGTCGGTGGGAACTGCCACAGATAGACATGATGGCGTCCCGCCTCAAAAAAAAGCTGCAGAGGTATTGCGCCAGGTCAAGAGACCCTCAGGCAGTAGCGGTAGACGCCCTCGTGACACCGTGGGTGTTCCGGTCCGTCTATGTATTTCCTCCTCTTCCTCTCATACCAAAGGTGTTGAGAATAGTAAGAAGAAAAGGAGTGAGAACAATCCTCGTTGTTCCAGATTGGCCACGACGGACCTGGTATCCAGATCTGCAGGAAATGCTCACGGAAGATCCGTGGCCTCTTCCTCTAAGGCAGGACCTGTTGCAACAGGGTCCTTGTCTGTTCCAAGACTTACCGCGGCTGCGTTTGACGGCATGGCGGTTGAACGCCGGATCCTAGCGGAAAAAGGTATTCCGGTGGAGGTTATCCCTACGCTGATAAAGGCTTGGAAGGAAGTAACAGCAAAACATTATCACCGTATATGGCGAAGATATGTTTCTTGGTGTAAGGCCAGGAATGCTCCTACGGAAGAATTCCATCTGGGCCGTTTCCTTCACTTCCTACAAACTGGAGTGGATTTGGGCCTTAAATTAGGCTCCATTAAGGTCCAGATTTCGGCCCTATCCATTTTCTTTCAAAAAGAATTGGCTTTTCTCCCAGAAGTTCAGACTTTTGTTAAGGGAGTACTGCATATTCAGCCTCCGTTTGTGCCTCCGGTGGCACCTTAATGTGGTCTTGGGCTTCCTAAAGTCACACTGGTTTGAACCACTGAAAACGGTGGAGTTGAAATATCTCACTTGGAAGGTGGTCATGTTATTAGCCCTGGCTTCGGCTAGGCGAGTGTCGGAATTAGCGGCTTTATCACATAAAAGCCCCTATCTGGTTTTCCATATGGATAGAGCGGAATTGCGGACACGTCCTCAGTTCCTGCCAAAAGTGGTCTCATCCTTTCATATGAACCAACCTATTGTGGTGCCTGTGGCTACACGGGACTTAGAGGATTCCGAGTCCCTTGATGTGGTCAGGGCTTTGAAAATTTATGTAGCCAGGACGGCTAGAGTCCGAAAAACAGAAGCACTGTTTGTTCTGTATGCAGCCAACAAGCTTGGCGGCCCTGCTTCAAAGCAGACTCTTGCTCGCTGGATCTGTAACACGATTCCGCAGGCGCAGTCTACGGCAGGATTGCTGTTACCTAAATCGATCAAGGCCCATTCCACTAGGAAAGTGGGCTCTTCTTGGGCGGCTGCCCGAGGGGTCTCGGCACTACAGCTGTGTCGAGCTGCTACTTGGTCGGGTACAAACACCTTTGCAAAATTCTATAAGTTTGATACCCTGGCTGAGGAGGACCTCATGTTTGCTCAATCGGTGCTGCAGAGTCATCCGCACTCTCCCGCCCGTTTGGGAGCTTTGGTATGATCCCCATGGTCCTTATGGAGTCCCCAGCATCCTCTGGGACGTTAGAGAAAATAAGATTTTACTTACCGGTAAATCTATTTCTTGTAGTCCGTAGAGGATGCTGGGCGCCCGTCCCAAGTGCGGACTTCTTCTGCAATATACTTGTATATAGTTATTGCTTCAATAAGGAATACGTTATTGTTGCATCGGGCGTGAACTGATGCTATGTTATTGTCATACTGTTTACTGGATTGTTATCACAAGTTATACGGTGTGATTGGTGTGGCTGGTATGAATCTTGCCCTTGGATTAACAAAAATCCTTTCTTCGTACTATCCATCTCCTCTGGGCACAGTTCTCTAACTGAGGTCTGGAGGAGGGGCAGAGAGGGAGGAGCCAGTGCACACCAGGAACTAAATTCTTTCTTAAAGTGCCCATGTCTCCTGCGGAGCCCGTCTCTCCCCATGGTCCTTACGGAGTCCCCAGCATCCTCTACGGACTACGAGAAATAGATTTACCGGTAAGTAAAATCTTATTTTTACCTTATACAGTGCATCCGGAAAGCGCTTCACTTTTTCCACATTTTATGTTACAGCCTTATTCCAA
This sequence comes from Pseudophryne corroboree, assembly GCF_028390025.1. Classification (NCBI taxonomy): domain Eukaryota; kingdom Metazoa; phylum Chordata; class Amphibia; order Anura; family Myobatrachidae; genus Pseudophryne; species Pseudophryne corroboree. The sequence goes on from NC_086453.1 coordinate 150,753,733, forward strand.
AATGGAATAAATTCATTTTTTTCCCTTAAAATTCTACACACAATAGCCCATAATTACAACGTGACCAATTTTTTTTTTTAGATTTTTGCAATTTTATTAAAAATAAAAAACGAAGAAATCACATGTACGTAAGTATTCACAGCCTTTGATCAATACTTTATTGATGCACCTTTGGCTGCAATTACAGCCTCAAGTGTTTTTGCATATGATGCCACAAGCTTGGCACACCTACAGTATCTTTGGGCAGTTTCGCTAGAGATGTGCACTTGAAATTTTTCGGGTTTTGTGTTTTGGTTTTGGGTTCGGTTCCGCGGCCGTGTTTTGGGTTCGACCGCGTTTTGGCAAAACCTCACAGAATTTTTTTTGTCGGATTCGGGTGTGTTTTGGATTCGGGTGTTTTTTTCAAAAAACACTAAAAAACAGCTTAAATCATAGAATTTGGGGGTCATTTTGATCCCAAAGTATTATTAACCTCAAAAACCATAATTTCCACTCATTTTCAGTCTATTCTGAATACCTCACACCTCACAATATTATTTTTAGTCCTAAAATTTGCACCGAGGTCGCTGGATGACTAAGCTAAGCGACCCTAGTGGCCGACACAAACACCTGGCCCATCTAGGAGTGGCACTGCAGTGTCACGCAGGATGGCCCTTCCAAAAAACCCTCCCCAAACAGCACATGACGCAAAGAAAAAAAGAGGCGCAATGAGGTAGCTGTGTGAGTAAGATAAGCGACCCTAGTGGCCGACACAAACACCTGGCCCATCTAGGAGTGGCACTGCAGTGTCACGCAGGATGGCCCTTCCAAAAAACCCTCCCCAAACAGCACATGACGCAAAGAAAAAAAGAGGCGCAATGAGGTAGCTGTGTGAGTAAGATAAGCGACCCTAGTGGCCGACACAAACACCTGGCCCATCTAGGAGTGGCACTGCAGTGTCACGCAGGATGGCCCTTCCAAAAAACCCTCCCCAAACAGCACATGACGCAAAGAAAAAAAGAGGCGCAATGAGGTAGCTGTGTGAGTAAGATAAGCGACCCTAGTGGCCGACACAAACACCTGGCCCATCTAGGAGTGGCACTGCAGTGTCACGCAGGATGTCCCTTCCAAAAAACCCTCCCCAAACAGCACATGACGCAAAGAAAAAAAGTTGCGCAATGAGGTAGCTGTGTGAGTAAGATAAGCGACCCTAGTGGCCGACACAAACACCGGGCCCATCTAGGAGTGGCACTGCAGTGTCACGCAGGATGTCCCTTCCAAAGAACCCTCCCCAAACAGCACATGACGCAAAGAAAAAAAGAGGCGCAATGAGGTAGCTGTGTGAGTAAGATAAGCGACCCTAGTGGCCGACACAAACACCGGGCCCATCTAGGAGTGGCACTGCAGTGTCACGCAGGATGTCCCTTCCAAAAAACCCTCCCCAAACAGCACATGACGCAAAGAAAAAAAGAGGCGCAATGTGGTAGCTGTGTGAGTAAGATAAGCGACCCTAGTGGCCGACACAAACACCGGGCCCATCTAGGAGTGGCACTGCAGTGTCACGCAGGATGGCCCTTCCAAAAAATACTCCCCAAACAGCACATGACGCAAAGAAAAAATAAAGAAAAAAGAGGTGCAAGATGGAATTGTCCTTGGGCCCTCCCACCCACCCTTATGTTGTATAAACAGGACATGCACACTTTAACCAACCCATCATTTCAGTGACAGGGTCTGCCACACGACTGTGACTGAAATGACGGGTTGGTTTGGACCCCCACCAAAAAAGAAGCAATTAATCTCTCCTTGCACAAACTGGCTCTACAGAGGCAAGATGTCCACCTCATCATCATCCTCCGATATATCACCGTGTACATCCCCCTCCTCACAGATTGTCAATTCGTCCCCACTGGAATCCACCATCTCAGCTCCCTGTGTACTTTGTGGAGGCAATTGCTGCTGGTGAATGTCTCCACGGAGGAATTGATTATAATTCATTTTAATGAACATCATCTTCTCCACATTTTCTGGATGTAACCTCGTACGCCGATTGCTGACAAGGTGAGCGGCGGCACTAAACACTCTTTCGGAGTACACACTTGTGGGAGGGCAACTTAGGTAGAATAAAGCCAGTTTGTGCAAGGGCCTCCAAATTGCCTCTTTTTCCTGCCAGTATAAGTACGGACTGTGTGACGTGCCTACTTGGATGCGGTCACTCATATAATCCTCCACCATTCTTTCAATGGTGAGAGAATCATATGCAGTGACAGTAGACGACATGTCCGTAATCGTTGTCAGGTCCTTCAGTCCGGACCAGATGTCAGCATCAGCAGTCGCTCCAGACTGCCCTGCATCACCGCCAGCGGGTGGGCTCGGAATTCTGAGCCTTTTCCTCGCACCCCCAGTTGCGGGAGAATGTGAAGGAGGAGATGTTGACAGGTCGCGTTCCGCTTGACTTGGCAATTTTCTCACCAGCAGGTCTTTGAACCCCAGCAGACTTGTGTCTGCCGGAAAGAGAGATCCAAGGTAGGCTTTAAATCTAGGATCGAGCATGGTGGCCAAAATGTAGTGCTCTGATTTCAACAGATTGACCACCCGTGAATCCTTGTTAAGCGAATTAAGGGCTCCATCCACAAGTCCCACATGCCTAGCGGAATCGCTCTGTGTTAGCTCCTCCTTCAATGTCTCCAGCTTCTTCTGCAAAAGCCTGATGAGGGGAATGACCTGACTCAGGCTGGCAGTGTCTGAACTGACTTCACGTGTGGCAAGTTCAAAGGGCATCAGAACCTTGCACAATGTTGAAATCATTCTCCACTGCGCTTGAGACAGGTGCATTCCACCTCCTATATCGTGCTGAATTGTATAGGCTTGAATGGCCTTTTGCTGCTCCTCCAACCTCTGAAGCATATATAGGGTTGAATTCCACCTCATTACCACTTCTTGCTTCAGATGATGGCAGGGCAGGTTCAGTTGTTTTTGGTGGTGCTCCAGTCTTCTGTACGTGGTGCCTGTACGCCGAAAGTGTCCCGCAATTCTTCTGGCCACCGACAGCATCTCTTGCACACCCCTGTCGTTTTTAAAAAAAATTCTGCACCACCAAATTCAAGGTATGTGCAAAACATGGGACGTGCTGGAATTTGCCCAGATTTAATGCACACACAATATTGCTGGCGTTGTCCGATGCCACAAACCCACAGGAGAGTCCAATTGGGGTAAGCCATTCCGCGATGATCTTCCTCAGTTGCCATAAGAGGTTTTCAGCTGTGTGCGTATTCTGGAAAGCGGTGATACAAAGCGTAGCCTGCCTAGGAAAGAGTTGGCGTTTGCGAGATGCTGCTACTGGTGCCGCCGCTGCTGTTCTTGCGGCGGGAGTCCATACATCTACCCAGTGGGCTGTCACAGTCATATAGTCCTGACCCTGCCCTGCTCCACTTGTCCACATGTCCGTGGTTAAGTGGACATTGGGTACAACTGCATTTTTTAGGACACTGGTGAGTCTTTTTCTGACGTCCGTGTACATTCTCGGTATCGCCTGCCTAGAGAAGTGGAACCTAGATGGTATTTGGTAACGGGGGCACACTACCTCAAGAAATTGTCTAGTTCCCTGTGAACTAACGGCGGATACCGGACGCACGTCTAACACCAACATAGTTGTCAAGGCCTCAGTTATCCGCTTTGCAGCAGGATGACTGCTGTGATATTTCATCTTCCTCGCAAAGGACTGTTGGACAGTCAATTGCTTACTGGAAGTAGTACAAGTGGGCTTACGACTTCCCCTCTGGGATGACGATCGACTCCCAGCAGCAACAACAGCAGCGCCAACAGCAGTAGGCATTACACTCAAGGATGCATCGGAGGAATCCCAGGCAGGAGAGGACTCGTCAGAATTGCCAGTGACATGGCCTGCAGGACTATTGGCATTCCTGGGTAAGGAGGAAATTGACACTGAGGGAGTTGGTGGGGTGGTTTGCGTGAGCTTGGTTACAAGAGGAAGGGATTTACTGGTCAGTGGACTGCTTCCGCTGTCACCCAAAGTTTTTGAACTTGTCACTGACTTATTATGAATGCGCTGCAGGTGACGTATAAGGGAGGATGTTCCGAGGTGGTTAACGTCCTTACCCCTACTTATTACAGCTTGACAAAGGCAACACACGGCTTGACACCTGTTGTCCGCATTTCTGTTGAAATACTTCCACACCGAAGAGCTGATTTTTTTGGTATTTTCACCAGGCATGTCAATGGCCATATTCCTCCCACGGACAACAGGTGTCTCCCCGGGTGCCTGACTTAAACAAACCACCTCACCATCAGAATCCTCCTGGTCAATTTCCTCCCCAGCGCCAGCAACACCCATATCCTCCTCATCCTGGTGTACTTCAACACTGACATCTTCAATCTGACTATCAGGAACTGGACTGCGGGTGCTCCTTCCAGCACTTGCAGGGGGCGTGCAAATGGTGGAAGGCGCATGCTCTTCACGTCCAGTGTTGGGAAGGTCAGGCATCGCAACCGACACAATTGGACTCTCCTTGTGGATTTGGGATTTCGAAGAACGCACAGTTCTTTGCGGTGCTTTTGCCAGCTTGAGTCTTTTCATTTTTCTAGCGAGGGGCTGAGTGCTTCCATCCTCATGTGAAGCTGAACCACTAGCCATGAACATAGGCCAGGGCCTCAGCCGTTCCTTGCCACTCCGTGTGGTAAATGGCATATTGGCAAGTTTACGCTTCTCCTCCGACAATTTTATTTTAGGTTTTGGAGTCCTTTTTTTACTGATATTTGGTGTTTTGGATTTTACATGCTCTGTACTATGACATTGGGCATCGGCCTTGGCAGACGACGTTGCTGGCATTTCATCGTCTCGGCCATGACTAGTGGCAGCAGCTTCAGCACGAGGTGGAAGTGGATCTTGATCTTTCCCTAATTTTGGAACCTCAACATTTTTGTTCTCCATATTTTAATAGGCACAACTAAAAGGCACCTCAGGTAAACAATGGAGATGGATGGATACTAGTATACTTATGGATGGACTGCCGAGTGCCGACACAGAGGTAGCTACAGCCGTGGACTACCGTACTGTGTCTGCTGCTAATATAGACTGGATGATAATGAGATGAAATCAATATATATGTATATATAATATCACTAGTACTGCAGCCGGACAGGTATATATATTTATTATGTAATGACTGATGACGGACCTGCTGGACACTGTCAGCTCAGCATCACCGCAGACTGCTACAGTAAGCTACTATATAATATGTATAAAGAAGAAAGAAAAAAAAAACCACGGGTAGGTGGTATACAATTATGGATGGACTGCCGAGTGCCGACACAGAGGTAGCTACAGCCGTGGACTACCGTACTGTGTCTGCTGATAATATAGACTGGATGATAATGAGATGAAATCAATATATATGTATATATAATATCACTAGTACTGCAGCCGGACAGGTATATATATTTATTATGTAATGACTGATGACGGACCTGCTGGACACTGTCAGCTCAGCAGCACCGCAGACTGCTACAGTAAGCTACTATAGTAGTATGTATAAAGAAGAAAGAAAAAAAAAACCACGGGTAGGTGGTATACAATTATGGATGGACTGCCGAGTGCCGACACAGAGGTAGCTACAGCCGTGGACTACCGTACTGTGTCTGCTGATAATATAGACTGGATGATAATGAGATGAAATCAATATATATGTATATATAATATCACTAGTACTGCAGCCGGACAGGTATATATTATATATTTATTATGTAATGACTGATGACGGACCTGCTGGACACTGTCAGCTCAGCAGCACCGCAGACTGCTACAGTAAGCTACTATAGTAGTATGTATAAAGAAGAAAGAAAAAAAAAACCACGGGTAGGTGGTATACAATTATGGATGGACTGCCGAGTGCCGACACAGAGGTAGCTACAGCCGTGGACTACCGTACTGTGTCTGCTGATAATATAGACTGGATGATAATGAGATGAAATCAATAGTGATGAGCGGATTCGGTTTTACTCGGTTTTACTCGGTTTTACTCGGTTCTCAAAACGGCATCTTATTGGCTCACGGATGTCACGTGTTTTGGATAGCCAATAAGATGCCGTTTTGAGAACCGAGTAAAACCGAGTAAAACCGAACCTCGCTCATCACTAGAAATCAATATATATGTATATATAATATCACTAGTACTGCAGCCTGACAGGTATATATATTTATTATGTAATGACTGATGACGGACCTGCTGGACACTGTCAGCTCAGCAGCACCGCAGACTGCTACAGTGAGCTACTATAGTAGTATGTATAAAGAAGAAAGAAAAAAAAAAACCACGGGTAGGTGGTATACAATTATGGATGGACTGCCGAGTGCCGACACAGAGGTAGCTACAGCCGTGGACTACCGTACTGTGTCTGCTGATAATATAGACTGGATGATAATGAGATGAAATCAATATATATGTATATATAATATCACTAGTACTGCAGCCGGACAGGTATATATTATATATTTATTATGTAATGACTGATGACGGACCTGCTGGACACTGTCAGCTCAGCAGCACCGCAGACTGCTACAGTAAGCTACTATAGTAGTATGTATAAAGAAGAAAGAAAAAAAAAAAACCACGGGTAGGTGGTATACAATTATGGATGGACTGCCGAGTGCCGACACAGAGGTAGCTACAGCCGTGGACTAACGTACTGTGTCTGCTGATAATATAGACTGGATGATAATGAGATGAAATCAATATATATGTATATATAATATCACTAGTACTGCAGCCGGACAGGTATATATATTTATTATGTAATGACTGATGACGGACCTGCTGGACACTGTCAGCTCAGCAGCACCGCAGACTGCTACAGTAAGCTACTATAGTAGTATGTATAAAGAAGAAAGGAAAAAAAAAAACGGGTAATTGCTAGGTGGTATACAATATTATATATATATTATATACAATTATATATATATATATATATATATATATATATATATTAAACTCATAAACTGGTGGTGATTATTAAACTGGTGGTCAGGTCACTGGTCACACTATCAGCAACTTGCAAGTAGTACTCCTGAGTCCTAAGCAGACAATCACAATATATATTATACTGGTGGTCAGTGTGGTCACAAACAATGGCAGTGTGGCTGGCACTCTGGCAGCAAAAGTGTGCACTGTACGTTATATGTACTCCTGAGTTCTGAGTCCTGCTCTCAGACTCTAACTGCTCCCCACTGTCAGTGTCTCCCCCACAAGTCAGATAATACAGTCACACTATCTCTATCACTTCAGCAAGTACTAGTAGTAGTAGTACTCCTCCTAATGCTCCCCAAAATTACTACTGTGTCTCTCTCTGTCTCACTCTCTTCTCAAATCTCTATAAACGGAGAGGACGCCAGCCACGTCCTCTCCCTATGAATCTCAATGCACGTGTGAAAATGGCGGCGACGCGCGGCTCCTTATATAGAATCCGAGTCTCGCGATAGAATCCGAGCCTCGCGAGAATCCGACAGCGTGATGATGACGTTCGGGCGCGCTCGGGTTAACCGAGCAAGGCGGGAAGATCCGAGTCGCTCGGACCCATGTAAAAAAACTGAAGTTCGGGCGGGTTCGGATTCCGAGGAACCGAACCCGCTCATCTCTAAGTTTCGCCCATTCCTGTTTGCAGCACCTCTCAAGCTCCATCAGGTTGGAGGGGAAGCGTCGGTGCACAGCCATTTTCAGATCTCTCCAGAGATGTTCAATCAGATTCAAGTCTGGGCTCTGGCTGGGCCACTCAAGGACATTCAGAGAGTTGTCCTGAAGCCACTCCTTTGATATCTTGGCTGTGTGCATAGGGTCGTTGTCCTGCTGAAAGATGAACCGTCGCCCCAGTCTGAGGTCAAGAGCGCTCTGGAGCAGGATTTCATCCAGGATGTCTCTGTACATTGCTGCATTCATCTTTCCCTCTATCCTGACTAGTCTCCTAGTGCATGCTGCTGAAAAACATCCCCACAGCATGATGCTGCCACCACAATGCTTCACTGTAGACATGGTATTGGCCTGGTGATGAGCGGTGCCTGGTTTTCTCCAAACATGATGCCTGGCATTCACACCAAAGAGTTCAATCTTTGTCTCATCAGACCAGAGAATTTTGTTTCTCATTGTCAGTAACATTGGGATATGATGAAGCGACAGCGGATTTGCACCAATCGGTCAAAGCTTTTCGGCCTCCCAGCATCCAATGGGCCTGTCCATATATCCCTGCCTCCTGGCTCAGACAAACCAGTTTTTTGTTTGGTGTGGCAGGAGCTGGACCATGGTCAGAGGGTTGATGATTTTTAGCAGCCCTAAGCTTTCTTATTTTATTTTTATAGTCTTACTATTTTTTCTTAAGTGATCTTTCTAAAAAGCGTCTTATACATACCTTAGAAAGAGTCGCTCCAACAACTCTCCACCGGGTCACGACAACGTTTACCCACGAGTACAGTGCTGTTTCGGTGGGCGTCTGTGTCGGATATACTAGCAGGACCAGCAGATGTTACCAGGCTGTGGCCGGAGCATTGGGAGAAGGTAAGGCATCGGTTCCACTTAGAAGGGGAAAACAGACACAGCGTCACTGTTTTGGGAGGAGACTACCAAACAGTTGCTGATGCGGCTGCCACCTCGAGTGCACCAGCGCTAGGCCTTAGGGATTATAGGCTTCAGTAATAGTATGAGGCCGCGATCCCTAGGGTTGATGTCAGCAGTGGGGAGTCTCCCGCCATGAACTGTTTTCCCGTTTCCGGCTGAGATTCTGTATACGAAGGGGATCCAGTCACAGCATAGGTGGCTTTGTGACTGGTGCGTCTATGTTCACTGAGCGTCTGTGTTCACTATAGGTTCATGGAGTACACTAGTAGCGTCTGGATCCACTCAGCGTTCGCAAACATATTGATCGGTCCTGGAAGCGGGGTGAGTCTCTATGTATCCCACTCTACTGAGTGTGGGTAATACAACACTAAGTCTTTATCTACCTTTTAAGTACGAATAGTTAGATAAGTGCCTATTGCGTATGAGTCTGTATACGATTACTGTTGTTTCTTTTGCTATGCGTCTGAATACGGTAGAACTGTTTAAACAAGATTCAGTAATATGTTCTCCTACATACTTGAAATGTATTTGTAGTTAATGATGTGCTCATATTGCCTATTATACTAATGTATAACATGTGACTGACTGCTAGTGTGATTGCTGACTTTACTATATATTCTGTCAGGTTTTTTTCTATTCCGATCCTCAATGCGGGTGCATAGCAGAGTAGGGTCAGATTGTATGTCACTTTAAAAAGGTTAAAGTGATTACAGTCACAAATTATGTAGTACACTGTGGAAATGTTGATTATTTATCATGTCTAAGAGCGGCAAAGGTGAGGAAGATACACTCACTGCAACACCAACACATATCATGTTTGTCTTGCAAAGCTGGGTTAACCTCTGAGGATCTGGTTCAGGATGGTTTGTGTGCAAATTGTTTAAGCTTTCAGGGTCTCTTGAAAAATACAAGGCAGATTCAGGTGCAGGTTGATCTGCCTTGGGCTATGTTTGCACAGACATTATCCAGTATAGCTGAACAGATAATTCCAACTCCTGTACCAGGGATAGGTTACACGATTAACCCTTAGATGCAGTTTCCCACCTGCAGTTTATCACTTCCAGCAGCAGCCTCTCAAAAGAAACAGGATTATAAGCCAGTGATAAGTAAATCTTCATCCTCACAGACTACATATGTTTCAGATGAGGATTCATCAGAGGATGAAAGCTCAATAAACTCTGGTTCGGCATACGAAGAGGAAGGTCTCAGCTCAGTGGATATAGCTCAGTTGAATAATGCAATTAAAGCCATTCTATCATTAGAGGATTCAGCAGAGCCTGTGCTAAAAACCAAGGCACCTGTGTTTAAACGTCAGATCAGCTGATGGAAATCATGGAAGAAGCTTAGGCTACGCTCAAAAAGAAGTTTAGAATTCCTATGAAATGGAATTCCAATTATCCTCTTCCAGCTGGGGATTGTTTAAAAAGGAAGGTGGCTCCCAAGGTAGATATGCATGTGATTCGATTTGTGTGAAAATCTACATTACCTCTGCCTTCAACATCATTAAATGATGTCACAGATAGGAGAGTGGATGGTTTTTTAAAAACCATTTTTACCCTGTCTGGGGCAGTCATAAGACATGCCATAGCTTCAGCTTGGATGGCAAAGGCAGTGGCTGCCTGCGCTGATGCATTGGAGGTGGATTTTTCAATGGCATATACAGAGCAAAAATCCCATATATCACATATAAAACAAGATGCAATGTTCTTGGAAGAATCAGCATTGGATATGGGTACTATTGCCTCCAGGCATCAGCTTCAACAATAGCTGCTTGCAGAGCAGTTTGGCTACGTTCGTGGAAAGCTGATTCAGAATCTAAGAAGGTTTTGGAATCTTTGCCTTTTTCTGGAGATATTCTTTTTGGTAAAGAATTGACAGATATTTTGGAGTCAGAAGCAGACTCCAAGAAGTTAAAGTTTCCTTACACATAAAAATTCAAACCTAAAGTTCTGGCTTTTCGGCCCTTTCGGTCGCAAGGAAAAGCTAAAGGAAAAAGTGATGGCAGGCAGCCCCAATACAACAAGTCTGGTAAGACTAAAAAGCATTGGTCTACCAGAGGACCGGTTGGTAAAACAGATAATATGCCATCAGCCTGATGGTGCGGGCCTCCACCTCGGGGATCCCAGGGTGGGGAGCCGACTTCTTCAGTTTGCACAGATCTGGCAGCAGTCTACAACAGATGCTTGGGTGCAGGAAGAGGTATCTCTAGGTTATGCTTTTGCCTTCAAGAAGCACCCTCCTCAAAGGTTTTTTTGTACCAGCCCGTCTCAGGCCAGGGCTTTGCAAGAGGCAGTTCAGAAATTGCTTCAGTCAGGAGTAATCATTCCAGTTCTTCCTGCACAACGAGGACAGGGTTTTTACTCCAACCTGGTTCTAGTTCAGAAGCCAAATGGGTCAATCCAGGCCAATCTTAATCTCAAAGTGCTGAACAAATGCATTTGGGTACCTCGGTTTCATATGGAGACTTTCCGTTCCATCATTTTGGCCATGGGGCCAGGGGATTATACGGTATCCCTGGTTATCCAGAATGCTTACCTACATGTTCCTATAGCACTGTCCCATCATTGCTATTTCAGGTTCACTATCCTCCAACAGTATTTTCAGTTCCAGGCCCTACCTTTTGGGTTAGCCACAGCCCCCAGAGCATTACCAAAATTATGGTGGTAATGGCAGCTTATCTCTGCCAGCAGGGTATAAGAATTTTTCCATACCTCAACGATCTTTTAATCCTGGCACAGTCACAGGAATTGCTCCTATGTCATCTGCAACAGACAATAACGTGTCTGCAAAGGCACAGGTGGCTCATAAATTGGGCAAAATCGTCACAGCGGATGACTCACTTGGGGGCTGTACTGGATTCAAGCTTACAGAGAGTAATTTTACCTCTGAGCAATATATCCAAAGTTCAGTCAAGGATTCAGGAGTTGCTACACAGTCAAAAGGTATCCATTCACGCAGCAATGCGTGGGATGGAATTGATGGTGTCAACATTCGACATGGTGGAGTATGCACAATTTCACTCAAGGTCCCTGCAGCATCTGATCCTTGCCAAATGGAATGGGTTGTATCAGATGATAAAAACGCAGACTATGGTCCTTACAATGGAAGTAAGAAGGTCATTAGCCTGGTGGCTACAGACATCCCATCTGGACAAGGGAAGACCCTTTTTGATATCAGATTGGGAAATTCTGACAACTGACGCCAGTCTCCAGGGCTGGGGAGCAGTGTCAGGAAGGTTTTGTTTCCAGGGGCAATGGACCAAGGAAGAAGGTTGCCTGCCAATACATTTATTGGAACTTCGGGCCATATACATGGCACTGATTTAGGCAAAGGACATTCTTCAGGGAAAACCAGTTCAGATCCGCTCGGACAATGCGACGGCAGTAGCGTACCTCAATCATCTGGGAGGAACTCGCAGCCAAAAAAGCTATGAAGGAGGTAAGTCACACACTAAAGTGGGCAGAACTTCATCATCCAGCCTTGTCCGCAGTGTTCATTCCGGGAGTCCTAAACTGGGAAGCGGATTTTCTCAGTCGACATGCAATTCAGACAAGTGGATGGGCTCTACACCTGGAGGTCTTCCAGACTCTATTCTACAAGTGGGGGTTGCCAGAGATAGATTTCAAAGTTCTCGTATACGGGTCAAGAACAAAGGATTCCAGAGCGATCTTTGTGGATACCCTGTTGGTGAGATGTGATAAAGCAAGGAAAGGGTGCTGTGATACTAATAGCTCCGGCTTGGCCCAGAAGACATTGGTACACAGATCTGCAGAGAATGTTGGTGGATACTCCACTCCTGCTCCCTCAACACCCAGATCAGTAATACAGGGTCCTTGTTATCACAGATATCTGGATTGACTGTCTTTGACGGTGTGGCTCTTGAAACCTCTATCCTGAAGTCAAGAGGATTCTCACAAACAATGTTCAGAGCAAGGAAACCTTCCTCAGGTCGCATTTATCACAGAATATGGCAAACCTACAGTATATTCATTGGTGCAGTGAACGGAAAGTGGACCCTAGGTCTTTCAGAGTTTCCAGGGTCTTAGCATTGCTTCAGGCAGGAATGGATAAAGGTTTTAAGGTGGCTTCCATGAGAGCGCAAGTGTCAGCATTGACTGAAAAGAAGATTGCCAACTTACAGGATGTGCGTACTTTTTTCCAGGGAATGCTGCGCATTCAGCCTCCTTTTGATCTCCCTACAGTGCCTTGAGGCTTAAATTTAGTCCTAAAGGCCCTTCAAGTTGCCCCATTTGAACCACTTAATAAAGTGGATCTTAAATGGTTGACAGCTAAAGTTCTCTTTCTACTGGCCATGGCATCAGCTAGAAGAGTATCAGATTTAGGGGAATTGTTATGTCGTCCTCCATTTCTGATCTTTTATACAGATGGAGCGGTTCTCAGAACCAAATCTGGATATCTTCCCAAGGTGGTGTCTAAATTTCACTTTAACGAAGAAATTGCAGTCCCGGCTTTCCAGGAACCGGGCCTTTCTGACGGAGATGCATCGCTGGACGTTGTCCATGCCTTAAGGATCTACGTGGATCGTATCAATGCCATCAGAAAGACAGATTCTCTCTTTGTTCTCTACGGATTTCGCAAGAGAGGATAGGCTGCTGATAAGCAGACACTGGCAAGGTGGCCTCGGATGACTATTCCATAAGCATATTCTGATTCAGAGCAGATCTCCCTGTTCCTGCTAATGTCTCTGCTCACTCTACTCATAAGGTAGGTCCATCATGGGCAGCACAACGTGGTGCTTCAGCAGAACAGATATGTAAGGCAGCCACATGGTCTTCTATTAACACATTCATTAGACATGACGCCATAGATACCTTTGCCTCTCACAACGATGAATTTGGGCGAAGGATTCTCCTGTCCAATCAGGAGCTTCCCCACCACTAAATTGCTGTGGGAAATCCCAATGTTATCCTGTGGATAACCTGTGGACCCTGCCGGAGAAGTATACGTTATGGTAAGAACTTAATGTTGATAACGGTATTTCTCCTAAGTACACAGGATACACAGGGTTCCTATCTTGACACACATAATTTGAGGATACTTTTACTCACTAACCTCTTCCTTCTTGTACGGAAGGGTGTGCATGTGTGTTCTTCTCGCCTGATTAGGGCTATCTATGATGCTCCTGCCTTGAGCTTTGGGACTACAACTGTTTTGTCTGAGGAGGCGGGGATATATGGACAGGCCCGTTGCATGCTGGGAGGCCAAAAAGCTTTGACCAATTTGTGCAAATCTGCTGTCGCTTCATTATATCCCAATGTTATCCTGTTTACCTAGGAGAAATACCATAAGGTAAGGTCTTACCATAACGTATATTTCTCCTTCCTGAATAATCCCCCTCTCCCTGTGTAATTAGCCAATGGGAGCCTGGGGGCATGCTTATATAGGAAGGATAACTGGTGCTGAGTGCTGCGTCATAAGTGCAGCTGCGGCTGTGAAACACATAGCGCTGCCGATCCCAGGCTTATACTTGTTCTCTTATTTTGAATTCTTATAAACTAGTCTTTATTTTTAAATATGACTTTTAAAGTGGGTCTTATAGAGAACCTTTATGATCCTTGTTTATTTTTAGGTAATACTGATATTTTTCCTTTTTATCTCTCCATTGATCTTCTCTCACACCATGAGTTTCTTCTCCAGCTTTGGTCTTTGCAACCCTTAACCTTCATTATGTTAATTGGGTGAGTGCAGACAAGGTGCATTAAATGTCTAACGTTCATTCATCCAGCAAGTGCATGTATGTCTCATTATTTTTATAGTGCATCCAGTTATTTAATCACAATAAGAAAGAAAATACTGGGCAGTTTGTTTCCTTTAGGAATTAATTTTCATGTTAAAAGTAAAAAGTCACCTCCATCTGTCACCATCAAAATCACATTTAACCTTGTCTATACCATAATGATTAGCATTGCTGGGTTTATGGAACATGAAAAGTGGATGCACAAAACTGACAAACTAAAGCTGCAGGACACATGTCAAGGCTGATGGACATAGCTCACTTCAGGAGCATTTATTAAAGTCAGCCGAATTAGTCAACATTTTTTTAATATGTGAATTCAAATACTGTGGAAAGAAAAGACGACATTCAGAATGTTAGCACCAAAATATTGACATTTTCTTAATGGTGACAGTCTGAATGTGAACATGGACATTAGGTTGTGATGATGGATGACATACCATTTTTTGCATATTTTAGCCTTACCATAACCACTAAACCTTACCCCAATTCAGGGCTGGTTCTAGACCTTTGGCCCCTCCACCAATTCAAATCAGGGACGGTGTGTGTGCCAAAGGTAGAGCCTCTTATACACATTGCACCAGGTAAAGCCCCTTATAAACATTATGCCTTGTAGAGCCTATTATACAAATTGCGCAAAGTAGCCCCTTATACACATTGTGCCATGTAGTCCCTTATACACATTACACCAGGCAGAGCCTCTTATACACATTGCACCAGGTACAGCCTCTTATACACATTATACCAGGTAACCCCTTATACACATTGCAACAGGTAGAGCCTCTTATACACATTGTGCCAGGTAGCTTCTTATACACATTGCACCAGGTAGTCCCTTATACACATTTCTCCAGGTCGAGCCTCTTATACACATTGCGCTAGGTAGCCCCTTATACTCATTGCACCAGATAGAGCCTCTTAAGCACATTGTGCCAGGTAACCCCTTATAGACATTGCACCAGGTAGAGCCTTTTATACACATTGCACCATGTAGACCCTTATACACAGCCATCCAGCTTGAGGGCAGAGTGCAGCCAGTGGGAGGCGGCCAATGGGGGGTGGTGTTGGGTGGCAGCAAAAGGTGGCCAGAGGGGGGGAAGGCAGTGGATGGGCGTGCACAATTCATGGCACTGCAGGGGTGACTGTGGCAGTGCCTTCAGCGCCCCTCAGACGCACATAAAACCACCACTGCCCTAACTCTAAACCTGACTTAAGCCTTAACCCTAAACCTAACCCTGAATCTTGGTGTCAACATTATTGGCATTTCTGTGGATGTATGTAGTGCTGCTTTAATGTGAATGTAAAGATTTTACATTCAGGACATGTTGACATTGTAAAGTGGTGCATCATGCTGAATTATGGCTGCAGAGGCACTCCTGAATAACAAGTGGAGAGCAGTGATGCAACTTCTTGCCCCAACATTAAAGTAACATAACATACATCTACAGACATTGTGACTGGATACTGAAATACAAATACCTGCAAATGGTACCAAAGCTGCTTTTAGGGCGTAAACTTTTCTTTATCATATATGTGAACAAAATATATTTAAATAATGTATTTAAAAAAAATAAGTTTCAACTCATCCAGCCATTATTGGGCAGTAAAGGCATTTTTGAGGACATTATATAATAAACGGTGTAGCTGGATCATGCACTATGTGACATGGGGGTAGATGTACTATAGCAGCACATATCGTTTCGCTATAGTTCTTTCTGCTTCACCTCATTACCGAGGTGAAGCAAGAAGGTACATTAACAAGAGGATCGGTATGATTTACCGGCAGACAGAATGCCGGCCGTCAATATACCGACAATGGCATCCCGGCCGCCAGTATGCCGGCAGCAAGGCAAGCACAAAGAGTCCCCTTGCAGGCTCGGTAGCTCGCTGTGCGTGAAACAGGTTCTATTCCCACTCTATTGGTGTCACGGACACCCACGAGTGGGAGTAGTCCTGTTGCGCAGGTATTCCGGCTGCCGGCATTGCCAGCTGTCAAGCTTTTTGCATCAGTATCCTGAATGCCAGGATTCCGACAGGTGGCAAATTAAACGTATACCTCAACAAGATGTAAGAACATTTCATCTGCCGGAACAGGGAGTGAAAACTCCCCTCCTGGCGATCACCACAAGAGAGTACAGTGCTTAGAGCTGATCCACTGTTTCTCAGCCCGGAGCCAGCACCTGTCACAGCCAGGGACAGAACTGTCCCTGGTTGTGGTGTATGGGCAACAACACCTGCAGCTCTGCATATCGGCACACTATCTTTTACGATACAGACAGGACTGTCTCTCAGCACGCACCACTACTGTAATACATGGGGGAAAAGTGGTATCAGTACACATAACGTGCGCTGATGCCACTTCTCCCCCATATCAACACTTCTTACACTTACCCCTCAGTTACTGGTAGCCTCTCTATTACAAGAATATAGTTTTAATAGTGAGAGTTTCAAATCAACCTACAGAAGTATTCTCAGTAATTGATGTATAAGACTTTAAAAGTATGGTAACAGTGACAGGCCAAACTTTATATACAGGCAACAAGGGTCAGGTCAGCAGTAGATGACCATCAATATTAAACAAAACATTGATGGTTTGCCACTGTTGGTCGATTATTTTTTTCCCAATACAAGGAGCATGGAGCTCAGCCCAGCACTGAGTCCCTAAGCCCTACCCCTGCATTGCATCACTAAGCCTCTCCCTAGAACCTCATTGGAATGTGGTCGAGGATAGGTCTTGTGATACCCACTACCCGGAGGTCACACGGCACCTGGTGAGCCTCCCCCAAGTCTCCCATGAGAAGTGCAGGCTTGCACACCCTGTGACACCACGGTACCACGCAAGATGTATAGCAATATAGCAGGACTAATACCTATGACTGATACCATATGAGAAAGGGAGAAGTCAAGATTTGTGGTCAGGAGTTAGCCAAAGATCTGATACACAATACGACGAGAGACATAACAAATGCTAGACAGTACTGCTGTTCAATAATCTGGCAGAATTTTAACCAGGCTACCATGTTGATATAGCGGAAGAGGCATGCTGGGTGCCAATGATGATGTACAACCATATGAAAAAGAACACCTTCACTACTGGCAGCTGTTTCCTCCCGCAGACCAGCCTCGATGCCATCATGGAGAAAGCAAGTGTTTTATACCTAATAGACATTGATTAAATATGTTGGGTCCAGAATCAAAGTAGGAGATATGGGATGTGGTGATGTTGTATAGGCATGGCTATACAGCATTTGGACCTTCCGGTGCCAACACCACTGACGTAGACATAATCAAACATGTTGTAGGCATCACAGATTGTTTCTGGGCCTACATGCACAGCTCTTTACTCAGCTCAGTACAGCAAGGCAGCTCTAACTTGTCACGATCCGGGTAACTAAGCACACTTACTTACCATCCAAGTGCCTGCTCAGACTGTCCCTGTGCTCCAAGCCAGGATTCCATCTGCGCTGTTGGCATGCAGTGCGCTGCACGTAGGGTTGCCACCTCATCCCTTTAATCCTAGAGACCTATGAATAATACAGGTTCTGTGGCTGATTAAATTCAAGCCTGCATTCCAACTGGTTTTAATCAGCCACAAAACCTGTGTAAATCACAGGTCTCCAGGATTAAAGGATTTATCTGGAATATCTCACATTGACGGACTTGTTTTCCACCAACTCATGAATGAAATGATGTCTTATAGCAATATGCTTAGACCGTCCATGATGCTTTGTGCTACAAGAAAGATCAATTGCTCCCTGGTTAATACACTTTATGTTGATGATCTCACTGTGGTAAGGAAGACCTAATTTGCATAAAGTCTGTCACACGCCAGAGGCGGCGTTCGCCGCGCTTACTCCTGCGTGTCTGCTGGTCTGTGTCGCGGCCTCCGCCTTCGGTGGGCCACGGGCTCCGGCGTCTGGCTAGCGCGGCTCCCGGCGGTTCTCCAGGGCATGGGCGCCGCCATGACACCTGGCATCACGTGGACGGGGGGCAGGTGACGTCATCAGACTGCTCCGCCAATCCAGCGGTGGCGGGAGATTCAAAGTCAGACGCCGGACAGAGCCTCAGCGCCTGAGTATCGTCTTTCCCTGACGTAGATGCCAGTGCTCTTGTTCCCGGCAAGGATCTCCGAAGCTTGTACTCCAGTGTCTCCTGCATTTCCAGGTGCCAGCTCCCTGCACCGGTTCCAGTGTATTCAGCGGTCGGTGTATCTCTCTGCGACCCAGTCACCGGTGCTCCTAGGAATCAGCGTGGGTTGTGGGCCCTCAGTCTCCGTTCTCAAGTTCTTCAAACCAGCAGCGTCTTAAACCCCTGCACTTCAGTTCTTCACATCATCAGCGTCTCAGTCACCGTTCTCAAGTTCTACAAATTAACAAGCGTCTTAAACCCCTGCACTTCAGTTCTTCACATCATCAGCGTCTCAGTCACCGTTCTCAAGTTCTACAAATTAACAGCGTCTTAAACCCCTGCACTTCAGTTCTTCACATCATCAGCGTCTCAGTCACCGTTCTCAAGTTCTACAAATTAACAGTCTTAAACCCCTGCACTTCAGTTCTTCACATCATCAGCGTCTCAGTCACCGTTCACAAGTTCTACAAATTAACAGCGTCTTAAACCACTGCACTTAAGTTCTGCAAATCATCAGCGTCCTAAACCTCTGCACTTAAGTTCTACAAATTACCAGTGTCTTAACCACCACTCACAAGTTCTACAAGGTATCAGTGACTTTTAGACATCACCCACAGTTCCTACAGTCACCAGCATTTCTAATATTGCTCACTAAACCCTTCAATGGGTCTGGACATTCCCTCATAAGTTCCTTTATGATATATGACTTCAAGTTGTTCTTTTCCTACAATAAAGTTCTTCAATATTTCATCTAACCTTACTGTCAGCGTCCTGTATGAGGAAATCCTATATTAGGCCACCCCAGTTCCAGCTCAGTTGTGGTTCCTCTTCCCGACCATCGGAAGAATCCCCGAGTCCACAACATCCTCAGTCTAGGCTAGTGACAGTATACTCAGGCCACATGGACCGGGGAATCGGAACCCAGAGGCAATCACCATGCAGGACCTGGTTTCCCGAGTACAGAGTCAGGAAGCAGGACAGAATCAGGTGATGCATTATCTCCAGGACTTATCTGGCCGGCTGGATCAGATCCAGACTTTTCTGGCTTCAGCGGTTCCAGTTCCAGTATCCGCTCCAGTGGTTGTCTCTAGCAATGTTCCCTCCTTGTCTGGAACCAGGTCACGCCTTCAGCTTCCCACTCCTCCTCGTTATAACGGGAATCCAAAGAATTGCTGTGGATTCCTCAATCAGTGTGAGGTATATTTCGAACTCCTCTCACATAACTTCCCTACTGATCAGTCTAAAGTGGCATACATTATCTCTTTGCTTGAGGGTTCAGCGTTGGAGTGGGTGTCACCGTTGTGGGAGCGATCAGATCCGTTAGTTTCTAGTTATACCAACTTCATCACGTCATTCCGAAGGATCTTTGATGAGCCCGGCAGGACGACTGCTGCCTCTGCTGACTTGCTCCGAGTTCCACAAGGCTCTCGTACAGTGGGACAGTATGTGATTCACTTTCAAACTATAACTTCTGAATTGTGCTGGAATAATGATGCCCTTCGGGCTGCTTTTTGGAATGGACTCTCGGATCGTTTAAAGGACGAATTGATTACTAGAGATCTGCCAGATTCCTTGGAACAGTTGATCTCACTCTGTGTAAAGGTGGATCTTCGCATACAGGAACGAGGTGGTGAACGTAGTCGGTCAGTCCGGTCGAGATTCCGATCTCTTCCTTCTAAGCAAACAGTTATTTCAAGTCCAGACGAACCCATGCAGATTAATCGGTCTCGGCTGTCTCCAGAAGAACGTCAGCGTCGTTGTGAGGGTAGACTTTGCCTCAACTGTGGAGCGGCGGATCATTTTCATAAGTTTTGCAAGTCTCGCCCGGGAAAACGGGCAGTCCTAGCTTGTTCTGGAGAAGTCGAGCTAGGGATTTTTTCTCAATCTTCTCCGGCAGTGGACTGTTTACTCTCCGTGTCTCTGTTTTCTGAGTCTGAAGTCAAAACCGTTAAGGCACTGTTGGACTCAGGGGCTGCGGGGAATTTTATTTCCCTTTGCTGCGCCCAGAGTCTGGGTTTGAAGTTACAGTCAGTCGAACGACCTATTACGATAACTGCTATTAATGGTACCCAAATTCCTAATGCTCTGATTTCAAGTCGTACTATGCCAGTCAAGCTGCAAGTGGGAGCTTTGCATCAAGAACATCTGGAGTTCCTTGTAATTCAGGAGATGCCTCACGATCTCGTCCTTGGTCTTCCCTTGCTCAAGCTTCACAACCCTCACGTCGACTGGAGGTCGACACAGATAATTTCTTGGAGTCCATTTTGTCATTCGAGTTGCCTCTCTCCTGTTTACCCGCTTCGTGTATCTTCCAAGTCGGACGAAGAGCTTATTCCAGAGGCTTATCGGGAGTTTACAGATGTGTTCTCAGAACAGGCGGCCGATCAGTTACCACCGCATAGACCCTGGGACTGTCCTATTGAGCTCATTCCGGGGAAAATGCCACCTCGGGGGTCGTACTTATCCTTTGTCAGTACCTGAGACTCAAGCCATGTCAGAATATATCAAGTCTAATCTGCAGAAGGGATTCATCCGCCCCTCTACTTCCCCGGCGGGAGCAGGCTTCTTCTTTGTGAAGAAAAAGGACGGAGGCCTGAGGCCATGTATCAACTATCGTGGTCTAAATGAAGTCACCATTAAGAATAAGTATCCTTTGCCGCTCATCACGGAGCTTTTTGATAGAGTTTGCGGAGCTCGAGTTTTCACTAAGCTCGATTTAAGGGGAGCTTATAACTTGATACGTATCCGACAAGGGGACGAATGGAAGACGGCCTTCAATACTAGGGACGGGCATTATGAGTACTTGGTAATGACGTTCGGCCTCAGCAACGCCCCCGTCGTCTTCCAGGGATTCATTAATGAAGTCTTTCGGGACATGTTATACCTAAATGTAGTGGTATATTTGGATGACATACTGATATTTTCGAAGAATCTCACTGAGCGCAGAATACAAGTTAAGGAGGTACTTATTCGGTTGCGAGAGAACCATCTTTACGGCAAGATTTCCAAGTGCACCTTTGAGGTCCCCTCTATTCCATTTCTGGGTTACATTATTTCAGGCACGGAGTTGCGTATGGATCCGGAGAAACTTTCTGCTATTCGGGACTGGACTCAGCCTCTTTCCTTGAAAGCAGTGCAACGATTTCTAGGGTTCGCAAATTACTACTGGAAATTCATAAGGGGTTTCTCTACTATTGTAGCGCCTATTACTGCCCTAACCAAGAAAGGGGCTGACCCAAGCCATTGGTCCTCTGAAGCTGTAGCAGCGTTCGCTCAGTTGAAGGCAGCCTTTATGACCGCCCCGGTACTTCAGCAACCAGACTTTTTAAAACCATTTTTCTGGAGGTTGATGTTTCTACGGTAGGCATAGGTGCCGTACTTTCGCAGTACGCTCCAGATGGGAAGTTACATCCATGTGGTTTCCATTCTCGTAAGTTCTCCCCTGCTGAACTAAATTACACCATTGGAGACAAAGAGCTGTTGGCAATAAAATCTGCCTTGGAAGAATGGAGATATCTTTTGGAAGGTGTTAAACACCTAATTACGATTTTCACGGATCACAAGAATTTGCTGTATCTCAAGACGGCCCAGTGCTTGAATCCCCATCAAGCAAGATGGGCGCTCTTCTTTGCCCGATTCTCGTTTGTCATTAAGTACCGGGCTGGAACTCTTAACACCAAGGCGGATGCCCTATCCCGTTCCTTAATGGC
Organism: Pseudophryne corroboree; assembly: GCF_028390025.1. NCBI lineage: Eukaryota > Metazoa > Chordata > Amphibia > Anura > Myobatrachidae > Pseudophryne > Pseudophryne corroboree. The sequence continues at coordinate 150,775,923 of NC_086453.1, forward strand.
ATCTGATGAGGAGAATTGATCCTCAGTCCAGTTTCTATTTCTGCGGCTCCCACCGCGTTGGGTCCTCCTCCTGGAAGAATGTCTGTGCCAGCTAAATTTCGACCAAGATTGTTGCAGTGGGCTCACATTTCCAAGTTTTCTGGCCATCCTGGAGTACAAAAGATGTGGGAATTTCTACGAAGATCTTACTGGTGGGACACTATGAAGAAGGACGTTCAAGAGTATGTCAACTCGTGTCCTCAATGTGCTCAGCACAAAATTCTTCATCTGCCTCCTGCGGGGTTGCTGCATCCATTGTCCATTCCTAAGAGGCCCTGGACTCCTATCTCTATGGACTTTGTTACAGAACTGCCCCTCTCTAAGGGTCATAACACAGTTTGGGTGATTATCGACCGATTCTCTAAGATGGCACATTTTGTTCCGTTGACCGGGTTACCATCAGCTTCTAAGTTGGCTTTGTTATTTATTCGGGAACACTTCCGCCTGCACGGGTTACCTCTGGAAATTGTTTCTGACCGAGGAGTACAGTTTACGGCAAGATTCTGGAGAGCCCTCTGTACGGCCTTACAAATAAAACTCAAGTTTTCATCCGCTTACCATCCACAGACCAAACTGGGCAAACTGAACGCGTCAATCAAGATTTAGAGACTTTTCTCCGTGTTTATCTCTCTCCCTCGCAAGATAATTGGGTGGAGTTGTTGCCCTGGGGCGAGTTCGCCCATAATCATCTATATCACTCTTCGACTGGTGAGTCTCCGTTTTTTATTAATTATGGATTTCATCCCCAAGTTCCTGAATTACCCATTTGTCCTCCGGAAGAAGTTCTTGCTGCAGCCTCTACTCTCCGGCACTTTAGTCAAATCTGGAGTCGAGTTCATGCCAACCTCAAGAGAGTTTCTGGCCGCTACAAGTTCTTTGCAGATAGAAAGCGACGGGCAGCTCCTCAATGCAAGGTTGGTGACAGGGTATGGCTCTCTACCCGCAATCTCCGTTTGAAGGTGCCCACTATGAAGTTTGCCCCAAGGTTCATTGGTCATTATCCCGTGTTACAAGTCCTGAATCCGGTTGTTTGCAAATTGGGATTGCCTTCCCATCTCCGGATACCAAATTCCTTCCATGTCTCTCTACTTCGCCCTCTTGTTTTGAACCGGTTTCACTCCAAGACCCCAAGGCCAACCTCTGCAGAGGCTGAAGAAGGTACGGACTTTGAAATCAAAGCTATTCTTGATTCTCGCTATCTTCACGAGAATCTACAGTATTTGGTGGAATGGAAAGGTTTTGGTCCCGAGGAAAGGAGCTGGGTCAAAGCTACTAAAGTTACGGCTCCCCGACTGGTGCGGATTTTCCATTCCAGATATCCAACGAAACCTGGAAAGTGTCCAGGGGCCACTCCTGGAGGAGGGGGTACTGTCACACGCCAGAGGCGGCGTTCGCCGCGCTTACCCCTGCGTGTCCGCTGGTCTGTGTCGCGGCCTCCGCCTTCGGTGGGCCACGGGCTCCGGCATCTGGCTGGCGCGGCTCCCGGCGGTTCTCCAGGGCATGGGCGCCGCCATGACACCTGGCATCACGTGGACGGGGGGCAGGTGACGTCATCAGGCTGCTCCACCAATCCAGCGGTGGCGGGAGATTCAAAGTCAGACGCCGGACAGAGCCTCAGCGCCTGAGTATCGTCTTTCCCTGACGTAGATGCCAGCGCTCTTGTTCCCGGCAAGGATCTCCAAAGCTTGTACTCCAGTGTCTCCGGCATTTCCAGGTGCCAGCTCCCTGCACCGGTTCCAGTGTATTCAGCGGTCGGTGTATCTCTCTGCGACCCAGTCACCGGTGCTCCTAGGAATCAGCGTGGGTTGCGGGCCCTCAGTCTCCGTTCTCAAGTTCTACAAACCAGCAGCGTCTTAAACCCCTGCACTTCAGTTCTTCACATCATCAGCGTCTCAGTCACCGTTCTCAAGTTCTACAAATTAACAAGCGTCTTAAACCCCTGCACTTCAGTTCTTCACATCATCAGCGTCTCGGTCACCGTTCTCAAGTTCTACAAATTAACAGCGTCTTAAACCCCTGCACTTCAGTTCTTCACATCATCAGCGTCTCAGTCACCGTTCTCAAGTTCTACAAATTAACAGCGTCTTAAACCCCTGCACTTCAGTTCTTCACATCATCAGCGTCTCAGTCACCGTTCACAAGTTCTACAAATTAACAGCGTCTTAAACCACTGCACTTAAGTTCTGCAAATCATCAGCGTCCTAAACCTCTGCACTTAAGTTCTACAAATTACCAGTGTCTTAATCACCGCTCACAAGTTCTACAAGGTATCAGTGACTTTTAGACATCACCCACAGTTCCTACAGTCACCAGCATTTCTAATATTGCTCACTAAACCCTTCAATGGGTCTGGACATTCCCTCATAAGTTCCTTTATGATATATGACTTCAAGTTGTTCTTTTCCTACAATAAAGTTCTTCAATATTTCATCTAACCTTACTGTCAGCGTCCTGTATGAGGAAATCCTATATTAGGCCACCCCAGTTCCAGCTCAGTTGTGGTTCCTCTTCCCGACATCGGAAGAATCCCCGAGTCCACAACATCCTCAGTCTAGGCTAGTGACAAAGTCTATCTTATCCAAATCGCTTCTTTTGAAGTTTCTGTGACACCATGTACTCTGTTGTAGAAAGCGCTACTGTGGGTTATTTCCTACTTGCCCAGCTTACGGCTGCACCTGCTAGTGCAAACAGGTATCCAGTATAAGAACGTTTATCACCCTTATCTGATCACCAGTCGGCATCACAGAATACTTTTAAGCTGATATCTGATGATCTTGTAAATTTCAGCTTTAGTGAACATGTACCTCTGAGGTACCTTAGTATTCTCTTTACTGCAATCTAGTGTTGTCTCCCAGGATTACTTGCAAACTGGCTTGCCTGACTCACTGCATGTATGATGTGTGGACGTGTCCCAATGCTTGCATACATCAAACTACCAATGGCATTTTGATAAGGGATTTCTTGCATTTCCTCTATCTCCCTTTTCCTGGCGACATGGCCTTGAACATCTTTGTACTTTTATCAATGGGAGTACTTACTGGTTTTGCATCTGTCATTCCGTACTTGGAAATAATTGCCTCAGTTTATGTTTGATGGTAAATTGTGACAGTTCCCTCTTGCAGGTTTTGTACAAATTTCATACCTAATAGATAATTTGCAGGGCCTAGATCTTTCAACTTGAATCTTTGTTTAAGCTGGTGCTTGACATCAGTGATGTGATCTTGACCTTCCAAAACTAAATCATCCACATAGACAGCTATGATGAACAACTTTTCTTTGATGGTTTTGTGGTATAGGCAGTGATCAGTCTCTGACCTAACAAAGTTCATTTCTAGTAACGCTGCATTCAACTTTACATACCAGCAATGACCACTTTGCTTGAGGCCACATAGCGACTTCTTTAAGAGACAAACTTACCCAGTTTGGAATATGTCCATATCATAATGTTCAGGTGGTTCCATATAAATTTCCTCAATCAATTCTCCATTTAGGAATGCAGAATCAAAGTCTAGTTGATATAACATTGGATCATGTAGTGTAGCAACAGCAATCACTAACCTTAAGGTGCTATGCCTTGCGACTGGTGAGTAGATCACTCCGTAATAGATTCCATACTTTCTGGTATATCCGTTGGCAACAAGGCAGGCTTTGTAATGAGCTACTGTCCCGTCTGCATTAAACCTTGCAGAAAACCCACTTGTTCTTAATCGTTTTATGGTCGCTTGGTCTATCAACTATAGTCCATGTACTGTTATCATTTAGTGCTGACAGTTCTGTATCAATTGCTGACTTCCACTCTGTCTAATCACTGCTTGACTTTGCTTCCTGTATGTTTTGAGGTTCACAGTAAGCTATGTTTGCATACTCCTCACTGTATTTCTTGGCTAGAATACCTTTGTTGCTCCTCGTGGAACTTCTGTTCTCTGACTTGTCTGCTTTGACACTCTCAGATTGAGACATGCTTTCTGCTGCCTTTACATCCAATGATACATTTTCTTGTTGCTCCACTGCTCCAGTTAGTGGTGCTGTCTTGTAGAATACCACATCTCTGGACTTAAGAAGACGTTTACTTGTAACATCCCAAAGTCTGTATCCTTTGCTTTCATCGCAGTATCCGAGCGTTATACATTCTATGGATTTTGGATCTAGCTTTCTCCTTTTCTCCTTTGGTATATGTGCAAAAGCTTTGCTCCCGAAGACACGAAGATGACTGATACTTTACTTTTTCCTGGACCACGCCTCCAGTGGCGTTTCACCTTTGACTGCCACTGTAGTTGATCGATTCTTTAGGTATACTGCAGTAGATACTGCTTCTGCCCAAAACTTATTTTCCAGGCCAGCATCACTTAACATAGTCGTGCTCTCTCAACAATTGTGCGGTTTTCCAGCTCACTCACGCCATTCTGTTCTGGTGTGTAGGCAATTGTTAGCTGATGCTTTATGCCATATTTCCTAATAAATGCGACTAAGACTTTATCATGCTCTCCACCGTTGTCTGATCTCAGGATCTTTAGTTTCAGACCTGTCTGATTCTCCACCAGGTTTTTGTACTCCACAAATTTGTTGACAACTTCACTCTTCTCCTTAAGAAAGTACACGTGTGTCATTCTTGTGGCGTCATCAATGAGAGTCATGAAATACCTGTAGCCACTGATTGCTTCTTCCTCCATTGGACCACACACGTCTGTGTGCACTAGAGCTAACGGTATCTCTACTCTATTAACTGACTGTGGAAATGGGTTGCGGGTTTGCTTGCCTTTTATGCAACTCTCACACATGGGTCTTTCAGCGTACCTCATGGTGATCCCTGTTACCATTACATCTAGCAGGTTCGGGCTGTGTGTATAAGGTGTATATGAAACAAATGCATTCTGTGCTTAGACCTGGGTTCCATTGCCATGACATCTCATTATGGTATGCAATTATTCCAAAATACAGAAAATTCCGATATCCAAAATACTTCTGGTCCCAAGCATTTTGGATAAGGGATACTCAACCGGTGTATGTATATATATATATATATATATATAATATTAATTAGAGATGTGCACCGGACATTTTTCGGGTTTTGGATTCGGTTCCGCGGCTGTGTTTTGGATTCGGATGCGTTTTGTCAAAACCTCCCTGAAAATTTTTTGTCGGATTCGGGTGTTTTTTTTTTTTTTTTAAACCCTCAAAAACACCTTAAGTCATAGAATTTGGGGGTAATTTTGATCCCATAGTATTATTAACCTCAATAACCATAATTTCCACTCATTTCCAGTCTATTCTGAACACCTCACACCTCACAATATTATTTTTAGTTCTAAAATTTGCACCGAGGTTGCTGGATGACTAAGCTAAGCGACCCAAGTGGCCGGCACAAACACCTGGCCCATCTAGGAGTGGCACTGCAGTGTTAGACAGGATGGCACTTAAAAAAATTAGCCCCAAACATCACATGATGCAGAGATAAAAAATAAATAAAAAAAAGAGGTGCAAGATGGAATTGTCCTTGGGCCCTCCCACCCACCCACCCTTATGTTGTATAAACAGAACATGCACACTTTAACAAACCCATAATTTCAGTGACAGGATCTGCCACATGACTGTGGCTAAAATGACTGGTTGGTTTGGGCACCCACCAAAAAAGAAGCAATCAATCTCTCCTTGCACAAACTGGCTCTACAGAGGCAAGATGTCCACCTCCTCATCATCATCTGATTCCTCACCCCTTTCACTGTGTACATCCCCCTCCTCACAGATTAATTTGTCCCCACTGAAATCCACCATCTCAGGTCCCTGTGTATTTTCTGGAGGCAATTGCTGGTGAATGTCTCCACGGAGGAATTGATTATAATTCATTTTGATGAACATCATTTTCTCCACATTTTCTGGAAGTAACCTCGTCCCCCGATTGCTGACAAGGTGACCGGCTGCACTAAACACTCTTTCGAAGTACACACTGGAGGGGGGGCAACTTAGGTAAAATAAAGCCAGTTTGTGCAAGGGCCTCCAAATTGCTCCTTTTTCCTGCCAGTATACGTACGGACGGACGGACGTGCCTACTTGGATGCGGTCACTCATATAATCCTCCACCATTCTTTCAATGGTGACAGAATCATATGCAGTGACAGTAGACGACATGTCAGTAATCGTTGGCAGGTCCTTCAGTCCGGACCAGATGTCAGCACTCGCTCCAGACTGCCCTGCATCACCGCCAGCGGGTGGGCTCGGAATTCTTAGCCTTTTCCTCGCAGCCCCAGTTGCGGGAGAATGTGAAGGAGGAGCTGTTGGCGGGTCACGTTCCGCTTGACTTGACAAGTGTCTCACCAGCAGGTCTTTGAACATCTGCAGACTTGTGTCTGCTGGAAAGAGAGATACAACGTAGGCTTTAAACCTAGGATCGAGCACGGTGGCCAAAATGATCTGATTTCAACAGATTGACCACCCGTGAATCCTGGTTAAGTGAATTAAGGGCTCCATCCACAAGTCCCACATGCCTAGCGGAATCGCTCCGTTTTAGCTCCTCCTTCAATGTCTCCAGCTTCTTCTGCAAAAGCCTGATGAGGGGAATGACCTGACTCCGGCTGGCAGTGTCTGAACTGACTGCACGTGTGGCAAGTTCAAAGGGTTGGAGAACCTTGCACAACTTTGAAATCATTCTCCACTGCGCTTGAGTCAGGTGCATTCCCCCTCCTTTGCCTATATCGTAGGCAGATGTATAGGCTTGAATGGCCTTTTGCTGCTCCTCTATCCTCTGAAGCATATAGGGGGTTGAATTCCACCTCAATACCACCTCTTGCTTCAGCTGATAGCGTAGCAGGTTCAGGAGTGCTTGCTGGTGCTCCAGTCTTCGGCACGTGGTGGCTGAATGCCGAAAGTGTCCCGCAATTCTTCTGGCCACCGACAGCATCTCTTGCACGCCCCTGTCGTTTTTAAAAAAATTCTGCACCACCAAATTCAATGTATGTGCAGAACATGGGACGTACTGGAATTTGCCCACATGTAATGCACGCACAATATTGGTGGCGTTGTCCGATGTCACAAATCCCCAGGAGAGTCCACTTGGGGTAAGCCATTCTGCGATAATGTTCCCCAGTTTCCGTAAGAGGTTGTCAGCTGTGTGCCTCTTATGGAAATCGGTGATACAAAGCGTAGCCTGCCTAGGAACGAGTTGGCATTTGCGAGATGCTGCTACTGGTGCCGCCGCTGCTGTTCTTGCTGTGGGAGGCAATACATCTACCCAGTGGGCTGTCACAGTCATATAGTCCTGAGTCTGCCCTGCTCCACTTGTCCACATGTCCGTGGTTAAGTGGACATTGGGTACAACTGCATTTTTTAGGACACTGGTGACTCTCTTTTTCTGACGTCTGTGTACATTCTCGGCATCACCTGCCTAGAGAAATGGAACCTAGATGGCATTTGGTAACGGGGACACAGTACCTCAAGCAATTCTCTAATTCCCTGTGAATTAACGGTGGATACCGGACACACGTTTAACACCACCGCAGCTGCCAAGACCTGAGTTATACGCTTTGCAGCAGGATGACTGCTGTGATATTTCATCTTCCTCGCAAAGGACTGTTGGACAGTCAATTGCTTACTGGAAGTAGTACAAGTGGTCTTCCGACTTCCCCTCTGGGGTGACGATCGACTCCCAGCAGCAACAACAGCAGCACCAGCAGCAGTAGGCGTTACACTCAAGGATGCATCGGAGGAATCCCAGGCAGGAGAGGACTCGTCAGACTTGCCTGTGACATGACCTGCAGGACTATTGGCTCTCCTGTCTAAGGAGGAAATTGACACTGAGGGAGTTGGTGGTGTGGTATGCAGGAGCTTGGTTACAAGAGGAAGGGATTTAGTTGTCAGTGGACTGCTTCCGCTGTCACCCAAAGTTTTTGAACCTGTCACTGACTTCTTATGAATGCGCTCCAGGTGACGTATAAGGGAGGATGTTCCTAGGTGGTTAACGTCCTTACCCCTACTTATTACAGCTGGCCAAAGGCAACACACGGCTTGACACCTGTTGTCCGCATTTCTTTTAAAATAATTCCACGCCGAAGAGGTGATTTTTTTTGGTAATTTCACCAGGCATGTCAATGGCCATATTCGTCCCACGGACAACAGGGCCAGTATTTACTAAGAATCCGAGTTTGTCCGATTTGTGTTTTTTTTTTCTAAGTCCCAATCCGGGAATTCACTAAGCACCAATCTCGGCAGTGTTTGGACTATTCGTAATGGTTTGAATGACAACGTTCAGAAATACGAATGAATAGACCATCGGTCAAACGCGGCTGTTATTTCATAGAATACGGGCATTCACTATTCATTCGTATTTGGGTGTTAGTTTCTGAGTGCTCAAGTGCGGGTCTGTTTTTTTTCGATTCGTTAAAAAAAGCAGCAATAAAATAGACCTGCTTTTTCCAGTCGAGTTTGGATAACCATGCACGGATCAGTGAGATCTGTTCATGGTTATCTATGGGAAAGGGTCTGTTTAGTGTAAAATCTGAAAAAAAATTGCGTGGGGTCCCCCCTCCTAAGCATAACCAGCCTCGGGCTCTTTGAGCCGGTCCTGGTTGAAAAAATATGGAGAAAAAAATGACAGGGGTTCCCCCATATTTAATCAACCAGCACCGGGCTCTGCGCCTGGTCCTGGTTCCAAAAATACGGGGGACAAAAAGCGTAGGGGTCCCCCGTATTTTTGAAACCAGCACCGGGCTCCACTAGCTGGGGAGATAATGCCACAGCCGGGGGACACTTTGATATCGGTCCCTGCGGCCGTGCCATTAAAACCCCAACTAGTCACCCCTGGCCGGGGTACCCTGGAGGAGTGGGGACCCTTTCAATCAAGGGGTCCCCCCCTCCAGCCACCCAAGGGCCAGGGGTGAAGCCCGAGGCTGTCCCCCCCATCCAAGGGCGGCGGATGGGGGGCTGATAGCCTTGTGAGAAATTGTGAATATTGTTTTTTGTAGCAGTACTACAAGTCCCAGCAAGCCTCCCCCGCAAGCTGGTACTTGGAGAACCACAAGTACCAGCATGTGGTGGAAAACCGGGCCCGCTGGTACCTGTAGTACTACTACTAAAAAAATACCCCAATAAAAACAGGACACACACACACCGTGACAGTACAACTTTATTACATACATGCACACCAACATACACACATACTTACCTATGTTTCGACGAGGCTCGGTCCTCTTCTCCATGTAGAATCCTAGGGGTACCTGTGAAAAAAATTATACTCACATAATCCAGTGTAGAATCCGACCTTTGAATAATCCACGTACTTGGCAAAAAAATAAAACGGAAACCCGAACACGCACTGAAAGGGGTCCCATGTTTACACATGGGACCCCTTTCCCCGACTGCCAGGACCCCCCCTGACTCCTGTCAAAGAGGGTCCCTTCAGCCAATCAGGGAGCGCCACGTCGTGGCACTCTCCTGATTGGCTGTGTGCTCCTGTAGTGTCTGTCAGGCAGCACACGGCACAGATACAATGTAGCGCCTATGCGCTCCATTGTAGCCAATGGTGGGAACTTTGCGGTCAGCGGTGAGGTTACTTTCGGTCAACCGCTGACCGCAAAGTTCCCACCATTGGCTACAATGGAGCGCATAGGCGCTACATTGTATCTGTGCCGTGTGCTGCCTGACAGACACTACAGGAGCACACAGCCAATCAGGAGAGTGCCACGACGTGGCGCTCCCTGATTGGCTGAAGGGACCCACTTTGACAGGAGTCAGGGGGGGTCCTGGCAGTCGGGGAAAGGGGTCCCATGTGTAAACATGGGACCCTTTTCACTGCGTGGTCGGGTTTCCGTTTTATTTTTTTGCGAAGTACGTGGATTATTTAAAGGTCGGATTCTACACTGGATTATGTGAGTATAATTTTTTTCACAGGTACCCCTAGGATTCTACATGGAGAAGAGGACCGAGCCTCGTGGGAACATAGGTAAGTATGTGTGTATGTTGGTGTGCATGTATGTAATAAAGTTGTACTGTCACGGTGTGTGTGTGTGTGTGTCCTGTTTTTATTGGGGTATTTTTTTAGTAGTAGTACTACAGGTACCAGCGGGCCCGGTTTTCCACCGCATGCTGGTAAATGTGGTTCTCCAAGTACCAGCTTGCGGGGGAGGCTTGCTGGGACTTGTAGTACTGCTACTAAAAACAAAATTCACAATTTCTCACAAGGCTATCAGCCCCCCATCCGCCGCCCTTGGATGGGGGGGACAGCCTCGGGCTTCACCTCTGGCCCTTGGGTGGCTGGAGGGGGGGACCCCTTGATTGAAGGGGTCCCCACTCCTCCAGGGTACCCCGGCCAGGGGTGACTAGTTGGGGTTTTAATGGCACGGCCGCAGGGACCGATATCAAAGTGTCCCTCGGCTGTGGCATTATCTCCCTAGCTAGTGGAGCCCGGTGCTGGTTTCAAAAATACGGGGGACCCCTACGCTTTTTGTCCCCCGTATTTTTGGAACCAGGACCAGGCGCAGAGCCCGGTGCTGGTTGATTAAATATGGGGGAACCCCTGTCGTTTTTTTATCCATATTTTTTCAACCAGGACCGGCTCAAAGAGCCCGAGGCTGGTTGTGCTTAGGAGGGGGGACCCCACGCAATTTTTTTCAGATTTTTTAAGACTTTAATCAACTTTTTAAGGTACACAATGAAGCCCTGCATGGATCTCACAGATCCGGCCGGGATTCCTTGTGTTTTTTCAGGCAGTGTTTTACTCATCACTCCCGTAAAACACTGCCTGATATTACGAATCACATCGACATCGGAAAAAACGATTGTGCAAAACTCGGCAGCTTAGTGAATGATCGTATCAGGATTCAAAAAGTTGCAGTAAAATGCACCCGATACCATTCGAGTTCAAACACTCTTCAAAACGGCCAAAACACGAATCTTTGTAAATATACCCCTAGGTGTCTCCCCGGGTGCCTGACTTAAACAAACCACCTCACCATCAGAATCCTCCTTGTCAATTTCCTCCTCAGTGCCAGCAACACCCATATCCTCATCCTGGTGTACTTCAACAGTGACATCTTCAATTTGACTATCAGGAACTGGACTGCGGGTTTCTCCTTCCAGCACTTGCAGGGGGCGTGCAAATGGTGGAAGGCGCTACCTCTTCCCGTCCAGTGTTGGGAAGGTCAGGCATCGCAACCGACACAATTGGAGTCTCCTTGGGGATTTGTGATTTAGAAGAACGCACAGTTCTTTGCTGTGCTTTTACCAGCTTAAGTGTTTTCATTTTTCTAGCGGGAGGATGAGTGCTTCCATCCTCATGTGAAGCTGAACCACTAGCCATGAACATAGGCCAGGGCCTCAGCCGTTCCTTGCCACTCCGTGTCGTAAATGGCATATTGGCAAGTTTACGCTTCTCATCAGACGCTTTTAATTTAGATTTTTGGGTCATTTTACTGAACTTTTGTTTTTTGGATTTTACATGCTCTCTGCTATGACATTGGGCATCGGCCTTGGCAGACGACTTTGATGGCATTTCATCGTCTCGGCCATGACTAGTGGCAGCAGCTTCAGCACGAGGTAGAAGTGGATCTTGATCTTTCCCTATTTTACCCTCCACATTTTTGTTCTCCATTTTTTAATGTGTGGAATTATATGCCAGTAGTATATCAATAGCAATGGCCTACTGTACTGTGCTATATATGTATACTGTTGGTCACCAAAATGCTGCACTGTAATACTAGAAGCTATAGAAAAGTATATATATTATTGTATATATCAGTACAGAGCGGTGTAACTGTGACCCATGCAGGCTTGGACTGGCCTACAGGGGTATAGGGGAAACCACCGGTGGGCCCCACTGCCTGGGAGCCCACCTCTTGCTATGAGGATCAGGTTCCAGACTGTGCACTTGAATTATACTTTATACATATGTTACCTTATACTGGACTATGGTGTATTTTCTACAGTGCATTGCTGTTATTAATTTGTAATTAATCTGGTACATTATCATGCATGCAGCAGATGAATTTACTGTATATATTTATGAAGGGCCCCAGACCTTGCACTCTCTAATGGTGGAAAAAAGGGGGGAACCTGGATTGCACAGCCTATTACTAAAGATATCAAGAGGTGCTATCATGCTGAGGCTTCAAATACTATGCTCTCTAATGGTTAGTCAAACCAATGAGGTGACAGGCCACACCCCCTCTGCAGACTGGCCACACCCCTAACTGGCCACACCCCTAACCCCAGACTGGGCCCCACTGCATTTTCCCGGTGGGCCCTACATGCCCCAGTCCGACACTGGACCCATGTGTCCTGACAAGCAGTATAGAAGCTATAGAAAAGTATATATATTATTGTATATATCAGTACAGAGCAGTGTAACTGTGACACGTGTCCTGACAAGCAGTATAGAAGCTATAGAAAATAAGAAAAGTATATATATATTATTGTATATATCAGTACAGAGCGGTGTAACTGTGACCCATGTGTCCTGACAAGCAGTATAGAAGCTATATAAAAGTATATATATATTGTATATATATCAGTACAGAGCGGTGTAACTGTGACCCATGTGTCCTGACAAGCCGTATAGAAGCTATAGAAAAGTATTTATATTATTGTATATATCAGTACAGAGCAGTGTAACTGTGACCATGTGTCCTGACAAGCAGTATAGAGGCTATAGAAAAGTATATATTATTATATACTGGTGGTCCCCAGTCCCCACAATGCAGCACACTGATCAGATATTTGCAGCACACCGAGCACAGATATGGAGTGTTTTCAGGCAGAGAACGTAGATATTTTCAGCACACTGAGCACAGATTATTTGCAGCACACTGACCACAGATATTTTCAGCACACTGAGCACAGATTACGGAGCTTTTCAGAGAGAGAATGCAGCCACGTCCTCTCCGTTCAATCTCCAAAGCACGAGTGAAAATGGCGGCGACGCGCGGCTCCTTATATAGAATACGAATCTCTTGAGAATCCGACAGCGGGATGATGACGTTCGGGCGCGTTTTGGTTAACCGAACAAGGCGGGAGGATCCGAGGCTGCCTCAGAACCGTGTAAAATAGGTGAAGTTGGGGGGGTTCGGATCCCGAGGAACCGAACCCGCTCATCTCTAAATATATATACATATGTTTTGTTTGTGAGACTCTTAATAGTTCTGTTGGAAGTAAACAGCACACACTAGTAAAGGCCAGTGGAATTTCATCTTAGTAACATGTTTATAACAGTCATTAGAATAACCAATCAAATTGACTTTGTAAATGTTCCCTCCTCATTCAGTTTTCTAATAAGTGTCCCATAGTAAACTAGCTATTCTTTTCTGCTGAAGGTCCGGTATGTGCTGAATGCCACCAAGGAACTCATTGTGCTTGTCCGGCTCTGAAACAGAGCATGCACAATTCATTTAATTTTTTTTAAATGCAATAAAAAATTTGATAAAACGACTGAAAAGAAGAGCGATAATTACCACATTTTTGGACTTTTATCGCAATCACATCTTTGATTATATAAAAAAAAATACATATGTCGAAAAAACCCCGATAAAAACCACGAAAAAGACCCGATGACTGACTATAAAAAATATGAAAATTATCGCATTTTTGGTACATAGACCCCCTTATCATTATATTATTAGGTTTATATATATATGTTTCTAATATAAATGGATTGTGACCCTGCTATCCACATTTCCTTCTTGTTCCCTTTTTTCTTTCTTTATTTTGTGATTTACGTATCTATAATTCAATGTAAAATATGTGCTTTGTTTTTGCTTATTAATGTTAAATTCAATAAAAAAAATGTATACTAAACAAAAAAAATAGGAAGTTAGCAACTTGGGTATTTAAGCTAATGCTCATTATGTAGCCCAAGATACCTAAAGCTGCATACACACGGTGAGATTTATCCTTGTGATTCTTACTAAATCGCAAGGAAAGTTAGTGCAAATAGCAAGGTGTTAGCCACCTTGCGATCCCAATGCACTGGGTCAGTATAGCAAGGTTAGATAGTCAAAATTGACTTGCCTGCACAGTCTATCTAGTACTAAAGTATAGTCAAAATTGGCACTTAGTCAAAATCGCACATAGCCAATATTGCAAAGTCCATATCGCATAGTCAAAATCGAAGATAGCCAAAATCTCACCGTGTATATGCACCTTTAGACTCAGTAAACACAGCCAATACAATAGGCAAGATTCGATAATACTGTATCTTTATTATATGTTAAGGTAGCAATAAAATCCCACGACAAAGGATAGTTTAATTTCCATGACCATTAGATCACAATTGTAACTGGGAAGAAATTGCACCCCACACCTTGCAGGCTGACAAATACAGTTCACCTCCAGCATACCAAAACCCTCAGTAGCAATGTTCTGCAGAAGTGTGAGTGAGCGTCTTAGTCCAGCAGAAGCCTAACAATACCAAAGTTTGGACTTCTTCCCTCTGTAGAATATGTAACACAATCCACACCCCCTGCACTCCTCCTCAGGACAAACAACCCCCTCTCCAAGTCCCTCCTATAAACCTCCTAGCGGCTGAGGAAAGCCCTATGTATACATCACAGTAATTAACATCATACCTTAATAAAATAAAGACACAGAGACATAAATTTGGCAGAAATTGTTAGCTATTTATTTAAATGAACTTATATGATTTTAAAACTGTAAGAATAAAAGTAAAGTATGATGGCACAGAAAGAATGGCTAAAATCATCTCAAACCCCCAAAATACTAACACCTCAATCCAAACAATCCAAACCCAACTAACACCAAAACAGGTATCCACTCCACCTTCTACCTTGACTACCCACCCGGTAAGGTGGTGATGCTGCCCCCGGTAAGGTGGTCCAGAAAATATAAACAGTCAACGAAAGTGAGCAAACCTGAAACCAAGAACCAATCAAACTTCAACTGATACCAGCACCCAAAAACAGGTAAACCACCGTTCTTTCCTGCCAAGAGCGAGGTTCTGCTTACAGAAACATGCACCGTCACCATACCCCTAATGCACAGAAGCAACCACCGCAAAGACATCCTCAAGAAAAAGAGCCAAACCCTCTTCAACCAAGTGCACCCCAACAGGTCTAAATAGGTAGAATAACGAAACCTAATTTGGGGATGTCTAACAACAGCACTACCATTGGCCAGTACCCACTTTGCTACAATCGCATTAACTTTCTTTCTGGACGTACCAATTGCCCGGCAATCAGTCACTCCTTGCCAAACCAACTGTGGAACAATAAATTACCAAACAATTTTGCAAGCCGGCCAGGCCTCCAAAATACTGGCAAAATCCACCACCATGGCACACTGCAACTCCAAAGCTGTCCTGTTTCCGAGGTCGTTCCCTCCTAAATGCAGAACCAGAATCTAAGGTAAAACAAACTTAGCCTATTCCAAAAGATTAGCTTTAAGATCTTGCCACAACATACCTCTCACTCCAACCCATCTAACCTCCTCAGACCCTGGATAATTTGGTGCCCCAGCTGAGGCCATAAACCTAGACGCCCAAAAAACATAAGCGTTACCTACTATCCAAACACGACACCTATCACTCCCCAAACCTGTAAGCAAGGGAAGAAAGCAAAAAGAAACGTTATAAATTGATGAGTAAACAGAATTAGTGCTGTTAATAACAACATAGCGAGGATCTGCCAAAAAGAAAAATCTCTGTATAATAAATTTGCCATAAACAAGCTTCAAACCAATCAAAGCAACATGAACACACAAACGGATAATAAAAATAAAAGAAGGGAGAGGGATGGGGAGGGAGGAAGGGGGAAAACACAAGTGAACTCGGTCAGAGTTAAAACTTAAAAACCTGCTGAGTGACATATAATTGAAATCCAATTAGCCAAATCAAGAATAATTAAGCCAAATTAAGTCCATCAGAACAGGTAAAAAAAATGTATAAAACCATCTGAACCCCCACTGCCAGCAGTGGTGAGTAGCTAATCCCCATGTAGGGAGGACAGAGGGAAACAAACCAGACTAACGAATACACGGCAAACAAATGAAAACAAGGCAGTCAACAATGCAGCAATTGACTGTAATTTAAACACCCAGGCCAGATATAACGCTTATAACAGGCCGATTTCCACCGGCCCAACGCTTGGATTTCCGCAACTGAAAACCCTGCAGACGCAACAGATGTGGCATCTCTGATTCTAAAAGAATGAGTCCCAAAGTCCCGCGGCGAGAGGCCCACACTGCAAAGACAGTGCCATAACATCCAGCTAAACTGGTATTTTGTCAGCGACAGACCATCATAATGTAATAGCCATGAACCCTCCAAGGAAGGTCTAAACACCACATATCGATTGGCCAAGGTCACTGGGCAAACCTGGTCATCCAAGGAAGGCATCACGAATACCCATTTGCCTCTGCCCAACTGATCAGTCTTGGATCGACGGAGTCTGCACAGCAAGGACCTCTCACTGACCTGAACATCGGACTGCAACATTGACGACTCCCTCCACTTGGAAGTAGCGACTAACTCCGAAACACAAAAGGCCCTATGATAAGCCATGGAAAAAGCCAGCTGAAATAACAGCAGTTCAAAAACATAGTCCGCCACACCCAAAACTGACCCGAGGATAACCCAGAAGAGTGAAGCGTCAATAGGACGCCGCTTGTCCGGTGGCACCGGCGCCAAATGCACCCACCCTTTTAGGGCCTTCACGAGAAGGAAACCCCATACCGCCAAGGCTACCATGATTGGGAACAATTCCAAAAGCAAAAGGTCTTTGGTCAAATCCCTACACACCCTATCTCCCGGCCAAGGCACAACACATCAGGATCCATGAAGGTAGCAACCGAACCCTGAAGAACATTCTGCGTCAGTAAAAAGCTGAAAGAAGGCATTATCGATGAGGGGGGCCATCCAGATCCGAACACCATTAAAATCTTCCAGAAACGAAACCCAAACAGCCAGGTGCCGCTTTATCTCTGAAGATAGGCGGATAAAATGGTGATATCTGGAGATCCCCGCCTTGGCCTTTCCAACTTACGGCAAAAAACCCTGCCCACTTGGATAACTCTACAGGCAAAGTTCATCAGCCCCAAAAGAGATTGGGTCTGCCTAAGGGTTATCTTATGCACCGCAACTGCTTGTGCAATTACGTCACGCAACTTAGAAACTTTCTCCGCCAAAAGACTGCAAGAGCCCGACATGGTATTAATCTCTATCCTGAAAAATGACAAACAAGAGAGGGGGACCTCTGTTTTGTCTTCAGCTACTGGTACACCGAACTGGCAAAAGAGGGCACGCAAAGAAAACAAAAGCTCACTGCAACGGAAAACACAAGAAAACTCCACACACCACTGAAGAAAGGTCCTATATTAAAAAATAAATGCACATGAAACGGAACACCCCACAGGCAAACACTTGTCTATGAAGTATTCCTTCCTGATGCGAAAACCAATGAACCTGAACGAATCGGGATGCAAAGGGAGCAAACGGAAGGCCAACTCAACATCAATCTTAGCCATCAGGACCGAACTATATGCAGAGCATCATCAAAAGATTGATGCACCACCAAGCAGTGCTCCGGAGGTATAGCATCATTAACAGATGACCCTGATGGGTAAGACAAATGCAGAATGAGACTGAATTTGCCTGGAGTCTTCTTGGGCACCACCCCCACTGGGGAAATAATAAAATTCTCCAATGGCGGTTGTGCAAAGGGGCCTGCCATCCTTCCTAGCCGCACCTCCTTTTCAACTTTGGTCCTAAGGATTTCGGGGAACCAACTGCCACCTTACTAGCAACCAGCACATGAGAAACCAAACTTAAAACCTAAAAACAAAAACCGAGAAACCTCTCTATAAGGGTACTACCCCAACCATTTGGCCATAGCATCCAAACGGACTGGAGTAGGAGCCCTACTTAACTCCAGAATTCCCTGCTGGTTTGGCAGAAGTGCCGTTCCCGGGCTTGGATCCCTGCCGACTTGATCGAAAACAATTAGACGCGGGGTGGAAACCGCTGCAACACAAGAAGAGGTGTCAAAAACGGGGTACACGTAGAATTGTTAAAGCAAAAATTTGCCCTTCGCAGGTGTAAGAGAAGAAGACCGACCAGAGCCCCCAGATCTCCGGCCCAAAGGAGCATCTAAAACAGCGCGCTGTGCACTGGTCCCTGCCTGCTGCGCTTCTGATGCAGCAAGAGAGATCTCTTTACCATCCTGAAGTGACCGCGTAATGTCAAGCCAAACCTCGACATCCTTGCAACCAAAATCTATAACTCACAAACAATACTGTGAAATTGCTCATCATACACCGTCCAAGCGGTCCCCTTCGATTTACACTGCATGTCGTGTATAAGGTGTATGGAACGTATAATATTCAGATGCTCCTCCGGCCGTTCCTCCAAATAGCAAGCTGCAAAGACGTAAAAACCTGCCACCTAATTGTCATATGATGTAAACGCCTCCACTCCTATACTGCCTTTGACTCTAGCTGCTTTAAATCATTTCTTAGCCTCCTCAGTTAGAGAAAACATATCAACTTATTCGCCTTTATGTATTTTTTTGCGGCAACTCTCTCGCAACCCCCGCAACAGTGAGGTATAGTAACCGTGAACCACCCCCAGCAAATTGCAACGCTTCCTAGCCCTACGTCAGCTCTTAGCAACCCGCCGGCGCTTAGCCTGCTTATAGCGCCGATCCGCCTCACGACAAGCATACTTTGCAGCGCGTTTCTTAGCCCTGGCAGTTCTACTGGCAGAAGATGTGAGCAAAGTGGAAGATGAAGAAGAGGAGGATCTATAAGAGGCCCCGCTAGAAGAAAGGCAAGAACTAGGGTAACCTCCATCTGAGACCCCTGACTCCTCACCTGAAGTCCCCGGGTGATCAGCCACCGATGTACTCGATGAAGAAATGCCTTCCTGGAACTTCGTAAACATCTCCTGGAACTTCGGAAACATCTGAAAAAGAGGATGAAACTGCCCTTGGAGCCGAAGCCCCTTAGGCGGGTAAGGAGGCAGGTAAAACTACAGTTGGCGCTCTAGGATGCCTCCGCAGCTGCCGGCTTGCAAACACCCAATTGGGCCACTGCTGCTCCCACGTCCCGGCATGCCTGCAAGAACTACTCCATGGCTAGCCTGGATGGGCTGGAAATAGGAAGCTGCCCCTGCGATGCGGAATCAGGTGTAAAAGCGGAAACCAATGGGGGAAAAAGTAGCTACCATTGATGACATCACAGACCCAATAAGCACAGGGTCAAAAGTCGCTGCTGACACCTCTGAGTTACCAAGATCCTGGTCCTCCCCCCTCCTAGCAACAGAAACTGCATGCCTAGCATGCAGACCTGCCTGTCTATGGGAAGACCTGCTCATAGCTGCAGAGTCTGCAACCTGACACCTTGGACCTTGGCTTACTGCCAAGAGCTCTAGGTAGATGCAAGAATCAAGTGGCCTAAAGGACCTATGACATCAGGGGGAGGAGCCCTTTAGTAACCTGGTGGCGAGCGAAAGCCGAAGCCCGAAGCGTGGCAAGCGAAGCAAGCCCGCGAGGGTACATTTTGGGTTCCCTGTTCGGGCATGGCTCCTCCCCTAGAGACGTCAGAGGTCCTTTACCCAACTTGGATTTAGAACTAACCAAGAGCTCTGTGCACAGCTGCAGCCTGCCTGTGCTCCATATTAACTGCAAGCCCTGCCCCTTCACTACCCCTAAGGAGTAGCAAATGGCCGCCATCCCTAACAGCCCTGCACCTACCCTGCACTCTATCAGCCCTCCCCTCATGAGTTTGACTCAGGGAGCTCCCCCTGTCCAACTGCCGGAAGCTCCCAATCTGAATAGCCACATTTGGGGCAACAGGGCACGCATGTGGTTTGGTGTGTACGGGTAAGTGGGTCGATGCAACCAGGGACCCGTTCACACCATAGGAAAAGGTGACACTTGGAGATCATATCATCTCCAAGCACCGCCTTTGCATGAGTCAGCGGTGACATCACCAACCCAGCATATTACCTGGTCAGACAGCCTGTCTGAAAGGGTACTGGCTGAGTCGCATCCGGGAAGGAACCGTGTATAAATCCCAGGTGCGGCTTGGCAATAGCTAGCTGAAAGCAGTAGTTGTCACTTGTGCTGAAGTATGAATTAACTTAAACCCTGAACTGCACTGGCTGAGTTTGGGAATCTCTGAGCTATAGAGATACAGAGCACATAACACAGGATCACATTTATAGTAACTGGGTAAGTTCTGCCCCAAGTAACTGGACATTGTCCTGTTCCCAGGGTCCTGTGAATCTGGGAAAGACCAGAAGAGCTAGAAATGAAAAAGTTATGAATATGAACCCCTCATTTTCTGAGAGGTGAGGTACAGTTTGACTAACATATGGCAGTACTTCCTAACATGTCAGCCAGAGTATTAACTATTTAAACCTACAGAACTAGAGGGGTAATTCAGAGTTGATCGCAGCAGGAAATTTGTTGGCAGTTGGGCAAACCATGTGCACTGCAGGGGGGGCAGATGTAACATTTGCAGAGAGAGTAAGATTCGGGTGGGCTATTTTGTTTCTGTGCAGGGTAAATAATGGCTGCTTTATTTTTACACTGCAATTTAGATTTCAGTTTGAACACACCTTACCCAAATCTATTTCTTTCTGCACGTGTTATACAGTATCTGCCCCCCCCCCCCCTTCAGTGCACATGGTTTATGGCCAACTGCTAACGAATTTGCTGCTGCGATCAATTCTCAATTAGGCCCTAGGTTCTTTCATATATTTTTTTATTCTATTCCCTGAGGTTTTTCCAAAGAGCTTGATAGGGTAGGATTAGGCATATACTGTAGACCAGTGGTCTCCAACCCGTAGCTCGCAGGCTACCGGTAGCTCGCCATAGTATTTTTGGTAGCTCACAGAGCGCACGGGTTTGGGCAGTCACTGGCACTCCTCCTCCCTTCATTTTTAATATGGTGCTGGCCGTCGGCCAATCAGAGCTCGTGGACCAGCAGTGGCGGCACCTGATTGGCTGCCGGGCCGCGAGTTTTGATTGGCTCACTTACAGACACCATATTTTAAATGCCCGCCACCGCCGGAGACTCTGTCACCCTCACCGCAGCCGCTCTCCGGACTTCACAGGAGAGGCGCGCGCTGCGCTCTCCTCCCATTCCATCCCTCATACAGAAGGAGCAACTCCGGCGCAGCAGTAGAAGAAGCCAGCAAGGGTTCGCACTGTGTGGGGCACTGTATCGGACACTGCGGGGGGCATTTTATCTGGCGCTGTGGGGGGAATTGTATCTGGCACTGGTGGGGGCATTGTATCTGGCACTGCTGCTGGGGGGCATTATTTGTGTATCTGGCACTACTGGGGGCATTATTTGTGTATCTGGCACTGCTGGGAGGCATTAGTTGTATATCTGTCACTGCTGAGGGTCATTATTTGTGTATCTGGCACTGCTGAGGGGCATAATTTGTGTATCTGGCACTACGCGGGGCGGGGGGGCCTTACTTGTAGTTGTGAGACCACATCCACTTTCGCATTGGGGGGAGGGGGTAACTCCTTCAGAGGTTTTATTTTCCGAAAGTAGCTCACACCCCAATTAAGGTTGGAGACCACTGCTGTATACCAACTTCCTTACTTATTAGCCATGATAGGCACAGAATGGTGCGGGTTGGTGGTGCTCCCCTGAGTCAGATAGACAATAGCAATTTGTATGTAGAAAAAGAAGACTCTTTTTTGGGGCACTCTTGGATTGTGAAGTGTATACAAAGTATTGTGTGTGTAAATGTAGTGAGTTAAAACTTAACTTTCATTAAGTTATGTAGATAAAAGAATAAAGGGCCCCAGACATATTATAGACATAAATAGAGAATCACATACAAAACATTGACATGCATATAAAAATACGCAACTACCTAAACAATATTATAATGATAGGGGATAAGTTGCAGAAAATAAACTTGTATATCAGAGCAGACCGCTTATTGCGGTGTATAAACAATCAGGTTATTTATTATTATTAGGTACTTCCTAGAGAAGTTTTTTTAGATGGAGGATTTTATCCGCTTCTTGCGGTGTAGTATCTACCCCCCTAATAAATAACCTGATTGTTTATACACCACAATAAGCGGTCTGCTCTGATATACAAGTTTATTTTCTGCAACTTATCCCCTATCATTATAACATTCTTTAGGGAGTTGCATAATGAAGGCTATAAACTTTCACCTACAAACTACCAAAATGAACAGTTTTCATGTCAGTGTGGCACAAATCTGCATGCTACAGTACATAATAAAAACAAACGATGCTCTGTTGAAACACATTGCAACAAGCGCATCTCCGAACTGGCTACTGCTGAGCAATTATATTGGGATTAGAGTTACAATATGTCATCAGTAAGAGAATGTACAGCACCAGAGTGACTTAATTATGCTCACTATTTAACGCAGCAGGAGACTACGGAGAGCGTACAGTGATCATCGTACTTTATATGCTGTCCAACTTCTAACGGAACACAAAATAGATTATAAAAAGAAAACATAATTGTAATAAGAAATACTAATTTAAAAATAAAACCCCCACTTTTGCTATAGCCTGGGAGACATTGTAGCTATATAGTACAAGCTACATCTTGGCATTGGGTAATTTTGGTTTAGGTACAGAGGTTGCACCATCAACCCTTATGACCCATTATTGGAGGCTAAAACCATATGTTACTTTATTACAAATTTATCTTTCATGTCTCCACCTTCCCCTGTCTCTCCAACTAATAGCTGCACAGAAACACCAGATACCAATGGCTGCTTTATTAGTTGTAGCCAGTAGTGGCTGCTGCATGTGAGCCGCAGCGCCGACCACACACTGCAATGGAGAGGGCGGTTAACACATATAAACGTACATGTAATTTTGCATGTAATATATGTGCTGGATTTCTTAACCCGTGGATCGGCAGTGATGTGCATTTCACAGCCGCCACTGCACCTAGAACTCAGCATTTGGCTTCACTTCTCCTTCTATAAGCCCGCCCCCAGACTCCCATTGGCTGTATTCACAGGAATCTGTGGGCAGGCTTATAGAGGAAGAACTAGTGAAGCCAAATGCTGAGCCCTGGGTGCAGTGGCTTAGTGAAACACAGCGGTGCTGTCAATCCATGTATGTTTATATTAGAGTTGAGCGGGTTCGGTTCCCTGAGAACCAAACACCCCCGAAATTCACTACCCGAGCCCGGATCCGAGTCAGACTCGGGTTCTCCTGCCTGACTCGGAAACCAGAACGAGGCAAAACGTCATCATCCCGCCGTCGGATTCTCGTGGGGTTTGTATTCCATTTAAGGAGCCTCGCGTTGCAGCCATTTTCAATCCGGCATTGGAGAGTGTAGAGAGAGGACATGTCTCGTCCTCAGTGTCCTACATCAGTTCAGTGGTAATGTCTTGTGCTGCATCATTCCAGTCACAGTGGTGGTATCCTCTGCTGCCATATGTCCAGTGCTGCTGTATAAGTCCAGTCCAGTGGTGCTGTGTTGTGCTTCATCAGTCCAGTGTTGGTGTCATGTGCTGCATCAGTCCGGTCACAGTGATGGTGTCCTCTGCTGCCATATGTCCAGTGGTGCTGTCCACTCCATTGGTGCTGTGTTGTGCTGCATCAGTTCAGTGGTGGTGTATTGTGCTGCATCAGTCCAGTCACAGTGGTGGTGTCCTCTGCTGCCATATGTCCAGTGCTGCTGTATAAGTCCAGTCCATTGCAGTGGTGCTGTGTTATCCTGCATCAGTCCAGTGGTGGTGTCCCTGTGCTGTTGTATATATGTCCAGTGGTACTGCCATATATGTCCAGTGATACTGCCGTATATGTCCAGCGGTACTGCCATATAAATCCAGTGATACTGCCGTATATGTCCAGTGGTACTGTCATATAATTCCAGCGGTACTGACGTATAAATCCAGTCCAGTGATACTGCCGTATAATTCCAGTGGTACTGCCGTATAATTCCAGTGATCCTGCCATATAATTCCAGCGGTACTGACGTATAATTCCAGTCCAGTGATACTGCCGTATATGTCCAGTGATACTGCCGTATATGTCCAGTGATACTGCCGTTTATGTCCAGTGAAACTGCCGTATATGTCCAGTGATACTGACGTATATGTCCTGTGATACTGCTGTATATGTCCAGTGGTACTGCTGTATAATTCCAGTGGTACTGCTGTATAATTCCAGTGATACTGCCGTATAATTCCAGTGGTACTGGCGTATAAATCCAGTCCAGTGATACTGCCGTATAATTCCAGTGGTACTGCCGTATAATTCCAGTGGTACTGCCGTATAATTCCAGTGATCCTGCCATATAATTCCAGCGGTACTGACGTATAAATCCAGTCCAGTGATACTGCCGTATATGTCCAGTGATACTGCCGTATATGTCCAGTGATACTGCCGTATAAGTCCAGCGATACTGCCGTATAATTCCAGCGATACTGCCGTATAAGTCCAGCGATACTGCCGTATAAGTCCAGCGATACTGCCGTATAAGTCCAGCGATACTGCCGTATAAATCCAGCAGTACTGCCATATATGTTTAGCGATACTGCCGCATATGTCCAGTGATACTGCCGTATATGTTCACTGGTACTGCCGTATATGTTCACTGGTACTGGCGTATAAATCCAGTCCAGTTATACTGCCGTATATGTCCAGTGGTACTGTCGTATAAATCCAGTGATACTGCTGTATATGTCCAGTTGTACTGCCGTATAAATCCAGTGGTACTGCCGTATAAATCCAGTCCAGTGACATTGCCATATATGTCTAGTGGTACTGCCTTATAAATCCAGTGATACTGCCGTATATGTCCAGTGGTACTGGCGTATAAATCCAGTCCAGTGATATTGCCGTATATGTCCAGTGGTACTGCCGTATAAATCCAGTGATACTGCCGTATAAATCCAGTGGTACTGGTGTATAAGTCCAGTGGTACTGGTGTATAAGTCCAGTGGTACTGGTGTATAAGTCCAGTGGTACTGGTGTATAAGTCCAGTGGTACTGGTGTATAAGTCCAGTGGTACTGGCGTATAAGTCCAGTGGTACTGACGTATAAGTCCAGTGGTACTGACGTATAAGTCCAGTGGTACTGACGTATAAGTCCAGTGGTACTGCCTTATAAGTCCAGTCCAGTGGTGCTACCATATAAGTTCAGTGGTGTTGTCCTGTGCTGTATATTATTTACTCCAAATAAAGGGGTTATTAATATTTAATCCAAATAATTTTCACAGGGTTTGCCCTGAGTGGTGTAGAGGTACATTCTCCTGTACCGCATATTGTTATATTACTCCAGAAAAATAATGGAGAACAAAAATTTGGAGTATAAAATAGGGAAAGATCAAGAACCACTTCCTCCTAGTGCTGAAGCTGCTGCCACTGTCATGACATAGACATAGTCATGACATAGACATAGTCATGACATAGACGATGAAATGCCATCAACGTCATCTGCCACAGCTGATGCCCAATATGATAGTAGAGGACATGTAAAATCCAAAAAGCCAAAGTTCAGTAAAAAGTCCTAAAAAAATAAATTGAAATGGTCTGAGGAGAAACGTAAACTTGCCAATATGCCATTTACAACACGGAGTGGCAAGGAATGGCTAAGGCCCTGGCATATGTTCATGACTAGTGGTTCCTCTTCACATGACAATGGAAGCCCTCATCTTCCCGCTAGAAAAATTATAAGAGTTAAGCTGGCAAAAGCACAGCAAAGAATTGTGCATTCTAAGATAGTATCACAAATCCCCAAGGAGAGTCCAAGTGTGTCGGCGGTTGCGATGCCTGACCTTCCCAACACTGGACAGGAAGAGGTGGCTCCTTCCACCATTTGCATGCCCTCTACACGTGCTGGAAGTAGCACCTACAGTCCAGTTTCTGATATTCAAAATTAAGATGTCACTGTTGAAGTACACCAGTATGAGGATATGGGTGTTGCTGGCGCTGAGGAGGAAGTTGATGATGAGGATTCTGATGGTGATGTGGTTTGCTAAAATCAGGCACCGGGGAAAACATCTGTTGTCCTTGTGATGAATAAGCCTATTGTCATGCCTGGGCAAAATACCAAAAAAGCCACCTCTTCGGTGTGGAATTATTTCTCAAATCCGGACACCAGTTGTCAAGCCATGTGTTGCGTTTGTCAATCTGTAATAAGTAGGGCTAAGGACGTTAACCATCTAGGAACATCCTCCCTTATACGTCACCTGCTGTGCATTCATCAGAAGTCAGTGTCAAGTTGTGAAACTTTGGGTAAGAGCGTAAGCAGTCCATTGACACCTAAATCTCTTCTTCTGCTTGTACCCAAGCTCCTGCAAGCCACATCACCAACTCCCTCAACGTCAACTTCCTCCTCAGTCAGGAACGTCAGTAGTCCTGCAGGCCATGTCACTGGCAAGACTGAGGAGTCCTCTCCTAACCGTGATTCCTCCGGAGGATCCTTGAGTTGTACGCCTACTGCTGCTGTTGCTGCCGCTGCTGTTGTTGCTGCTGGGAGTCGATCTTCATCCCAGAGGGGAAGTCGGAAGACCACTTGTACTACTTCAACTAAGCAATTGACTGTCCAACAGTCCTTTGTGAGGAAGATGAAATATGACAGCAATCATCCTGTTGGAAAGTGGATAACTGAGGCCTTGACAGGTATGTTGGTGTTAGACGTGCATCCGGTATCCGCGATTAGTTCAGTGGGACTTAGAGAATTGATGGAGGTAATGTCCACCGGGTACCAAATCCCATCTAGATTCCACTTCACTAGACAGGCGATACAGAGAATGTACAGAGACGTCAGAAAAAGTGACCTCAGTGTCCTAAAAAATTCAGTGTTACCCACTGTCCACTTAACCACAGACATGTGGACAAGTGGAACAGGGCAAACTAAGGACTATATGACTGTGACAGCCCACTGGGTAGATGTATGGCCTCCCGCAGCAACAACAGCAGCGGCACCAGTAGCAGCTTATCGCAAACGCCAACTCATTCCTAGGCAGGCTACACTATGTATCACGGCTTTTCCGTAAGAGTCACACCGCTGACAACCTCTTACGAAAACTGAGGGACATCATCGCACAATGGCTTACCCCAATTAAGACAGTCCTGGGGATTTTTGATATCAGACAACGCAACAATATTGTGCGTGCATTACATCTGGGCAAATTCCAGCACGTTCCATGTTTTGCACATACAATTAATTTGATGGTGCAGAATTTTTTTAAAAATGACAGGGGCGTGCAGGAGATGCTGTGGGTGGCCCGAAAAATTGCGTCCCACTTTCGCCATTCAGCCACCTCGTGCCGAAGACTGGAGTGCCATCAATCACTCCTGAACCTGCCCTGCCATCACCTGAAGCAAGAGGTGGTAACGAGGTGGAATTCACCACTCTGAAGCATATAGAGGATGGAGGAGCAGCAAAAGGCCATCCAAGCCTACACATCCACCGACGATATAGGCAAAGGAGGGGGAATGCACCTGACTCAAGCGCAGTGGAGAATGATTTCCATCTTGTGCACGGTTCTCCAACCCTTTGAACTTGCCACATGTGAAGTCAGTTCAGACACTGCCAGCTTGAGTCATGTCATTCCCCTCATCAGGCTTTTGCAGAAGCAGCTGGAGAAATTGAAGGAGGAGCTAAGACGGAGCGATTCCGCAAAGTATGTGGGACTTGTGGATGGAGCCCTTCATTCGCTTTGCCAGGATTCACGGGTGGTCAATCTGTTGAAATCAGAGCACTACATTTTGGCCACTGTGCTCGATCCTAGGTTTAAGGCCTAGGTTGTATCTCTCTTTCCGGCAGAGGTTCAAAGACCTGCTGGTGAGAAAATTGTCAACTCAAGCGGATTGTGACTCGTCTACAGCTCCTAAATCATTTTCTCCATCAACTGTAGCTGCAAGGAAAAGGATAAGATTTCCTAGCCCACCCGCGGGGCGGTGATGCAGGGCAGTCAGGAGCGAGTGCTGACATCTGGTCCAGACTGACATGTCTACTGTCACTGCATATGATGTCACCATTGAAAGAATGGTGGAGGATTATATGAGTGATAGCATCCAAGTAGGCATGTCAGACAGTCCGTATGTATACTGGCAGGAAAGAGGCAATTTGGATGCCCCTGCACAAACTGGCTTTATTTACCTAAGTTGTCCCCCCTCCAGTGTGTACTCCAAAAAAGTGTTTAGTGCAGCCGGTAACCATGTCAGCGATCGGTGTAGGAGGTTAACTCCACAAAATGTGGAGAAGATGATGTTCATGAAAATGAATTATAAATTCCTCCAGGAAGTCCTTTATCAGCAATTGCCTCCAGAAAGTACACAGGGACCAGTGATGGTGGATTCCAGTGGGGACGAATTAATACTCTGTGAAGAAGGGGATGTACACACTGAAAGGGGTGAGGAATCGGAGCATGAGGATGAGGTCGACATCTTGTCTCTGTAGAGCCAGTTTGTGCAAGAAGAGATTGATTGCTTCTTTTTTGGGCGGGCCCAAACAAACCAGTCATTTCAGCCACATGTGGCAGACCCTGTCGCTGAAATGATTGGTTTGTTAATGTGTGCATGTCCTGTTTATACAACATAAGGGTGGGTAGGAGGGCCCAAGGACAATTCCATCTTGCGTCTCTTTTTTTCTTCTTTGCATCATGTGCTGTTTGGGAACTAGTTTTTTAAAGTGCCATCCTGTCTGACACTGCCGTACAAGTCCAGGGATACTGCCGTATAAGTCCAGTCCAGTGGTGCTGTCTTGTGCTGCATCAGTCCAGTGGTGGTGTCCTGTGCTGTATGTTATTTACTCCAAATAAAAGGGTTTTATATACATTACTTATATTATTATCCAAGTAATTTTTACAGGGTTTGCCTTGTGTGGTGTAGAGATACGCTCGCCTGTGCTGCATATTATTATAATAGCTCCAAATAAAAGGGTTATTATCCAAATTATTTTTACAGGCTTTGCCGTGTGTTTGTGTTTGTTTGTGGTTTAGGGGTACGCTCTCCTGTGCCACCAATATTGTCCATGTATTACATCTAGGCAAATTACAGCTGGTCTATTTATGCAACGGACATCTGGTGACTAAAGATACCTTTATGGGAGTTAATCACCTCATTATAGTGTGAGTCTTGGTACGCAGAGTGTTCTTTACATCCATCCTTCTGTATTCACGCTGGTGCACATACTTCATTTTTAAACCTACTACAATATGCTATTTTATTTAGATTTTTTTCCTGAGGTACATTCCCAACTGAAAGTTACTTTATGGAGTGATGAATAGCTGTTTGACGCTTTGGATGCAAGTACTACATTGAACTCCAAAGATATATCCTGAAAAGGTTCCATTTGGACTTTGATTTGTGTGTTAACAGGACTGATCGCTATTTACACCATATTTTTTCTGTTGTTTGCCAATTTTGGGGTCTGGTGGACCTTTTATGTGTGTTTAGCTGCATAAGTTTTTCGTTTGCGCCCTGGGACAGTTCACCCATTGTGTTTCTAGAAATTACAGCACGTCCCATGGGGGTAATTCCGAGTTGTTTGCACGTAGCAACTTTTTGCTGCTCGTGTGATCAACTAGATGCCGCCTATGGAGGAGTGTATTTTAGCATAGCAGGGCTGCGATTGCTTGTGCAGCCCTGCTATGCTAAATAAGTTTTGTGTAAAACAAGACCAGCCCTGCAGTTACTTACCCTGTGCGATCGATCCAGCAATGAAGGTCCTGGATTTGGCATCAGACATCCACCCTCCAAACTCCTGGACATGCCTGCGTTCGGATTTCCACGCCCGGAAAACGGTGAGTAGATGCCCCGGAACACCTCCCCGCTGTCAATCTTCTTGCAATCGCGCCAGCAATCACTTTCTTCTTTATTCTGGCCATCGCCGGGCAACGACACGCATGCGCAGTTCCGACCCGTTCGCACTACATCGATGAACCACTGCGTGCGAACGGGTCGGAATGACCCCCCATGTTTGTGCTGCACACTTGTGTCGCTTAGCTTAGTCATACAGCTACCTCATTGCACCTCTTTTTCTTCTTTGCATGATGTGCTGTTTGGGGCCTAGTTTTTTTAAGTGCCATACTGTCTGCAACTACAATGCCACTCCTAGATAGGCCAGGTGTTTGTACCGCACAGTTGTGTTGCTTAGCTTAGTCATACAGCCACCTAATTGCACTTCTTTTTCTTCTTTGCATCATGTGCTGTTTGGGGCCTATTTTTTAAATCTGCCATCCTGTCTAACACTGCAGTGCAACTCCTAGATGGGCCAGGTGTTTGTGCCGCACACTTGTGTTGCTTAGCTTAGTCATCCAGCCAGTGGCGTCAGAAGGCGGGTGCGGGGGGTGCGGCCCGCACCTGGGTGTTTTCCTCGGAAGGGGTGACACCAAAGTGCCAGCGTCTCTGTAGTGACAGGAGCCGAGTGCTCCAGTGAGATAAAATCCTGCAGCACTCGGCTCCTGTCACAGATAAGAGCCGGCACTGCACGCTGAGCAGTCTCTGGGGGCAGCCAGCATCTTCGGGGAAGCTGGAAATGCCCCCGGATCAAAGGGAAAAAAAACTGCGAGGCCATGCCCCTTTTTGATTAGGCCACACCCCTTTTTCGGGCTCCCGCGAGGGGGGGTGATAATACAGTGTGCGCTCCGGATGTCACCACACCCGGTGACGCCTCTGCATCCAGCCACCTTGGTGCAACCTTATTGCCTAAA
The DNA here is from genome assembly GCF_028390025.1 of Pseudophryne corroboree. Classification (NCBI taxonomy): domain Eukaryota; kingdom Metazoa; phylum Chordata; class Amphibia; order Anura; family Myobatrachidae; genus Pseudophryne; species Pseudophryne corroboree. The sequence goes on from NC_086453.1 coordinate 150,806,584, forward strand.
AACAATATTGTGAGGTGTGAGGTGTTCAGAATACACAGGAAATGATTGTTATTGAGGTCAATAATACCGTAGGATCAAAATTACCCCCAAATTATGTGATTTTAGCTGTTTTTATGTTTTTTTTTCAAAATTTATCCAGATCCAAAACCAAAACCAAACCATGAAAGGGTGGTTTTGACAAAGCCAATCCAGATCCAAAACACAAGCATGGAACCAGAACCAAAAATAAAACACGAAAAGTGCCCGCCTTAATCTCTAGTTTATAATATATGTTAACCAACCCCCACATGCAATGTTTGATCATGCTGCAGCCCACGAGCAGCAGCCGCCACTGGTTGTGGATGATTATGTTTCTGCCTTACAATAGCCATACATGCACATTACACGCCTGTATCTACAATTGTTGTTCCGATACCTTTTATATCAACTGTTATTGCAAGCTACAGTGAGGGCGTCGTGAGCTGCAGATGGGTTGCTGTGTGGCATAGAGCTGGGTACCCATGGAAGTGGTGGCCTCTAGCACATCCTCTCTGTTTGAATGGATCATCTGGCACTCTCTCACTTTTGTCACATCACAAACCCATGATCCCCGGCTCCCGGTCTGATGGGCTCCCAGTACTTCGCCAATCATGTCCCTGGATGTCCCTGGGGTATGGGCTGAATTACAGCGTGCTGCAAAAGGAGATAATGTGATTATCCACCTCAGTAACTCACCATACTATGGTATTACCACTGTGGTACTGCTGTCCCCCTCAGAAGCCAACCTGTGCCGCTGCCGGGCTCCATCAACAAGCCTGCCCACCATGCCCCCCCGTCTCTTCTATTTAATTTATGTTCAAAACTTCTATACAGGATATACTATGATTCCCTTAAAATACAACACTGGGTAATATACAAGTGCTTTAGAAATAAACAATACTAATAATAATACTTAGCCATCCTTTATCTAAACAGCATTAATATTTTTCACAGACTATAAAACTGTGGCACTTAATGGAAACTAAAATGAGCTTAAAGTACAATATATAAATATGGATGCAGACTGCAGCGTGGATCATAATTGAAATCAAGGCTCAGTGTGTTAATCACTGTCTGTATTGTTTCTTGCCTCTGCATAATACTGTTTTATACTATAAACCACATATATCAGTTATGGGTTGTACTCTTCTTAATTACCACATATGAGGGCTGAAAGGTCTTATGGGCTGGATTTAGTGGTTATTTTCTGCAGTTATACTGATGGAATAAGTCCCAGCTATAAAATAATTAGAGATGAATGGGTTGGGGTTTTACTCGGATTTACTCGGTTCTCAAAACGGCATCTTATTCATACTTACCGACTATTTGGCTTCTCTCTCCGGGAGAGAGCAGCTAGGTCGGCTCGGCAGGGGGGCAGGCTGCGATGCGATGTGAGTAAAGAGGGGGGCGGGCCGGAGGCGTGGCGCAGGCGGGTCAGGGGGCGTGGCGCAGGCGGGCCGGGGCGTGACTACGGGATTGTCCCGTGTAAACCCCGCCCCCCGCTGTGTAATGCCGCTATTACCGGCATTATACAGCAGGGGGCGTGGCTATGATGACGCGATTCAACAAGAATCTCGTCATCGCCTGCCCGGACCGCCTACTTTACTCGCTAAGTGGGCGGCCAGGCAGGGGGGGACCCCTGTAATCGGGAGACTTGCCTGCTCTTCCGGGGGGGCGGGAGGGTCACCCGATTTTCGGGAGCCTCCCGGCCATTCCGGGAGAGTAGGCAAGTCTGATCTTATTGGCTATCCAAGACAAAGACATCCGTGAGCCAATAAGATGCCGTTTTGAGAACTGAGTAAATCCGAGTAAAACCGAATCCGCTCATCTCTAAAAATAATATAATTTTCCATAACTGTGTGTTGTTTTTATGTGGTAATACATTTTTTTCAGCTCATCTGTTTTTGGGAGGAGAGTTTTTGTATGTCTGAAAAGCTATTTACTATTGATTTCAGAAGTGATGTCTAGCACATAATCAATATTGGTGCATATTTATTAGAGTGGGACTTTACTCAAATTAAAGATTGCATTTAAAAGCCAATTGTCTGCCTAAGGGAAGGGAGCCTCATTATAACTCAGTTTCTAACAGAATTTTGTATGCAACACCGAAAGGCATTACATTGTAGTCTCCTGCTGCGCAAAATTTAATAAGCATTGAAGCAGTGATGTAGCTAAACCCTCTGGTTCATTAGCCACTCATTAGAATATTTAATTATGAGATGGTGAAATGGGAATATAATCATAGACACATACATTTCAAACCACTTTCTTAATTTGTTTTTTTCAGTTCTGATTTTCCAAAGAAAAACTGCTGTTGCATGCAAATGATATGTCAGGCTGTTAGGTCAAATGTATCAATCCATCCGTCAGCTTCTAACTATCATTTTCTAGAATGTACAGGATATTTGTTAGCCGATTGGTTGCTGTGAGCAACTTCGCCACTTGTCCACTCTTTAGAAGACATGATACATCTCCCCTAATGTATTCAAAGAATCCATTTTTCCAGGTTGCTCAGCGTAAAGCACATAGGGGGGTCATTCAGATCTGATCGCTGGGCTGCTAAGTTTGCTGTCCTGCGATCACATAATTGCCACCTCCAGGGGGAGTGTATATTCGCAGTGCAAGTGTGCGATCCTATGTGTACGCCGAGCTGCTAAAATCCACTTTGTGCAGTCTGTACACAGGCCAGGACCTACTGCTCCAGTGCGATAGAATCAGGCTGATCGGGGCCAGAGCTGACATCTGACACCCTCCCTGAAAACGCTTCAGCACGCCTGCATTCGCCCGGACACTCCCTGTAAACGTTCAGTTGCCACCCACAAATGGCCTCCACTTGTCAATCACCTTGCGAACGCCCATGCGATCGGATTTTTCGTACCATCCCGTCACTGACCGGCAATGCCCGTTGTTATCCGATGCGCATGCGCGGTGCATACGCATGCGCAGTGCATACGCATGCGCAGTTTGAACATGATCACCCGCTGTGTGAAAACGCAAAGCAGCGATCAGATCTGAATGACCCCCACAGTTACAAAGCACACATAGGGGCTGATTCAGCCCCAGGGGCAGTCCCAAATCGGTCGCAATTGACAATGTTTTTGGGACTATGCACGCACAGGAGCTGCAGTGCGCATGTTTGCCATTGTACTGCAGCTCTGGACGCAGTTTTCTGTTAGCTGCAGGCTGATTGACAGGCTAGAGGTGTCTAGTGGCAGCTACTTGGAGTGCTCCAGAAAAGGGGATGCTCGGCCTTGTCTGCTGGGCATGGTAAAGTCAGTAGCTGTGTCCTTGGATGCAGTTTCATAGTTTTGCCAGGCATCAGGTTACTCAGATATCTGATTCTGCGACAAATGGTTATGATGTTGATCCACTGCTGCGTCTTTGGAAAACATGCAGTTGAAATCCCAGCAGTCAGAAGATTGTCAGTGGAAAACCGATCTGACGGCCAGAATCCTGACACATGAGTAAGTATTTATACCCCAAATCCTAGCCCACCACTTCCACAGCCTAACTCTAACCTCCCCCTCTTGCATCCTCCTAACCCTATTTCCCCCCACACACGCACCCCAGCAGCCTTTCTCTAACCTCCCCTATCCCTGCAGCCTAACCCTAAACCTCCCCCTAGGGCCCTAATCCCAATCTCTCAGTTGTGTCGGAATTCTGACCACCAGGATCCTGTTGTTGGTCTTCTGACAGTTAGGATCTCGATTGCTGGGAGATTGACCGTATCCCCATTCACTTAATGCCAGCTGTAAATATGAGTGACAGTAGGCAGTTGTCATCCTCCATACTTATCAGTCTGCTCAAGTGTTCCATCAAGTTCCAACACCAGATAACTATAACATCCATGGCGTTTCTTCAACACTTGCACAGTCACATAAGCAGGGGCGGATTGGGTTGGAAAACTGGCTCGGGAAATTTCTAGAAGCAGCCCTAATGGGGGTGGGGTCTGTAGAGGAGGTGTGGTCTGTCGATGGTCCGGGCATACATTTAGGCAGTGGTTCCCAAACTGTGTGCTGTGGCACCCTATGGTGCCTCAGGGCACATGCAGGAGTGCCTTGGATTAGTGGTCCAGGACCAATTCAAATGATTAATTGTCAATGTAATAGGTAATACCCATAATAGTGGCTGTCAATCATAAAATATGTGGACAAACAGAAGCAAATCATGTCCCTCACCGCACAATTGAACTTAAGGATAACCTATAAACACAGTTTGCTTAATTTAATATTTTTTTATTAATTTCTCAATAAGAAACTTTTGGCCTAGGGGTGCCATGAATAAAATTCTGATACTCTAGGGTGCCGTGATTCAAAAAGGTTTGAGTGCATTTCACAGCCGCCACTGCACCCGGAACTCAGCATTTGGCTTCACTTCTTCTATAAGCCCGCCCCCAGACTCCCATTGGCTGTATTCACAGGAATCTGTGGGCAGGCTTATAGAGGAAGGCGTAGTGGAGCCAAATGCTGAGCCCTGGGTGCAGTGGCTTAGTGAAACTCAGCTGTGCTGTCAATTCATGTATGTTTATATTAGAGATGAGCGGGTTCGGTTCCCTGAGAACCAAACACCCCCGAAATTTACTTCCTGAGCCCGGATCCGAGTCAGACTCAGATTCTCCCGCCAGACTTGGAAACCAGAACGAGGCAAAACGTTATCATCCCGCTCTCGGATTTTCGTGGGTTTTGGATTCCATATAAGAAGCAGCGCGTCGCCGCCATTTTAACTCCAGTCCTGGAGAGTAAAGCAAGAGGACGTGTCTCCGTCCTCAGTGCCTGTCTGTGCGGGAAAGTGGTGTGGTGACCAGCTCTGTGTTATCTGTCATTCTAGTGCTGTCTTGTGCTGCATCTATCCAGTGGTGGTGTCTTGTGTTGCATCAGTCCAGTCACAGTGGTGGTGTCCTCTGCTGCCATATGTCCAGTGCTGCTGTATAAGTCCAGTCCATTGCAGTGCTGCTGTGTTGTCCTGCATCAGTCCAGTGGTGGTGTCCCTGTGCTGCCATAAGTCCAGTGATACTGTCGTATAAATCCAGTGGTACTGCCGTATAAGTCCAGTGGTACTGCCGTATAAATCCAGTCCAGTGGTACTGCCATATAAGTCCATTGACACTGCGGTATAACTCCAGTGGTACTGCCGTATAAGTTCAGTGGTACTGCCGTATAAATCCAGTCCAGTGGCACTGCCGTATAAGTCCAGTTGTACTGCCGTATAAGTCCAGTGATACTGCCGTATAAGTCCAGTGTACTGCTGTATAAATCCAGTCCAGTGGTACTGCCATATAAGTCCAGTGGTACTGCCGTATAAGTTCAGTGGTACTGCCGTATAATTCCAGTGGTATTACTGCCGTATAAGACCAGTGGTACCGCCGTACAAGTCCAGTGGTGCTGCCGTACAAGTCCAGTGATACTGCCGTACAAGTTCAGTGATACTGCCGTATAAGTCCAGTGTACTGCCGTATAAATCCAGTCCAGTGGTACTGCCATATAAGTCCAGTGGTACTGCCGTATAAGTCCAGTGGTACTGCCGTATAAGTCCAGTGATACTGCCGTATAAGTCCAGTGATACTGCCGTATAAGTCCAGTGGTACTGCCGTATAAGTCCAGTGGTATTACTGCCGTATAAGTCCAGTGGTATTACTGCCGTATAAGTCCAGTGGTACCGCCCTATAAGTCCAGTGACACTGCCGTACAAGTCCAGTGACACTGCCGTACAAGTCCAGTGACACTGCCGTAAAAGTCCAGTGACACTGCCGTACAAGTCCAGTGATACTACCGTACAAGTCCGGAGGTACTGCCGTACAAGTCCAGTGGTACTGCCGTATAAGTACAGTGGTACTGCCTTATAAGTCCAGTGGTACTGCCGTATAAGTCCAGTGGTATTACTGCCGTATAAGTCCAGTGGTATTACTGCCATACAAGTCCAGTGGTATTACTGCCGTATAAGTCCAGTGATACTGCCGTATAAGTCCAGTAGTACTGCCGTATAAGTCCAGTGATACTGCCATATAAATCCAGTGATACTGCCATATAATTCCAGTGGTACTGCCATATAATTCCAGTGGTACTGCCGTATAAATCCAGTGGTACTGCCATATAAGTTTAGTGATACTGCCGTATAAATTCAGTGGTACTGCTGTATAATTCCAGTGGTATTACTGCCGTATAAGACCAGTGGTACCGCCGTATAAGTCCAGTGGTACTGCGTATAAGTCCAGTGATACTGCCATATAAGTCCAGTGGTACTGCCATATAAGTCCAGTGGTATTACTGCTATATAAATCCAGTGGTATTACTGCCGTATAAGTCCAGTGGTACTGCCATATAAGTCCAGTGGTACTGCCGTATAAGTCCAGTGACACTGCTGTATAAGTCCAGTGGTACTGCCATATAAATCCAGTCCAGTGGTGCAGCTGTATAAATTCCAGTGGTGCTGTCCTGTGGTGTATATTATTTACTCCAAATAAAGGGGTTATTAATATTTAATCCAAATAATTTTTACACAGTTTGCCCTGTGTGGTGTAGGAGTATGTTCTTCTGTGCCACATATTGCTATATAACTGAGTCCAAATAAAAGGGTTATTATTATCCAAATTATTTTTACAGGCTTTGCCGTGTGTGTGTGTGTGTGTGTGTGTGTGTGTGTGTGTGGTTTAGGGGCACACTCTCCTGTGCCACCAATATTGAGCGTGTATTACATCTGGGCAAATTCCAGCAGGTCCCATGTCTTGCACATACAATTAATTTGGTGGTGCAGAATTTTTTTAAAAAATGACAGGGGCGTGCAGGAGATGCTGTCGGTGGCCCGAAAAATTGTGGCCCACTTTCGACATTTAGCCACTGCGTGCCACTCCTGATGGGCCAGTTGTCTGTGCCGCACACTTGTTTCGTTAGCTTAGCCATCCAGCGACTTTGGTGCATGTCCTTTTTTATTTGCATCATGTGCTGTTTGGGGACTAGTGCCATCCTTTCTAACACTGCAGTGCCACGCCTAGATGGGCCAGGTGTTTGTGCCTCACACTTGTGTCGCTTAGCTTAGTCATACAGCTACCTCATTGCACTTCTTTTTCTTCTTTGCATGATGTGCTGTTTGGGGCCTACTTTTTGAAAAGTGCCATCCTGTCTGCCACGGCAGTGCCACTTCTAGATGGGCCAGGTGTTTGTACCGCCCACTTTTGTCGCTTAGCAAAGTCATCCAGCTACCTCTGTGCAAACTTTTGGCCTAAAAAGAATATAGTGGGGTTTGAGGTGTTCAGAATAGACTGGAAATGAGTGGAACTGAATGATATTGAGGTTAATAATACCGTAGGATCAAAAATGACCCCCAAATTCTGTGATTTTAGCTGTTTTTGTGTTTTTTTCAGAAATCATCCAGATCCAAAACCAAAACCCGAAAGGGTGGTTTTGGCAAAACCAATCCATATCCAAAACACGAGTGAGGATCCAGATTCAAAACCAAAACACAAAACACGTAAAGTGCCCGCCGCACATCTCTAGTTATTGCACATAAATGTTGCGCAACCCAGGTTTTTGTGCAGTGTGAAAGGGGCCAGAGGAAATAACCTGGGTCAAGCAATCTGGTATTTCAACCCGCTGTTAAATCAGGGTTTTACACGGGTACGAACCGGGTTGAAGGGCAGTGTGAACGGGTTGCCGGGTCGATGCGGTGACGTCATCTACACGGCAATAAGCCGTTTCGGGGCCACCAGTCTGAAAGGGGTCTCAAGCAGGTTGCACCCGGGAAAGACTCGTGCACAAGTACTGGGTGCGACCCTGCTAAATGCAATATGAAAGCGACATTAGTGATACAGTTTCAACTTTACCAATAACAAATAAATGAGTTAATATTTTATAGATGACCATGCACACGTACACACGCAAAATCAAGTTTCTGATAATATGTTGGAAATGCACGCACTGAAGAGGGGCATGGTCTCTTGTGGAAAGGGCGTGGCCACGCAATAGTACCCCCAAATCAAATTACGTCACACAGTAGTACCCTTACTCACATTACAATACATAGTAGTGTCCCTTATTCACACAGGATTCCCCCTTATACACTTTACACCACACATTAGAGCCCTTTTTTAACATTAAGCTACACAGTAGTGTCCCTTAATTACGTTCAGTCACACAGTACAGCTCCTTGCACATTATACCACACAGTAGTAACCAGTGCCGTAACTAGACATTTTAGCGCTGTGTGCAAAAAAACGGCATCACCCCCCCCCCCCCCCCCTATGCAACATAAGGGCAGTGTGTGCCGCAGGTGCGCAAAAAAAAAAATACAGAGGTGTGGCTTCATGGGGATGGGGTGTGGCCACAAAATAATACCAATTCATATTACGGTGCACAGTAGTCTCCATTATTCAAATTACGCCACACAGTAGCGCCACTACACCATGTAGAGCCCCTTTTACACATTATGGCAGACAGATTCCCCTTTTTACACATTACGGCAGACACTGGGGCAGATGTATTAACCTGGAGAAGGCATAAGGAAGTGATAAACCAGTGATATGTGCAAGGTGATAAAGGCACCAGCCAATCAGTTCCAATATGTAAATTAATAGTTAGGATCTGATTGGCTGGTGCCTTTATTACCTTGTACATATCACTGGGTTATCACTTCCTTATGCCTTCTCCAGGTTAATACATCTGCCCCAGTGTCCCCTTTTTACACAGTACGGCAGACAGAGTCCCCTTTTTACACATTGCGGCAGAGTCCCGTTTTTACACATTACGGCAGACAGCGTCCCGTTTTTACACACTGCAGCAGACAGCGTCCCCTTATTACACATTACGGCAGACAGCGCCCTCCTTTTTACACATTACGGCAGATAGCGTCCCCCTGTTTACTCATTACGGCAGACAGCACCCCCTATTTACATGTTATGGCAGACAGCACCCCCTTATTAAACATTACGGCAGACAGTGTCTTTCTTTTTACTCATTATGGCAGACAGCGTTCTCTTATTACACATTACGGCAGACAGCATCCCCCTTTTTACACATTAGATAGACAGACAGACAGACAGATACTTACCATCTCTCCACTGGATCAGGCAGACAGGCTCCTCGGTGCTGGCAGCTCCAGAGGCAGGGTAGAAGGAGGAGGGAGTGGGACTCCGGAGCCGCAGCAGCGCTATGTAATTGGTAGCGGTGCCGCTGCAGCTGTCCCTGTCCTTCCGCATTGGCTGGTCGCCGCCGCTGTGAAAGCTGGGATGAAGGAAGCGCATCCCAGCTTTCACTGTGGCTGTGGGCAGCCTATGTGGAAGAAGAGGGACAGCTGCAGCGACGCTGCCACCAATTACATAGCGCTGTTGCGGCTCCCTCCTCCCCATCCCTCCTCCTCCTTCTCCCCTGCCTCTGGAGCTGCTCCTCTCCGGCGGCAATGCACTCACACAGGCGGCTTATAATGAGTCAGTTTGACTCATTACAAGTCGCTGATGATTTTAGGAAAAGCGGTCAGTTGCACCCTCAGAGCGACTGCGTTGTATGTAGTTACAGGTCTGGTAGTAACGCCCCTTACACGTTATATCCGCATAACTGTAGCCACTGTACATTATTATTATTACTGTACCTATAACTCTAGAACAAGGTACTATTAATGTAGCAGGAGTTAATCAATAAACATAAATACTTCTTGTTTACCATCATCTTATTTTAGATAAATTATTGTAATATTAACCCAATATATTACAATAATTTATTCATCCTGTGTCTTCATTTAAATAAGATGATGGAAAACAAAAATACTTTGTTTGTTGTTCACCTCCTGCTACATTAATAGTCTCCTTGTTATTATAAGGAGAATGTCACTTTTATAATGACCCCCACCCCCAAGCACCCACCCAACAGTTTCTTAAACCAATTTCCCCACAAACACACAGCCATTATCCCACATCCCAAGTGCTCACCCAGAAGCTGCTGCCGTCCCGCAACCACAGTAAACTCACCAGCCAAACTCCGTCCTCACTCGAAGAAAGCCCGGCAGCACGGTAAGGAAAAGAACAGCGCAGGAGCTGGGGTGTGGGAGGCGGAACTAAGGACTGCAATGAATAACGAGTGTTTTGTGTGGGCAGCGCACACAGGGGTAAATGTATGAAGCAGTGATAAGAGTGGAGAAGTGAGCCAGTGGAGAAGTTGCCCATGGCAACCAATCAGCTGCTGTGTGTAATTTTATAATATGCAAATTATAAATGTTACCTCAATGCTGATTGGTTGCCATGGGCAACTTCTCCACTGGCTCACTTCTCCACTCTTTTCACTGCTTCATACATTTACCCCATAGGACCCTACCACGGCTCCGGCTTTAATGAGCTCATATGCAGATTACAGAAGCTTCCATCGTGGCAGCCATGAGTGGAGGGAGAACAAGGAATGGGGGCAGGAGGGACCCAGCTACCCAGGGTCCCGGCATCTCATTCCGCCCTGACATAAGCACTGCACAGAAATAAGAACCAAAGTACAAACTACATTCCATAAGATTTTAAATGGCAAAGACAATTGTTTTGGCTCTGTTCCATGTGTCAGCAGAGCCCTTTTGTTGTGTTGAAATTAACACTTAGGAGGGGATGTACAGTAGCCAAAGGGTCAACAATAATAATCTGGACATTCATAATGTGTACACCACAATGTCGAAAGTTATGATGTCGACATGTTGTACCCAACCCCTTAGGAGGTATACTAAATATATCATTAAAAAACTGCTACGGTGCTAAATTTGTGAACTTTTTCTGCAAAGTATCACTGGTAGGCTGGTATACAACTATTATATATCAGTGCTTGCTGGAAACACCTTTTCTGGAATACTGCCTAAACATTTGCATGTCTTACTTAGACAGTCAGATGAATCCTTATATATGTCTTGATATAAAATATCCATTTGGCAGGGTCGAATGGAAGGAACAGCAATGCATTGTTGATAGATGGATTATCCAAGCATGAATTTACATACATGGCTAATTTTTTGCTTATGCTGAATCAATATTTCATCTGTCTGATCCATTTATTACAGTCATGCAAACAGCAGATAACACTTCCAATCTCATTTTTATTCTGCTCCTATTTCCTTCTAAATGAAAATATATTCAACAAGGTATCAAAGTTTACATTTTAGTGAACGGCAAGAAATGAGAAGTGCACAAGGCTAGCATTAGAGGTACATTGATATTTTAAAAAATGGGGAAAAATATTGGGTAACGTAAATGTATATAACAGAAATATCATCTTTCTCTGAGTGAAATTATGGCAATCCCAGTTCTTGGAGCGATACAGTATCATTCAGATTTATCATTATATGAGCTCAACTGCTGAACACGAAGAGCAACAATTCTTCAGGACTGTTAACTAAGGTCCTTATTCAGGTTGGTTAGCAGTGGCAAACGCAGGATTTGCATGGGGGGGTTTCCAGAACTGGGCGGAGCCAATCACGGGGGTGGGGACTGAGGTGACCCAGTATATGCTGGGTCCGTAAAACTAGTGTGTTTGTGTGTGTGTGTGTGTATGTATATATATATATATATATATATATATATCTACACATATATAATAATACACATACATATATATATATATATATATACATACACACACACATACATATACACATAGCATATTAAACATGCATACATATATATATATATATATATATATATGTACGTACGTACGTACGTACGCACACATAGGGGTAAATTTACTAAGGTGGGAGATTTTTAGAACTTGTGATGTTGCCCATAGCAACCAATCAGATTGTATCTATTATCTTCTAGAAGCAGCTAGACAAATGTTAAGTAGAATCTGATTGGTTGCTATGGGCAACATCACCAGTTCTAAAAAACTCCCACCTTAGTAAATTTACCCCATACAGTACACATATATATACACACATGTATATATATATATCTCATGTGTGTGTGTGTGTGTGTGTGTGTGTGTGTGTGTATATATGTATGTATGTATATATGTATGCACATGGATATATATGTACTATAATTAAAATAAAGTAAACTTTTATTGCACTTACAAGTGCCACCAGGAAGACAGCAGGCTGCAGAGGATGCTAGACAGCCATTAATAATACTCATGCAGCTAAAAAAAAAAATTGGGTGCTCGGAAACCCCCCCTGGGTGCGCCACTGGTTAGCAAACCAAAAAAGTTAGCAATTGGGCAAAACAATGTTGCAGTGCAGGAGGGGCAGATATAACATGTGCAGTGAGAGTTAGATTTGGGTGGGTTGTGTTCAAATTGAAATCTAAATTGCAGTGTAAAAGCAGCCAGTATTTACCCTGCACAGAAACAATATAACCCACCCAAATATAAAACTCTCTGCACATGTTACATCTGCCCCAACTGCTGTGCAACGTGGTTTTGCCCACTTGCTAACTTTTTTGGTTTGCTAACCAACCTGAAGAACCCCATAAAATCACTTATTGCATGGTTTTATGAGCAAGTTTTGCAACACTGTCTTTATTATTATTATTATTATTATTATTATTATCTTTTATTTCTGTTACTAGGTTAAAATTGTATGTATAATGTACATGCAGTTTATTGGTTTTGGACTAGTTTTAATCTACATTTGTCCGTGTGTTTTGTTTTAATGCATTTTTGTTGCTGTTATATACTGTCTTAATTTCTGTTACTACGTAAAGATTAAGTGATCTAGCTCACATATCATCTGAAAAGTACGCTTATCACCTGTAAGTGCATTCCCGTATTTTGAGCGATCAAGTTAGAAATGTGGGAAAAATTCAATTTGCCGATAATTCTTGCTGGCAACACCAGTGAAAAGTTTAGGTAAAAATGAGGAAATCTACTTGTACCCCCAAAAAGGAAAACTAATATAGGAAAACAGTATAGAAATCTATTATTGGCCATAATAAAAGTATTTGGGGTTCTTAAAATGTATCAAATGGCTGTTATATTCATTATTCTAAAACAATAACAAATTATAGAAAGCAGGTATTTTTCAACAAAATAAGTGCTCTAATTAAATTAGCGGTGCATAAAAATGCAAATTTGTAATTTTTTATGTCATTTTAATGGACTTTACAAAAACCACCTGTAACTTCCACCTGCAAACCTAAAAACACCCTTCCCATCCATGTAACTCTCCAATATACTTGACCACACCTTTTTTCCTGCACTTAGCAATTTTTCACCCCAAAAATTACATGTCATTACTGTGGTGAAAATTAAGCTAATTAAAAATGTCAAAGTGCCTTATTAGTCAATAAGGGAAGTGTCCGAGAAGTTCTGAACCAATTCCCGACTTTTATACAGGTACAGGTTGAGTATCCCATATCCAAATATTCCAAAATACAGAATATTCTGAAATACAGATTTTTTTGAGTGAGAGTAAGATAGTGAAACCTTTGTTTTCTGATGGCTCAATGTACACAAACTTTGTTTAATAAACAAAGTTATTAAAAATATTGTATTAAATGACCTTCAGTCTGAGTGTATAAGGTGTATATGAAACATAAATGAATTGTGTGAATGTACACACACTTTGTTTAATGCACAAAGTTTTTAAAAATATTGTCTAAAATTACCTTCAGGCTGTAAGTATAAGGTGTATATGAAATATAAATGTATTCTGTGCTTAGACTTGGGTCCCATCGCCATGATATCTCATTATGGTATGTAATTATTCCAAAATACGGAAACATCTGATATCCAAAATACTTCTGGTCCCAAGCATTTTGAATAAGGGATACTCAACCTGTATATATATAGGGGCGTTTCGGGGTCCGTACGCCCCTTTGTCAAGGTGAACAATCAAACAGACAAAGGGGCGTACGGACCCCGAAACGTTGGGATCACTTTGAGTGAAATAGATTTTGTCTTCTTCAGCCTCTGAGTGCCGCTTCTTTTGTTTGTTATATCCACCTTCATCAAGAGGGCACCGGAGCATTCTGAGTCCAGCGGTGGAGTGCCGGTCCAAAAAGACTTGTGTGTGTGTGTGTATATATATATATATATTCCAAAAGGACAGGCACTCACCTCATTAGTAGATGTACATCAGTTCAATTAATAATAGACATAAAGTGCTTCTAGTGTCTTGTCTTGCAACGTTTCGGTCATCTATGACCTTTTTCAAGCAGTAAAAGTACAACTGGTCAATGTGGTACATCCATATTTAAGAAAATATATTATCTATAGTTTACGCTAATGCAGTTCCTTACAGAGGTGGATTTTTCTAAAATTAATATGATAGCTGATCAAATAAATAGTGTCCCACCTGAGGCTTAAATATCCAGAGGTTTAAAAGCCCTGTTGTAACACTGTGTCCATACTGTACCTATATTCGTTATGTTAATAAGTAACATGTTGACCTACACAAATGTCAACATGGTCATAATATCGACGGTATATTTTAGTGCTAGATTTAAGGTTAGGTTTAGGGCTTAAATATTGAAAAAAAGCTACTGTATCTCAACATACTGACTGTCCTTATGCACAATGTTGAGAAACTGTGCATCTCGACATTATGACCTTGTCATGTACGTTCGTGTCGACAGTCTAAATGTCAACATTCAGAACATGTTGATTTTCTGGTGTTGACATTCTGAATGTGGACATAACCTAACCTAACACGCCCTATGAGCACAGGTATGGAATATATGAATCCAACCCTATAGCATAGTATAGAAACTAAATTTTTAAATAAATACACAAAGTAAAAGAAAGGATTAGGGGGGTCATTCCGAGTTGATCGCTCGCTAGCTAGTTTTAGCAGCCGTGCAAACGCTATGCTATACACTGGGAGTGTATTTTAGCTTAGCAGAAGTGCGAACGGTTGTATCGCAGAGCGCCTGCAAAAAAAATTTGTGTAGTTTCAGAGTAGCTCAAAACCTACTCAGCACTTGTGATCACTTCAGACTATTCAGTTCCGGATTTGACGTCACAAACCCGCCTGCGTTTTTCCTGGCACACCTGCTTAATTCCACACACTCCCTGAAAACGGTCAGTTGACACCCAGAAACGCCCACTTCATGTCAATCACTCTGCGGCAAGCAGTGCGACTGAAATGCATCGCTAAACCCTGTGCAAAACTACATCATTGCGCCGCATACGCATGCGCAGAACTGACAATTTTTAGCCTGACACCCTATATACAACCCTATGAGAATGCATTGTGCTGCTTTTTTTTGTATTTTATTTTGATTTGTTTAGAATTTTTAGCATATTTTGTAAAATACCTTCCAGTTTGGTTGTAGTCCAAGTATCCGGCGTTGGGGGGTGGTAACTGGCAGTTTTCTGGGAGTGTCAGGAAAAACGCAGGCGTGCCCAAGCATTTTCAGGGAGGGTATGTGACATCAGCTCCGGTCCGATCAGCCTGTTTCTTTTGAACTGTAGGAGTAGGTCCTGGGCTACGCACAGATTGAACATACTGGAAAAATCATTTGATGGTGCGTGAGTTGCGAACGGATCCGATGCTGACCAACGCTCGCAGAGATTTTTACAAGGTGTACGCAGACTTGCACGGAGCAGGTTTTCATTCTGTCTTGGCGGCGACTATATGATCGCAACCTCTGCAAATTCGCAGAGGAGCGATCAGGTCTGAATTACACCCATAGTTCCTTAGCCTGGGGGACATGTAAACTGATGGATAGCCTAAAATTACAGTTCCTGTATTAGCAAAGGATAAACAATTTATTAATAAAAATCCTTTAACATATAAGTATAAAAGAGAAGGATTGGAGTGTTTCTATTATGATATTTTAATTGGTGACACTGCTGGTATTTTATTGGTATCTGAGGAATCAAATATGTCTGTATACAATATTCTAAATATATCTGTCACTCCAAATTGTTCTTCAAAAAACATTAAAGAATCTGCTGTGGAGCTGTGTCTTCTGTAAAAGTGGAACACGTACAATTAGCAGAGGAAGATCTTTGGAAAGAATAAAGTACTAATTATCATACGGTTTCCAAAATACAATGTTGACCCAATTTTGAGGCTTACTGCTTTGATACATAACATATGAGTGTATAGCTTTCAAACACAATTCCTGTTTACATTCAGAATTACGATGACTATTCTAAATGATTTATTGGTTGGCCTATCTATCTGCTCTCAGTGCTCCAAGCAAGCCAAGTGTTAGTCATACAAATTAAGCATTACTCATTCTCCAAGTCATTTCCTCTGTATCAATGGGCATAACATGAAATGGGCATCTTCTGAAAAACTTTGTCATTATGGTTTCTCTTACTTTGACTTATATGCATTTAATGAATAAGATTTTATCAGTCAATTTTGGTGTATATGTTCATCTGATATCATCATGGACAGAATGTTGTCATTGTCATAACCGCAACACAACAGTAGAGGGGAAAGAAGACTCTTTTTGGATGTACTATTTAGCTGGATAAACAAATTGTCCTAATTAAATATATAGTTAGAATTAGTGATGAGCGGGTTTGGTTCCACGGGATCCGAACCCCCCCCCCCCCGAACTTCACCAATTTTACACGGTTTCGAGGCAGACTTGAATCTTCCCGCCTTGCTCGGTTAACCCGAGCGCGCCCGAACGTCATCATCCCGCTGATTCGTATTCTATATAAGGAGCCGCGCGTCGTCACCATTTTCACTCGTGCTTTGGAGATGATAGTGAGAGGACGTGGCTGCGTTCTCTCAGTTTCTGTGTTCAGTGTGCTGCAAATACAGGTTGAGTATCCCATATCCAAATATTCCGAAATACGGAATATTCCGAAATACAGACTTTTTTGAGTGAGAGTGAGATAGTGAAACCTTTGTTTTTTTATGGCTCAATGTACACAAACTTTGTTTAATACACAAAGTTATTAAAAATATTGTATTAAATGACCTTGAGGCTATGTGTATAAGGTGTATATGAAACATAAATGATTTGTGTGTATGTACACACACATTGTTCAATGTACAAAGTTACAAAAAATATTGGCTAAAATTAGCTTCCGCTGTGTGTATAAGGTGTATATGTAACATAAATGCATTCTGTGCTTAGACTTGGGTCCCATCACCATGATATCTCATTATGGTATGCAATTATTCCAAAATACGGAAAAATCTGATATCCAAAATACCTCTGGTCCCAAGCATTTTGGATAAGGGATACTCAACCTGTATCTGCTCAGTGTGCTGCAAATATCTGTGCTCAGTGTGCTGAAAATATCTACGTTCTCTGCCTGAAAAACACTCCATATCTGTGGTGCATTGTAGTATATAGTAGGAGGACAGTGCAGAATGTTGCTGTGACCACCAGTATATATATATAGCAGTACGTTACAGTAGTCCACTGCTCTACCTCTGTATCGTCAAGTATACTATGCATCCATACATGTGCTGTATTGTAGTTGTGCACAGTATATAGTAGGAGGGGACAGTGCAGAATGTTGCTGTGACCACCAGTATATATATAGCAGTACGGTACAGTAGTCCACTGCTCTACCTCTGTGTCGTCAAGTATACTATGCATCCATACCTGTGCTGCATTTTAGTTGTGCACAGTATATAGTAGGAGGGGACAGTGCAGAATGTTGCTGTGACCACCAGTATATATATAGCAGTACGGTACAGTAGTCCACTGCTCTACCTCTGTGTCGTCAAGAATACTATGCAGCCATACCTGTGCTGCATTTTAGTTGTGCGCAGTATATAGTAGGAGGGGACAGTGCAGAATGTTGCTGTGACCACCAGTATATATATAGCAGTACAGTACAGTAGTCCACTTCTCTACCTCTGTGTTGTCAAGTATACTATGCATCCATACCTGTGCTGCATTTTAGTTGTGCGCAGTATATAGTAAGAAGGGACAGTGCAGAATGTTGCTGTGACCACCAGTATATATATAGCAGAACGGTACAGTAGTCCATTGCTCTACCTCTGTGTCGTCAAGTATACTACAAAAGTTCAGTAAAATGACCCAAAAATCAAAATTAAAAGCGTCTGATGAGAAGCGTAAACTTGCCAATATGCCATTTACGACACGGAGTGGCAAGGAACGGCTGAGACCCTGGCCTATGTTCATGGCTAGTGGTTCAGATTAACATGAAGATGGAAGCACTCATCCTCTCGCTAGAAAACTGCAGTGCCACTCCTAGATGGGCCAGGTGTTTGTGTCGGCCACTTGGGTCGCTTAGCTTAGTCACACAGCTACCTCATTGCACCTCTTTTTTTCTTTGCATCATGTGCTGTTTGGGGACTATTTTTTAAATCTGCCATCCTGTCTGACACTGCAGTGCCACTCCTAGATGGGCCAGGTGTTTGTGTCGGCCACTTGGGTCGCTTAGCTTAGTCACACAGCTACGTCATTGCACCTCTTTTTTTCTTTTCATCATGTGCTGTTTGGGGACTATTTTTTAAATCTGCCATCCTGTCTGACACTGCAGTGCTACTCCTAGATGGGCCAGGTGTATGTGTTGGCCACTTGGGTCGATTAGCTTAGTCACACAGCTACCTCATTGCACCTCTTTTTTTCTTTGCGTCATGTGCTGTTTGGGGACTATTTTTTAAATCTGCCATCTTGTCTGACACTGCAGTGCCACTCCTAGATAGGCCAGGTGTTTGTGTCAGCCACTTGGGTCGCTTAGCTTAGTCACACAGCTACCTCATTGCACCCCTTTATTTCTTTGCATCATGTGCTGTTTGGGGACTATTTTTTAAATCTGCCATCCTGTCTGACACTGCAGTGCCACTCCTAGATGGGCCAGGTGTTTGTGTCGGCCACTTGGGTCGCTTAGCTTAGCCATCCAGTGACCTCGGTGCAAATATTAGGACTAAAAATAATATTGTGAGGTGTGAGGTGTTCAGAATAGACTGGAAATGAGTGGAAATTATGGTTATTGAGATTATTAATACTATGGGATCAAAATGACCCCCAAATTCTATGATTTAAGCTGTTTTTGAGGGTTTTTTGTAAAAAAACACCCGAATCCAAAACACACAGATATTAATAGTAGTAGTAGTGGTTTTGGGTCCCTAGAGGACTCATCTATGTGACTGACACACCCGAATCCGACAAAAAATTTTCAGGGAGGTTTTGCCAAAACGCGTCCGAATTCAAAACACGGCCGTGGAACCGAATCCAAAACCAAAACACAAAACCCGAAAAATTTCCGGTGCACATCACTAGTTAGAATGTAGATTTTATTAGCTATTCTTAAAATAACCCAAGTATATATTACAAAACACTAAATAACAAAAAAACACACACAAATTTGGTTAAAATCAGATATTAATAGTAGTAGTAGTAGTGGTATTGGGTCCCTAAAGGACTCATCTAAGTGACTGATATGTTCAGTAATCGAACTAATAAGGACCCTGGCCGCTGCAACCTGCAACCAGATGAATAAGATTTGGACTGAAATGGTCAATTTAGGTGAACTCTGGGAAGGCCAAATATATGCGTGACCACCAAACTGTTAAGTATAAGAACGTGCTTAGGATGAGTCTATAGAGTGTATCAACACACACATGGAAAAAAGATGGGTGATGATTCTTCTGATAGTGTTAGGCACTGAGTTATTCGGACCAGATGTTGCTCTGCTAAACTTGGTATTCCAAGGTGGTCTCCCATCCAAGTACTAACAAAGCCCAACACTGCTTAGCTTCCGAGATTGGACGATATCAGGTGTCAACAATGTGGTATGATAGTAGATCATAAGGCTGTGGCAGCCACTTCTGGATCACTGATGAGAGATCACCTGATCAAGACGGTGTAGAAGTACAGATAGGAAGGAACAAAAGGTGGATCTACTGCGAGCGTTAGACAGACATAGATTAACGGTATGGTGTCCCGGACACTGGTATTTGATGACACAGAGGTAGTTAGAGCAGTGGCCTACTGTACCGTACTGCTATATATTATATACTGGTGGTCAGCAAAATTATGCACTGTCCTACTATATATACTGCGCAAAACTTAAATGCACCACCGGTATGGATGGATAGTATACTTGACGACACAGAGGTAGGTAGAGCAGTGGACTACTGTACTGTACTGATATAATACTGGTGGCCACTGGTCAGCAAAATTCTGCACTGTCCTCCTACTATATACTACAATGCAGCACAGATATGGAGCTTTTTTCAGGCAGAGAACGTATAATACTGGTGGACACTGGTCAGCAAAACTCTGCATTGTCCTCCTACTATATAATACTGGTGGTCCCCAGTCCGCACAGTAAAGCACACTGAGCACAGACATTTGCAGCACACTGAGCACAGATATGGAGCATTTTTCAGGCAGAGAACGTAGATATTTGCACTTGCAGCACACTGAGCACAGATATTTGCAAGCACACTGAGCACAGATATTTGCAGCACACTGAGCACAGATATTTGCAGCACACTGAACACAACTGAGAGAACGCTGCAAACGTCCTCTCCCTATCATCTCCAATGCACGAGTGAAAATGGCGGCGACGCGCTGCTCCTTATATAGAATACGAATCTCGCGAGAATCCGACAGCGGGATGATGACGTTCAGGCGCGCTCGGGTTAACCGAGCAAGGCGGGAAAATTCGAGTCCGCCTCGGAACCGTGTAAAATGGGTGAATTTCGGGGGGGTTCGGATTCCGAGAAACCGAACCCGCTCATCTCTATGTGAAATGCACTCGGGTAATTTTAAGAATATCTAATAAAATCTATGTTCTAACTATATATTTAATTAGGACAATTTGTTTGTCCAACTAAAGAGTGCAAACAAAAAGAGTCTTCTTTCCTCTCTACTGTTGTATTGAAATAACTATACCTCTGACTCAGGGTGCACCACCAGCGTGTGATTATACTGGGATATATTCCTTTGATTCTATGATCTGGTTAACAATTACAGTATCTCTACTATTTTCAAAATTGACTGGTGCTCAATCATTTTGTTTAATTGTCATAACTGCGACAGACGAGTTTAGGGTTAAAGTTAGATTTAGGGTTTCAGGCTAGGGTTAGGCTGCGGTTAGGGTTAGTTAAGTCTGTAAAAAAAAGTGTGGTCAACATGATGTCTACATTTACAATGTTGAAATTCTGGCAGTGTCAGCATTGTTAATGTCCACATTCTACATGTTGGCATTCTGAATGTTGACATTCAGCCCATGTCAACAATCTGGTGCCCACGTTCTGATGTTGGCTTAATGTACCACACCCAAATTTGTTATATATTAGTATAGTACATTATAACGGGGCAATTCAATATGGAGCAATGTTGGGTCGTGATGCGTGGTAGCGCGCATCGCTGAGCATTGTTGCAGTTGCAGTGTATCACTGTTACGATGGTACAGTGCCAACATAGCTCTGAAATAAATTTTTCAATTATAGAAAAACGATATATATTTTTAATTTATATTTTTCACATTAATTGTGCATATTGAAGTTTGAGAATGCATATGTCTGAAGGATGAACATTCCGTTGCTTGTTATGTGAAGGGCATGCTGGAAGTTTTAGTTCAACACAAGAGCTTATTACTGATACTGAAATAGAGGATTCATAATAAATTACACATGCATAGCACTATCATTATATTACAGTAGCCACTGACAACTACTGACTCTCCAGTTGTTGTAAAACTACAAGGCTTAATATGCCCCGGCAGCTATGTCAGCCAAATGTTTACAAGGCATTCTGGTAGTTCACATTCCCTCTCTCAGCTTTGCAGCTCCTAATAATGTTTCTTCTTCTCCTCTTTTTCCAGGCACTTCTTTTCTTAGCCGGCATTGCAGGACTCTGCCTAGCCATCAGCCTTGTCTTAATCTGTGTATATTTAATCAGATTCTGCTGCTGCAGCTCTCAGGAAGAAGATGATTCTAAGAGCAATCGTGTCTGCTGTATCACCTGGAGCTGTGTAGCAGCTGTCATCATATGTTGGTGAGTACCAACACTTTATGTAGTATATTTTGCTTAATGTATATGTCATTACATTTGTCAAGGACCCCAGTAGGTATTCCTGAGGTTGCACTAAATAGGTCAGAGCCAATAATTATATCACTGGTACCGTACTTATGTCAGGACTGCGATTGCGCAGATCCCCAATTCTTGATATAGCGAGGGTAGAGTCAAATATAATGCAATTGCATTTAATATTTTACCACTCTGCCTGTTATACCATACACTTTTCTTTACTGAGTTAGTTGGTAAATCCCTTCTAGCAATCACTAATAGTTATAGTGTAACCTCAGAAATCTAATAGCTTCCACAAAGACTGGGTTCTGGAGCATATATGAAACCAGATTAACAAAGGAACATTTTGTTTACATAAAAGAAGAACAATGCTTAGTTAATTATATAACAAAAAAGTTACAAGATTACATACACAAATGTGTTACAATTTCCAAATAAAAAGCAATAATGTGTTGTTATTCTGGCTGGAGGGCACAGTGGTAAAATGCAGATCCAGACTTCAACTTCATACCATACCAGGACTCCCCCCATAACATTTACTGTACATAATGTAAGTAGTAAGTACAATGTGCAACTGTACATAATTTCCCTATGCAATAGCTACATGAAATATGAAATACTCACATTGACTTCAATATTAAGCTATAAAATAAATGTAAATAAGACTGCGCTGTGACATGTGATTGGTTAGATACCTAATGTCTCCCAAACCATGTGTAGGTACTACCGAATCATATCAGACAGGTGTACAGACTTCATGATTTTGGGAACTCCTATATATTATAGAAATAGCAATTTTATGTCAAAACCAGATAATATATGGTCAATTCTTTGATACCTTCTCTAAATACATTTAAGCTAGATGGCTGTTTAAATACCCCCCTACCCCCTCCCCACACACACACACACACACACACACACACACACACACACACACACACACGGTGCCAAAAGTACCTTTCATGTACTAGCTAACCAGCTTCAAAGTAATCTATATGCAGATATGGATGAAGGGGCTTTGTTTACAAATCTCCTGTCAAGTACTGTAAATGCATTTTCCTGCTCAAAAGAAATTTTAATTTAACCGCACACTTAAGGCTTAATGAGTGATATTAACATTCTATTTATCTGTGTGGGGTTGAATTAGAACCTAACAAAAGAACATTGTAAAATGGTCTTTGTGAAAATCACTACAGGATTCTGGAGAGCTTCAGGCAGTGTAGGATTACCAAATAGGCAGAGTAGGTACCGGCCTATGGGCTCCGGAGGGGGCCCATGAAAACAGGTCAAATAAAATTGATTTGATCTTGAAAGAAAATTACAATTAAGATTTCTTAAATTGTTTTCAAAAGATAGAAAAAATAAATTAACTCAAAGAAGTGAAAACTTTACACTAAAGACTCTATAGAGAAAATAAAGTATTAATGTAATGTACCCATTAACAAATGAAAGTACATAAACCATAGAAAGCAGATTCACATTCCAGTTTCCAGATTGTAGAGTGTTGATTGGTAAAATTAAAAACGTATTAGGAGCTAATTTGTGAGGGGGCCCCGAGATTTTGACTGCTGAAGGACTTCCACATGGTTTAATCTGGCACTGGTTGCGGGAGTATGTCTTTACTAGCTGCAGGCTAACAATGTATGCAGAGGCACTGTATAACAAACAATTAATGTATAACAAAGAAGTGGGTGGCAATGATGTAACTTCCACCATCCATATACAGCATACATCTACAAATGGGATGTGGTCAGCATCCCTGCGGTGTAGATGCCGGCGGTCAGTTGACCCGGTATCGGAACCACGACCGCCGGCATCCCGAAGGTAAGTATTAGGTTGAGGGTTAGGGCCCGGGGGGTTAGGCACCACAGTGGGGTTAGCTGTAACGGCCACCCCACTATTTTAGCCCTAGCCACCACCCCGGGCGGGTTAGGGTGGCAGGGGAGGTGTAAATTAATAAATTATTTACCCTATTCTCTGTCGGCTATGCATATCACACCCCTACAAAGTTAACTGGCAATATCCCTGTCACTACAACTTTAGATGTTTAATAAGAAAGACATCTTGGTAATACATAAGTGAACTACTTTTAAACATTTTCCTCATTTCATATTAGCACCACAAATTAATGGAAGATCATGCATATAATGATCAACATGAGTTTTCTAACCATGATAGAATACTACAGATTTAAATAATTATAGTCTAATCCCGCAATGACACTGTAATGGTTGTGTCTGTATAGCATTTTTTTTTTTTTGAGAAATATACTTCTATGGACTGTTTATGAATTATGGACATGGTTCAGCTTCAGTTGCTGGGGGCTGCCTAGCACAGGGCAATTCATTTGCCATTCCATTGCTAAATTGTGGATGCTCCCCTGCCTCCGCAGCCTGGCTGCAAAAACATGCTCAGAGCGGCCATTTTTCTGGTCGCAGCAGCCACGTGTGACATCACGTGGTGACCCAGATCCCGCCCCCATTTCCAATGGCATTCCCCTGCAACGCCGCGTTGATGCCCCGGACCACCCCGCTAATGCCTTTGCTTGTCAGTCATGCAGAGGCGTTCGCATAAGTGAGATGTGTTTGCATCGCGCTGTGTGTACACGCGCAGTACGGCTCTTGTGCATGCGCACTGGGAATAAATAGTTCAGTATGCGTTCGCATCACTGATGTGATCCATACTGAATAAGGCCCCAGTTAGACAATTATTTTGTCCAGAATTGTTGTCTGTCTGTTTGTCTGTCTATCTGTTTATTCCAGAATCATGAAAACCTACTAGATGAATTTGAATTGCGTTTTCACTACTTTATAGCTTAGTGACCTAGAAAGAAACAGGTATATATGCTCTCGATGTGACATCAGGGATAAGAACAATAAAAGAAAAAAACAGACGCTTGACACCTGGAGCACTGAAAGTTGGTGTTCCGATCATGCTTCTGCAGAACTTGACTCCGCCCAAGTTATGTAATGGAACCCGACTTAAAGTGACTGCTTTGTAGAGGAGCCTAATTGAGGCAGATTCTAATGGGATGTTCCACAGGTGAGACTGCTTTACATGGCTTGCTCACGAGTTAGTACCCCCAAGCATCATTTTGTGTAAATCCCTGAAGTAAAAACTGCAAATATTGTTTATAAAGAAATTTTGTGATCAAGGTGTACAATATAAAATATACCACAATATTATATGGCACTATTGTCTTTGTAAGATTAGTCCCGTTGAGCAATAACAGGTGAAGGAGAGGCCGCCATAGGAGAGGGTAGCAGGGGAGGTGGTGTCAGAGGAGGAGAGCCAGATTTCAGTGATGGTGAGAAGGTTAAAAGTGTGGGAGATGAAGAGGTCATGGAAAGTTAGCAGCTTGTTGCAGATTGATCTAGCATTCCAGAGTGCACAGGAGAAAGGAAGAGAGGGGACAGGGGAGATGGGGATACGGTTGGCTGAGTTCTGAGTGCATGTGGGTGATTTGGAAATTGGGGGGTGAGACCTGGCAGTGAGGATTGATATAGGACAGGATCGAGGAGCCATAATTCCAGTACAGTAGTGTTGTTCTGAGGAATAGAATGGTGTGGGTGTAATATCGAATGAACAAGGAGAAGGTGGGGTGTATTGAAAGTAAAGACAGTGTAAACAGGATTTTAGAAATAATGGAAAGAACGGAAAGGCTGAGATGGTTACACAATAGTTGTAGATTGTATAAATGAGGAGTGTGAGCAATGTGTGAGAGCAGTAGGGCTGTTAATTGATCAGACAGGTAGTTCAGTGTCCAGGCTGTGCAGGCGTAGTTCAGTGTCCAGGATGTAGGCGTAGGTGTAAGTAGATTAGGTAACTCACTGTAGTATGTTGATTATTGGTTGCAGTTCTTTTGTGGAGGTTAGTAAGATAGTCTGCTGTCTTGTTTAGAGTGCCTCTCCGACCTGGTGCCTCCCTGCTTTGCAGACCTTGCTGAGCGGTTAGCTCTAGGCCTGATTTACATGTTGAGTCTCCCATATCTGAAATGCTTGGAACCACAAGTACAGTATTTTGGGATATTGGGACTTTCTGTGTTTTGGAATATTTGCAAACAGTATCTTGGGGATGGGACCAGAATCTAAACACGAAATGCATTTATGTTTCATATACAATTTTTACACATAGCCTGAAGGTCATTTTCTACAATATTTTTTATAATTTTGCGCATGAAAATAAGAATTTACTCACCGGTAATTCTATTTCTCGTAGTCCGTAGTGGATGCTGGGTACTCCGTAAGGACCATGGGGTATAGACGGGCTCCGCAGGAGACTGGGTACTCTTAAAAGAAAGATTAGGTACTATATCTGGTGTGCACTGGCTCCTCCCTCTATGCCCCTCCTCCAGACCTCAGTTAGGGAAACTGTGCCCGGAAGAGCTGACATTACTAGGAAAGGATTTGGAATCCAGGGTAAGACTCATACCAGCCACACCAATCACACCGTACAACTCGTGATAACTATACCCAGTTAACAGTATGAACAATACCTGAGCCTCTCTCAACAGATGGCTCATACAATAACCCTTTAGTTAAGCAATAACTATATACATGTATTGCAGAGAGTCCGCACTTGGGACGGGCTCCCAGCATCCAATACGGACTACGAGAAATAGAATTACCGGTGAGTAAATTCTTATTTTCTTTGACATCCTAGTGGATGCTGGGTACTCCGTAAGGACCATGGGGATTATACCAAAGCTCCCAAACGGGCGGGAGAGTGCGGATGACTCTGCAGCACCGAATGAGCAAACTCAAGGTCCTCCTCAGCCAGGGTATCAAACTTGTAGAATTTTGCAAAAGTGTTTGAACCCGACCAAGTAGCAGCTCGGCAAAGTTGTAAAGCCGAGACCCCTCGGGCAGTCGCCCAAGAAGAGCCCACCTTCCTCGTGGAATGGGCTTTTACTAATTTAGGATGCGGCAATCCAGCCGCAGAATGTGCAAGCTGAATCGTGCTACAGATCCAGCGAGCAATAGTCTGCTTTGAAGCAGGAGCACCCAGCTTGTTGGGTGCATGCAGGATAAATAGCGAGTCAGTTTTTCTAACTCTAGCCGTCCTGGAAACATAAAGTTTCAGGGCCCGGACTACGTCCAGCAACTTGGAATCCTCCAAGTCCCTAGTAGCCGCAGGCACCACAATAGGTTGGTTCAAATGAAACGATGATACCACCTTAGGGAGAAATTGGGGATGAGTCCTCCATTCTGCCCTTTCCATATGGAAGATCAGATATGGGCTTTTACATGACAAAGCCACCAATTCTGACACACGCCTAGTCCAAGCTAAGGCCAAAAGCATAACCACTTTCCACGTGAGATATTTTAGCTCCACGGTCTTAAGTGGCTCAAACCAGTGGGATTTTAGGAATCCAACACACGTTAAGATCCCAAGGTGCCACTGGAGGCACAAAAGGGGCTGAATATGCAGCACCCCTGTAACAACGTCCGAACTTCAGGCAGTGAAGCCAGTTCTTTTTGAGAGAAAAAGGGATAGGGCCGAAATCTTGGCCTTTATGGATCCTAATTTTAGGCCCATAGTCATTCCTGACTGTAGGAAGTGCAGGAATTGACCCCCCTGGAATTCCTCTGTAGGGCCTTCCCGGCCACCCACCAAGCAACCTATTTTCGCCATATACAGTGAAAAAGTCTTGCTGTCACGTCTTTGCTAGCCTTTATCAGCGTAGGAATAACTGCATCCGGAATGCCCTTTTCCGCTAGGATCCGGCGTTCAACCGCCATGCCGTCCAACGCAGCCGCGGTAAGTCTTGGATCAGACAGAGTCCCTGTTGCAACATGTCCTGACTGAGAGGCAGAGGCCATGGGTCCTCTGAGAGCATTTCTTGCAGTTCCGGGTACCGAGTCCTTCTTGGCCAATCCGGAGCAAAGAATATTGTTCACACTCCACCGTTTATTACAATTCTCAGCCCTTGGGTCTGAGAGGAAGAGGAGGGAATATATAGACCGACTGGAACACCCACGGTGTTACTAGTGCGACCACAGCTATCGCCTGAGAGTCCCTTGACCCAGCGTAAAACCTTTTTTATCTTTTTATTGAGGTGGGACGCCATGTAGTCCACCTGAGGCAGTTTCCATCAATTTGCAAAACTGCGTGAAGACTTCCTGATGAAGTCACCACTTTCCCGGGTGGAGGTCGTGTCCACTCCCGGAATGAACACTGCTGACAGTGCGCTTACTTGATTCTCTGCCCAGCGAAGAATTCTGGTGGCTTCTACCCTCGCCACCCTGCTCCTTGTGCCGCCCTGGCGGTTTACATGAGCCCCTGCGGTCTAACTGGATCAGAGCCGGTTGGTCGCGAAGCAGGAACTCCGCTTGACTTAGGGCGTTGTGTATGGCCCTTAGTTCCAGGATATTGATGTGAAGGCAAGTCTGTTGGCTTGACCACAAACCTTGGAATTTTCTTCCCTGTGTAACTGCCCCCCACCCTCGGAGGCTTGCATCCGTGGTCACCAGGACCCAGTCCTGAATTCCGAATCTGCGGCCCTCGAGAAGGTAAGCACTCCGCAGCCACCACAGGAAAGACACCCTGACCCTGGGGGATAGGGTGATTAACCGATGCATCTGAAGATGTGATCCGGACCACTTGTCCAGTAAGTTCCATTGTCCTTGCATGGAACCAGCCGAAGGGGATGGCCTCGTATGATGCCATCATCCTTCCCAGGACTCGAGTGCAGTGATGCACTGACACCTGTTTTGGTTTTCAATGGATTCCTGACCAGTGTCATGAGCTCCTGAGCTCTCTCTATCGGGAGATAAACCCTCTTCTGGTCTGTGTCTAGGATCATGCCTAGGCAAGGCAGATGAGCTGTAGGAACCAACTGCGACTTCGGAATATATAGAATCCAGTCGTGTTGCCGTTTCACTTCCAGAGAAGGTGATACGCTGTCCAGCAACTGCTCTTTTGATCTTGCTTTTATGAGGAGATCATCCAAGTATGTGATAATAGTGACACCTTGCTTCCGCAGGAGCACCATCATATCCGCCATTACCTTGGTGAAATTGGTAATGACAATCCCGTACCGCAATTCTGAGGTACGCCTGATGAGGTGGATAAATGGGGACACGAAGGTATGCATCCCTTATGTCCCGATTCATTTCAGGCTTGCAATGACCGCTCTTAGCGATTTCATCTTGAACCTGAACCTTTTCAGGTATATGTTCAGGGATTTTAATACAATATGGGTCTAACCGAACCGTCTGGTTTCGGGATTATAACATGGTCGAATAATAACACCCTCTTGTTGAAGGAGGGGACCCTTGACCACCACCTGTTGAAGATACAATTTACGAATTGCAGTTAACACTGGCTCCCTCTCTTGGGGGGAAGCCCGCCGGGTCCTCGGTGAGGGGGCATCTTCTCACAGTCCAGCCTGTATCCCTGCGATACAATTTCTATTGCCCAGGGATCTAACAGGGAGTGAACCCACTTGTGGCTGAACTTACGAAGGCGTGTCCCCACCGGGCCTAGCTCCGCCTGTGGAGCCCCAGCGACATGCGGTGGATTTTTGTAGAGGCCGGGGAGGACTTCTGTTCCTGGGGACTAGCTGTGTTGTACAGCTTCTTTCCTCTGCCCCCGGTTCTGACAAGAAAGGACGCACCTCAGACTTTCTTGTTTCTTTATTCGAAAAGCTGCATTTAATAATGTCGTGCTTTCCTAGGCTGTGCAGGAATATAAGGCAAAATATCAGAATTACCAGCTATAGCTGTGGAGACCAGGCCAGAGAACCTTTCTCCACACAATCCTCAGCCTTCCATATGCCTCTTAAGTCGGCATCATCTGTCCAATGTATATTCTACAGGACACGTCAAGCAGAAATCGACATAGCTTTTGTCTCTAGGACCCAGTATACTCATGTCCCTTTGGGCATGCTTTATAATTATATATCTATCACTTAAGACAGCATCTTAAAATATTTATATGCATCCTAGGGTCTCAATCTCTGCTTATAAGGTACCTGTCCACGCTGCCACAGCGCTATAAACCCATGCCGACACAATCGCCGGTCTGGGTAGTATACTAGAATGTGCACACTATCTGCAGGATCCCTGAGAATAGCTAGTGCAAACAGGACACCCAAGGGGAAGATTCTCAACACATCCTGGCCCTAGTGGGGAAAGGATACAGCCTGAGAATTCTCTTGTGGGAAGCTGCCGTCTCTTGTCTGGAGATTCCCGCTCTTTTTCCTCATGAGAGGAGGGAAATTTACCTCAGCATTCTTCCCCTTAACATGTGTACTCTCGTGTCAGGGACAGATGAGTCATCAGTGATATGCAAATCATCTTTTATTCCAATAATCATATATTGAATATCTTTTAGCCCTCTTGGCTGTAACTTTGCATTATCGTAGTCGACAGTGGAGTTAAACTCCGTGTCGATACTTTGTTATTTTTGGATAGTGAACATAGAGAGACTCTGAAGGACTCTGTGACATAGGGACAGACCAGGGTAGATTTCCTTTCTGTTCCCTAACCTTTTGTGCAATAATTTTACCTCAGCACTTACACATATCCAAACAGGTGTCGACGGAGACACCCTCCCACACACATATCCGCTCTATCACCTCCTTAGAGGAGCCTTTTACCTCAGACATGTCGACACACGCGTACCGACACACCACACACACAGGGGATGCTCTATTTGAAGACAGTTCCCCCACCAGGCCCTTTGGAGAGACAGAGAGAGAGTATGCCAGCACACACCACAGCGCTATATAATACAGGGATGTACACTATACTGAGTGATTTTTCCCCTATAGCAGCTTATATACACAGTTTTGCGCCTAAATTTATGTGCCCCCCCCTCTCTTTTTTACCCTTTGTGTACCAGGATACTGCAGGGGAGAGCCTGGGAAGCTTCCTTCCAGCTGAGCTGTGAAGAGAAAATGGCGCCGGTGTGCTGAGGAAGAAGGCCCGGCCCCCTCAGCGGCGGGCTTCTGTCCTTTTATGTACTTTAATGGCGGGGGTTAATGCACATATACAGTTTATCAGACTGTATTATGTGCTTTTCGCCAAGTAAAGTAATCTAATTGCTGCCCAGGGCGCCCCCCCCCCCCAGCGCCCTGCTCCCATTAGTGACCGGAGTGTGTGGTGTGCTAAGGGAGCAATGGCGCACAGCTGCAGTGCTGTGCGCTACCTTAATGAAGACCGGAGTCTTCAGCCGCCGATTTTCAACTTCTCTTCGTTCTTCTGGCTCTGCAAGGGGGACGGCGGCGCGGCTCCGGGACCGGACGACCGAGGACTGGGCCTGTGTTCGATCCCTCTGGAGCTAATGGTGTCCAGTAGCCTTAGAAGCCCAAGCTAGCTGCAAGCAGGTAGGTTCGCTTCTCTCCCCTCAGTCCCACGTAGCAGTGAGTCTGTTGCCAGCAGATCTCACTGAAAATAAAAAACCTAACAAATACTTTCTTTTCTAGGAAGCTCAGGAGAGCCCCTAGGGTGCATCCAGCTCTGGCCGGGCACAGATACTAACTGAGGTCTGGAGGAGGGGCATAGAGGGAGGAGCCAGTGCACACCAGATATAGTACCTAATCTTTCTTTTAAGAGTGCCCAGTCTCCTGCGGAGCCCGTCTATACCCCATGGTCCTTACGGAGTACACAGCATCTACTAGGACGTCAGAGAAACAAAGTTTGTATACACCGAACCATCACAAAGCAAAACTCTCAATCAAGCTTAAAATTAGAGATGAGCAGGTTCGGTTCTCAGAGAACCGAACCCCCTCCCCCCTTCCCCCCCCCCTCCCCGTACTTTACGTCACGAGCCCGGATCCGAGTCAGGCTCGGGTTTGCCCGCCTGACGTGCAAACCAGAATGAGGCAAAACGTCATCATCCCGCTGTCGGATTCTAGTGGGGTTTGGATGCCATATAAGGAGCCGCGCGTCACCGCCATTTTCACTCCGGCATTGGAGAGTGTAGAGAGAGGATGTGTCTCCATTCTCAGTGTGCTCAGTGGTAGTGTCTTGTGCTGCATCTGTCCAGTCACAGTGGTTGTGTCCTAAGCTGCCATATGTCCAGTGCTGCTGTATAAGTCCAGTCCAGTGGTGCTGTGTTGTGCTGCATCAGTCCAGTGGTGGTGTGTTCTGCATCAGTCCAGTCACAGTGGTGGTGTCCTCTGCTGCCTTATGTCCAGTGCTGCTGTATAAGTCCAGTCCAGTGGTGCTGTGTTGTGCTGCATCAGTCCAGTGGTGGTGTGTTCTGCATCAGTCCAGTCACAGTGGTGGTGTCCTCTGCTGCCATATGTCCAGTGCTGCTGTATAAGTCCAGTCCATTGCAGTGATACTGTGTTACCCTGCATCAGTCCAGTGGTGGTCTCCCTGTTCTGCTGTATCTGTCCAGTGGTACTGCCGTATATGTCCAGTGATACTGCCGTATATTTCCAGCAGTACTGCCGTATATTTCCAGTGATCCTGCTATATAGTTTCAGTGGTACTGGCGTATAAGTCCAGTGATCCTGCTGTATAATTCCAGTGATACTGGCGTATAAGTCCAGTCCAGTGATAATGCTGTATTTGTCCAGTGATACTGCCGTATATGTCCATTGATACTGCCGTATATGTCCAGCGGTACTGCTGTATAAATCCAGTCATCCTGCCGTATAATTCCAGTGATCCTGCTGTATAATTCCAGTGGTACTTGCGTATAATTCCAGTGATCCTGCCATATAATTCCAGTGGTACTAGCGTATATGTCCAGTGATACTGCCGTATATGTCCAGTGATATTGTCGTACATGTCCATTGATACTGCCGTATATGTCCAGCGGTACTGCCGTATAAATCCTGGGATCCTGACGTATAATTCCAGTGATCCTGTATGATTCCAGTGGTACTGGTGTATAAGTCCAGTGATCGTGCCATATAATTCCAGTGGTACTGACGTATAAATCCAGTCCAGTGATACTGCCGTATATGTCCAGTAATACTGCCGTATATGTCCATTGATACTGTCGTATATGTCCAGTGATACTCCCGTATATGTCAATTGATACTGCCATATATGTCCAGCGGTACTGCTGTATAAATCCAGTGATCCTGCCATATAATTCCATATAAATCCATATAATTTCATATAATTCCCGTCCAGTGGTGCTGCCATAAAGTTCAGTGGTGCTGTCCTGTGCTGTATATTATTTACTCCAAATAAATGGGTTATTAATATTGAATCCAAATAATTTTCACAGGGTTTGCCCTGTGTGGTGTAGAGGTATGCTCTCCCTTACCGCATATTGTTATATAATGCCAGAAAAATAATGGAGATCAAAAATTTGGAGGATAATATAGGGAAAGATCAAGAATCACTTCTTTCTAGTACTGAAGCTGCTGTCACTAGTCATGACATAGACAATGAAATGCCATCAACGTCGGCTGCCAATGCCAATGCCCAATGTGATAGTAGAGGGCATGTAAAATCCAAAAAGCCAAAGTTCAGTAAAAAGACCCAAAAAAAGAAATTTATATGGTCTGAGGAGAAACGTAAACTTGCCAATATGCCATTTACGACACGGAGTGGCAAGGAATGGCTAAGGCCCTGGCCAATGTTCATGACTAGTGGTTCAGCTTCACATGACGATGGAAGCCCTCATCCTCCCGCTAGAAAAATTATAAGAGTTAAGCTGGAAAAAGCACAGAAAAGAACTGTGCGTTCTAAGATGGTATCACAAATCCCCAAGGAAGGTTCAAGTGTGTCGGCGGTTGCGATGCCTGATCTTCCGAACACTGGACAGGAAGAGGTGGCTCCTTCCACCATTTGCACGCCCCCTGCAAGTTCTGGAAGTAGCACCCACAGTACAGTTTCTGATATTCAAATTGAAGATGTCACTGTTGAAGTACATCAGGATGAGGATATGAATGTTGCTGGCACTGAGGAGGAATTTGACGATGAGGATTCTGATGGTGATGTGGTTTGTTTAAATCAGGCACCGGGGGAGACACCTGTTGTCCGTGGAATGAAGAAGCCCATTGAGATGCCTGGCCAAAATACCAAAAAAGCCACCTCTTCTTTGTGGAATAATTTATCCACAAATCCAGACAACAGATGCCTCTGTCAATCAGTCAAGAGCATAAGCAGTCCACTGACACCTAAATCCCTTCTTCCTCAATCCAAGCTCCTGCAAGCCACACCACCAACTCCCTCAACGTCAGCTTCCTCCTCAGTCAGGAACATCAGTAGTCCTGCAGGCCATGTCACTGGCAAGACTGAGGAGTCCTCTCCTAACCGGGATTCTTCCAGAGGATCCTTGAGTGGTATGCCTGCTGTTGCTGCCGCTGCTGTTGTTGCTGCTGGGAGTCGATCGTCATCCCAGAGGGGAAGTCGGAAGACCACTTGTACTACTTCAACTAAGCAATTGACTGTCCAACAGTCCTTTGTGAGGAAGATGAAATATGACAGCAGACATCCTTTCTTTTTCATCCACTAGGGGTCACTGGAGTACTCTTGGGATATGGACGGCTTCCACCGGAAGAAGGCACTGAATAAATTAATTTTGAGACTACTCCTCCCCTCCATATCCTGCAGCACTCCAGTGTTTTTTCTGTGCTCTACACAGTTAGAAGGCATAGTGGAGCTCGTCCACAAAGTATTGGAATTTTTTCTAAGTTTTTTTTTTTCTTCAATTTCCACGTCCTTTCCCCCCTTCTAACAGGCGTGGGTCAGGGACAGTGGAAGCGGCTGAGTAGCCGTGAGTGTCGGACCTCTCTGTAAAGAGCTCCCTCACTCCACTTGCAGGCTGCCTGCAGGAAAGCTGGACGGAGCTTGGATGAAAGCCCCGTCATAGACTTTTGTCACGGTCCAGGTATGTTGGGTTGGGGCGGTCAGCGCTTGCTGCCGCTCCACTGTTGGGGATTGTTGGGTACTCACCGCTGCCCGGAGCGCGTGTACATGGGCCGCTTCACGGTCCATGCGGCGCGCTCTCACTCTCCGGCTCCCAGCATCCTAAGAGACCGCTGTTCCCTGCGCAGCAGCAGCGCTGCTTGGCTACACAGACACGCCGCTATGCTGTGTGTGGCGGGCGGGAGCACGTGTGCATAGGCCGCTCCACGGCTCTATGCAGCACGCTCTCTGCTTCCGCCATCCGCCCGCAGCAGCCGAGGAGTTCCGTTGTCCGGGGTCTACAGGACAGGCCGCTCACACGGCCCTTTGCAAAACTTCCACAGGCCCAGACCCGGTGCTGTACACGGAGGTCGTGGGAGTGGGGGGGAGACTTTAACAGTATTTGGCAGTGTCAAGCTTTTAGGAAAGACTTGGTGCTTAGTATGTTTAATGTTCTCCTGTCTGTTCCAGGTTTCCTATTTTACATCTCGGCTAAGAGTGGTACTAGGGGAATTTTGGGGTCAGTTTTCGTATTGCTGGCAGGCACTGCACTTGCCTAGATATATACCAGGAACTTTGGTGTTATTACTGAGTCGTGCAGTCTGTCTGTGTGGAGTTTGTATTGTCTGTCTTCATAATGAGTAAGACACCAGCAAAATCTAAGAAACATTTGTCATGTCATGTCTGTAAGAGTGTGTTGCCTGATGGATCCACCACATGTACAGCATGTGTTGTTAATACAGCCATAAATACGATTTCCATTCCAGAAGTAAAGCCAGCATCTCAGGACCCTCCATGGGCTTTACTTGCAGATGTATTAGTTGGTTTACAATCAGAGCTGGCCGCCTCTCGTGAAGAAAGAGAGGCGGCAAGATCTGAGTTTAAGATGAGACCATTTGAGTTACCTGGGGAGTCTCAAACTGGTCATAAGTCCACCTTGAGTGGAAAAGATAAGTTTCCTTTTCCTACTAATTTTCCTGTCTCTGGGATACTAGATCTCACTGAACAGGAGTATGAGGAGGGCGAAATAGAACAACAGTCAGAAGGTGACGACTTTGACAGCCCAGGTATTGACAATCTCATCAGAGCAGTTCGTCAGTCGCTGGAGTTTACGGAAACTGAGGAGCCACTGACGAATGATGAAGTAGTCTTTACTAAACGACAGAGATCTCCGATGTGTTTCCCTATCTCGGAATCTCTTAATAAAATGTTACTGGAGTCACGGAAAAATCCGGACAAACGGTTTTCTATTCCTCGTAGATTTAAATCGAGTTACCCGTTTCCAGAGGCCATGACAGCTACATGGGAGAACCCACCATTGGTGGATTCATCCGTATCTAAACTTACGAAGAAGTTAACCATACCAGTACCAACTGCTACTACGCTTAAAGACCCTGCAGATCGTAAAATAGAGGCTATGCTAAGGTCCATGTATACAGCAACTGGAGTGCTGTTAAGACCTGGGTTGGTTGGCATTTGGGTTACTAAAGCTTTAATGGTATGGATAAAAGAGCTCAAATCGGCTCTGCAAGAGGATCATCTTATACTTCTCGCGGATCAAATCTGGGAAGCTGCTGAATATCTATGTACAGCTTCTACTGACGTCTGTCAGCTTACTTCTCGCCTGTCCTCATCGCTAGTCACAGTACGACGAGCACTTTGGCTGCGTTCGTGGCAGGCGGAGACGGAGGTTAAAAAAGGTATAGAGGCATTGCCTTATGATGGCGAGAAACTTTTTGGTCCTGAATTGGACAAATGGATTTCTGAGGCTACTGGAGGGAAGTCTGTTTTTCTTCCATCGCCTACAACTATACCTAAACGGAAATATTCTGGTCCGGCGTTCAAATCCTTTAGAACTCAGCCCTTTCGTGGGCAGGGAGGAGCAGTCACGCCGGGCAGAAGAGGTCGGGGACGTAGTGCCCGACAATCCAATGCACGTCGTCAAGACACCAAGACCACTAACAAACCAGTGGCATGACGGGCTCCCAGCCCATCTCGGTTCTCCAATTGTGGGAGCACGCCTTCAGAGCTTTCAGGGGGCGTGGCTGCAGACGTCCACAGATGGGTGGATCCGCAATTTAGTATTAGAGGGTTACAAAATAGAGTTCGATTATCTTCCGACAGGAAGATTTTTCACGACAGGACTGCCTGTGTCGGACGACAAGAAAGTAGTTCTGCAGGTTGCCATTCAGTCTCTGCTGAATGCTGCAGTGATAATTCCGGTCCCTGTGCAGTAACAGGGGCAGGGTTATTATTCCAGTCTGTTTCTGGTACCAAAACCAGATGGCTCAGTCAGGCCAATATTGAACCTAAAAGGTCTCAATCATTACGTCACTTACCACAGATTCAAGATGGAATCTCTCAGGTCAGTAATTGCAGGGTTAGAGCCACAGGAATTCATGATTGCACTAGATCTCAAGGATGCGTATTTGCACATTCCGATCTGGCCACCTCACCAGAGTTTCTTAAGGTTTGCGATAAGGCGAGACCATTACCAATTTCAGGCTCTACCGTTTGGCCTCTCATCAGCGCCTCGGGTATTCACCAAGGTAATGTCCGTGATGACAGCTCATCTCAGGTCCCTAGGGGTAATAATTGTTCCGTATTTAGACGATCTACTCATAAAGGCTCCGTCTCAACAATTGCTTCTCCAACATGCCTTACTAACGTACAATGTACTAGTTCAGCACGGTTGGATAGTCAGTTTAAAGAAATCACATCTAATTCCGTGTCAACGACTTCAATTCCTAGGGATGATTCTCGATACAGTAAAACAAAGGGTTTTCCTGCCACAACAGAAAGTACAGGGCATTCGTCATCTGGTGCAATTAGTGCTCAAGCCACGCACAGTCTCAGTACATTTGTGCATTCGCCTTTTAGGCACAATGGTGGCGGCTTTCGAAGCACTTCAGTTCGGAAGATTTCACTCACGTCCGTTTCAACTGGAGGTGTTAGCACAGTGGTCGGGATCACATCTGCAGCTGCACCACAGGGTGAGGTTGTCACCACAAGTCAGGGTGTCTCTTCTCTGGTGGTTAAAAATACACAATCTATCTGCAGGGAGACGATTCGGCGTCGCGAATTGGATAATTCTGACAACAGACGCAAGTCTCAGAGGTTGGGGAGCTGTAGTTCAGAGTTATCGGCTCCAGGGCCTCTGGGCGGATCACGAAAGATCGCTATCCATAAATGTTCTGGAACTCAGGGCGATTTACAATGCTCTAAGACAAGCGGTGTACATGTTTCGTTTTCAGACTGTTCAGGTGCAGTCAGACAACGCGACGGCAGTCGCATACATAAACAAACAAGGAGGAACGAGAAGCCGCATGGCTATGCGGGAAGTAGCTCGGATCCTCAGATGGGCCGAATATCACCAGGTGATATTATCGGCAGTGTTCATTCCTGGAGTGGACAACTGGGAGGCAGATTTTCTCAGTCGTCGGGATTTTCATCCAGGAGAGTGGGCATTAAATCCAGAAGTATTTCAGATGTTGATCCAGAAGTGGGGTTACCCTCAGGTGGATCTAATGGCATCCCGCCACAATCATCAGGTGTCAAGATATGTGTCCAGAACAAGAGATCCAGGGGCAGTGGCGGTGGATGCTCTCACAGCCACGTGGCCATACAGCCTTGTGTATCTGTTTCCACCGTTTCCGCTGCTCCCGTTGGTGCTAAAACGGATCAAGAGAGGGTTCGTCACAGTCATTCTAATAGCGCCTCATTGGCCTCGGAGGGCTTGGTTCTCGGATCTCCTCGGGTTACTCGCAGACGATCCGTGGCCACTCCCACTACGTCCGGACCTGTTACAACAGGGTCCGTTCCTTTACCCCGATTTAGCGCGGCTGCGTTTGACGGGGTGGCTGTTGAAAAGGCCATCTTAAGGAAAGAGGGCATTCCTGAGTCTGTTATACCAACCATGGTACGAGCTAGGAAGCCGGTTACGGCAGCTCATTATTATAGAATTTGGCGTACTTATATAGGTTGGTGTGAAGCTCGGAAATTTCCGACATCGTCTTTTAAATTATCCCGTCTTTTGTTATTTCTACAAATGGGGTTAGATGGAGGACTACGTCTTTCCACACTAAAGGTGCAGGTATCTGCGTTGTCAATTTATTTTCAAAAGAAATTGGCCTCGTTGCAGTCAATACATACGTTTCTACAGGGTGTAAAGAGGATACAGCCTCCTTTCATTCCACCTACAGCACCATGGGACTTGAATCTGGTTTTAGATTTCTTACAGTCCGATTACTTTGAACCCTTACAACAAGTGGATATTAAATTTCTCACTTGGAAAACGATTTTTCTTTTAGCCTTAGCTTCGGCTAAGCGTGTTTCAGATTTGGGTGCCTTGTCATGCAAGTCACCGTATTTAATTTTTCATGATGACAGAGCGGAACTTCGGACGAATCCCGTTTTTCTACCAAAGGTAGTGTCGTCTTTTCACATCAATCAACCAATAGTAGTTCCTGTGTTAACAGGAGATTCTGGAACGTTGGATGTGGTTCGCGCATTGCGCATCTATGTTTCCCGAACGTCTACTGTGCGTAAGACAGATACGTTGTTTGTTCTCTATGACGCAGCTAAGAGGGGTTGGCCAGCCTCTAAGCAGACCTTATCCAGATGGATCAAACTGACTATACGTCAGGCTTACCTTTATGCTAAGTTACAGCCACCTACTTCAGTAACAGCTCATTCCACACGTTCTGTGGGGACGTCATGGGCAGCGAGTCGTGGGGCTTCTACGACACAGCTTTGCCGTGCGGCTACTTGGTCGTCAGTGCACACGTTTGTGCGCTTTTACAAGTTTGATACGTTCGCGGCATCAGCATCTAGCTTTGGCCGTTTAGTGTTACAAGTGCCAAACAGCTCTCCCGCCACGGAGGAGACTTTGGTACATCCCAAGAGTACTCCAGTGACCCCTAGTGGATGAAAAAGAAAATAGGATTTTGGTACTTACCAGGTAAATCCTTTTCTTTGAATCCATAGGGGGCACTGGACGCCCACCCAGAGCAGTTTACCTGTTTTAGGAGTCCAGTGGTTCTTATGGTAACACACTTTCACGACTGGTTTAAATTTAACAAGGGTTAATCAGTTATGGTGTCAACTGTTTAGTTGTCTGTTACGTTGTGTCAACTTTATTGTTGTCTGTGAGACTATATGTAATTCTCCTTTTGTCAATCTCTCTATCGATCCTGTTCGGCTCAGTAAAAAACACTGAAGTGCTGCAGGATATGGAGGGGAGGAGTAGTCTCAAAATTAATTTATTCAGTGCCTTCTTCCGGTGGAAGCCGTCCATATCCCAAGAGTACTCCAGTGCCCCCTATGGATTCAAAGAAAAGGATTTACCTGGTAAGTACCAAAATCCTATTTTTGCAAAGTGGATAACTGAGTCCTTGACAGCTATGTTGGTGATAGACGAGCGTCCAGTATCCGCCATTAGTTCAGTGGGATTTAGAGAATTGTTTGAGGTAATGTGTCACTGGTATCAAATCCCATCTAGGTTCCACTTCACTAGGCAGGCAATACCGAGAATGTACAGAGACGTCAGAAAAAGTGTCCTCAGTGTCCTAAAAAATGCAGTGTTACCCACTGTCCACTTAACCACGGACATGTGGACAAGTGGAACACGGCAAACTAAGGACTATATAACTGTGACATGCCACTGGGTAGATGGATTGCCTCCCGCAGCAACAACAGCAGGGCACCAGTAGCAGCATCTCGCAAACGCCAACTCGCTCCTAGGCAGGTTACACTATGTATCACCGCTTTCCATAAGAGGCACACCGCTGACAACCTCTTACGGAAACTGAGGGACATCATTGTACAATGGCTTACCCCAATTAGACTCTCCTGGGGATTTGTAATATCGGACAAGGCCACCAATATTGTGCGTGCATTACATGTGGGCAAATTCCAGCACGTCCTATGTTTTGCACATACAATTAATTTGGTGGTGCAGAATTTTTTGAAAAATGACAGGGGCGTGCAGGAGATGCTGTCGGTGGCCAAAAAATTTGTGGGCTACTTTTGGCATTCAACCACCGCGTGACGAAGACTGGAGCGCCATCAAACACTCCTGAACCTGCCCTGCCATCACCTGAAGCAAGAGGTGGTAACGAGGTGGAATTCAACACTCTAAATGCTTCAGAGGATGGAAGAGCAGCAAAAGGCCATTCAAGCCTATACATCCACCTACGGTATAGGCAAAGGAGGGGGAATGCACCTGACTCAAGTGCAGTGGAGAATGATTTCAGTCTTGTACAAAGTTCTCCAACCCTTCGAACTTGCCACACGTGAAGTCAGTTCAGACACTGCCAGCTTGAGTCAGGTCATTCCCCTCATCAGGCTTTTGCAGAAGCAGCTGTTGAAATTGAAGGAGGAGCTAAGATGGAGCAATTCCGCAAAGTATATGGGACTTTTGGATGGAGCCCTTCAGTCGCTTTGCCAGGATTCAAGGGTGGTCAATCTGTTGAAATCAGAGCACTACATTTTGGCCACCGTGCTCAATCCTAGGTTTAAAGCCTATGTTGTATCTCTCTATCCGGCGGGCACAAGTCTGCAGAGGTGCAAAGACCTGGTGGTGAGATAGCGGAGCGTGACACGTCAACAGCTCCTCCTTCATTTTCTCAAGCAACTGGGGCTGCAAGGAAAATAATAAAATTTCCTCTCCGACCCGTTGGCGGTCATGCAAGGCAGTCAGGAGCAAGTTTTCACATCTGGTCCAGACTAAAGGAGCTGCCAACAATTACTGACATGTCTACTGTCACTGCATATGATGTCACCATTGAAAGGATTGTGGAGGATTATATCGGTGACAGCATCCAAGTAGGCAGAGGTTCAAAGACCTGCTGGTGAGAAAATTGTCAACTCAAGCGGAACGTGGCCCGTCAACAGCTCCTCCTTCATTTTCTCCCGCAACTGGGGCTGCAAGGAAAAGGATAAGATTTCCTAGCCCACCCACTGGCGGTCATGCAAGGCAGTAAGGAGCGAGTGCTGACATCTGGTCTGGACTGAAGGACCTGCCAACGATGACTGGCATGTCTACTGTCACTTCATATGATTCTGTCACCATTGAAAGAATGGTGGAGGATTATATGAGTGACAGCATCCAAGTAGGCATGTCAGACAGTCCGTACGTATACTGACAGGAAAAAGAGGCAATTTGGACGCCCTTGCACAAACTGGTTTTATTTTATCTAAGTTGCCCCCCCCCTCCCCCCTCCAGTGTGTTCTCCGAAAGTGTTTAGTGCAGCTAGTGACCTTGTCAGCGATTGGCATAGGAGGTTACTTCCATAAAATGTGGAGAAGATGATGTTCAGCAAAATTAATTATAAATTCCAGAAAGTACACAGGGACCTGTAATGGTGGATTCCAGTGAGGAAGAATTAATACTCTGTGAGGAGGAGGAAGTACACAGTGAAAAGGGTGAGGAATCGGAGGATGAGGATGAGGTCGACATCTTGCCTCTGTAGAGCCAGTTTGTGCAAGGAGAGATTGATTGCTTCTTTTTTGGTGGGGGCCCAAACCAACCAGTCATTTCAGCCACAGTCGTGTGGCAGACCCTGTCGCTGAAATGATGGGTTTGTTAAAGTGTGCATGTCCTGTTTATACAACATAAGGGTGGGTGGGAGGGCGCAAGGACAATTCCATCATGCACCTCTTTTTCTTCTTTGCATCATGTACTGTTTGGGGCCTAGTTTTTTTAAGTGCCATCCTGTGTGCCACTGCAGTGCCACTCCTAGATGTGCCGCACAATTGTGTCGCTTAGCTTACTCATACAGCTACCTCATTGCACCTATTTTTCTTCTTTTCATTTTGTTCTGTTTGGAGCCTTTTTTTTTAAATCTGCCATCCTGTCTGCCACTGCAGTGCCACTTCTAGATGGGCCAGGTGTTTGTGACGCACACTTGTGTCGCTTAGCTTAGTCATATAGCCACCTCGGTGCAACCTTTTTTGACCTAAAAACAATATTGTGAGGTGTGAGCTGTTCAGAATAGACTGGAAATGAGTGGAAATTAATGTTATTGAGGTTAATAATACCGTAGGATCAAAACAAACCCCACATTCTGTGATTTTAGCTGTTTTTATGTTTTTTTCAAAAATTATCTAGATCCAAAACCAAAAACCGAAAGGGTGGTTGTGGCAAAACCAATCCAAAACCAAAACACGAGTGGGGAATTAGAACCGAAACCAAAACACGAAAAGCTGCACATCTCTACTCAAAATATGTTGGATTTCGGAATATTTTGGATTTCGGATTGTCGGATATAGAAGACTCAACTTGTATTTGCAATATAGTTTTTCTCCTGTTAAGCACATTAGTTCAGGCCATAGAAAGGCAGTCTACTCTATCGTATATGCACACTATATTTTCTTTATTTACACTGAAAAGAATAATTACAAATGTGTTGAAAGGTCCTAAAAATTGTTCCCCTCCTTACGTATTTTTAGATATTGATATGCGCAGTCATGCAAAAATACAACATAAATGTCAAAGCATATATACATTTAGAGGTTTAAAGAAACGTATACTTGTAATGTATATGTGGTCAGCTATTTATCTTTCTCTCTCTCTCATAATCTGAATCTCCCTCCAGCTACTGCAGAAAGTCCAATAACAAAGACACAAGGCTTCATTTGTTAAATGGTTCTGGGTGGCACTGGGTCTTTGCTGTTTCTCTCTTCCATGCAGCAATAGCAATACACATGTTGTTCTCATTTGTCCTCTTCCTGGAAACTTCATTTGTTCCTTCTAATCTTAAAGCCTTAAAACGTATTCTCATATACTGTGCATGCACTTTATAAATTTGTGCCTCTCCACAAAGTTGATATCATCGATATTCTGCAGTCATATTACAAAAAAATAAATTTTTGCATGACTTTCCATGTGGTGTTTCTTGTTTTGGGGTATATTATTCGCCACAGGCACCACAGTCAAGCAATATTGGGATTTTTACTATGTATGAGTGGCAATTCTATTATTCAAACTCAGGGGACAATCCAATTGACAAAGGGAAATTTAAAAAACCCTGTGGTGCAGGTTTTTCCCCTCAACTACTGGGTTTTGGTATTCAATTGCGGGACAGAAAATGGGATGTTGTGATTTAGTCTTTCTCTCGCACCTCCATCTGATTTTTCCAATAGTTAATTTTAGGAAAAATCACCAGGACTTGCTCTGGGGCCCCAGAGAACCCCCCCCCCACACACACACACACACACCTCCACCACAAGGACTAATTGAACAGTTGGAAGGTTCAAATTAGTTTAATTAGCCTGTAAGTACTCATCAAACGAAGTGAGGTCTTCTCCTCTAGCGTTAAGAGCCAGCCCTCTCCAGCAGCAGTGAGTATGTGAGATGTGTGTGTCTGTATGAGTGTCTGAGTGTGTGTGTGCACGAGCGTCTGTGTTTATGTATGACCACTAGTGTGTGTGAATGACCCCCCTGTCCAGTGTCACCCCCCCCCCCCCCCCCCCGATCTAGCTCCTGGGAGAATTACATCTCCCAGCACCCCCCAGAGATTCCCAGTAGCCCGCGGGACTCCCAGCAGTATTCTCAGCAATGAGAATAT
Organism: Pseudophryne corroboree; assembly: GCF_028390025.1. Taxonomy (NCBI): domain Eukaryota; kingdom Metazoa; phylum Chordata; class Amphibia; order Anura; family Myobatrachidae; genus Pseudophryne; species Pseudophryne corroboree. The sequence goes on from NC_086453.1 coordinate 150,850,869, forward strand.
GGAGGGGAGATTACTGGAGACTGCCAGACAGAGGAGTATAATTTTTTCTTTTTCACATGTCGTGGGGTTTTGAGTGCTGAAAACCAACCCTGCAACCTTTTTTTATTTATTTGATACTGCGGGTATCAGGACCTGCATACCCCCAGCAATTCAAAATTGGGTGAGAGGTACACAAGGTTTTTCATCTTTACATACACCGCTTCCAAGTGGATTTCCCCCTAAATGTGTGCCATACATAGGTGTTAATATACTTTTTTGGTCCAATATTAAGTTTTATTGAGGTATATTAGAATTGGGGTACAGAAAAGAAAGTGAAGATAGGAGGGGAAAATGGGGGGGGGGGACAAGACATTCTTAAATGTCATGTACATACAAAAACATACAGTGCAGAGCAAGCATAGAGGCACATAGGCAAGACAGAATATCAGTAAGTGTAGAGCCACACAAGTACTGTAAGTTACAGATTGGGGCCAAACTTGGGTTTCATTCAGATCAAAGGAGGAATAGGAGGGTCCCGCACTGGGTGCATTGTGGGTGCGCCTCTGCCCTCCATGATATACCAATTTATGATAGGGGAGAAGGGCTTAGTGTAAAGTGGGCTTCCAGCGTCTCCATTTCAAAGTGGAATCAAGTCTTTGAAATGACCTCACTAAGCATGGGGAGAGGGATGGGGAGAGCAGAGACTTCTAATTCTGAGAAATAGTCCTGGCTGATATCAAGATATGTCCAAGATCATAGTAGTGTGGTTTGGGTACTGCTATGGGATACCACTGAAGTTGGACCAATGAGGGCTCCTGGGAAAGAGTAAGGTCCGAAACATCTTTAATACATTTGTACATCTCCCACAAGAAGGGGTGTAAAATGGCGCAGCCCCAAAAAATATGCAGAATGGTGCCTGAAACCAGACAGAAGGCTCTAGGCAAAATCTTGTCTAGAGGTCAGGAAAAGAGAGAAAGGAATCATGGTAGAACATATCAGCCAGTTTCTTAAGGCCCATATGTAGCCAGTAAGACACTTGAAGGTGGGAGAGTTATTTGTCTAAGGCCTTGCGAAAGAGATTTCTGCTTGGAAAAGCTAATCGGGTCAGGATCTTAGCATCCCATACCTCCAGGGTGTCCAAGATGGACTTGACAAGGAGGCAACTCTGTGGCCTAAATTGTATCGTGGTCCAAAGTAAGTCAGGGAGGGGAAAACCAGAAGTGAGATCACACTCAAGGACTACCTAGAGTTTTGAGTGGGGAGGGAGGAACTAATCAGCTAATTAAGAAAGGATTGCAGCCTTGTGGTAAAGATCAATGTCAGGGAGGGTTAGACCATCATGACACTTAAAGTGAACCATGTGTTCAAATGTGAGATGGTGAGATTTACATTTCAATACATATAAAAGAATCAATTATTTTATAGAGTCTCAAAGCTTATGAGGTATCTCATGCAGTATAGCACAAGATAAATACATCAGTTTGGGTAACAGCATCATTTTGAATGCCCCTATGCAGCCAAAATAGGCAACCTCGTGGTTCATCCATGTACCAGCCAGAGCAGTTAACTGAGTGAGTAGGGTGTGTAATTAGCTTCAAAACTCTTGCAATAGTAGGTGGATATATATTCCTAAATAGGTTATTGAGGTCTCCTTCCAAGTAAAAGGAATGTGCCGCTTCAGGTCCGGAAGCCCTGACAGTGAGATATTAATGGGAAAGATACTTGTAATGGCACCTTATTCCTGTCTTTCATGTCATCTTGTCTGTGTGTAACTTTTTTGTGCTTCCTCATAGTCTGTCTTTACCGCTTCCACCACCATCATCCTTCAATTAAATCTCCATGTGGTCCTATGTAACGTGCTTTAGTTTTGCATTTTCCTGCCCATATAGTTACTAAAGTGCAATTCCTGCCAGTACTACAATTTTCATGCTCAAATTTTCTAATTTTGACCATAATGGTTTCTTTATTTCAAACACTCTCAGCTGTCCAGAGCCGGATGCATGACAGACAGCAATGTCTACTGTACTCTATCATAAATATAATGTGGCACAACTGCTAAATACCAACGTATAACTCTGTCCATGGATATATAGCAGTTATTTGAAAAATGGTGACTCAGCTGGAACTCAACACTATTCAGAGACATCATAGGGAGAAAACATACATACAGGTTGAGTATCCCTTATCCAAAATGCTTGGGACCGGAAGAATTTTGGATATCGGATTTTTCCGTATTTTGGAATAATTGCATACCATAATGAGTTATCATGGCGATGGGACCCAAGTCTAAGCACAGAATGCATTTATGTTTCATATACACCTTATACACACAGCCTGAAGTTCATTTTAGCCAATATTTTTAATAACTTTGTGCATTAAACAAAGTGTGTGTACATTCACACAATTCATTTATGTTTCATATACACCTTGTACACACAGCCTGAAGGTCATTTAATACAATATTTTTAATAACTTTGTGTATTAAACAAAGTTTGTGTTCATTGAGCCATCAAAAAACAAAGGTTTCACTATCTCACTCTCACTAAAAAAATTCCGTAATTCGGAATATTCCGTATTTCGGAATATTTGGATATGGGATACTCAACCTGTATTACTCTCCAGATAACTATTTGAAACAGCTTGCGTTTGTTTTGTGTCTATGAAACAACATAACTGCAATGTTACTGTAAGCCCTATCACTGTGTAACATGGAATGGTTGTTAATCAGTTATAACGTACAGCAGGATGTGTGCTACTGGTGGGCAAACAAGACTTAAGACTTGTTCCCATGGACATCTATTCTGTCCATGCCATCAAGCTGTTTTCTAAATTTGGTGCATTGTGAAGTTGTTTTCAGCAATACTGTACAAGGGTTGCAATTCATATAATAACCAGGAATATTTGTCTGGTGTGAGTGAGTCTGCTTTCTATTCTTAGGCCTGCATTTGAAGGAGTGGAGGTTTTTAAGGGGATGTATTGGGTCAACATGAGCATTGCACCGAGCTGTGTCACTCACAACTGTGTACTGTGAAAGAATGATGAAGAGCGAATGTTTGACCTCCTGCATGAACAAGTAGCCCATTCAAATAACTGCACAATATTCACAAGCTTAGACAATACATTCTCTGTGCAACCAGTCTAAAGAGACCAGAGAGGTGACGCGGGCTGTGAATGAATTTAAATGAAATGCAGCACAAAAGAAAACCTCTCATTTCTTTTTGTCTTGTTTCACGTACAAGGACTTTGTATGAAACAGAGACGCATTCTAGCAACGTGGCTATATTTATATCAGTTTGCTTATTACAGTTATCATATATGCAGTTTACTACACATATATCACAACAAAGTTACACATGTATGCATAATATACAGTAGGTAATTATTAAGTCTTCAGTAGGATGAGAAACTATTTTTCAAGTGATGTTTATTCTGCTAGGGTAAATTGTGTTTATGCCTCCTTGAAACTGCAATAACCGGCTAGAGTTGCAGTGTTTTGTGCCAGTTTTACATCATTGTCGCTCTCTAGAGAGACCAATCATAAGAAAGAATGCTGGAGACCACTAGGGGATGTATAATTGCTTCTGTATGTCACAGGTAATGGCATTATTAGCCAACTAATTGTGTATTATCAAGGAAAACTTGGTGAGTATTACATTATAATTCATTCTAAGCAGCAGTTCTAGGTCCATAAAAGAAAGTATTAAAGTGGTGGCCTACACTGAGCCCTATAAGAACCACCCACACAAAATAGCACATCACTTGTGGGGGTTTTCTGATCTCACATAGTCCAATTGGACTGCATTAGGACTATCAACCACTGTCATAATACAAGTGTGAAATTCACTGTAGTTGCTACAAAGGGAGGTGATCACGAGACCGCCTGTCGGGATCCTGGCGGTCACAATGCCGACACCGGGATCCCGACAGGTGGTGCAATCCTGCCACCCGGAATACCGGTGCCACAAGCTTTTCTCCCTCTATGGGTGTCCATGACACCCATAGAGTGAGAATAGATCCTGTGGCTAGCGCAGCAAGCCACCATGCCCGCAGCGCGGCAAGCCCAGCGAGCCTCTCTCTAGCTCTTGCCCCGCTGCTGGCATACTGGTGGTCGGGATCCTGCTTTCGGGATCATGACAGTCGGGATCCAGGCCACCGGTCAAACATATGTATTCCGCTACAAATATATGAAGGTGCACTATAAGATTTGTCTAAATAAAGGTTCTGAAAGACAAACTCTCTCATCTACCACCAAGTTGGTCTATTTATAAAAAAAATCTAATATGCCCATGACAATGGACATTCTTTATGGAATATTTTTTAAGGAGTATTTACCAATGCTCTGATTAGAGTCCATCCCGGCAATCAGTAAGAAGTAACGGTATAGCGTATTCAGTGATGGCTAACCTTGACACTCCAGCTGTTGTTGAACTACACATCCCAGCATGCCCTGCATCAGTTTTAGCATGGCCAAATAACAAAACTGTAGCAGGGCATGCTGGGATATGTAGTTCAACAACAGCTGGAGTGTCAAGGTTAGCCACCACTGGCTTATATCATTACTTTACTTCCATTTTCGGGCTCAGCAACAAAACTACACATTTGCAGTCATCTGACCAGATATGATCTGCATCAGTCACTTCAACCCATTGGAGAGGGATCATAGGTCCCTTCCCCCTTAGGGAACAGTGGGCTAATGCCATCTGAAGGTGGTCTTAGCCACCACAGGCAAGTTTTGTAACACTAAGCTTTTTAGAGCTTGTTAAACAGCCATCCCCTTAGAAAACAATACAATGGCTGCTGTGGGTACTGTTGCCCACAAATAGCTTTAATAAATCTGTGTGAAATTTAATTCAATCTTAAACATGCAGAAAGAGCTATTCCCACATGTTTTAAGGATAGAATTAGCTTGATAAACAGACGTCCAAGTCTGTCTCTTGTCGACTTTGCTACATATTTCATGTTAAAGTTGTAGAATACCAAAATATTGTTGATATCTTATCATTTTACTTATTTTACGTTCTTCACAAGTTTTGTATTTGATTTTTTTGTTGTTGTTAACGATAAAGAGAAAAACTATACTTTACACATAATAAAGAGAGTGGGCCAGCATGACAGAAGAGACAGTTCCCACACCTACAGGATGTCATGGCACATAAGTGCCTGTGACCTTAAACTTGCCTCAGAGACATTCTCACAAAGACTACTGAACATCTGTTTCTAGATTATCAATGCACTATGGTACACAGAAGGTTCCCACAATGCAATTGTAAAGGGAAATTACTCATCAGCATGGTCGGTCAATGCTTTCTCTTCTTACTTGGAATCTCCAATTAATGTCTGTACTATATTATGTAAATAGAGCAAGTCTGTTCTACAAATGTTAACTGATGCATATATGTATGTTGGACGTGAAGTTCCATGATTACGTTTGTAACACTCAGAATTAATTCATAATTTAAAAAAAATGTTTAATTGCACTATAAATGAAACATTACATGGCACAGTACATTATTGGTTCATATTAAATTCTGCAATAGATTAATATTTATTGACCGTTATTTATATAGTGCATAAATAGTCCACAGTGCTTTACAAAGAATATTTGACCATACACATTATTATTATCCTTTATAATGCGCCACAAGGGATCTGCAGCGCCCAATTACAGAGTACATAAATGAAAAATCAAAACGGGACAATAGTGACTTACAGTTGAAGACAATATAGGACAAGTACAGGGTAAATAACACTGACATAAGTATCAGAGTGGCAGAAAACCGTGGGATTAGGTGCCGTCGAGGATGGTAAGTAAGAGAAGGATAAGCACATGAGGGTTAAGGGCCCTGCTCGTGAGAACTTACACATCAGCCCTTTCCCCAGTATATCCGACACGCACACACACTAGGATTCATTTTTGTCTGGAACCAATTAACCTATCAATATGTGTTTGGATTGTGGTAGAAAACTGGTGTACCCAGAGGAAGGTCAAGCAAGCACAGGAAGAATAACTCCACACAGTTTAGGTTGTGGTGGGAACCCATAACCTCAGTGCTGTGATGCAGTAATGCTAACCATTACACCATCCATGCTGCCTATGTCATTTTGTATCAAGACACTCTTGCATATGTTACAGAATGGTCCTAGTACAGTGACGTCCCTGGTCCAAATGCAGCACCTCATGCCTTCACTTACAACCACCAGAGCCTTCTTACTTTATTATATTTGATTGTTATACCTTATAATCCTTGTTTGTAAGACCTGTATTAATTTAACTTACTACTAAGATTAATGTACCGTCCTTTTGAAGGTTAGAGGGCTGCCCATTGCGTACCATGAAGTATATCAGGTTGGCTATCAATGCCCTAGTAGATATATATTTGTCATCAAGGAGAGAAGCAAAAATAATCCACAGCTGCACCTCAAGGTTTAGAAGAGATGTGCAGGACTATATTGTTATACTATTAAGGCCACTAGCAAATTCAGAATGAAATACTATAGATGTCAGTCTCTCAAATCCTTTTCACCCATGACAGACCTTTCCCCTTAGAGCTAGATATGCACACCAATGCTCTTTTTCCAGTGGTCAGGAATAAACAGGATAACTGTGGAAATAACTAGAGATGAGCGGGTTCGGTTTCTCTGAATCCGAACCCGCCAGAACTTCATGTTTTTTTTCACGAGTCCGAGCGACTCGGATCTTCCCGCCTTGCTCGGTTAACCCGAGCGCGCCCGAACGTCATCATGACGCTGTCGGATTCTCGCGAGGCTCGGATTCTATCGCGAGACTCGGATTCTATATAAGGAGCCGCGCGTCGCCGCCATTTTCACACGTGCATTGAGATTGATAGGGAGAGGATGTGGCTGGCGTCCTCTCCGTTTAGACACTTGATTTACTAATTTTGGGGAGCATTAGGAGTACTCAGTAGTGTACAGTGCAGAGTTTTGCTGATAGTGACCAGTGACCACCACTTTTATTTATAATCCGTTCTCTGCCTGAAAAAAGCGATACACAGCACACAGTGACTCAGTCACATACATACCATATCTGTGTGCACTGCTCAGGCTCAGGCCAGTGTGCTGCATCATCTATATATATTATATATCTGTCTGACTGCTCAGCTCACACAGCTTATAATTGTGGGGGAGACTGGGGAGCACTACTGCAGTGCCAGTTATAGGTTATAGCAGGAGCCAGGAGTACATAATAATATAATATTATATTAAAATTAAACAGTGCACACTTTTGCTGCAGGAGTGCCACTGCCAGTGTGACTAGTGACCAGTGACCTGACCACCAGTATATAATATTAGTAGTATACTATCTCTTTATCAACCAGTCTATATTAGCAGCAGACACAGTACAGTGCGGTAGTTCACGGCTGTGGCTACCTCTGTGTCGGCACTCGGCAGCCCGTCCATAATTGTATATACCAGTGACCTAACCGTGGTTTTTTTTTCTTTCTTTATACATACATACTAGTTACGAGTATACTATCTCTTTTTCAACCAGTCTATATATTAGCAGCAGACACAGTACAGTGCGGTAGTTCACGGCTGTGGCTACCTCTGTGTCGGCACTCGGCAGCCCGTCCATAATTGTATATACCAGTGACCTAACCGTGGTTTTTTTTTCTTTCTTTATACATACATACTAGTTACGAGTATACTATCTCTTTATCAACCAGTCTATATATTAGCAGCAGACACAGTACAGTGCGGTAGTTCACGGCTGTGGCTACCTCTGTGTCGGCACTCGGCAGCCCGTCCATAATTGTATATACCAGTGACCTAACCGTGGTTTTTTTTTCTTTCTTTATACATACATACTAGTTACGAGTATACTATCTCTTTATCAACCAGTCTATATATTAGCAGCAGACACAGTACAGTGCGGTAGTTCACGGCTGTGGCTACCTCTGTGTCGGCACTCGGCAGCCCGTCCATAATTGTATATACCAGTGACCTAACCGTGGTTTTTTTTTCTTTCTTTATACATACATACTAGTTACGAGTATACTATCTCTTTATCAACCAGTCTATATATTAGCAGCAGACACAGTACAGTGCGGTAGTTCACGGCTGTGGCTACCTCTGTGTCGGCACTCGGCAGCCCGTCCATAATTGTATATACCAGTGACCTAACCGTGGTTTTTTTTTCTTTCTTTATACATACATACTAGTTACGAGTATACTATCTCTTTATCAACCAGTCTATATATTAGCAGCAGACACAGTACAGTGCGGTAGTTCACGGCTGTGGCTACCTCTGTGTCGGCACTCGGCAGCCCGTCCATAATTGTATATACCACCTAACCGTGGTTTTTCTTTCTTTCTTTATACATACATACTAGTTACGAGTATACTATCTCTTTATCAACCAGTCTATATATTAGCAGCAGACACAGTACAGTGCGGTAGTTCATGGCTGTGGCTACCTCTGTGTCGGCACTCGGCAGCCCGTCCATAATTGTATATACCAGTGACCTAACCGTGGTTTTTTTTTTCTTTCTTTATACATACATACATACTAGTTACGAGTATACTATCTCTTTATCAACCAGTCTATATATTAGCAGCAGACACAGTACAGTGCGGTAGTTCACGGCTGTGGCTACCTCTGTGTCGGCACTCGGCAGCCCGTCCATAATTGTATATACCACCTAACCGTGGTTTTTTTTTCTTTCTTTATACATACATACTAGTTACGAGTATACTATCTCTTTATCAACCAGTCTATATATTAGCAGCAGACACAGTACAGTGCGGTAGTTCATGGCTGTGGCTACCTCTGTGTCGGCACTCGGCAGCCCGTCCATAATTGTATACTAGTATCCAATCCATCCATCTCCATTGTTTACCTGAGGTGCCTTTTAGTTGTGCCTATTAAAATATGGAGAACAAAAATGTTGAGGTTCCAAAATTAGGGAAAGATCAAGATCCACTTCCACCTCGTGCTGAAGCTGCTGCCACTAGTCATGGCCGAGACGATGAAATGCCAGCAACGTCGTCTGCCAAGGCCGATGCCCAATGGCATAGTACAGAGCATGTCAAAACCAAAACACCAAATATCAGTAAAAAAAGGACTCCAAAACCTAAAATAAAATTGTCGGAGGAGAAGCGTAAACTTGCCAATATGCCATTTACCACACGGAGTGGCAAGGAACGGCTGAGGCCCTGGCCTATGTTCATGGCTAGTGGTTCAGCTTCACATGAGGATGGAAGCACTCAGCCTCTCGCTAGAAAACTGAAAAGACTCAAGCTGGCAAAAGCACCGCAAAGAACTGTGCGTTCTTTGAAATCCCAAATCCACAAGGAGAGTCCAATTGTGTCGGTTGCGATGCCTGACCTTCCCAACACTGGACGTGAAGAGCATGCGCCTTCCACCATTTGCACGCCCCCTGCAAGTGCTGGAAGGAGCACCCGCAGTCCAGTTCCTGATAGTCAGATTGAAGATGTCAGTGTTGAAGTACACCAGGATGAGGAGGATATGGGTGTTGCTGGCGCTGGGGAGGAAATTGACCAGGAGGATTCTGATGGTGAGGTGGTTTGTTTAAGTCAGGCACCCGGGGAGACACCTGTTGTCCGTGGGAGGAATATGGCCGTTGACATGCCAGGTGAAAATACCAAAAAAATCAGCTCTTCGGTGTGGAGGTATTTCACCAGAAATGCGGACAACAGGTGTCAAGCCGTGTGTTCCCTTTGTCAAGCTGTAATAAGTAGGGGTAAGGACGTTAACCACCTCGGAACATCCTCCCTTATACGTCACCTGCAGCGCATTCATAATAAGTCAGTGACAAGTTCAAAAACTTTGGGTGACAGCGGAAGCAGTCCACTGACCAGTAAATCCCTTCCTCTTGTAACCAAGCTCACGCAAACCACCCCACCAACTCCCTCAGTGTCAATTTCCTCCTTCCCCAGGAATGCCAATAGTCCTGCAGGCCATGTCACTGGCAAGTCTGACGAGTCCTCTCCTGCCTGGGATTCCTCCGATGCATCCTTGCGTGTAACGCCTACTGCTGCTGGCGCTGCTGTTGTTGCCGCTGGGAGTCGATGGTCATCCCAGAGGGGAAGTCGTAAGCCCACTTGTACTACTTCCAGTAAGCAATTGACTGTTCAACAGTCCTTTGCGAGGAAGATGAAATATCACAGCAGTCATCCTACTGCAAAGCGGATAACTGAGTCCTTGACAACTATGTTGGTGTTAGACGTGCGTCCGGTATCCGCCGTTAGTTCACAGGGAACTAGACAATTTATTGAGGCAGTGTGCCCCCGTTACCAAATACCATCTAGGTTCCACTTCTCTAGGCAGGCGATACCGAGAATGTACACGGACGTCAGAAAAAGACTCACCAGTCTCCTAAAAAATGCAGTTGTACCCAATGTCCACTTAACCACGGACATGTGGACAAGTGGAGCAGGGCAGGGTCAGGACTATATGACTGTGACAGCCCACTGGGTAGATGTATGGACTCCCGCCGCAAGAACAGCAGCGGCGGCACCAGTAGCAGCATCTCGCAAACGCCAACTCTTTCCTAGGCAGGCTACGCTTTGTATCACCGCTTTCCAGAATACGCACACAGCTGAAAACCTCTTACGGCAACTGAGGAAGATCATCGCGGAATGGCTTACCCCAATTGGACTCTCCTGTGGATTTGTGGCATCGGACAACGCCAGCAATATTGTGTGTGCATTAAATATGGGCAAATTCCAGCACGTCCCATGTTTTGCACATACCTTGAATTTGGTGGTGCAGAATTTTTTTAAAAACGACAGGGGCGTGCAAGAGATGCTGTCGGTGGCCAGAAAAATTGCGGGACACTTTCGGCGTACAGGCACCACGTACAGAAGACTGGAGCACCACCAAAAACTACTGAACCTGCCCTGCCATCATCTGAAGCAAGAAGTGGTAACGAGGTGGAATTCAACCCTCTATATGCTTCAGAGGTTGGAGGAGCAGCAAAAGGCCATTCAAGCCTATACAATTGAGCACGATATAGGAGATGGAATGCACCTGTCTCAAGTGCAGTGGAGAATGATTTCAACGTTGTGCAAGGTTCTGATGCCCTTTGAACTTGCCACACGTGAAGTCAGTTCAGACACTGCCAGCCTGAGTCAGGTCATTCCCCTCATCAGGCTTTTGCAGAAGAAGCTGGAGGCATTGAAGAAGGAGCTAAAAGGGAGCGATTCCGCTAGGCATGTGGGACTTGTGGATGCAGCCCTTAATTCGCTTAACAAGGATTCACGGGTGGTCAATCTGTTGAAATCAGAGCACTACATTTTGGCCACCGTGCTCGATCCTAGATTTAAAGCCTACCTTGGATCTCTCTTTCCGGCAGACACAGGTCTGCTGGGGTTGAAAGACCTGCTGGTGACAAAATTGTCAAGTCAAGCGGAACGCGACCTGTCAACATCTCCTCCTTCACATTCTCCCGCAACTGGGGGTGCGAGGAAAAGGCTCAGAATTCCGAGCCCACCCGCTGGCGGTGATGCAGGGCAGTCTGGAGCGACTGCTGATGCTGACATCTGGTCCGGACTGAAGGACCTGACAACGATTACGGACATGTCGTCTACTGTCACTGCATATGATTCTCTCAACATTGATAGAATGGTGGAGGATTATATGAGTGACCGCATCCAAGTAGGCACGTCACACAGTCCGTACTTATACTGGCAGGAAAAAGAGGCAATTTGGAGGCCCTTGCACAAACTGGCTTTATTCTACCTAAGTTGCCCTCCCACAAGTGTGTACTCCGAAAGAGTGTTTAGTGCCGCCGCTCACCTTGTCAGCAATCGGCGTACGAGGTTACATCCAGAAAATGTGGAGAAGATGATGTTCATTAAAATGAATTATAATCAATTCCTCCGCGGAGACATTGACCAGCAGCAATTGCCTCCACAAAGTACACAGGGAGCTGAGATGGTGGATTCCAGTGGGGACGAATTGATAATCTGTGAGGAGGGGGATGTACACGGTGATATATCGGAGGGTGAAGATGAGGTGGACATCTTGCCTCTGTAGAGCCAGTTTGTGCAAGGAGAGATTAATTGCTTCTTTTTTGGGGGGGGTCCAAACCAACCCGTCATATCAGTCACAGTCGTGTGGCAGACCCTGTCACTGAAATGATGGGTTGGTTAAAGTGTGCATGTCCTGTTTTGTTTATACAACATAAGGGTGGGTGGGAGGACCCAAGGATAATTCCATCTTGCACCTCTTTTTTCTTTTCTTTTTCTTTGCATCATGTGCTGATTGGGGAGGGTTTTTTGGAAGGGACATCCTGCGTGACACTGCAGTGCCACTCCTAGATGGGCCCGGTGTTTGTGTCGGCCACTAGGGTCGCTAATCTTACTCACACAGCTACCTCATTGCGCCTCTTTTTTTCTTTGCGTCATGTGCTGTTTGGGGAGGGTTTTTTGGAAGGGACATCCTGCGTGACACTGCAGTGCCACTCCTAGATGGGCCCGGTGTTTGTGTCGGCCACTAGGGTCGCTAATCTTACTCACACAGTCAGCTACCTCATTGCGCCTCTTTTTTTCTTTGCGTCATGTGCTGTTTGGGGAGGGTTTTTTGGAAGGGCCATCCTGCGTGACACTGCAGTGCCACTCCTAGATGGGCCCGGTGTTTGTGTCGGCCACTAGGGTCGCTAATCTTACTCACACAGCTACCTCATTGCGCCTCTTTTTTTCTTTGCGTCATGTGCTGTTTGGGGAGGGTTTTTTGGAAGGGCCATCCTGCGTGACACTGCAGTGCCACTCCTAGATGGGCCCGGTGTTTGTGTCGGCCACTAGGGTCGCTAATCTTACTCACACAGCTACCTCATTGCGCCTCTTTTTTTCTTTGCGTCATGTGCTGTTTGGGGAGGGTTTTTTGGAAGGGACATCCTGCGTGACACTGCAGTGCCACTCCTAGATGGGCCCGGTGTTTGTGTCGGCCACTAGGGTCGCTTATCTTACTCACACAGCGACCTCGGTGCAAATTTTAGGACTAAAAATAATATTGTGAGGTGTGAGGTATTCAGAATAGACTGAAAATGAGTGTAAATTATGGTTTTTGAGGTTAATAATACTTTGGGATCAAAATGACCCCCAAATTCTATGATTTAAGCTGTTTTTTAGTGTTTTTGGAAAAAAACACCCGAATCCAAAACACACCCGAATCCGACAAAAATAATTCGGTGAGGTTTTGCCAAAACGCGTTCGAACCCAAAACACGGCCGCGGAACCGAACCCAAAACCAAAACACAAAACCCGAAAAATTTCAGGCGCTCATCTCTAGAAATAACAAGCACTCTGATAAGAGCAACTTCTCCTATTACAGAAATTGGGCCTGATGCTGAAAACTATGGGGCACATTAACCCTTTGCTATCTTCCCTGCTTAAGCGGGAATGAAAACTCCCTCCACCAGCGATCTCCGCCAGAGCACACAATGCATCAGCATAGTGCTGATGCACTGTGAGTCTCCTCCTGGTCGGATCCACTAGGTATGCATGATATGTCGCAAGTATCGTCAGATCTCCTGTGCAGCCCGTAGCCGGCAGCTGCCGTAGCCAGGGACAGCTGTTAAATCGCATTGTGGAAATCGATATGTTGCCCTGCATATCGGAGTACTATCTTGTAGGGTATCCAGTCTCTAGGTCAACCACACTTAGGTCGACAATATCTTGGTCGACCACTATAGGTCGACAGTAAGTAGGTAGACATGTTAACTAGGTCGACAGGGACTCTAGGTCGACATGTTCTAGGTCAACATGACAAAAGGTCAACATGAGTTTTTCACTTTTTATTTAATTTTTTGAACTTTTTCATACTTTACGATCCACGTGGACTACAATTGGGAAAGGTAACCTGTGGCAAGCGCAGCAGTAGCGGAGCAATGGCACCTTGCCCAAATTGCGAGCCATGCGAGGGGAAACGGTGCACTAATTGTGGTTCCTGGTTACTGTACGGAGAAACCGACACCCAAAAAAGTGAAAAAACTCATGTCGACCTTCTGTCATGTCGACCTAGTACATGTCAACCTAGAGTCCCTGTCGACCGAGAAATCATGTCGACCTACTTACTGTCGACCAATAGTGGTTGACCTAGACACTGTCGACCTAAGTGTGGTCGACCTTGCATACCACACCCATCTTGTAGATAGCAGCGCCAATATACAGTAGATAGGGGTGCATAGCCCTGAGTGCTAAGATGGATGCACCCACCCATGGAACGTCCAATTAGGCAGAACTTGCAGAATAATTTACAGTAACAAAGGAGCTAATCTTAATGCAGTGAAAACTGAAACGTGGACAACAACTAAAACATATTTTGTATGTTTAAGCAAATTTATGAATCTTATGTAACTGAATAAATAGATCATGAAAATATAAAAAGCCACCAGATATAGCAGTGCAATAAGGTGAATAGTGATGGACTAAAAATAGGTGGATAAAATAAAAAAGAGAAAGGCAGAAATGTATAGCATTCCCACAGTCTCCTCCAAGTGAAGGGGTTACAGTTAGACTGTCTGGGGGAAAAGAAAAGATGCTTTTTTTCCACTACCCCTCCCATCTTTAAAACACTATCATTTTCCCACCAAGAATTCCTCCGGTGAAAGAATAGGGAACCATTAACATGACAATGGCTCCTTTCACTTAGTGGTGACGCTTGTTTCCATGGAGACAAGGAGAAGGTGGGAGGGAACGTGATATAAAGGAAGTATGGAAGGAGGGGAGGGGAGTATCTTGGCGGAGGACCTCTACAGGTCATAGGTCAATTCCCACCATAAGTCAGAGGAAGAAACTGAGGTTAAACTTAAAGTTATATATTGCCTAATATTTTCACTTCCATATAATTGGAGGTTCCCAAACTCAGTCCTCAAGGCACCCTAGCAGCCCAGGTTTTAAGGATCTTCATGGTTGGGCAAAGGTGACTTAATTAGTTCCTCAGTCAATTTGACTTAACCATCCTTGCTCCACTATGAATATTCTTATATCCTTTACTGTTAGGGTGCCTTTAGGACCAAGTATAGGAACTACCGATAAAAGTGTAATTATTCAACTTAGTGCAAATTGACATTTGCCATTTTTCTATGCAGTGCTTTTATATTATTTCCACTGCTCTACCCCATCTTCCTCATATTAGAGCGGGAGATGTATTTAGCCTTTGGGAAAGATAAAGTGGAAAAGTTGCACACAGCAACCAATTATCCTCTAGCTGTCCTTGTATAGACTGTGCTAAATAAATGATAGCTAAATAACTACAGTAAAGAAATGATAGCTTGAAGCTGTTTGGTTGCTATGGACAACTTCAGCACTTTATCTCTCTCAAAGGTTTGATGCATCTCTCCTTATGTCCACCCATATTCCTTATTATTATTATTATTATAATATTATTATTATTATTATCCTTTATATGGCGTCACAGGGGTTCCGTAGCACCTAATAAATTACATAAACAAATGAGCAGAACAAGAAAACAGTGACTTACAGTACAAGACAATGCATAACAAGTACAAGGTATATGAACTAGAGATGTTCCCCGAACACCTTTTGAGTTTTGTGTTTTAGTTTTGGATCTGGATCACAGAATTTGATTTTTTTGTTTTGTTCCTAAAGTATTATTTACCTCAATAACATTAATTTCCACTTATTTCCCGTCTATTCTGAACACCTCACAATATTGTTTTTAGTCCAAAAGGTTGCACCAAGGTAGCTGGATGATTAAGATAAGCGACACAAGTGGGTGGCACAAGCACGTGGCCCATCTAGGAGTGGCACTGCAGTGGCAGGCAGGATGGCAGTTTTAAAAACTAGGCCCCAAAGAACACAATTAATTCAAAGAAAAAAAGAGGTGCAAGATGGAATTGTCCTTGGGTCCTCCCACCTTCCCTTATGTTGTATAAACAGGACATGCACACTTTAACAAACCAAATCATTTCAGCGACTGGGTCTGCCACACGACTGCGGCTGAAATTATTGGTTTGTTTGGGCCCCCACCAAAAAAGAAGCAATTAATCTCTACTTGCACAAACTGGTTCTACGGAGGCAAGATGTTGTCCTCATCCTCCGATTCCTCATCCCTTTCAGTGTTTACATCCTCATCCTCACAGAGTATTAATTTGTCCCTACTGGAATCCACCATCACAGGTCCCTGTGTACTTTCTGGAGGCAATTGCTAGTAAAGGTCTTCCTGGAGGAATTTATAATTCATTTTGATGAACATCATCTCCACATTTTGTGGAAGTAACCTCCTATGCCGAACACTGACAAGGTTACCGGCTGCATAAACACTCTTTCGGAGTACACACTGGAGGGGGGGCAACTTAGGTAAAATAAAGCCAGTTTGTGCAAGGGCCTACAGCCTCTTTTTCCTGCCAGTATACATACGGACTGTCTGACATGCCTACTTGGATGCTGTCACCGATATAATCCTCCACAATCCTTTCAATGGTGACATCATATGCAGTGACAGTAGACATGTCAGTAATTGTTGGCAGCTCCTTTAGTCTGGACCAGATGTCAAAACTTGCTCCTGACTGCCTTGCATGACCGCCAACGGGTCGGAGAGGAAATTTTATTATTTTCCTTGCAGCCCCAGTTGCTGGAGAAAATGAAGGAGGAGCTGTTGACGTGTCACGCTCCGCTATCTCACCACCAGGTCTTTGCACCTCTGCAGACTTGTGCCCGCCGGATAGAGAAATACAACGTAGGCTTTAAATCTAGGATCGAGCATGGTGGACAAAATGTAGTGATCTGATTTGAACAGATTGACCACCCTTGAATCCTGGCAAAGTCAATGAAGGGCTCCATCCAAAAGTCCCACATACTTAGCGGAATCGCTTCATCTAAGCTCCTCCTTCAATTTCTCCAGCTGCTTCTGCAAAAGCCTGATGAGGGGAATGACCTGACTCAAGCTGGCAGTGTCTGAACTAACTTCACGTGTGGCAAGTTCGAAGGGTTGGAGAACCTTGCACAAGATGGAAATCATTCTCCACTGCACTTGAGTCAGGTGCATTCCCCCTCCTTTGCCTATGTCATAAGTGGATGTATAGGCTAGAATGGCCTTTTGCTGCTCCATCCTTTGAAGCATATAGAGGGTTGAATTCCACCTCATTACTTCCTCTTGCTTCAGGTGATGGCAGGGCAGGTTCAAGAGTGTTTGATGGCGCTCCAGCCTTCAGCACGCAGTCGCTGAATGTCGAAAGTAGCCCAACATTTTTCAGGCCACCGACAGCATCTCCTGCACGCCCCTGTCATTTAAAAAAAAATTCTGCACCACCAAATTAATTGTTTGAGTAAAACGTGGGACGTGCTGAAATTTGCCCAAATGGAATGTTCGCACAATTTTGGTGGTGTCATATATCACAAATCCCCAGGAGAGTCTAAATGGAGAAGGTGGGAGGGAACATGATATAAAGGAAGTATGGAGGGAGGGGAGGTGAATATCTTGGCAGAGGACCTCTGCAATGATGTCCCTAGTTTCTGTAAGAGGTTCTCAGCAGTGTGCCTCATACTGCGTTTGTGAGATGCTGCTGCTGGTGCCGCTGCTGTTGGTGCTGCGGAAGGCAATACATCTACCCAGTCGGCTGTCACAGTCATGTAGTTCTTAGTTTGCCCTGCTCCACTTGTTCACATGTCCGTGGTTAAGTGGACAGTGGGTACAACTGCACAAGGGAGGATGTTCCTAGGTGGTTAACGTCCTTACCCCTACTTATTATTGATTGACAAAGGCAACACATGGCTTGACACCTATTGTCCAGAGAAATAATTACACAGCAAAGAGGCGGAATTTTTGGTATTTTACCCAGGCATGACTGGGCTTTTTCATCCCATGGACAACAACTGTCTCCACTGGTGCCTTATTCAAACAAACCACATCACCATCAGAATCCTCATCGTCAACTTCCTCCTCAACGCCAGCTACACCAATATCCTCCTCATCCTAGTGTACTTCTACAGTGACATCCTCAATCTCAATATCAGCAACTGGACTGGCGGTGCTCCTCCCAGCACTTGCAGAGTACATGCAAATGGTCTTAAGAGCCTCCTCTTCCCATACAGTCTTGGGAAGGTCAGGCCTAGACCTCGCAACCGCGGACACACTTGGACTCTCCTTGGGGATTTGGGATATTTCTGAGTCTAAACGCACAGTTGTTTTTCCTGTGCTCTAACAAACTTTATTATTTTAATTTTTTGAGAGGGAGGAGGGCTTACATCTTCATGAGAAACTGAACCACCAGTCATAAACATAAGCCAAGGCCTCAGCCTTTCCTTGCCACTTCGTGTTGTGAATAGAGATGTGCACCGGAAATTTTTCGGGTTTTGTGTTTTGGTTTCGGTTCCTTGGCCATGTTTTGGATTCGGACGCGTTTTGGCAAAACCTCCCTGAAATTTTTTGTCGGATTCGGGTGTTATTTTTCAAAAAACCCTAAAAAACAGCTTAAATCATAGAATTTGGGGGTAATTTTGATCCTATAGTATTATTAACCTCAATAACCACAATTTCCACTAATTTCCAGTCTATTCTGAACACCTCACAATACTATTTTTAGTCCTAAAATTTGCACCGAGGTCGCTGGATGACTAAGCAAAGCGACCCAAGAGGGCGGTACAAACACCTGGCCCATCTAGGAGTGGCACTGCAGTGTCAGACAGGATGGCACTTCAAAAAATTGGCCCCAAACAGCACATGATGCAAAGAAAAGAGAAAAAGAGGTGCACTGTGGTCGCTGGACAGCTAAGCTAAGTGACACAAACACCTCAATATCACAGGAATTATTCGTTCTAATCAATGGTATTGTTGGTCCAAATCACTGGAAGAAAATGACAAAATCACTGGAATTATTCGTTCTAATCAATGGTATTATTGGTCCAAATCACTGGAAGAAAATGACAAAATCACTGGAATTATTATTTGTTCTAATCAATGGTATTATTGGTCCAAATCACTGGAAGAAAATGACAAAATCAATGGAATTATTTGTTCTAATCAATGGTATTATTGGTCCAAATTGTTAGGTGCCACGGTACGCGGCGCCGCTCGGTCTGCTTCCGAGCGACGCTCACGGCCACCGCACCTCCCTCCCTGCCCGCCCGGCGCCTAGCAACGCCAGGACGCTGTGCGTACTGTAGCCGCCGGGTCCCTGGCAACGCTAGGACGCCGGGGGTCCTCAGCCGCTGGGTCCATAGCAACGGGGACGCCATTGGCGGACCGCGTTCCCCGTTGCCAGATAGGATTGATTAGTTGCTCGTGCAGCAGGGCAGCTGCACGGCAACTAGTAATTAGGGTCTGGGGGCTGGTCTTGCTGGCCCTCCTGTCATTGGCCAGCAGGGTCTTTTTATGGGAGCCAGCACACTGCAGCCTCGCCGGTGATAGCTTCCTGTATGCTGTTCCTGCCTTGCAACGTATGTTCCTGGTCAGCTGTATCTGGTCGATCCTGCTCCCTGTGCTCCTGAGTTCTGGAGTTCTGAAGCCGGTCCTAGGAATCTTTCCTGTCCAAGTGAACCTGTTGCAGTCATCTGGGGGTTCTCGCTTGTTGGGGTTCTCTCCCGGTTTCGTGAGTAGTGGCTTCTGCCGCGTGTTGCAGCCTAGGCCGCTTAGTCCTTGTGTTAATTTTGTATTGGTGGTTTTTGCGGAGGTTTCCGCTTTTCACTGTCCTCCCCGGAACTCGGCGGTGCCGTGTGGGGGAGTGGACAGTGGTATCTTTTGTTGTTCTTTTCCTTTGGCGGCGTGCCGCACATATATTTAGTTTTAGGGTAGTTAGTAGCCCCTAGCTTTCTGTTTGCTTTAGTTAGAGGTCCCCTTGTTATTATCCTGTCTCGGTTCACGCCTTGTCTCACTCTAAGACCTGGGGGCATCGGAGTTGGGCAGACCTAATCCGCCCTTCAAATGCGGCTGCCGTGGGCCCAAGAAACCATAGTCACTCAGGCGTGAACTGACCACACGGGTAAAACAATGGAGGTAGGGTGCTAGGGGCTATTCACGTACCACCCCTTATTTCAGCGTCACGTCCTGGTGCTCTGGACTCACTACGCAACATCTCTCTAGTTCTGAGCATCAGGAACGTAACATTATCACTGGCCCAAAAACAAAAAAAAGAATAATATAAAGAGTTTTTTGTTTTTGGTGGGCCTTGAAACTCGGCCTCATGAATCCGCCAGTATTAGGACCGAATCCCAGCCAGCTTTTGGCCAACCAGATTCAGGAACTAACTCAGATGGTTCAGGATCTTACTCTTCGGGTGAGATCGCAGGAAGATCTTTTGCGAGCCTCCCCGAGTATGATTCCAGAACCAAAGATGCACCTTCCTGATCGTTTTTCAGGTAACCGAAAGGATTTTTTTAATTTCAAGGAAGCTTGTAAGCTTTATTTTCGTTTAAGGCCCCGATCCTCTGGTACTGAGTCTCAACGGGTCGGGATTGTGATGTCTTTGCTACAAGGCGATCCGCAAACCTGGGCTTTTGGGCTAAAAGCCGATGATGTTGCCTTGCTTTCTGTAGATGCCTTTTTTAAGTCTCTAGGCCTTCTGTACGATGACCCTGATAGAGAAGCGTCGGCTGAGAGTCACCTGCGTGCAATTAAGCAAGGGAAAAATCCAGCAGAGGCGTATTGTACCGAGTTTCGCCGTTGGTCGAACGACTGTGGCTGGAATGACCCGGCCCTGCGCAGTCAGTTTCGCCTCGGTTTGTCTGAAGTTATTAAAGACAGTCTCTTTCAGTACCCCACTCCAGAGACTTTAGACAAACTCATGGAGCTTGCTATTAAAATTGATTGTCGTCTCCGGGAGCGGAGGGCTGAAAGAGGAGCTAGTTTCAGGCCTAGTCCATGTGTGTATACTTTCCCTGAGGACGTCGAGGAGCCCATGCAAATGGGTCTCTCCCGGCTGTCCCCAGAGGAAAGAACCAGAAGGCTAAATTCTGGTCTTTGCTTGTATTGTGGTGGCAAGGGACATATCGCACGTAATTGCCCGAATAAGCAGGGAAACGCTCTGACCAAGTGAATTGTGAGAGGGTTCACTTGGGTCTGTAATTGATCTCCTCTACTGATTCCTTATTAGTTCCTGTAAAAATTTCCTTTGGTAGTCTCAGTTCGTTGGTGTCGGCCTTCGTCGACAGTGGAGCTGCGGGAAATTTCATGGATCTTGGTTGGGCTCAGGCTTTGGGCGTTCCACAGATACCTTTGGATAAACGTATCACCATGCACGGCTTGGATGGTGGTCTGCTTTCTAATGGGGTAATCACTCACCGCACACCTCCAGTACAACTGACAGTGGGGGCCCTACATTCGGAGAAAATCGAATTTTACCTTACCCATTGTCCGGCTGTCCCCGTAGTTTTGGGTCACCCCTGGCTTGCCTTTCATAATCCCACCATAGATTGGCGGTCTGGGGAGATTTCCCGATGGGGTCCCTTTTGTATTAAGGAATGTATTTCCCGTCCAGTCCGGGTTGCGGCAGTCACCCCAGAACTTATTCCTTTGGAATATCAGGACTTTGCCGATGTTTTCTCCAAGGGTAATGCGGATATTCTGCCTCCTCATCGGTCCTATGACTGCGCTATTGACTTAGTTCCCGGTGCCTCTTTGCCTAAAGGGAGACTATATGCCCTGTCTGGGCCGGAAACTACGGCAATGAATGATTATGTACAGGAGAGCCTAAAAAAGGCTTCATTAGGCCCTCGAAATCTCCATTGAGTGCAGGGTTCTTTTTTGTTGAGAAAAAAGATGGGTCGCTCAGACCATGTATTGATTATCGGGCTCTGAATAAAATTTCTGTTAAAAACATCTACCCCTTGCCACTGATTTCAGTACTATTTGATCAGCTCCGGACTGCCGTTATCTTTTCCAAGATCGATCTTAGAGGGGCTTACAATCTTATCCGAATAAAATCTGGGGATGAGTGGAAGACGGCTTTCAGCACACAGTCGGGACATTATGAATACCTGGTGATGCCGTTTGGGCTGTCTAATGCTCCTGCTGTATTTCAAGATCTCATTAACGACGTCCTTCGCGACTTTCTAGGAAAGTTCGTAGTCGTTTATTTAGACGACATTTTGATTTACTCTGAGTCTTTTGAACAACATATTACCCATGTGCGACTGGTCCTTCAGAAGTTACGGGAAAATCATTTATACGCCAAACTGGAGAAATGTGATTTCCACATCACAGAAGTGTCCTTCCTGGGGTATATTATTTCTCCTAAGGGGTTTTTCATGGAACCAAAAAAACTCCAGGCCATCCTAAATTGGGCACAACCCACGAACTTAAAAGCAATTCAGCGCTTTTTAGGGTTTGCAAATTACTGTAGGCGTTTTGTTCATACCTTCTCAGAATTGGTTGCTCCTATTGTGGCATTGACTAAAAAAGGAGCGGACCCTTCCAATTGGTCGCCTGAAGCCAAGTCTGCCTTCCTGGCCTTAAAGCAGGCCTTTGTCTCCGTTCCAGTACTCAGACACCCTAACCCGGATCTCCCCTTTATTGTCGAGGTAGATGCCTCAGAGGTTGGAGTGGGGGCTATCCTTTTTCAGGAAGACCCGGAGTCTCAGGAATTACACCCATGTGCCTTCATGTCCAGAAAATTCTCCTCCGCAGAATCCAACTATGATGTTGGTAATCGAGAATTGTTGGCAGTTAAATGGGCTTTCGAGGAGTAGAGGCACTGGCTGGAAGGAGCAAGGCATACCATTACGGTGTTTACTGACCACAAGAACCTGCAGTATATTGAGTCAGCTAAACGGCTTAATGCTCGACAGGCACGTTGGGCGCTGTTTTTTACTCGTTTCAGGTTTATTATCACCTTCAGGCCCGGTTCCAAGAATACAAAAGCCGATGCCCTGTCACGTTGTTTTCTTCCGGTTCACAATAACCACCTGGCTACTAACCCCATTGTCCCATCGTCTGTCATCCGGGCTGGCCTCACAGGATTTATTTACACAGCTAGTCCAGCTTCAGCAGCAGGCTCCCAAAGTCACTCCTGCAGATCGTCTCTTCGTCCCTGAATTTCTGAGAGGCACTGTTCTAGCTGAGTTTCATGATAATAAGGTTTCTGGTCATCCGGGTATCACTAAGACCTTGGAGTTAATCTCTCGCTCAGTGTGGTGGCCTAATCTTTCTAAAGATGTAAGGGAATTTGTCCGTTCCTGTCAGGTTTGTGCTCAGTACAAGGTATCTCGATCGTTGCTGGTCGGGCAACTCATGCCTCTAGCCGTTCCTCTCAGGCCATGGTCACATATATCCATGGATTTCGTGGTGGACCTTCCTCTTTCAGCTGGATTTCGAGTCATTTGGGTGGTAGTAGACCGTTTTAGTAAGATGGCCCACTTCATTGCTCTCCCCCGATTACCCTCTGCTCAAGGGTTGGCAGTTTTGTTTCTCCGCCATGTGTTCAGGCTCCATGGTTTACCCAGGGATATTGTTTCTGATCGGGGACCGCAATTCATCGCCCGTTTCTGGAAACGTTTTTGTGCCTCATTAAATATGAAACTCTCTTTAACATCTGGGTACCATCCACAGTCTAACGGACAAACTGAACGTGTTAATCAGTCGTTAAAACAGTATTTACGGCTATATTCGGCCAAACTTCAGAATGATTGGTCTGAATTTCTTCCTTTGGCCGAGTTTGCCTATAATAACTCTTGTCATTCTTCCACCAAGGAGTCCCCATTCTTTTCGGTCTTGGGCTTTCATCCTAGAGCCAATTCTTTTTACCCTCATTTTCCAGTCTCCTCGTTGACCTTAACTTCCCATCTCAGAATGATTTGGAAAAAGGTGCACCTTGCCCTTAAGAAGGCTGCCTTCCGAGAAAAAAAAATTTCTGATAGGTTCCGACGCCCATGCACTTTTAAGGTGGGAGATAAGGTGTGGTTGTCAACCCGCAACATCAAGCTCCGACAACCCTCGGCTAGATTGGGACCCAAATTTATTGGACCGTTCCTTATCGTTAAGAAGGTCAACCCAGTT
Source organism: Pseudophryne corroboree (assembly GCF_028390025.1). Classification (NCBI taxonomy): domain Eukaryota; kingdom Metazoa; phylum Chordata; class Amphibia; order Anura; family Myobatrachidae; genus Pseudophryne; species Pseudophryne corroboree. The sequence continues at coordinate 150,874,783 of NC_086453.1, forward strand.
GCTTTTCGGTTACGCTTGCCTAAATCACTCAAAATTGGCAATACTTTTCACTGTTCCCTTCTGAAGCAGTATTTTTCTTCCAGGAGATTCCCTCGAAAGACTTCCCAGGGTAGACCTCCGGTGGATGTTCAGGGGCAAGAGTTCTCGGTGGAGAAGGTTTTAGATTCCAAAGTTTCTCTGTTCCGGCTTTATTTTTTGGTTCACTGGAAAGGCAATGGCCCGGAAGAAAGGTCTTGGGTCCTGGATAACAATTTACATGCCCCTAAACTTAAGAGATTATTCTTTCAGGAATTTCCTCAGAAACCCGGCTTTAGGGGTTCTTTAACCCCTCCTCAAGGGGGGGTACTGTTAGGTGCCGCGGTCCGCGGCGCTGCTCGGTCTGCTTCCGAGCAACGCTCACGGCCGCAGCACCTCCCTCCCTGCCCGGCGCCTAGCAACGCCAGGACGCCGTGCGTACTGTAGCCGCCGGGTCCCTGGCAATGCTAGGATGCCGGGCGTCCTCAGCCGCTGGGTCCATAGAAACTGGGACGCCATTGGCGGACCGCGTTCCCCGTTGCCAGATAGGATTGATTAGTTGCTCGTGCAGCAGGGCAGCTGCACGGCAACTAGTAATTAGGGTCTGGGGGCTGGTCTTGCTGGCCCTCCTGTCATTGGCCAGCAGGGTCTTTTTATGGGAGCCAGCACACTGCAGCCTCGCCGGTGATAGCTTCCTGTATGCTGTTCCTGCCTTGCAACGTATGTTCCTGGTCAGCTGTATCTGGTCAATCCTGCTCCGTGCTCCTGAGTTCTGGAGTTCTGAAGCCGGTCCTGGGAATCCTTCCTGTCCAAGTGAACCTGTTGCAGTCATCTGGGGGTTCTCGCTTGTTGGAGTTCTCTCCCGGTTTCGTGAGTAGCGGCTTCTGCCGCGTGTTGCGGCCTAGGCCGCTTAGTCCTTGTGTTAATTTTGTATTGGTGGTTTTTGCGGAGGTTTCCGCTTTTCACTGTCCTCCCCGGAACTCGGCGGTGCCGTGTGGGGGAGTGGACAGTGGTATCTTTTGTTGTTCTTTTCCTTTGGCGGCGTGCCGCACATATATTTAGTTTTAGGGTAGTTAGTAGCCCCTAGCTTTCTGTTTGCTTTAGTTAGAGGTCCCCTTGTTATTATCCTGTCTCGGTTCACGCCTTGTCTCACTCTAAGACCTGGGGGCATCGGAGTTGGGCAGACCTAATCCGCCCTTCAAACGCGGCTGCCGTGGGCCTAAGAAACCATAGTCACTTAGGCGTGAACTGACCACACGGGTAAAACAATGGAGGTAGGGTGCTAGGGGCTATTCCCGTACCACCCCTTATTTCAGCGTCACGTCCTGGTGCTCTGGACTCACTACGCAACATCTCTCTAGTTCTGAGCATCAGGAACGTAACACAAATCACTGGAAGAAAATGACAAAATCACTGGAATTATTCGTTCTAATCAATGGTATTATTGGTCCAAATCACTGGAAGAAAATGGAATGGATGGATACTTGCAGTGACACAGAGCTGCAAGATACAGCAATGGCCTACTGTACAACTATATACTGTTAGTCACCAAAATGCTGCACTGTAATACTAGAAGCTATAGAAAAGTATATATATTATTGTATATATCAGTACAGAGCGGTGTAACTGTGACCCATGTGTTCTGACAAGCAGTATAGAAGCTATAGAAAAGTATATATAATATTACTGTATATCAGTACAGAGTGGTGTAACTGTGACCCATGTGTCCTGACAAGCAGTATAGAAGCTATAGAAAAATATATATATTATTGTATATATCAGTACAGAGTGGTGTAACTGTGACCCATGTGTCCTGACAAGCAGTATAGAAGCTATAGAAAAATATATATATTATTGTATATATCAGTACAGAGTGGTGTAACTGTGACCCATGTGTCCTGACAAGCAGTATAGAAGCTATAGAAAAATATATATATTATTGTATATATCAGTACAGAGTGGTGTAACTGTGACCCATGTGTCCTGACAAGCAGTATAGAAGCTATAGAAAAGTATATATAATATTACTGTATATCAGTACAGAGCGGTGTAACTGTGAAACATGTGTCCTGACAAGCAGTATAGAAGCTATAGAAAAGTATATATATTATTGTATATATCAGTACAGAGTGGTGTAACTGTGACCCATGTGTCCTGACAAGCAGTATAGAAGCTATAGAAAAGTATATATAATATTACTGTATATCAGTACAGAGCGGTGTAACTGTGACACATGTGTCCTGACAAGCAGTATAGAAGCTATAGAAAAGTATATATATTATTGTATATATATCAGTACAGAGCGGTGTAACTGTGACACATGTGTCCTGACAAGCAGTATAGAAGCTATAGAAAAGTATATATATTATTGTATATATCAGTACAGAGCGATGTAACTGTGACACATGTGTCCTGACAAGCAGTATAGAAGCTATAGAAAAGTATATATATTATTGTATATATCAGTACAGAGCAGTGTAACTGTGACACATGTGTCCTGACAAGCAGTATAGAAGCTACAGAAAAGTATATATATTACTGTATATCAGTTGTAGTACAGAGCGGTGTAACTGTGACACATATGTGTCCTGACAAGCAGTATAGAAGCTATAGAAAATTATTTAAAATTATTGTATATATCAGTACAGAGCGGTGTAACTGTGACACATGTGTCCTGACAAACAGTATAGAAGCTATAGAAAAGTATATATAATATTACTGTATATCAGTACAGAGTGGTGTATCTGTGACCATGTGTCCTGACAAGCAGTATAGAAGCTATAGAAAAGTATATATATTATTGTATATATCAGTACAGAGTGGTGTATCTGTGACCATGTGTCCTGACAAGCAGTATAGAAGCTATAGAAAAGTATATATATTATTGTATATATCAGTACAGAGCGGTGTAACTGTGACCATGTGTCCTGACAAGCAGTATAGAAGCTATAGAAAAGTATATATAATATTACTGTATATCAGTACAGAGCGGTGTAACTGTGACCCATGTGTCCTGACAAGCAGTATAGAAGCTATAGAAAAGTATATATTTTATTGTATATATATCAGTACAGAGCAGTGTAACTGTGATACATGTGTCCTGACAAGCAGTATAGAAGCTATAGAAAAGTATATATATTACTGTATATCAGTACAGAGCGGTGTAACTGTGACCCATGTGTCCTGACAAGCAGTATAGAGGCTATAGAAAAGTATATATATTATTGTATATATCAGTACAGAGTAGTGTAACTGTGACCATGTGTCCTGACAAGCAGTATAGAGGCTATAGAAAAGTATATATATTATTGTATATATCAGTACAGAGCGGTGTATCTGTGACCATGTGTCCTGACAAGCAGTATAGAAGCTATAGAAAAGTATATATATTACTGTATATCAGTACAGAGCGGTGTAACTGTGACCCATGTGTCCTGACAAGCAGTATAGAAGCTATAGAAAAGTATATATATTATTGTATATATATATATCAGTACAGAGCAGTGCAACTGTGACACATGTGTCCTGACAAGCAGTATAGAAGCTATAGAAAAGTATATATATTATTGTATATATCAGTACAGAGCAGTGTAACTGTGACACATGTGTCCTGACAAGCAGTATAGAAGCTATAGAAAAGTATATATATTATTGTATATATCAGTACAGAGCAGTGTAACTGTGTCACATGTGTCCTGACAAGCAGTATAGAAGCTATAGAAAATTATTTCAAATTATTGTATATATCAGTACAGAGCAGTGTAACTGTGACCATGTGTCCTGACAAGCAGTATAGAAGCTATAGAAAAGTATATATATTATATACTGGTGGTCCCCAGTCCCCACAATGCAGCACTCTGATCAGATATTTGCAGCACACTGAGCACAGATATGGAGCGTTTTCAGGAAGAGAACGTAGATATTTTCAGCACGCTGAGCACAGATATTTTCAGCACACTGAGCACAGATTACGGAGCTTTTTAGGGAGAGAACGTAGCCATGTCCTCTCCGTTCAATCTCCAAAGCACGAGTGAAAATGGCGGCGACGCGCGGCTCCTTATATAGAATACGAATCTCGCGAGAATCCGACAGCGGGATGATGATGTTCGGGCGCGTTCTGGTTAACGGAGCAAGGCGGGAAGATCCGAGGCTGCCTCGGAACCGTGTAAAATGGGTGAAGTTCGGGGAGGTTCGGATTTCGAGGAACCGAACCCGCTCATCTCTAGTTGTGAATGGCATATTTCCAATTTTATGTTTCTCATCAGATAATTTTTTATTTTGTTTGTTATTAATTTTTGATTCTTGGATTTTCCATGCCCTCTATGACATTTGGCATCAGCCTTAGCAGACGAGGTTGATGAAATTGCATTGTCAATGTCATGACTGGTGGTGGCAGCAGCAGCAGCTTCAGCACTAGTACTAGGAACTGGAAGTGGTTCCTGATCTTTCACTATTTTTCCTCCAAATGTTTGTTCTACATTTCATAGGAAATTATTACAGCATACAGAACAGTGCTCCTGCATTTTTACAGCAAACAGAACAGTGCCCCTTTATATTTACAACACCCCTGTATTTTTACAGCATACAGGAAAGGGCCAGTGTTCCTTTATTTTTACAGCACTTTGTATTTTTACAGCACACAGGACAGGACAACAGCACCCCTGTATTTTCACAGCACCCCTGTATTTTTACAGCATATAGGGCAGAGCCAGTGTTCCTTTATTGTTACAGCACCCCTGTATTTTTACAGCATACAGGACAGGGCCACAGCACCCCTATATTTTTACAGCACCCCTGTATTTTTTACAGCATACAGGACAGGGCCACAGCACCCCTGTATTTTCACAGCACCCCTGTATTTTTACAGCATACAGGACAGGGCCATAGCACCCCTGTATTTTTACAGCACCCCTGTAATTTTACAGCATACAGGACAGGGCCAGTGTGCCTTTATTTTTACAGCACCCTGTATTTCACAGCACTCCTGTATTTTTACAGCATTCAAGACAGGGCCACAGCACCCCTGTATTTTTACAACACACAGAGCAGTGCCCCTGTACAGCAGAGGACTGTAGCACCCATGTACAGCACCCCAAACAGCATAGGACACCCCAGAACAGCAACCCTGTACAGCACAGAAGAGCAGCACCCCTAACAGCACAGGACACCACCCCAGAAAAGCACAGGACAGCAGCATCCCTGCACACCACCACCCACAGACAGACAGAGGTCTGTCTCCCTCACTCTCCAAGTTCGGAGTTAAAATGGTGGTGACACGCGTAACCTTATATAGAATCTAAAATCCGTGAGAATCCGACAGCGTAATGATGACATTTTGCCTCGTTCTGGGATCCAAATCTGGCTCGGATCCCGGCTTGGATCATGAAGTTCGGGGGATCCAAACCCGCTAATCCCTAATATAAACATTGCTGAAACAGCAGACATGACACTCAAATAAGCACCACGGTGGCACAAAACAAGGGTAAGGTGCCCTTGTGGGGCGTATGGAGTAGATTATAATATGAGTAAGAGAAGAAAAAGCACATGAGGGGAGAGAGTCCTGCTCGTGAGAGATTACACTCTCAAAGGGGGGGGGGGGTCAAACAGACAGGGGTGACACAGATGGAGTAAACAGCATAGAAAAGAGGGTTAGGATAAGAGATTGCTGGGTTTGATTAAGTAGTGGGTCCTGTAGAGAGGTGGAGAGCAGTGCTGTTTCTTGCGGCGGGCGAGCCGTGCAACCGCACGGGGCGCCCGCCGCGGCACTTTTTGAGGACTTTGAAACCCTCCTCCCCTCTCCTCCCGAGTGCCCAGCTCGGGGGGCGAGGTCTCGCGGAATGACGCGTTTGCGTCGTGACGTCACGATGCAATCGCATCATTCCGCGAAACCCCGCCCCCCAAGCTGGGCACTCGTGAAGAGGGAGAAGGGGGGGCCGCGCAGACGAGGGAGAGGCGGCTGAAGAGCGGGAAGAACCGCTTGAAATGTAAGTCAGCCCCTCTCCCTCTCTCTCTCTCCCTCCCTCCCCCCCACCACCACCTCCCGTACTGTGTAAAATGGGGACACCTGTCTGCCGGAATGTGTAAAATGGGGACGCAGTCTGCCGGAATGTGTTAAATGGGGACGCAGTCTGCCGGAATGTGTTAAATGGGGACTCTTGCCTGCCTTAATGTGTAAAATAGGGACACCTGTCTGCCGGAATGTGTAAAATGTGGACGCAGTCTGCCGGAATCTGTTAAATGGGGACGCAGTCTGCCGGAATGTGTTAAATGGGGACCCTTGCCTGCCTTAATGTGTAAAATAGGGACACCTGTCTGCCGGAATGTGTAAAATTGGGACACTTGCCTGCCGGAATGTGTAAAATGGGGACACTTGCCTGCCGGAATGTGTAAAATGGGTAGGCAGTCTGCCGTAATGTGTAAAATGGGGGCACATGCCTGCCGCAATGTGTAAAATGGGGACTTTCCTGCCGCAATGTGTAAAATGGGGGCACTTTCCTGCCGTACTGTGTAAAATGGGGGCACGTGCCTGCCGCAATGTGTAAAATGGGGACACTTTCCTGCCGTACTGTGTAAAATGGGGGCACGTGTCTGCCGCAATGTGTAAAATGGGGACACTTGCCTGCCGTGCTGTGTAAAATGGGGTCGCGTGCCTGCTGTAATGTGTAAAATTAGGACTTTTTTTTTTTTTATCCTGTGGTGGCCGTGATGATGAGATCAGATGAGGTCACGCCCATCTTAACAAAGCCACGCCCATTCTAACGAGGCCACGCCCCCTTTCCGGGAGCGCGCGCGTCTTTTCATCGCGCGCATGCTTTCACTCTTTATATCTATGGGGGGGCGCATTTTTTTTATGTGAATGGGGGGAGTGGGGGGGCGCATTTTTAAATCTCGCACTGGGAGCCAAATTGGCTAAAAACGGCCCTGGTGGAGAGTCTCCTAGGGAAAGAAATAGAATTCCAGATATAGAGAGCAGTGCGTGCATGGTCTTGGAGGTGGGTATATAGAATGCAATCTCTTGCTGACAGGTCACCTTTGTATTTTCTATGTAACTGTGTAATCTGGGCACTGTAATAAAATAATTTGCTATATTTACAAAGTTTTGTGCTTGTCTGTATAAGTATGTACCCCTGTATATTGCTACATGTTTCACCACAAAAAATAATGTATTATATGAAGTGCCAACCGTGTTCTTAGTTGTATATCTGGTAGCAATGACAGACAAAAAAAAATTCTGCACAATATGTACAACGTATTTAGTTATTGCTTTTTATTATATCAACAAGTATTAACATGCCTTAATGTAAACTAAGATGTCAGTGATACCCAAAACTTATGTTAGAGCATGTTAATACACTTTTAATGTTCTACAATTATCAAAACTAAGGTAATGCTTACAAGAGCCTTATTACTGGCAGCAGGGAATCCCCAGTGATGAAGTCGGTATCCGGACCCCAGGTCGACAACAAAAAGGTCGACACACCTTAGGTCGATGCCAATTGGTCGACACACCTTAGGTCGACATGGGCAAAAGGTCGACATGGGTAAAAGGTCGACAGGAGCAAGGTCGACATGGAAAAAGGTCGACATTAGTTTTTCACAATTTTTTTCTTTTTTGGAACCTTTTCATACTTAACGATCCACGTGGACTATGATTGGAACGGTAATCTGTGACGAGCGAAGCGGAGCGAAGGCACCATGCCCGAAGCATGGCGAGCCAAGCGAGGGGACGCTGTGCACTAATTGGGGTTCCCGGTCACTCTACGAAGAAAACGACACAAAAAACCCCATCAAAAATTAATGTCGACCTTTTTCCATGTCAACCTTGTTCCTGTCTGCCTTTTGTCCATGTCGACCTTTTGTCCATGTCGACCTAAGTGTGTCGAGCAATTGGCGTCGACCTAAGGTGTGTCAACCTTTTTGTTGTCGACCTGGAGACCCAGACCGGATGAAGTCACCAAGCATAGAGGGAACTCTAGAAGGAGCTTCTACAAACATTACAAAATTCTTAAATAAATAACGTTGGCACTATATTTAAGAACGTACTGTATTGCGCCTCCATAAAAACTCTTGATTGCTCCCTGTGTGTGGGCCATGTTCTTTCTATCACTCCAATTCCTTAACCAATTCGCTGTTTAGGATGAGTGGGACCCATCCTAAGTACAACAAGGATAAAAATAACAGGGGGGAGGAGGAGACTTACCTAAAAGTGTTTCTTCTATTTTCTGTGAGTCCTGGGACAGGGGCAGGGCTCAGGTGCGGAACTGCCGGAGACAACGGAGTCTGTTGCCACCGGGCTCCAGCCCAGAAGGGAGCACTTCCTCTGTTGTCCCCCATTCCATTTGTACCCATTCTGCAGCTGTCGAGCAGAGGACCCACTGAGCGCAGTGTCTATCATCATCATCAGTGCTCGCTCCTTCTCTGTGGTGGTCTCGGTGCACTTGGCTGTGCTCTGGGCTGCAGACATCATGTGACATCCGGCAGCAACCCAGAGTGAGGAGCTGGCGATGTAAGGGGGTGTGGCTAAGACGGACATGGGGGAGCACTAGGAACACTTTGGTGTCACATATATACCGGCGCTGCCTGGCTGAGTACCGCAGGGTCTGGAGTCTGTACACGCGGCCTTCACTTAGTTGGCGTCCCTGCTCCCGGCGTCTGGGCCCCTGCTTTCTACATGCTGTGGTGCGGCCGCATCTCTCTCTCCCTCCACACTCCGGGTGCTGCTGATGTGCCTGTGTGAGGCAGTCTTCTCTCCTTGCAGTCAACGTTTTCCAGCTGTACAGTAGCTGGAGACCCGGTGGATATATATATGTCCCTGCTGTCCTGGTCCTGACACCTCTGTCTAGTCCCTGTCACCTCTGTCCAGGCCCTATCATCCCTGTCTTGTCTCTGTCACCCCTGTCCTGTCCCTGTCACCTCTGTACTGGCTCTGTTAACCCTCTCTCCTATCCCTTTGGTTCTGTCCCTGCCCCCTCTGTCCTGATACCTCTGTCCTGGTTCTGCCCCTGTTACCTCAAACTTGTCCCTGTCATCTCTGTATTTGCCCTTTCACCCATCTCTCCTGTCCCCTCTGCTCTGTACTGTCCCTGTCACCCCTGTCCTGTCTCTGTCACCTCTATCTTGGCCCGGTCATTTCTGTTCTTCCCCACTGTACTGTCCATGTAATCTCTGTATTGGCCCTATCACCTATGTCCTCTCCCTGAGACCCTTCTCTCCTGTCCTCTCTGTCTTAGTCTGTCCTGGCCCCGCCATACTGTTCCTTTCACTGCTCTCCTGACACTGTCCCTCCTGGTCCTGTCACCTTTGTCCAATCTCCCTTATAGCTGTAGCAAAACACACTCATTGAGACAATGGAGGTGAGGGGAGACAGCAGGCCAATAGCACACTAGCACTTTTTCAAAAGAGAAAAGAAAAGGGAGAACGACTGCACTGTGAGAAGAGAGCTCAGCAGAGATTATTTTATCTGGGTATCGGTGTCCATGTGAATACTGAAAGTGTAAACGATGGCATAAACTGAGGGAGCCAGAAATGCCAGAAAGCCTAGTGGCCCGACCATGGGTTAATACGGCCTTGCATACCACACCCAGTTCTGGGAGGTTTAACACACAGTGGGGTAAATTTACTAAAATGGGAGTTCTATTTAAGATGGGATGTTGCCCATAGCAACCAATCAGATTCCAGGTATTATCTTCAAGAAGGTGCTAAATAATGAGATATAGAATCTGATTGGTTGCTATGGACAACATCCCATTTTAAATAGAACTCCCACTTTAGTAAATTTACCCCTGGGTCTTTACCAGAGACAACAATAACACCCTTTTTGACTTACTAGCTTGTAGGAACTGCAAAGAAATAGCGGGGTATATGTTCTAAATGTTCACATTAGTCAGATCTACTGTACAAATCGACGGCAGGTTTGGTTAATGGTTTATTGATGAAATGACCCTCAAGAGTGCTTGAAACAACATAATCAATGTCTATATAATGGAACATGGAACATAAAAATTGAAAATCAAAGACAAAAAAGGGGGAAATGTGCTAAGCCTTGAAGAGTGATAAAGTGGAGAGATAAAGATAACTGCCATGTTACAGGCTGTGTTTGAAAAATGACAGGACCCCATTTTATCACTCTCCAAGGTTTAGTACACCTGCCCAAAAGTAAGTTGTATTGTAGAATACCATGCAGTGATTGGCCCTGAGTTTGGCATCATTCTACAACATATTTCTTCATGTCTATAACTCTCCCATGTCTAATGCTAACCACACAATTATCAGTTTGGTGATCAAATTGGACAAATCCTGTTGGACACAGCTACTGTATTAGTAGATTTGGCCCAAAAATGAACGGATTGATTTTTTATTGTATCAGTCTGTCATACCCATTATTATGGGGTCATATATTTGGCAATATTGAGCAATCTGCTTATTCCACATGTATTGCGCCACATTCGGTCACTTTATGGGCTGGATGTGATGAAGTCGGTGTTGGCTGGAGATCCGGGTTCCCGGCTGAACTTGGACTTTTTTAAAAGTGGCAATTATGTACAAGGCAAAACCATGCCTTGTAAGTGATTGGTGCGTTAAAACAAAGTCTGAATTCGGCTGTATGTATATAGGCCCTCATTCCGAGTTGTTCGCTCGGTATTTTTCATCGCATCGCAGTGAAAATCCGCTTAGTACGCATGCGCAAAGTTCGCACTGCGACTGCGCCAAGTAACTTTACTATGAAGAAAGTATTTTTACTCACGGCTTTTTCTTCGCTTCGGCGATCGTAATGTGATTGACAGGAAATGGGTGTTACTGGGCGGAAACACGGCGTTTCAGGGGCGTGTGGCTGAAAACGCTACCGTTTCCGGAAAAAACGCAGGAGTGGCCGGAGAAACGGTGGGAGTGCCTGGGCGAACGCTGGGTGTGTTTGTGACGTCAACCAGGAACGACAAGCACTGAACTGATCGCACAGGCAGAGTAAGTCTGAAGCTACTCTGAAACTGCTAAGTAGTTAGTAATCGCAATATTGCGCATACATCGGTCGCAATTTTAAGAAGCTAAGATTCACTCCCAGTAGGCGGCGGCTTAGCGTGTGTAACTCTGCTAAATTCGCCTTGCGACCGATCAACTCGGAATGAGGGCCCTAGTACCATAATATATAAAATAACAGTTAAAAATTGTCCATCTTCCTCAGCACTGCCTCTGGCATTCACCTCATTAAACTGTTTTCTAGGGGAAACTGGCCTAGTATACAACACTAATCACAAACAGCAGCAGTTAATTACTTTTCTTGCTGACTCTGGACTGGATAATGGGTTTACAGATACAGTACAAGATCCCATACCTGTATTTTATTTTTAATCTTCCCTTTTTCTAAAGATAAAGAGACACAATTTTTATTTTCTATTTCTAGGCACTGCTAATGATGTTAGTTCCATTAAGTGTAGACCATTCACTGTATTATGAGACTGCAAGATAATACTCAGGTTGGAAGAGGCTGCTTTGGGCTTTTCCCAGCCAATGGATTAGATAGAGACAGTCAATTCTTTCTCCCAATGGCATTATCCCCGTTTTTCATTCATTAATGGATTCATATGGAATGCATAACAAGTTATCAGTATGGGGTGATCCAGGAGAAATAAAGAATTGGGCTTTTTTCTCTGTGCAGACAATGTACTAGCCTTCTTTTACATCACTTTCTGGAAGTTTTCTTTCTGTTTTCATTCATTCAACGCATTGCACGATAGCCAGTTTCAGAAAGGTTTGTACTGTATTCAGGCGTGTTGATGGCATTGGCAATGTATTTGAAGTGTTTTTTGTTCACAGTGTACTAGAGTGCAGCTTCATCTTTGTACAGTACTCCTGCAGCTACTGTATATATTACACCCATTTATAATGCAGCATTCAGCTTCACTGTCCTTCAAAGACTGCCCCCAGACTCTGGTGAAACCTAGCCAATGGGAGCGTGCTTAGAAGGAGAATGATCAATGCCTAATGCTGAGTCCCATGTGCGCACGGCGGCTGTTATACACAGCGCTGCTGTCCCGGGATAAAATAAGCCAGCACATATATTACATACATCTTAACATGTCTGTTTATATGTATTAAGTGCCATGACAGTTGGGAGCTGATTGGCTGGAGCACCATTTATCATAGGCAACTACACGGTTGAGTCACATTATTATGACCACCAGCTAATAGCCAGAGTAACTGCCGGGTGCAGAACGGACAGCAGCTAGACATTCACTGAACTGTCATTTTAGACACACGTCTGGTAGCCCCCAGGTTCATTTTGATGGTAAGCTGCTCCACTGTAATGTGTTGGTCGGCCCTTACGCACAAAGTCGCCGACAGCTCTGTTGGGTCCCGGTAATGAGAGAGGGCGTGGTCAATGCGAGAGGTGTAGCCACACCCGCTCTGGTGAAAACAGTTAAAAGGGTATAATATGAGCGGATGCGAAGCGGCCCCATGGTCCGGACATGGGGCACCAGTGAGGGCAACGATGGGTGGAGGGTGTGCGGGTGCGATTGCTCCCCCCGCATATCATCACACAGGGAGAGAGGACTGACTGCCTCTGCAGCAGCCTCTCTTCCCATACAGCATACTTCTCTCACACTGGAATAAAAGGGTGGGCGGATGGACAGACAGGGGGTGGTGGGAATGCGGTCAGGGTACAGCGTGATCCCGGCCCCTTCAACATGCCCAGGCCCGGGTAAAGATTTCCCTCCCCCTTGGCACCACTGCACACGCACCTTCATAGCTGACATCAATGGCACAAGGTGTTTCGGCATTTTCCATGTCAATTATTCACAGTGGTGCCATTTGTGCAGTCATAATGTGATAGCCCACTAGTATCAGGTATGCAAGATCTGCAGTCACTGTGTATAGTACATCAACCTTACCTTGCCCCGGCTGGTCATGGGTTCAGGCACAGTTACCAGAGGGTCCCCTGAAGAATCAGGTCTTTAACTACAAGTACATTGTGGATGTGGACTACAGGTGTTGGTGCAGCGCATAAAGAATTGGGCGCCAGCCCATCTCAGATAAACAGCATAAAGTTTATTCAAACATCAAACAGGGAGATTGCAGGGATAACTTGTGAACACTCCTCCAGCACAAAGCATAAGTTACAGTGGATCACACATCAGGGCACCTCCTCCAGCGCATCGCTTAGTCGCAGCGGCATATACATGGCAAACAGCATTACGTACCAGGGCACTCTGTGACCAGTAGTGCTACACATCAGGTGACCGTCTCTCTCTCTCTCTTACTTAGCGAGGATTCTTTTCCTTGGGGGCGCTTACTCACGCCGCGTGGCTTTCCGCCCACTTCACCCAGATACCTCTCGAGACACTTTTCCATGGGGGCGCTTACTCACGCCGCGTGGCTTCCGACCACTTCACCCAGATACCTCTTGAGACTCACACCATTAGCACACTTTTCTCCTGGCATCACCCTTTCGCTGGATTCTGCATACTGCTGCTCTCACACTGCGATGTCTCCCTCTGTCATCAAGTGCTTTGCTGTGGCTGGCATCACTCCCCACCTAAACATGTGGGGAGCCCTCACTGGGGCTACATCTTTCTGGCTAAATCCACCTCACTGTCTGCTCACTCTCCTCACTGACTGTCCTCTCTCCCTAGGCTGCTGCAGGACAACCTTTTCATAACCCTGCATTCCCAGGTACACATTCTATCTGGGATTTCCCGCTCTGTGTTTCCCGCTCTCAGTTTCCCGCTCTGAGTCTGCAAATGAGTGAGTCATGCCCTTTGCATACTAATCTGTATAGCTATGAGCTGTGCTGTTAACTCCTTCTGTGCTGCAAGCCGTAGGCTGCTGGCACAGTGCTATGCAACTCCAGCAAACATTTTACTTTTATTAAAGTCATGCTGGCACCTGTAGTGCCACAGTTGATTTGGGCTGCAGTTTCAGGGTATCACAATGATACACCTTCATCACAGCAGCAGACGAGCAGTTCACAAACTGCGCTGTTTCAGACATACTGCCACCCTTGTACCTGGGAAACCCATGTTCTGCAGATGATGCACTTTTTTTTTTTTTTGCATGCAGGGTAAACACTGGCAGTATTTGCATGTAGTCAACAAATAATGAAACAGCTTTATTCTTATACTACAATTTAGAACTGAGTTAGAACACACCCCGCACCCCAACCCAAATCTCTCTGCACATTCTCAATCTACCCCACTTGCAGTACAACAGGGTTTTGCTAAAGAGCAAAGTTTCTCCCAAATCAAAAACAGCAGAGTGAATTTTGACTTGATATAAAATTGATGTTATAAAGGCAACATAGAGGTTAATGAATCTTTGTTACATGTAAAATAGAAAAGACTGTGGACTGTTTTGCATAGGTTGGACGAGAGTGTGTTTTAAATAAAGGCTGTTATTTACATTTGCTAAAGCCATGAATCTTGTTGATGCATTAAGTAAATATTTCCTAACAGGCAACGTTTTTAGTAAATACTTGTTCGTCTAAATGTGGGTACACACTGATAGATATATATCTGCAGATCAATTGATCTGCAGATATATCTGTGGACGGATCAGGCAGTGTGCTGTGCATACACACGGCCCGATACGTCGGGGACTGACGCCATGAACTAGGCGGGCGTGCCGCCCGCCAATATATCGGTAGATATATTGGCCGTCGGCTGTGCTGCAGGGCCGAAGCGATATATCTGTGAACGAAGGAGTTCACAGACATATCCCCCATACACACTGGTCGACGGACCCGCGATATACCGGCCGTTCAATAGTGTGTACCCACCTTAACTTTAGCATACCTTGTTTATTATCAGTTGTTAGAATTTTTACTTTAACCTGCTAAAACAATTTTGTCTGGGCAAAGGCCAATAGAATTGTCCATGACTAGATACTGGTGATGGTAACTGTATGCTAACAGAGTTTAAAGTTTGACTTTATCTTTAATTTATTGTCATCAACTGTATCCATATCAAGGCCAGACATTTTAGCCCTTATATACTAGATATTTTTCCTTTGACCTTTGGAAGCAAGCACAGGCCCCCTAATTCACTATTTTGACTTAAAGTCAACTCATTAGGGGTCTCAGTCAGACGCAGTGAAGCATAGTTCTTTCTAAGCATCTTTATTGCCGCAATAATGATTCATATGCATAGTCTGAGAAAATATATTAGAAATGTAATGAGCGGTGATCAGAGGAGGATTTAGACCTCACGGGGCCCTAAGCAAGACACTGATTTAAGCCCTCTTTCCTCACACAATCCATAGCCCCCCCACAAGCTCCCAGTCAGTGTTGTCCCCCCTACTTTCCACAAGATA
This sequence comes from Pseudophryne corroboree, assembly GCF_028390025.1. Lineage (NCBI taxonomy): Eukaryota > Metazoa > Chordata > Amphibia > Anura > Myobatrachidae > Pseudophryne > Pseudophryne corroboree. The sequence continues at coordinate 150,890,101 of NC_086453.1, forward strand.
TAACAAAAAACTGTTAATAAGTTAGGAACAGAACATTCTGTTACCTCATGTCTGAGGTAGTGCTAATAGTAAGGGGCTGGTATCACTGCACATCACCCAGGCTGACATTACACCCTTTCCCAGCAAGAATACTCAGAATAGCTGGCTAGCACGAATACTCAGAATAGCTGGCTAGCTCCAGCAGCGGCCAGCTTTGTAAATGGCACAATGCCTCATGGGATTTGTAGTTTATCTTTTATTGCTTAGAGTCTGAGCAATAAAAAAGATAAACCTCAAATCCCATTTCCTCTGTAGCCGGCCAGGTGCTTCTGGCAGACAGCTGATTCAGTCTGACTGTATGTGGCTGGCACGGCCAGATCCCGACTGGCCACTGCAGCCCACTCATAGCTGCACTGTTGCCTCCGGTTTCAGTAGGTGAGCGGGGCTGGGTCTGTGTGTATTGGGGGTGATTGCGGTGGGCCCTCTGGGACAAACCCTAAGCGGCCACCTACTGTATGTTGCTTAGCGGTGAATTCCTATTGGCGGTGACTGGTAGCTGGCTATTCAGTCGCATGGAGACACACCATGTGGTATTTAAACATCTAAAGATTAAAAAAGTGAACAGCACATTAATTAGAGTGGACATCACAGTCCTTGCACATTTCGGCACCCCACTGTACACCAGAGAAGGCCTTTGTAGAGGCATTAGCATAAAGTTGCTGACACGAATGCTGCAAAAGACGTACACATTGACACTGCTGTATCAGTCTCATAATCAGGCCCTTGGAGAGCCATTCTGCATTATGAAGAGTTAAGCCAAGAAAAGGCTAATGTTAAGGAAGGATGAGCATCTCATGCATTTTTCGGTCATAATAGCTGTACATGAAGGACTGGCCGGTTCAAACTTAACGTTTTCTGAAACATGCAAAGAATCCGTTGGTATCTCACACTTGGCACCAGCAATGTATTTCTCTAATTGATCTGGGAAAGATGTATCAGGTGCTTTGTCTGTGAAGTGCTTGTATGTTGTCAGACAAAGCTCTGTATTTATCTTGTTCAGGCTTTGTTAATGATAGGGAAAGTTGGAAGGAAAAAGACAAAATATAAGCATCATATGGGTGAGCTGGCTCCTTAGTAATTAAAATGAATAAAGGCGCTCATTATTTCCTCTGCTGTCTTTCTTGAAGAGCTGTATAAATTAAATGGTCGCTTGATGAAGTAGGGTGGGGAAAGGCAGAGGAAATAAATGTGTGCTGGTAATAACAGTATTTGACGGTTTCCATCATGGCATATAATAGTCCTTGAATAGATACAGTGCCATAGCATGGCAATTTACCGAATGTGTGACGTCATAATGTCACATCAGGGACACCAGGACTAGGAAAGAGAAGAATACCCAAGTGTCCTTTGTTACAGGCAAGCCAAATGCAAGTGCCACCAGGCAGTGCCAGCGCCCCTTGGTGACGGTGCCCTCCCCCCCCCCTACTTAGTTTTGTTCATGAATTTCTGTGGACTGCTGGGATACAAGTAGGACTATCTATGACCTAGTGCTTTCTTCTTTTGCATTACTTCTTTTGACCAAGAGACAGACAACGGGATTGGTATCAAAGTAACTAACACCTCACAGTATAGAATTATTCAGCACCTTCCACAATAATCCCTGTCACCCACCGGGTGGTGAGAGCTCTTCCAATATTAATAACTGCAGCAGATTTTGTTAATAGTGAATCATTGGAATTCTTGCTTTGCAGTCACATTGTCCATGATCCCCAGGTCTACATTCAGAATGTCAACAGCAGAATGTTGACATTGATAATGTCATCATGGCTAAAATGTCAACATCATTAATGTCAGCACCTGCAAAATATCAGAAGAACAGAATGAGAACAAAACTAGCATGTCAACATTCTAAAGGGCCCCATACACTAGAGCGACCACATGTCGGAGGCGATCGCAGGCGATCACACCGGCAGCCTCCCGGGCGGCAGGATCAGCCAAGATACATTGTATGCTGCCCTTTTGCATCCGATGTATCTTGGGCGATCCTGGGCGATCCCAGCCATGCCCCCAGGTCAGACCAGATTGAATGTGCAGCACATTCAATCTGGAGGATCCGAACCAATGCTCACGGGAACGCGCATCGGATCGGATCGCAATCACCTCAAAAATGCCTGATTTCATCCAATATATCGGGCCGAATGCCCGAAATCGCCTGAAATCGGGCATTATCGCTCTAGTGTATGGCGCCCTTAACAATGTCAACATCAGTATCGACATGCTGAGTGCAAAATGGGCAATGCTGACATTATGAACAAATACAATGTCGACATTATGACATTCATCATGTAACTGGGGTGTAACGGGCGTTCTCATGCACGCAGTTCAGAGACAGTATGTCATCAGAATTGTGGCATATGCAGAATTGAATGGGCTGTCTGACATTTATGCAGAACACGATTAATTAATGTATTTGCACAGTGCTGCACATTGAAAGATGCAGTATGTGACTCATTCTGGGAAAACGGATTGGCTTAGAGGAATGTAGAAGAGATTGGATTAAATAGGACAGTGTTGAAAATAGAGGGTGTGGAAGTTATTCAGACCTCAGTGTGAATGGCTATATCCAGATGTTTTTCCTTTTTTATAAAGAGCATATCATTATCCCTGCCTCTGTGACCAGAGCATGTCAAACTAGTCAGTCCTCTCATAACAATGTATTTGTACGACCATAGTAAAATTTTGTGATAAATACTACTATGGTTTAACCCAATGGTGAAAAATATGTATACACTAATAAATGTGCAGTTGACAGGAAATGTGGGCCCCATTAGCTTTGTGCCCAATAGCAGTTGCATTCACTGCACCTATGGTAATTACAACCTTGAGACCTCTGTTTTCCACACCTGTACTTTTGGTAAATGAGAATGCTTATTGGCATTTATTTTAGCTCTTCTTTTTCTTAAGACATCCATTACGTGAACAGTGAGGTATTGTCATGGGTGGATTGGCCATAGGGCTCACCAGGAAGATTCCTGTTAGGCTGACGTGTCTGTGGAGCCTGTTTTGTGTGTTGTCATGTGACCCCACCCCTACATGACAGACAGCCTGCCGCACTCATTAAACTGCATTGTCCCTATTAATTCTGTTATTACAGTATATCTCTGCAGTATAACTCTGTCATCCAGTCAGAGGCAGAACTCTGGGAGGCAACGGAGTCATCTGCCACCGGGCTCCTGCTCTGAAGGGGGCACCTCTTCTCCCATTCTGTGACACCAATGAATTAAGTTAATTGATAGCTGCCGCTGTCTTTTCAGTGGCCGACTTCCTCACTGGTCCCTGCACCTTACAAATCACACCCACTTTATTATACTGAATATACACATTTTACAAGTATCATACCCAGGATTAGAAACCACAACCTATTACGCTGGAAGCAGACACCTTACTGATGAAGCTGTTTGCTCCTGTATAGGAAATATGAGAATTTTAACTATATGAAGTTACTTCTCTGACAATTACACGTAACTTCACATAGTTAGAATTCTCATTCTTCCTCTACAGGAGCAAATAGTTCCATCAGTAAAGTGTCTGCTGTTAGTGTAACAGGTCATGGGTTCTAATCCTGGGTATGACCGCTAAGAAATGTGTGATTTAAAATAAAAGACAATTAAAAGTATAAATATAGTATATACATTTTTTCACACACGGACGCACGCACGCACACACATATTTATCTTGATATAGGAAATAATAAGACTTTAAACCTACCGGTAAATCTTTTTCTCGTAGTCTGTAGAGGATGCTGGGGACTCCGTAAGGACCATGGGGGATAGACGGGCTCCGCAGGAGACATGGGCACTTTAAGAAAGACTTTAGATCTGGTGTGCACTGGCTCCTCCCTCTATGCCCCTCCTCCAGACCTCAGTTAGAGAAACTGTGCCCGGAGGAGACGGACAGTACGAGGAAAGGATTTTTGTTAATCCAAGGGCAAGATTCATACCAGCCACACCAATCACACCGTATAACTTGTGATATACTATCCAGTTAAAAGTATGAAAACAACATAGCATCAGTTCAAACCGATGCAACTAAAACATAACCCTTATTTAAGCAATAACTATATACAAGTCTTGCAGAAGTAGTCCGCACTTGGGACGGGCACCCAGCATCCTCTACGGACTACGAGAAAAAGATTTACCGGTAGGTTTAAAATCTTATTTTCTCTTACGTCCTAGAGGATGCTGGGGACTCCGTAAGGACCATGGGGATTATACCAAAGCTCCCAAACGGGCGGGAGAGTGCGGATGACTCTGCAGCACCGATTGAGCAAACAGGAGGTCCTCCTCAGCCAGGGTATCAAACTTATAGAACTTTGCAAAGGAGTTTGAAACCGACCAAGTAGTAGCTCGGCACAGCTGTAGCGCCGAGACCCCTCTGGCAGCCGCCCAAGAAGAGCCCACCTTCCTAGTGGAATGGGCCTTGACCGATTTAGGTAACGGCAATCCCGCTGTAGAATGCGCCTGCTGAATCGTGTTACAGATCCAGCGAGCAATAGTCTACTTTGAAGCAGGGGCACCAATCTTGTTGGTTGCATACATGACAAACAGTGCTTCTGTTTTTCTGACTGTAGCCGATCTGACCACGTAAATTTTCAAAGCCCTGACCACATCAAGGGACGGGATCCTCCAAGTCACGCGTAGCCACAGACACCACAATAGTTCATATGAAAGGATGAAACCACTTTTGGCAGGAATTGAAGACGGGTCCGCAATTCAGCTCTATCCATATGGAAAACCAGATAGGGGCTTTTATGTGATAAAGCCGCTAATTCCGACACTCGCCTAGCCGAAGCCAAGGCTAATAACATGACCACCTTCCAAGTGAGATTTTTCAACTCCACCGTTTTAAGTGGTTCAAACCAGTGTGACTTAATGAAACTTAACACCACGTTAAGGTCCCAAGGCGTCACCGGAGGTACAAAAGGAGGCTGAATATGCAGTACTCCCTTCACAAAAGTTTGTACTTCAGGGAGAGAGGCCAATTCATTTTGAAAGAAAGTGGATAAGGCCGAAATCTGAACCTTAATAGATCCTAATTTTAGGCCGAAATTCACTCCAGTTTGCAGGAAGTGAAGGAAACGGCCCAGATGGAATTCTTCCGTAGGAGCATTCCTGGCCTCACACCAAGAAACATATTTTCGCCATATACGGTGATAATGTTTAGATGTCATGTCCTTCCTAACCTTTATTAGCGTAGGAATGACCTCATCTGGAATACCTTTATCCGATAGGAACCGGCGTTCAACCGCCATGCCGTCCAACGCAGCCGCGGTAAGTCTTAGAATAGACATGGCCCCTGTTGCAACAGGTCCTGTCTTAGAGGAAGAAGCCACTGATCTTCTGTGAGCATTTCCTGCAGATCCAGATACCAGGTCCTTCGTGGCCAATCTGGAACAATGAGGATTGTTCTCATTCCTCTCCCTCCTACCATTCTCAACACCTTGGGTATGAGAGGAGGAGGGGGAAATACATAGACCGACTGGAACACCCACGGTGTCACTAGGGCATCTACAGCTACTGCCTGAGGGTCTCTTGACCTGGTGTAATACCTCTGTAGCTTCTTGTTGAGGCGGGACGCCATCATGTCTATCTGTGGCAGTTCCCACTGACTTGCAATCTGTGCGAAGGCTTCCTAAAGAAGTCCTCTCTTGGATGCAGGTCGTGTTTGCTGAGGAAGTCTGCTTCTCAGTTGTCCACTCCCGGAATGAACTGCTGAAAATGCGCTTACATGATTTTTCCGCCCAGCGGAGAATCCTGGTGGCTTCTGCCATTTCCATTCTGCTCTTTGTGCTGCCTTGGCGGTTTACATGAGCCACTGCAGTGATGTTGTCTGACTGGATCAGAACCGGTAGGTCGCGAAGCAATGTTTCCGCTTGCCGAAGGGCGTTGTATATGGCCCTCAGCTCCAGGATGTTGATTTGAATACAAGTTTTTTGACTTGACCCAAAGACCTTGGAAGTTTCTTCCCTGTGTGACTGCTCCCCCACCTCGGAGGCTCGCGTCCGTGGCTACCAGAATCCAGTCCTGGATGGTGAACCTGCGACCCTGCAGAAGGTGAGCACTCTGCAGCCACCATAGGAGAGACACCCTGGCCCTAGGGGACAGGGTGATTAACTGATGCATCTGTAGATGTGATTCGGACCACTTGTTCCGTAGATCCCATTGGAAAGTCCTCGCATGGAACCTGCCGAAGGGAATGGCCCCGTAAGATGCCACCATCTTTCCCAGGACCCGAGTGCAGTGATGCACTGACACCTGTTTTGGCTTTAAAAGTTTTTTTACCAGAGTCATTAGTTCCTGGGCCTTCTCTATCGGAAGATAAACCCATTTCTGCTCCGTATTCAGAATCATACCCAAGAAGGGCAGACGAGTCATAGGAACCAACTGTGACTTCAGGATATTGAGAATCCAGCCGAGTTGCTGTGACACCTTCAGCGAAAGTGACACGCTGTTCAACAACTGCTCTTTTGATCTCACCCTTATTAGGAGATCGTCCAAGTATGGGATAATTGTGACTCCTTGCTTGCGTAGGAGCACCATCATTTCCGCCAATTACCCTGAAATTGGTAATGACAATACTGTACCGTAATTCTCAGGTACGCCTGATGGGGTGGATAAATGGGAACATGAAGGTATGCAGCCTTTATGTCTAGATACACCATAAAATCCCCCCCTTCCAGGCTGGCGATGATCGCTCTGAGTGATTCCACCTTGAATTTGAACCTTTTCAAGTATAGTTTCAGAGATTTTAATTTTAAAATAGGTCTGACCGAACCGTCCGGTTTCGGGACTACAGCCAAGGTTGAGTAATATCCCCTTCCTTGTTGAAGGAGGGGAACTTTGAGCACCACCTGTTGGAGATACAATGTGTGAATTGTATTTAATATTATCTCCCTTTCTGTGGGAGAAGCCGGTAGGGCCGATAAGGAAAACCGGCGAGGAGGCACCTCTTCGAATTCCAGCTTGTAACCCTGAGAAACAATTTCTATTGCCCAGGGATCCACCTGTGAGTGAACTCAGATGTGGCTGAAGAGTCGAAGACGTGCTCCCACTGGGGCGGACTCCCTTAGCGGAGCCCCAGCGTCATGCGGTGGATTTAGTAGAGGCCGGGGAGGACTTCTGTTCCTGGGAACTAGCTGTGCCCTGCGCCCTTTCCTCTGGTAAGAAAGGACGCTCCTCGTACTTTCTTGTTTTTCTGCGACCGAAAGGACTGCATTTGATAATGTCGTGCTTTCTTAGGCTGTGAGGGAATATAAGGCAAAGATCAGATTTACCAGCTATAGCTGTGGAGACCAGGTCCGAGAGCCCTTCTCCACACAATTCCTCACCCTTGTAAGGTAAAACCTCCATATGCCTCTTTTAGTCGGCATCACCTGTCCATTGCATGTTCCACAGGACACGTCTAGCAGAAATCGACATAGCGTTGACTCTAGAACCCAGTAGACCAACGTCTCTTTGAGCATGTCTTATATATAAGACAGCATCTTTTATATTTCCTAGGGTCAATAACATGGTATCCTTATCTAGGGTTTCAATCTCCGCTGATAAGGTATCTGTCCACGCTGCTACAGTGCATAAACCCCTGCAGACACAATCACCGGTCTGAGTAGTGTACCAGAATGTGTGTAAATGGACTTCAAAGTACTTTTCTGCATGCTATCTGGAGGATCCCTGAGGGTAGCTGTATCTTGGTATGTCAGCGCTACCTTTTGGGTAAACGTGTCAACGCCTTGTCCACCCTAGGGGAGGATTCCCATCGTATCCTGGCCCTAGCAGGGAAAGGATACGCCATGAGAATTCTTTTGGGAAACTGCAGTTTCTTGTCTTGAGATTCCCGCTTTTTTTCACACAATTCATTTGGTTCATGAGAGGGGGGAAATGTTATCTCAGCTTTCTTCCCCTTAAACATGTGTACCACCCTCGTGTCAGGGACAGATGGGTCATCAGTGATATGCAAAACATCTTTTATTACAATAATCATATATAGAATACTTTTCTGCCAGTTTTGGCTGTAACTTTGCATCATCGTAGTCGACACTGGAGTCAGACTCCGTGTCGGTATCAGTTTCTATTTTTTTGGATAGTGGGCGTTTTGAGACTCTGAAGGTCCCTGCGACATAGGGACAGACATGGGTAGATTCCCTGTCTGTTCTCTAATCTTTTGTGCAATAAATTTACCTCAGCACTTAATTCCACATATCCAGTCAGGTGTCGGCGTTGTCGACGGAGACACCACACACACACATTTGCTCCATCTCCTCCTTAGAAGAGCCTTTTATCTCAGACATGTCGACACACACGTACCGACACACCACACACTCAGGGAATCCTGAGAAGACAGTTCCCCCACAAGGCCCTTTGGAGAGACAGAGAGAGAGTATGCCATCACACACCCAGCGCTAATACCCCAGGAAAAACACACAATGTGTTTACCCAGTAGCGCTGTAATACTAATATTTACTGCCAATTATGTGCCCCCCCCTTCTCTGAAACTCCCTTTCACAGTGGATAAGCAGGGGAGAGACCGGGGAGCTTCCTCTCAGCTGTGCTGTGGAGAAAATGGCGCTGGTGAGTGCTGAGGGAGAAGCCCCGCCCCCTCGTCGGCGGGCTTCTGTCCTGCTTAAATACAATAAAAACTGTCGGGGGCTCTTTATATATACAGTGCCTAGCTGTATACATATCTCTTTTGCCAGAAATGAGGTTTATATTGCTTCCCAGGGCGCCCCCCCTGCGCCCTGCACCCTTACAGTGACTGCCGTGTGTGAGGTGTGTGGGAGCAATGGCGCACAGCTGCACTGCTGTGCGTTACCTCAGTGAAGATCATGAAGTCTTCTGCCGCCTCCGAAGTCTTCTTTTTCTTCTCATACTCACCCGGCTTCTATCTTCCGGCTCTGTGAGGAGGACGGCGGCGCGGCTCCGGGACGAACTCCAGGGTGAGACCTGTGTTCTGACTCCCTCTGGAGCTAATGGTGTCCAGTAGCCTAAGAAGCAGAGCCTTGAAACTCACAGAAGTAGGTCTGCTTCTCTCCCCTCAGTCCCTCGATGCAGGGAGTCTGTTGCCAGCAGGCTCCCTGAAAATAAAAAACCTAACAAATATACTTTCTGTCAGGAAGCTCAGGAGAGCTCCCTGAAGTGCACCCATCTTCTCTGGGCACAGTATCAAACTGAGGTCTGGAGGAGGGGCATAGAGGGAGGAGCCAGTGCACACCAGATCTAAAGTCTTTCTTAAAGTGCCCATGTCTCCTGCGGAGCCCGTCTATCCCCCATGGTCCTTACGGAGTCCCCAGCATCCTCTAGGACGTAAGAGAAAGGGGGGCACCAATATTTATCTTGCCTCCGGGCAACTGGGACGAACTTACGCCACTGCATCCAGTGATGGCGCCATGACTACAAGGCATGTTATACATCTTGTGCTGCCCATGTCGGGCTACTTCTACAAAATGTTACAGGGCCACTTTTAGTTCCCAATCCGCCCCTAGTCTGCAGCAAAAAACACAAGGATGGCCACATTTGTGTACAATCAGGCCCTATGAGGAGGCATCCTGCCCCGCTCAACAGACCCCACCTCCTCATCAGACCACACCCTTATTAGGGCTGCTTCCATATATGAAGATACTCAGATGGCCTTTGGCATTAACATCCCTCAACTGGCCTTTGGCATTACCATCTCTGCTCATATTGCTGAAACTCGGTATGCTGCATGGAGAGCCAGGCTGTGACTATCGGGTTACGAATAGTCACAGACTGGCATGCCATGCAGCAAGCCATGTTACAGCAAGATGCATCGCAGCAAAGACGAGCATGGCTACATCTGTAGTTAAAAATGTATTCTGTACACGTTGCTCCTGGGAGGTTTCCAAATGTTGAAAACTTTACAAATATAATTTCACAAACTGAAAAAAATTCTTGATAACTAATTAAAATAAATCAAACCCTATTTTAATTTAATGTGTAGTTTGGTCGATATTTGTACTGGTTACTATTACTGGACTGGGTGGTATTCATGTGACCGGCGGTCAGGAGACTGACAGATACATGACCTCCTCCAACATCCGCCCCCTCACTATCCTGACGGTCGGCATGCTGACCAACATGGACTATTTCCATTCATGGGTGTCCACGACACCCATAGAGTGGGAATAGAACCCATGGTGACCGCAGGTCGCCATCGAGCCCGCAAGGGGCTTGCTGCACTTGCTCCCCGCGCCGGGATCCCGGTGTCAGTATGCTGCCAGGAACCAAACATCAGTATGCTGACTTTCGGTCAGCCATACTACACCGCCTGGACCGACCGCTAGTATTTTTTTGTCATTTTTATTGCTAGTATATTTTTCGATGTTGACAGACGGTGATGTGAATAGGTATAGTAAAAAAAAAAAAAAAAATACTATATCATACATGTTAGTGTGGATATTCCTAACATTACAAGACAATAGTTATGTCACAGTTCCTACAGTACTGGATACCTACTTGTGTGAGATTCATTAGATCAGATTCAGTTAGCCTGGAGGTTTACTGTTATTATAGTAGGAAAACTTCTTAGTTTCTACTTTTACCTCTACATGTGAGCAAAAATAACAACGAGTTTTCTGCCTTAATGTTGTGCAGAGTATTAGTGCATGGTTCCAGCGACACCTCGTGTCTCATTAAATCTGCCCACGGCCGGCCCTATAGATAGGCAAACTACGCGGCTGAGTAAGGCGCCAACACATAGGGGTATATGCAATTCCGGGCAATTGCGGCACTTTTTCACCCGTTTTTAAATTCGACACAATTCGACCGTCGAATTCCGGCAGGTGGGTGCCGGAATTCGACATATTCAATAAAAAACTAATTTGACAGTCCCGCTGTAGAAAAACGTCCGTTTTGACGGATTTTGATTAGAGTTTTAAAAATGTTAAAAGAAACGGGGAAAAACGGTAAAAAAACCCGAAAAAAAATTGCGTGGGGTCCCCCCTCCTAAGCATAACCAGCCTTGGGCTCTTTGAGCCGGTCCTGGTTGCCAAAATACGCGGAAAAAAATGACAGGGGATCCCCCGTATTTTAATAACCAGCACCGGGCTCTGCGCCTGGTCCTGGTGCAAAAAATACGGGGGACAAAAAGAGTAGGTGTCCCCCGTATTTTTTGGACCAGCACCGGGCTCCACTAGCTGGACAGATAATGCCACAGCCGGGGGTCACTTTTTTACAGCGCCCTGCGGCCGTGGCATTAAATACCCAACTAATCACCCCTGGCCGGGGTACCCTGGAGGAGTGGGGACCCCTTCAATCAAGGGGTCATCCCCCCAGCCACCCAAGGGCCAGGGGTGAAGCCGGAGGCTGTCCCCCCCATCCAAGGGCTGCGGATGGGGGGGCTGATAGCCTTGTTGAAAATGGAAGAATATTGTTTTTTGTAGAAGAACTACAAGTCCCAGCAAGCCTCCCCCGCAAGCCGGTACTTGGATTGAAGGGGTCCCCACTCCTCCAGGGTACCCCGGCCAGGGGTGACTAGTTGGGTATTTAATGCCACGGCCGCAGGGCGCTGTATAAAAGTGACCCCCGGCTGTGGCATTATCTGTCCAGCTAGTGGAGCCCGGTGCTGGTCCAAAAAATACGGGGGACCCCTACTGTTTTTGTCCCGCGTATTTTTTGCACCAGGACCAGGCGCAGAGCCCGGTGCTGGTTGTTAAAATACGGGGGATCCCCTGTCATTTTTTAACCCGTATTTTGGCAACCAGGACCGGCTCAAGGAGCCCGAGGCTGGTTATGCTTAGGAGGGGGGACCCCACGCATTTTTTTTTCTGATTTTTACACCATTCCATTTAAAACAAAAAAACAAAAAATGTAAAAAAATATATAAATAATACTTGTGCCTCCTAAATAGACAAACCAAGTACCTAATCCCTTCTAATATAAATAGATATGCTATTACCAAAAAGCGGCAGCCAGGACCCCTTTTTACACATTGCGGCAGCCAGTCCCCCTTTTTACACATTGCGGCAGCCAGGCCCCCTTTTTACACATTGCGGCAGCCAGTCCCCCTTTTTACACATTATGGCAGACGGTGTCCCCCAGAGAGAGAGAGAGAGAGAGAGAGAAAGAAAGAGAGAGAGAGGGATATACTTACCTTCTCCCCGCTGACAGGCTCCTCGTGCTGGCATCTCCCTCTGTGCAGGCATCGGACAAGGAGGAGGAGGGAGGGGGACTGGAGCCGCAGCAGCGCTATGTCATTGGTAGTAAGCGCCGCTGCAGCATCCCCCTCTCCTTCCGTATAGGCTGCCTGGCGCTGCTGTGGATGCTGGGATGGAGGAACCGCATCCCAGCATCCACAGCAGCGCCGGGCAGCCTATACAGAAGGAGAGGGGGATGCTGCAGCGGCGCTTACTACCAATGAAATAGCGCTGCTGCGGCTCCAGTCCCCCTCCCTCCTCCTCCGTCTCAGCTGCCTCCGGCGCTTCTCTCTCCTCCAGCGCGGCTGCGGCGCACGGCGCAGACTTCAGAGGCGGCATGTAATGAGTCAATTTGACTCATTACATGCCGCTGGCCGTGCGCCCTCAAGGCAACTGCGCTGTGTGCCAAGCCCACTTGGCACACACGTAGTTACGGCCCTGCCCCAAGTAGTAGTAATATTGTTATATGTAATGCCCCCAAAGTAATAGTAGCATCCTATACATAATGCCCCCCCCAAGTAGTAGTATCGTCCTCAAACGTAATGACCCCCCTAGTAGTAGCGTTGTTACACGTAATGGCCCCCCCATTAGTAGCGTTGTTACACGTAATGCCCCCCCCATTAGTAGCGTTGTTACACGTAATGGCCCCCCCATTAGTAGCGACGTTACACGTAATGGCCCCCCCATTAGTAGCGACGTTACACGTAATGCCCCCCCTGTAGTAGTAGCGTCCTTAAAGCACACATAAACGCACACAGACATACCACACACACACACAGACACAATACACACACACTTCCCTCTCACCCTTCACTTACCTAAGCCAGTCTCCCTCTGAGTCTGTACACTATAGCAGCCTGGTCCGTTTAGCTCCGCCCCCTTCGGTCCCGTTAGCTCCGCCCCTTCCGTCCCGTGTAGCTCCGCCCCCTTTGTCCCATACACAGCGCTGTCCTGTCACACAGGTGAGGGGAGGGGAGCGGAGGGAGGAGGATTTTAATGCTACAAGCGCCGCTGCCAGTGCCTGTCATACAGGCACAGCAGCAGCAGCAGTAGCAGTGGGGAGAGGACGGCGCAGCAGGGAAGGAATGCAGAGCAGGGGGAGCGCCTCTCCGTCCCAGCGCCTCCCTGCACTGCATCCCTTCGCTGAGCGGGTAGCGCCGGGCCTGGCCCTCCCCATGCTGCTATGATTGATCTCAGTAGTGGACTGTAGCCAGCGTGGCTCTGCGGTCTTCATTTTCAGCGTCCTCAGCTGCCGTAAAGTAGACCGTGCAGCAGTGGCCGGGTGTTGGCGAAGCTGTGTGCGAGCTCATACTATGTGGCGTAATGTGAATTTCGGCTCATACTGTGTGACATAACGTGAATTTCGGTTCATACTATGTGGTGTAATGTGAATTTCGGCTCATACTGTGTGACAACGTGAATTTCGGCTCATACTATGTGGCGTAAATTTCGGCTCATACCGTGTGGCGTAATGTGAATTTCAGATCATACCATGTGGCGTAATATGAATTTCAGCTCATACTGTGTGACGTAATGTGAATTTCAACTCATACTGTGTAGCGTAATGTGAATTTCAGCTCATAACGTGTGGCTTAATGTAAATTTTGGCTCATACCATGTGGCATAATGTGAATTTCTTTTACGTTCTAGAGGATGCTGGGGACTCCAAAAAGACCATGGGGTATAGATGGGATCCGCAGGAGCTTGGGCACACTAAAAAGACTTAATCTGGGTGTGAACTGGCTCCTCCCTCTATGCCCCTCCTCCAGACCTCAGTTAGACTTTGTGCCCAGGAGTGACTGGATGCACACTAGGGGAGCTCTCCTGAGTTTCTCTAGAAAAGACTTTATGTTAGGTTTTTGATTTTCAGGGAGACCTGCTGGCTACAAGCTCCCTGCAGCGTGGGAGTGAGGGAAGAGGAGCAGACCTACTTCTTCTTAGTTAAGGGCTCTGCTTCTCGGCTACTGGACACCATTAGCTCCAGATGGTTCGATCACTTGGTGCGCCTAGCTGCTTGTTCCCGGAGCCACGCCGTCACCCCCTCACAGAAGCCAGAAGACAGAAGTCGGGTGAGTATGAGAAGATCAGAAGACTTCAGGACGGCAGAAGACTTCAGTAACGGAAGGTACAGCACAGCGGTAACGCTGTGCTCCATGCTCCCACACACATCACCAACGGTTTTCACTGGGTGCAGGGCGCTGGGGGTGGGCGCCCTGGGCAGCATGTTACTGGAGGTTGTTTGGGCGGCAAAAAGATTGTGGGGGCCTTGGCACCGTTTACAGACCCCGCCGGCATTTTTTTACAGATTTGAAATTGGCGGGCCGAAGCGTGCCGGGAAGGGGGCGGAGCTTCGTCCCACAGCTCGCGGGCGCCATTTTCCCTGCAACACGCGGCTGAGGGATAGACGCTGCCGGGACCTCCACGCTTCTCTCCCAAGTAACGGGAGGGTGGGGGGGGGGGCATTTGCAGTGTTGTGCTTAATAGTAACATAAGGCAGCGCTGGGTACATATATCGGTTCTTGCGATTTATGGGCGCTGGGGTGTGAGCTGGCATACTCCCTCTGTGTCCTCTATCTGGGCTTTATTGTGGGCCTGTCACCTAGCTGGGACGTTCTGTGTGTTGTGGTGTGTCGGTACTACGTGTCAGCATGTCTGAGGCTGAAGGTTATTCACCGGAGGAGGTTATTGGGGGAGCGGATGCGGGGCTAGAGTTGGGACTGTCGACGCAGCCGACACCTGATTTGCTAGCATTGCTCAGTACGGTAAACTCGAATGTAGCTTCCTTATCAAAGAGGTTAGATAAGTCTGAGGCACAGACCCAGGTGTGGAAAAAGTCCATGGAAGAGGCTTTGTCTCAGGTGCAGACCCCATCCGGGTCGCAAAAGAGGCCATTTACTCAAGTGGTAGATACGGATACCGACACTGATTCCGAGGTCGATTTCACTGAGGCAGCTTTACATCCACGGTTAGTTAAGAGTAATCAGTACATGATTGTAGCTATAAAAGACGTTTTACACATTTCTGATGAACCTGCGGTACAGGAAACAAGGATTTGCTTGTTCAAGGGGAAAAACCTGAGGTGAAATTTCCCCCCTCTCATGAAATGAATACTCTTTGTGAAAAGGCTTGGGAGTCGCCGGATAAGAAATGGCAGATACCCAAGAGGATTTACATGGCGTATCCTTTCCCCTCTGATGACAGGGAAAAATGGGAGGCATCTCCAAATGTTGACAAAGCTCTATCTCGTTTGTCTAAGAAAGTGGCACTTCCGTCTCCTGACACGGCAGCTCTCAAAGATCCGGCGGATCGCAAACTGGACACGTCTCTGAAGTCCATTTTCGCTAATTCTGGTGCATTGCTCAGACCCGCTGTGGCGTCGGTATGGGTGAGTAGTGCTATTGCTAAATGGGCTGAGAATTTAGCTAATGATATGGATACTCTTGATAAAGATAATGTCTTTCTAACTCTCGGTTATATTAAGGACGCTGCAGATTACATAAAAGACGCGGCGAGGGACGTCTGTCTCTTGGGTTCAAGAACCAATGCCATGTCGATATCAGCCAGGAGGGCGCTTTGGATCCATCAATGGAACGCTGATGCCGACTCCAAGAGGGCTATGGAAGCGCTACCCTTCAAAGGTACTGTCTTGTTTGGGGACGGCTTGGCTGACCTGGTCTTGACCGCGACTGCGGGTAAGTCCTCTTTTCTTCCTTATGTTCCCACACAACAGAAAAAGGCACCACATCAGCAAATGCAGTCCTTTCGTCACAATAAATACAGGCGTGGAAAAGACTCGTCCTTCCTCGCTTCAAAGGGTAGAGGAAGGGGAAGGAAACCTCCTGCAGGTTCAGGCGCCCAGGACCAAAAGTCCTCCCATGCTGCTACCAAGTCCACCGCATGACGCTGGGGCTTCCCTGGGGGAGTCCGAACCGGTGGGGGGCCGTCTACGAATTTTCAGTCAGGTCTGGATTCAATCAGGCCTGGATCCTTCGGTACTAGAGATCGTGTCTCAGGGATACAAACTGGAGTTTCAGGAGATGCCCCCTCAGCGGTTCTTCATTTCGGCATTACCAGTAGTTCTTCCGGACAGGGAGGTGGTGCTAGCAGCGATTCAAAAACTGTGTATACAGAGGGTCATTATTCCCGTTCCCTCGTCCCAGCGGGGGGAGGGGTTCTACTCGAGCCTCTTTGTTGTGCCGAAACCGGACGGTTCGGTCAGACCAATTCTAAATCTAAAATCCCTCAATCCATACTTGAAAGTTTTCAAGTTCAAGATGGAATCCCTTCGAGTGGTGATTGCCAGCCTGGAAGGGGGGGAGTTTATGGCGTCAGTCGACATCAAGGATGCCTACTTACATGTCCCGATATATCCTTCACATCAGGCCTTTCTCAGGTTTGCGATACAGGATTCTTATTACCAATTTCAGACATTGCTGTTTGGGCTTTCCACGGCTCCGAGGATTTTCACCAAAGTCATGGCGGAAATGATGGTTCTCCTTCGCAAACAAGGGGTCACAATTATCCCGTACTTGGACGATCTCCTGATAAAGGCGAGGTCTAAGGAACGGTTGCTGAGAAGTGTAGAGTTGTCACTGTCGGTTCTGCGACAGCACGGTTGGGTGCTCAATTTGCCAAAATCCCAGTTGATTCCGACCACTCGGCTTCCTTTTCTGGGCATGATTCTGGACACGGAATTACAGAAGGTATTTCTTCCAGAAGAAAAGGCTCTGGAACTGCAGACGATGGTCAGGGAAATTTTGAGGCCAAAGACTGTGTCGATCCATCAATGTACTCGGGTTCTGGGGAAGATGGTTGCGGCGTACGAAGCCATCCCATTCGGCAGGTTTCACGCCCGGGTGTTTCAGTGGGACTTGCTGAGCAAATGGTCCGGGTCTCACCTGCACATGCACCGGAAGATAAATTTATCTCCCAGAGCCAGAATTTCTCTCCTGTGGTGGCTACAAGGTCATCACCTCCTAGGGGGACGCCGATTCGGTATCCAGGATTGGGTACTTCTAACAACAGATGCAAGTCTCCGGGGCTGGGGCGCAGTCACCCAAGGAAGAAACTTCCAGGGGAAATGGTCCTTTCAGGAAGCCTGTCTCCACATAAATGTCCCCGAGTTAAGAGTCATTTACAACGGCCTGCTGCAAGCAAGAAGCCTTCTTCAGGGTCGACCTGTCCTGGTGCAGTCAGACAACATCACAGCGGTGACGCATATAAACCATCAAGGCGGAACGAGGAGCAGAGCGGCAATGGAGGAGTCCACAAGAATCCTTCGCTGGGCAGAACAACACGTGTGCGCCCTATCAGCGGTCTTACCAGAAGTGGACAACTGGGAAGCAGATTTCCTCAGCAGACACGATCTCCATCCGGGAGAGTGGGCTCTTCACCAAGAGGTATTTGCAGAGGTGACAGAACGCTGGGGAATTCAGTTGATCGACATGATGGTGTCTCGTCTCAACAAGAAGCTCCCGAGGTATTGTTCCAGGTCAAGGGACCCCCAAGCCACTGCAGTGGACGCCCTGGTGTCTCCGTGGGTGTTCCAGTCGGTGTATGTGTTCCCTCCACTTCCTCTCATTCCAAAGGTACTGGGATCATTCGACGAGCAAGGGTTCAGGCGATTCTCGTCGTTCCAGACTGGCCAAGAAGGGCCTGGTACCCGGATCTTCAGGACTTACTGATGGAAGATCCTTGGCCACTTCCTCTGAGAGAGGATCTGTTGTTGCAGGGGCCATGCGTGTTTCCAGACTTACCGCGGCTGCGTTTGACGGCATGGAGGTTGAGCGCCAGATCTTAGCTCGTAAGGGTATTCCCAGGGAAGTCATTCCAACTCTCATTAAGGCTAGGAAGGAGGTTACGGCGAAACATTATCACCGTATTTGGAGGAAGTATGTTTCCTGGTGTGAGTCTAAAATGGCTCCTTCGGAAGATTTTCACTTGGGTCGCTTTCTCCACTTTTTACAGGCAGGGGTAGATGCAGGCCTAAAATTGGGTTCCATCAAAGTGCACATTTCGGCTTTGTCTATTTTCTTTCAAAAAGAGTTAGCTGCCCTCCCAGAGGTTCAGACTTTTGTGAAAGCAGTAATGCATATAAATCCTCCGTTTGTGCCTCCCGTAGCTCCATGAGACCTTGATGTGGTCTTACGGTTTCTCATGTCTTCTTAGTTTGAACCTTTGCGTAAGGTTGAGTTGAAGTTTCTCACTTGGAAGGTAGTTATGCTTTTGGCGCTGGCGTCTGCCAGGCGGGTGTCAGAGTTGGCGGCTTTATCTCATAAGAGCCCGTACTTGATTTTTCATTCTGATAGGGCGGAATTGAGGACTCGTCAACAATTTCTGCCGAAGGTGGTTTCTTCATTTCACATTAACCAACCTATTGTGGTTCCGGTGGCTACGGAAGCGGTGGCGATTCCAATATCTCTGGATGTTGTAAGAGCGTTGAAGATCTACGTCACTAGGACAGCTGTTGCTAGGAAGACTGAGGCGTTGTTTGTCTTGTATGCTGCCAACAAGATTGGTCATCCTGCTTCAAAACAGACTATTGCACGCTGGATTTGTAGTACGATCCAGCAGGCTCATTCTTCGGTCGGACTTCCGGTGCCGAAGTCGGTGAAAGCCCATTCTACCAGGTAAGTGGGCTCATCTTGGGCGGCTGCCCGAGGCGTTTCAGCGTTACAACTTTGCCGAGCAGATACTTGGTCGGGTTCTAACACGTTTGCTAAATTCTATAAGTTTGATACCCTGGCCGATGAGGACCTGGCGTTTGCTCAGTCGGTGCTGCAGAGTCGTCCGCACTCTCCCGCCCGTTCTGGAGCTTTGGTATAATCCCCATGGTCCTTTTGGAGTCCCCAGCATCCTCTAGGACGTAAGAGAAAATAGGATTTTGGTACTTACCGATAAATCCTTTTCTCCTAGTCCGTAGAGGATGCTTGGCGCCCGTCCCGGTGCGGACTATTACTTGCAGTGTTTTCTTGCTGGTTAAATTAGTTTATACACGGGTTGTGTATTGTTTTGTTTCAGCTTGTTGCTGGTGTTAATGCATACTGTTATCTGGTTTAAAGTTACTCCGGTGGTACGGTATGTTTGTGGTGTGGGCTGGTCGGTTTGTAGCCCTTAGTTTAATCAAAAATCTTTTCCTTGAAATGTCCGTCTCTCCTGGGCACAGTTCCTATAACTGAGGTCTGGAGGAGGGGCATAGAGGGGGGAGCCAGTTCACACCCAGATTAAGTATTTTTAGTGTGCCCAAGCTCCTGCGGATCTGTCTATACCCCGTGGTCCTTTTGGAGTCCCCAGCATCCTCTACGGACTAGGAGAAAAGGATTTATCGGTAAGTACCAAAATCCTATTTTTGACTTGTACTGTGTGGCGTAACATGAATAAGGGTCACTACTGTCAGTAGCTGGTGAGCATGGGGACATTTGTGACAAATGCTGGTGTCGTGCAGAGAAAGGGACTGATGGCATGGAAAGTGGCTATGATGGCACGTGTAAACTTTAAACTTTACTTGTCTTATATTAAAACTCAAATGTTCGTCCCCCTAAATCTCCCGTACTTTTCATAGTGGCCAACTCAAAATCAGGGTGTAGGTTGTGGGGGTGCAAGGGGTGAGGTGTGTGTTTGTGTGTGTGTGGGGGGGGGGATGCATATGCACCTAACCCACCACTCTCTAATGCCACTACTGGGCCAGGTATAGGTTGGGGAAGTGTAAGCAGTGATAGGGTGTAGTGGCAGCTAGGGCTCAAGGTTATGCCGTAGCGGACAGTTAGTACCGGCCAGTGGTCGCACCATTATGTTTAATTTTATTTCTCTGGGGTGTTTTAGATCTACTTTATTATTAGGAACTAGGTAGAAATTAGATTATGCCATGTGATTATACTAAGAAAATGTAAAATAGTGCTAGACATGCCCCTGGGTGGCGCTAGACACACCTTTCCTGCGGTGCACCCCCTAATAAAATCAGCTGCTCACGGCTATGATCAGGACGGAATCCCGATTCTCCCTGCATACCAGCCCCTGGGGTAGCCTGAGAGCTGGAAGGAGGTGGACGGCAGGCTGGGGGGAGAGACCAAGCACTTGACCAGGTACAAAGCATCCTAATCGAGGCTGGTGCGCTCCCCTGTGCCTGGTAATAGGAAGCCACACACCTCCCACCTGCTGCTACCATGGTCCCTGCTGTCCCTGTCTCTCTCTCATTGCAGATGGCCAGTATTGTGGGCATGAATGCATGAAGCCCTCCAGTGAGCCATCTCCACGTGTGCCTGGTGTGCAGTATGCTAGCAATCACCCTACACATATGATTTTATCATGTATTAGATAGGCCACTGATGTGTGTGCTGTGTACAGAAGCCATGGTTTTCAGCTGGGCACTCCCTCCCACCTCTACTGTGGTGGAATGTGTGTAAGGGGCCCTAACATATATAAGAGGTAATACTGTGTGGTGTAATGTGACTGACGGACACTACTGTAATGCACTAACCTTATTTTAAATTGGGGAGGGGCGCCAAAATCTATATTTGTGTACCAATTTTTTTGGGCTTGGGCCGGCCCTGAATCTGCCCCATTGTATTATGCTTTGTACAGGAACTCTGTCATGTGTGCTTGGTGCTTATCCTGATTAGGCTATAATCAGGAGTTAAAAAGGAAATATAACTATATAAATGATTACACCCAATCATGAGTGCATGTAAAGTGGAAATGTATCAACCCTTCTAAAGAGTGGAGAAGTGGATTAATTTATCACATGCATTCTATAAAATAATAGGTGGAACCTGAATAGTTGCTGCAGGGTACTTCTCCACTTGTCCACCTCTCCACTCTTTAGTGGAGTGGGGTTGTAGCAGATCACCACCCAGTTTCTGTACATTCAGTCGATTCCGGTGTACTGTTGTTGGAACAGCAGTAAAAGGCAGATAAGGCAGGATCTCTCTGGAGCTAAGAGGGAGACATCTGTCTCCCACTATTTCACTGTGCACAGTAACGAGATGGTGCCACGCATGCGCAGTACTATCTACACCAGACATGTAAAACTCAAAATCGCAACTGAGCTGAATAATCAAGGTCTAAGTCTTGTGTGGGCCGCAAGAAAAAGAAACAGTCAAAGGTTGGTTAGAAAGACCAACAATAAAGTATAATCAAAGAGATGTCAAGTATCGTGAAGAAAATATTTACTTTAATGCAGTAGTGCAAGTAGGAAAAATCTCTATTTGGTACTGTGTGTGCGCACCGAAGGCGTGCGTGCCCCCAAAATGGGTGTGTGATACACAGATGGGAGCCAGATACAAATATGCCCTCAGTAGTGCAGTGCCAGATACACATATGCCACCAATAGTGCCAGATACACATATGCCCCTAAAAGTGCCAGATATACATATGCCCCCACAGTGCCAGATAACATATGCCCCCACAGTGCCAGAAAACATATGCCCACACTGTGCCAGAAAACATGTGCCCACACTGTGCCAGAAAACATGTGCCTACACTGTGCCAGATATACATATGCCCACACTGTGCCAGATATACATATGCCCACACTGTGCCAGATAAACATATGCCCACACTGTGCAAGATAACATATGCTCCCAATGTGTTCACCACCGCTGCTGCCGGGGATGTCCTGCCTGGCTGTGTGTGAGGGCAGGAGAGCGCAGCTCGCGCCTCTCCTGCTCCTCAGTCCGGCCTCCAGTGGCGGCACGAGTATCTTAAGTCGGGCGCCGATTCATGAGCCAATCAGAGCTCGTGCACCGGCAGCTCCTGATTGGCTGCCGGTCCGCGAGTTCTGATTGGCTCACAAACCAGCACTTAATTTAAGATACCGGCGGCGCCGCCGGAGAATGCGGTCCCGCGAGCCACAAAAGGAGGTGGAGGGGGCCGCGAGTCTGACACCCCTGATCTGCACTATAATGGACATCTTTGCAGAGATGGGGAAATGTGTTCGTGATTAGGTGGCAGATTGGAGGAACTTGGAAGGAGTGTAGGAGAGGTGGGAAAAAATAAAAAGTACAATACTAAAGGCAACAGACCTTTGCATCAAAAGGGTTACGGAAAAGCACCAGGAAACGGAAGCCAGTGTGGTTTGCAAAAGAAGTAGAAGCTAGTGTGGAAGCAAAAAAGAGGGCCTTTAGGAAATATAAGCAGAATCAAAATAATGAGGACAAAGAAGTGTTTCTTGCCAGAAGGAAGAATCATAAGATGGTAATCAGACATGCAAAGGCACAAGTTGAAGAGAAAATGTCCCAGTCGGTAGGCAAAGGGAGCAAAACTATTTTTAAGTTAATAAGTGAAACGAGGAAATCAGAGGACTAAAAAGGCTAAAGACAGAGAGTGAGAGTCTGATTGAAGGAAACAAAGCAATAGCAGATCATCTAAATAATTATGTTTGCTCAGTATGCACTACAGATGGAGAAAGGAAGGGGCCACAGTTAATTTGAAGGACATTCATAAAAAAGAAGTAGATAAAAGTACATATACAAAAGAAATGGTTCTAACAGAACTCTCAAACCTGAAAATAGAGAAATCAGTGGGGCCAGATGGATACATCCAAGGATCCTAAAACAGCTTAAAGTTCTAGTATAACCATTAACAGAATTATTCAATCAGTTGCTAACGAGGAAGAGTCAAGTAACTACTGACCAGTGAGCATGACATCAGTAGTAGGGAAATAATGAAAATACTATTAAAATAAAGAGTTGTGGAACATCTCAAATACAGCAATTTACAGATCCCAAACAGCATGTATTTACTTGGGGGAGTTCATGCCAAACAAATTTTACTGACATTTTTGTCAGGTGACTAAAGCTGTAGATCAGAGGTTCTCAAACTCGGTCCTCAGGACCCCACACAGTGCATGTTTTACAGGTAACCCAGCAGGTGCACAGGTGTATTAATTACTCACTGACACATTTTAAAAGGTCCACAGGTGGAGCTAATTATTTCACTTGCGATTCTGTGAGGAGACCTGCAAAACATGCACTGTGTGTGCCCCCGAGGACCGAGTTTGAGAACCTCTGCTGTAGATGTACCTTGTTTTGACTTTAGTAAGGCTTTTTACACAGTCCTGCATTGCAGACTGCTAAATAAACTGGATTGCTTGGGACTGGATTCTAAGGTGGTTGAATGGATAAGATCTTGGTTACAGGATAGAAAACACAGGGGTGTAGTATGACTGGCCGGCTGTCGGGATCTCGGTGGCCAGCATACCGGTGCCAGGAACCCGACCGCCGGAATGCCAGCAGCCTGGGCGAGCCCAAAAGAGCCCCCTGCGCCCGCCACGCTGCGGGCATTGTGGCGCGCTATGTGCACTACGCTATTTATTCTCCCTCCAGGTGTGTCGTGGACACCCCAGGAGGGAGAATAATTGTCGGTATCCTGGTGGTCGGTATCCCGACACTGGCATGCTGACAGCCGGGATCCCGACAGCCGGTGTATCGAGTGCCACCCAAAACACAGGGCTGTAGTATATTAAGTGCATTCACAAGAGGTAAATGTTACCAATGGAGTACCCCAGGACTCTGTACTTCGGCCAGTGTTTTTTAATATCTAGGTTGGTGGCATTGTTAATGGTATAGAAGGGAAAGTGCCTTTTTAGAGAGGACACAAAGGTACAGTATGCAACAGAGTAGACACCCCAGGAGGGATAAAACAAATGATTGAGGATCTAGGTATACTATAGGAATGGGTAAGAATGTGGCAATTACAGTTTCAAGACAATAGAGCAATTTAAACACACTTGAGTTAGGCATATAAATAGCCTTACAAAGACCTAAGGAATAAATAGGGTTTAAGTTACCAACAAGACAAAAGAAAAAGAGGCAGACTAGATGAGCCAAGAGCTTCTCTGTTGTCAAATCCTATGTTCTGTGTAGATTCAGGTTCCTGTTGACATGATAGCATCACGCAGCTTCATAGATTTGTTAGCTGCACATTCATTGTATAAATCTCCCGCTCCACCACATTCAAAAGGTGCTCTATTGAGTAAGATTTCCTAAATGTGAAGGCCATTGGCGTACACTGAACTACTAGTCATGTTTGTGGAACCAGCTCGACATGACGTGTGCTTTGTGACAATTTGCATTGTCCTGCATGAAGTAGCCAATGGGTAGTCAAAACAAGATGCACATGGTCAGCAACAATTAGTGGTGTGGCAGGGTGACTTTTTTGCCCTGTGCTGGTCCCACCCAGGAACACATGAAGTTGTGATGTCACTCCAAGGGGGCAGGGTCACCAAAACCAGAAAGGAGAGCATTGCTCGGAGCATCACAACTATCCAGGCTGCATACCCAGGGTGTCCAAAGGAATCTCTGGGCAACTCTTCCACAGCTCTACAATCTACAGGGTGCCATTCCAGAAACCCTGCAAGCCAGACGCGGGTGTCAGGGAGCAGAGATGGGGCCATTACATAGGCCATGTAACCTGGGCGAAGGCACCGCACACATATCCCTAGTTACAAATGGGCAGCAAAAAGCTTAATAAGATTAATGTGCACCAAGAAAACTAAAATCATTGACACAAAACCGCATGGTTCCAAGGATTCATATATCACAAGTGCCTGTTCTTAGGTCACAGGAATGTAACCCAGTGTGCTCACTGCTCTTCTGCCGATATGGGCCATTCACTTAAAGGTTCAAAGCTTCTTAAGTCGCCCATAACTTTACTGTGACACACTTAAACATATATATACTTAAACTAGCTTAACACTAAGAAATAACGACACGGACACCAACTGCTAGATTTAAAAGATCAACAGGCATTTATTGTTTGATGACCTAATTTTAACTATGTATTTGAGGATGGCAAAGAAAGGCGCTACCAACTCACCAGCACTAGTCAACTAGAATAATACCAAATAACCTAGGAGGGGATTTACCACCACCTCCTAACAACATAACCCGCATTGTGTAGGACTCATCACCCTTTACACTAGCAGAGCAATGGACGAAACTGCACGGGAACGTCCGTAGTGCACCCGCAGGGGGAGGACACACTCACGGTCTTACCAAAAGGGGGTGACCCACAATGACCACTTATGCAAGCTTTTGACCGCTGGCTGGTAGCGCCTTTCCGCCACGACAAGGTTTACCTAAACCGCAGACATCATCCAAACAAAAGAAAACCAAAAAAGCCGAAACTAACTATCCAAACAGTTAAAAATGCTCTCCAAAAACACACTAATGCCTGCCGGGGAAAGGTGAACACCATCCTCCCTATAAAAATGGCAGTTACGAAGAACCAGCAGGGGATGCCAAACTACCAAACCACCCATGGCCTTCACATACACGACACCGCAGAATTCCCCTTCTTACGAGCCTTTTCTATGGCAGAGAAGCAAACAGAATCTCACCAGTGAAAACGGGATACAATATCTGACCACACCACTCTCACTTGAGTCAAAGAGGATCGCAAAGCCACCAAATCCGTGTTGACACTTAGGATGAGGTCGATGCCCTTAACTCGACCCAAGTCATTCCCGCCAAGGTGAATGACGATCCAGTCGGGCCTGCCCCACCTTCGTTCATGATGGAAAAGAAGCCGAAGCAAACCTACCCAACGTAAACCTCTCACACCTAACCATCGGACTACCCTGCCACCAAAAAAGTCAGCCGTTTTTCCTGCCATAGAATGCCTCTCCACCCAAAAAATGTATGAATGGCCAACTAGCCAAATCTGTTCCAAAGTATCCAATGCAGCATGAAAAAGAGAAACCCTAACATCAGCAACAATTCAAACTTAGACAAATACAACAACAACAACAGAAAGAAACTTAAGTGAAGGAGAAATCTCAAAAAAACTCCCGTGGGCCGTAAGAGTGCCAATTGTAATTCGTCCCCCTTGGAAGAAAATGTAAAAATTCACTTCACACCCTCAATTCCTGAATGCTAGCCATTCAAAAACTGACAGGTATACTACGTTTTTGGGTTAGCGCAACAGGCACAACAAACATAATCAACGTATTGAAAACATACAAGCCGAACATTTCCAGCAGCCAGGCCCCTGTATAGCCGTAGCTGGAATACCCCTGATTCAGCCAGAGCAGCTGCCCCCATCCGCAAGTAATAGGCCCTACTCTCTGCAGCACTGAAACTAAAGAAATAAAATGACCCCAAACTGAGACCCAGATTAATAGTCAGCAGCCAGCGCCCTCAGCTGGACCTGGTGATCCAGGCCGGACCGAGTCGCCTGAGGTCACGCGAGGGTGCACAACACCAGAGCAGCCTGAAATAAAAATTAAATGAACAAAGCAATAGCCACATGGCTGGAACCACAAAGTCGGGGAACCAAGCCTAGAAGGAAAAGAAGACTGCCCACAAGGGCAGACGCCATATCAGCCCCGTAGTGAAAGACAATGTTCCGGCTGGACAAACAAGCAGACCACAATTCCACCGTCACGATTAATGGGACTAGTTCCAGGAGAAGCAAGTTCTTAGTAAAGCCGCACGCTATCCATGAAACGAGCCAAGGAGCCGAACACCACTTGTTCTTAAAGAAAGCATTAAAACCAGAACTACCGGCAGCATGCATAAAAAGTTGAAGGCAACTATTAAAACAACGCTCGCTCTGACATAACACCTCACGATTGAAGGAAACCAGGAACGTAGACCAGACCTGCAAATCATCCCTGATATCGCGGGATAGGTATACAGTATGATGAAGTTTAGAAACGCCAGCCGTGGACCTCTCAAGCTTACGGCAAAAAACCCGCCCCATGGGGATGACACTACAAGCAAAAGTTGAAAGAACACAGCAACGATTGGACCTGTTTAAGCTGGACCCTACGTTTACTCAAACACTCAATAATAAGACCCAGGAGTTTCCGAACCTTGCCAGCAGGCAGGCGACAACAACCGGCAGCCGTATCTATTTCGATCCCCAAATAACTGAGACAGCAGGTGGGACCCTCGGTCTTATCAGAGGATATGGGGACCCCCAGTAATCTGAACAAACTACTCGCGATACCCAAAACCTTGCCGCAAACTGAACTGCCACCTGGACCTTCAAAGAGAAAATCATCCAAGTAATGAGCCACCTCAGTGTGACCGGAGGCTGACTGGACACACCAATGCAAAAAAGAGCTGAATTTCTGAAAGTAGGCGCCATGGGCAAGCACCTATCAACGTAAAAACCCCCTCCCAAACGGAAACCCAGAAACCGCAGGGAATTGGGGTGAATTGGTAGATGGCGAAAAAGCAGACTCAATGTCCAGCTTGGCCATCACAGCCCTGGGGTCAAAACCACGAACGATCTGCAGAGCCTCGTCAAAAGATTGGTATTGAACCGTACAGGCGTCTTCCAGGATAGCATTGTTAACCGAACCCCCATGTTGGTGGGAATAGTGCGGAATGAGGCGGAACTTACCCGGAGCCTTTTTGGGAACCACCCCTAGAGGGGAAACATACAAACCAGGCAAAGGGTGGGAAGGGAAAGGGCCGCACATGCGACCCAAAAGGGCCTCCGACTCAACCTTCTGGGCGACTATATGAGGGAAATCCCGAGCGGATCTTAAATTGTGACGAGCGACAATGGTAACGTGACCAGAAATGGGCAGTCTAAAACGAAAACCCTCCAATAAAAACCTTCCCAAAACCTCATCCAGATAAGAACGCACCCACTTAACCAACTAGAAAACCTAAATGGGGGAAAACGCCTTACCTGCTACTTCCGGGTACATCGGGCGTATCGCAGGTTCTAACACCTGCAGCGGAAGTGCACTCTTTAGCAGGATGTCCCCCACACAAACTTTACAGGAGTGGCAAAAACGACAACTGCTTCCACGGGGTCATTTACCATCATTATAGGCAAAACACTTACCCTTAGACACCATGGTCGCGCCCAGGCAGATGCCCAGGGCAGGCTTCTTGCCCTGGAAATCTGCCGGGGACTTATCCTGTTGAGTGACCTCAAGCCACACTTCAACATCTTTAAAACCCATGGGCAACGTCGGGTTACCATCTTGATTCCGCTGAAATTTCTCGTCATAATCCCACCAAGCATAACCCTTGGAGTTCAAGTACATCTCATGTACGAGAAATAAATACTTGATCACATTATGATATTCGGACGGTCTAGTATCCGCGTAGCACGCCGAAAAGACCAAGAAACAATGGAGCCACTGATGAAAATTGCGATAAGCATTTTCTCCAATGCCCCCAACTTTCTTAGCCTTATCAGATGCTTTTCTCATGTCGTCCGTAAGGGTAAACATGTCGACGTATTTGCCCTTCCTAATCTTGTCCTTCATTCTCTTACGCAAGCCCCTAGTAACTGCCGTGTAGGCAGTGTTGGACTGGGACATGAAGTTATAGGGGCCCATACTTAGGGGTGTGGCCAGCATACAAAGGGGGTGTGGCCATCCTCCACAGAGGCTTGAAATACACAATAGTTTAGTGCAGTGTAATGCAACATATCTACCATGTTTAATACAAGTGCATAGTCTGGAACCTGATCCCTAGAGGAAGGAGTGGGCCCTCAGGCAGTGGGGCCTACCGGTGGTTTCCCTGCTACCCCTGTGGGCCAGTCCGACCCTGCGTGTAGGCACAATGGACCATTTCTGTAAACAAAGGAGGGTCAGCCGCAACAGCACCGCCCTGCCCTTTGGCCTTCCTATCCTTTTTGTGTATGCAGTGCGCTATTAGCCTAGCCAAAGTACGCGGGCGCCTGGGGGTCCAGACGACCCAGAATCGGAAGAAGAACTGGCAGAAGAGGAATAAGTAACAATATGCTCACCAGTCCCAGAAGGGCCTGCAATGTCTTCGGCCCTGCCGCAACTCCCGGCAAATCCTCTTCAGGGACCCTGGATCCCCCAGACACGGCAGTCCCAGAAAGCCGGTCCTCAGCGTCGACGAATGCACCCACATGTCTGTAGAAACAAGATCAGCTGCAAGCTCGGAAGAAACAACAGGAGGTGAAACACTAACAACGACACCGACGCCCGAGGGGGAGTCAGAAAGAGGAGGGGGGAACCCCAAAAGACGCGTGGGGGGGGCAGATGGCAAGGGGAGAGGGGGGCTGACAAGCCAAGATTAGAAGAAGGGGCTTGCGCGCCCGGAGGAGCAACATTCGGCAATCTGACAGCTGGACCGTAGGTCGGCCAGGGGGGCTGGGCGATATAACCCGGAGGCAGGTAATAAGGAGCAGGAGCAAAAGGCGACTGCCAATACGGCGTCTGCTGAAGAGAAGCATGCGCAAAATCCCCAGGGTAAGACCCTGAAAAGAGGCCGTATCAGACCACGAAGGCTGCACCCCTTGCGAAGAAAATACCAATGCAGGGTAATAAGGGGAAAACACGGGGGACCTTAGTACGGGCACACTGGGCGTAACGGCTATACTCATGATAGGGCCGAGCCAGTGGCGGATCTAGACTTAACTTTTAGGGGGGGCGGTTTAAGAATTATAACTCCTCCCCCTAATCATAGCCCCTCCCACTTAGTAATACCCTTCCCGTTCGCTTCTAAAATTTCCTATTGTTGCCATTACTAATAAAATGTTGCCAGTTAGTGGAGAGAACCCTGCACACTGGTGATACAGACTGGCGAATCGCCATTCCTTCCATCAGAGGTGGTAGAGGCTAAGACACTAGGGCAATTTAAATATGCATGGGATAGACATAAGGATATTCTTACAAAGAAATAAGGATCACATAAGGTTAGAGATAAAAATAATGTAAAAAAAAAAAAAGGGACAGACTAGATGGGCCAAGTGGTTCTTATCTGCCGACAAATACTGTTTCAACAGCACACAGATTGAGCCGAAATTCACATTATAGCACACTGAATGAGCCGTAATTCACATTATAGCACACTGAATGAGCCGTAATTCACATTATAGCACACTGAATGAGCCGAAATTCACATTATAGCACAGTGAATGAGCCGAAATTCACATCATAGCACACTGAATGAGCCGAAATTCACATCGTAGCACACTGAATGAGCTGAAATTCACATTGTAGCACACTGAATGAGCTGAAATTCACATTGTAGCACACTGAATGAGCCGAAATTCACATCGTAGCACACTGAATGAGCCAAAATTCACATTATAGCAAGCAGAATGAGCCAAAATTCACATTATAGCACGCTGAATGAGCCGAAATTCACATTATAGCACACTGAATGAGCCAAAATTCACATTATAGCACGCAGAATGAGCCAAAATTCACATTATAGCACGCAGAATGAGCCAAAATTCACAATATAGCAAGCAGAATGAGCCAAAATTCACATTATAGCACGCTGAATGAGCCGAAATTCACAATATAGCAAGCAGAATGAGCCAAAATTCACATTATAGAACGCTGAATGAGCCAAAATTCACAATATAGCAAGCAGAATGAGCCAAAATTCACATTATAGAACGCTGAATGAGCCAAAATTCACAATAGAGCAAGCAGAATGAGCCAAAATTCACATTATAGAACGCTGAATGAGCCAAAATTCACAATATAGCAAGCAGAATGAGCCAAAATTCACAATATAGCACACTGAATTAGGCAAAATAATGCAGGGACATAATGCAGGGAGAAGAGGGGGGAGAAATGGGACACAGGGGACACCTTCCCCCCCCACCACCACACAGACACACACACACACACACACACACACACGAGACACCTACTCATAGATGGCACACACTGGAGGCCGGGTCCCGCCGCGTTATTG
Organism: Pseudophryne corroboree; assembly: GCF_028390025.1. Taxonomy (NCBI): domain Eukaryota; kingdom Metazoa; phylum Chordata; class Amphibia; order Anura; family Myobatrachidae; genus Pseudophryne; species Pseudophryne corroboree. Next base: position 150,920,938 of record NC_086453.1, read on the forward strand.
GGAACTGGTGGAGAGCGATGCAGCGCGGCGGGGGACGAGGAGAGAGAGAGCGTCCTAACGCGCGTACAGGGAGGAGGGAGCGTGGTCAGAACAGAAGCTGCTGTACGCGCGTGAGGACGCTCTCTCTCTCTCCTCATCCCCCGCCGCGCTGCATCGCTCTCCACCAGTTCCCAATGCCGCGGCGGGACCCGGCCTCCATCTAGGGGGGGCGTTCGCCCTAATCGCCCCCCGCTAAATCTGCCACTGGGCCGAGCTGGGGCCCAGACCAAGCCCCAGACACCGTAGTAACTGAAAACAAATGCAGGGAAACCATGTGAGAAACATTGCCTGGCAACGTAAAAGTGGCGGAAAGAGCACTTTGAGCAGAAACTACATGCAATATTCCAGGTTGGCCAGCAGATGGCGCACCAAGCCCATGCAACAAACCCCTCGAAGCAGGCAGCACAATCTGGGAAACAGGGAATGTAGTAAGACCATCCCCAAGGGACTGTGGGGCCGGGAAAGGGGAAGACGTACTGTATGTGTGGTGGGGGCAGCATTAGAAGAGCCCGCGTGGAAAACTAACGGGCCAGACTGCACCAGGCCACAAACACCAGCCGGTATTGCGGGCGTAACCACAGAGGGGAAGGAAATGGGTTCCCCAACACTCCAGACACCCGCATGGGAGCCCATGCGACCCACGCCAGCAGTGGCCCCAGTACTCAGCGCGCCACCTGCGGTGCTGCCCAGGGGTTACGCAGGAGCCGAGAAGAAACGGCGCCCCCGCTGCCCGAGCCCCGTCTGCAGCGTGCACGGCAGCGACACCGCACCACCGCCAGACGGTGCAGACAGAGAATGGGAGCGGACGTCAGCGGAGGGCTCCCGCAGAGACCCAGAGGTAACAGCGGACGAGGCGGGAGGGGAGGCAACCATCTGAACATGGGGACGCCTATAGCTCGCAGCTGCGGGCGGACGAGCCGCATCAGCCAGACGGCGGGGCAGGGGAGCAGGCCTGCGGGGACGGGCATGGTCGAGAGCAAACTAGGCAGGGAGTACCAGAATGAAAGCAGGGGTCAAACCAAAAGGAGAGATGCAGAAAACAAAGCAAGGGGCACAAAGAAGGAATATAGGGAAACAAGGGACAGAGATACCAATAAATTGATAAAGGATATGTATACTCAGCCTTCCAAAATGGCAAAGAAAAAGATGGCCCCCAGGACCTGCCTATAAGTACTGTATCATACACTCCTCCTACAATCTCCCTAATAAGCAGACAAGAGCACCTGACCCAATATGACATCACTAGTACTGTCCTGTCTTTAACCCATTAGTCACAAAAACCAGGTCGCTTATGTGGCTTCAGGCTTAGGCAGCCCTCAGTCTGCTTTATTTAAGTTACTGTAATTTTCCTATTAGCTCATCTCTCTTTAACAATGTAAGGTTACCATCAGAACTGACGCTATAAATGTATTTTTTTTATTTGTTTTGTTTTGTGCTCTACAGCAGTGATTCTCAAACTCGGTCCTCGGGACCCCACATAGTTCACATTATCCAGGTCACCCAGCAGTTGCACGGGTGTAGTTGTAACTCACTGACACATTTTGAAAGATCCACAGGTGGAACTAATTATTTCACCTGTGATTCTGTGAGAAGACCTGGAAAACATGTACTGTTTGGGTTCCTGAGGACCGAGTTTAAGAACCTATGCTCTACAGCAGGGGTTCTCAAACTCGGTCCTCAGGACCCCACACAGTGCGTGTTTTGCAGGTAACCCAGCAGGTGCACAGGTGTATTAATTACTCACTGACACATTTTAAAAGGTCCACAGGTGGAGCTAAGTATTTCACTTGTGATTCTGTGAGGAGACCTGCAAAACATGCAACGTGTGGGGTCCTGAGGACCGAGTTTGAGAACCTGTGCTCTACAGTATTCTTTGCAAACTCTAAAGACACCAGTTTCTGAGATACTCAACCACCTCTTCTGTTACCAACATCAATTCCACAGTCAAAGTCACTTATACCCCTTTTACACTCGCAGGCTTTGGTCATTCCCAGGAATGTGTCCCGGTGTAACAGGCCCGGACAGTGATATAGTGCCTGCTGTCGTGCAGGTGTCGTCACTCCACCAACTTGTGGCAACTCCCGTCACAAACGATACCCAGAAGCGTCAGGGAACTCCGCCTTCCGGATCGATCGCCGGCACGAACACCTCCCTGCAGCGGTCGACGAAGAACCTAGAAGGAAGGAACGTACCAGTTGAGACGTGCGTGTCGACCTCCGTCGGAGGTACAGGGCACGTCAGGGGTAGCGGCGACCTTCACCGGCTGGGCGGAAGGTCATCACTGGCCGAAAGGCCTCAGCTACCCAGTTCTCGCACTCTCGCACGTTGTGTGGTGAGAGGGGTCCTCACGTCCGTGAGCAAACCCCTGACCGGTATACGGGGACGATGACAAAACAGACACAGAGTAATACTCACTCCCGACTCGCTGGTCACCTTGATGGTCGCACCTCTCCGCTCCTGTTGGGGCAAGAAGAGCAGCCTCCCTAACTGCAGGCTACACTAACGGCAAACAACAACTTACAGCCAACTACGCCTGCCTAAGCAAACTATCTTCAGCAACTGAGGCTACTGGTTCTATTCCGAACTAGCAGAGACCGGACTAACTGAACACATCCGCTAACCAACAAGCCAGTAGAACAATTCCCCGGTACAACAGGTTAACCCCGAATAACCAATTCCACTTACCGGATACTGGTAAGTAGCTACTTCCTTTCGCTCCTAACTGAGGACGCAAGCGGGGGTCCAGAGCGGACGGCCGTCCACTCCGGATTACCGGAGAATAGAGGAGTGTGGGACGGGAACGTTACTCCACGCTCTCTAATCCCTCGTATTGTACACCGCGTGGGGCCAGCCGGCTCCTCACGCCGGCCGACTGCGAACCCCTCGGGAGCTGCCGCACAGCCCACTCCCAACCGGTTCTACCCGGGCCGGACGGTACGATACCACCCCAAGTCCTATAAAATGCAGTATGTGGAAGCCTGGGGTGTGGGCACGGGCCTGGAGTGTGGGCACAGGCCTGTGGCCAGAAGTATGGGCGCAGGCAGGAGGCCTGACCTAGGGGCACAGGCCGGAGGCCTGAACTGTGGGCACAGGCCGGAGGCCTGAACTGTGGGCACAGGCCGGAGGCCTGAACTGTGGGCACAGGCCTAGATGGTGGGGGCAGGCCTGGAGGGCCTGGACGGTGGGGGCAGGCCTGGAGGGCCTGGACTGTGGGCACAGGCAGGAGGGTCTGGTCGGTGGGCAGGCCTGGAGGTGGGGGCAGGCCTGGAGGGCCTGGATGGTGGGGGCACAGGCCGGAGGCCTGGACTGTGGGCACAGGCAGGAGGCCTGACTACCGTGGGCACAGGCCGAGAGGGCCTGGTTATCCCCGCAGGCCTAGTGCCTGTCCCTGGTGCTCTAGGGTGGACTAAATATAAGTGCAGGTGGCCCAGGGCCGCCTACCTGTCTCGGTGGGAGAGGCTGCAGCAGGGAGCTTCGTTGGCTCTTTTGCTTCCCACACGCTGCAGCACTCTCCGCCGGACTTCTGCTGCTGGGCGCCTTCCTCCGCCGACGTCTTCCTCTTCGTCGTCCTCGCCGCCGGCTCTGCAGGCTCCGCCGCCGCCGCCCGGTCTTCAGTCTTCTGTAGGAGATCTTCTTTCTTCTGCAGGAGCTCTTCTTTCTTCTTCGTCCGGCGAATCCCTACGGATGCAAGTCCCTCCAAGCTGGGGCCTACCCGCCGCCGCGCCGAAGCCCGCCGCGACGAACGGAGGCGGGGGACAACCCCGTTCACACCGGTATACCCGTTCACACTGCACAGCTTCCCGGGACGGTCCCGGATTCAACCCAGGTCGAGACCTGGGTTGAAATCCCGGGATGCTCGTCCCCGGAAATTGCCCCTGTACCCTTTCACACTGACAAAAATCCCGGGATGATGCGCGTTCACGTGCAAAATCCCGGGATAAAATTGTCAGTGTAAAAGGGGTATTAGTTCACACTCCCTGTTCTTAGGTTGGGGGAGAAAGGGGGGGGATATGCAGGATCTCATATGCGTCTAGGAGCTGCATCGGCTGCAGCCCTTATAAAGCAGGTGTGTCTGACGTTATAGCAGCTGATTGTCTTCTCACTGGAAGCACTCTCTGTTAATTTCGGTCTGGACTGGCAGTCCCAGGGGGGAGGAAATAGTACCTTCTGGGACGGGCTGTCTGGCTGTAATTAGGGAGTGCAAGCACTTGATCAAAATGGAATTATGGAAAATACATTTTGCCACAGGACAGGTTCAGGAACCCAGTTTCTGATTATGTCATATTTAATGAGAGGTCCAGGAACTGAGGGGCAGATTATTAAGCCTGGTGAAGTGATAAAGTGGAAGGTGAATATGCACCTCCCAGTCAGCTCCTGTCATTTTTCAAACACAGCCTGTAACATAGAAGTAAGAAGCTGAATGGCTGGTGCGTTATCACTGTCCACTTTATCATTTCACCAGGCTTAATAAATCTGCCCCTGAGTTCCTGCTGGTTCCTGCTGACAAATAGCACTGACAGTAATAGAGAGGAGCGCCTGAAATTTTTCGGGTTTTGTGTTTTGGTTTTGGGTTCGGTTCCGCGGCCGTGTTTTGGGTTCGAACGCGTTTTGGCAAAACCTCACCGAATTATTTTTGTCGGATTCGGGTGTGTTTTGGATTCGGGTGTTTTTTTCCAAAAACACTAAAAAACAGCTTAAATCATAGAATTTGGGGGTCATTTTGATCCCAAAGTATTATTAACCTCAAAAACCATAATTTACACTCATTTTCAGTCTATTCTGAATACCTCACACCTCACAATATTATTTTTAGTCCTAAAATTTGCACCGAGGTCGCTGTGTGAGTAAGATAAGCGACCCTAGTGGCCGACACAAACACCGGGCCCATCTAGGAGTGGCACTGCAGTGTCACGCAGGATGTCCCTTCCAAAAAACCCTCCCCAAACAGCACATGACGCAAAGAAAAAAAGAGGCGCAATGAGGTAGCTGTGTGAGTAAGATTAGCGACCCTAGTGGCCGACACAAACACCGGGCCCATCTAGGAGTGGCACTGCAGTGTCACGCAGGATGGCCCTTCCAAAAAACCCTCCCCAAACAGCACATGACGCAAAGAAAAAAAGAGGCGCAATGAGGTAGCTGACTGTGTGAGTAAGATTAGCGACCCTAGTGGCCGACACAAACACCGGGCACATCTAGGAGTGGCACTGCAGTGTCACGCAGGATGTCCCTTCCAAAAAACCCTCCCCAAACAGCACATGACGCAAAGAAAAAAAGAGGCACAATGAGGTAGCTGTGTGAGTAAGATTAGCGACCCTAGTGGCCGACACAAACACCGGGCCCATCTAGGAGTGGCACTGCAGTGTCACGCAGGATGTCCCTTCCAAAAAACCCTCCCCAATCAGCACATGATGCAAAGAAAAAGAAAAGAAAAAAGAGGTGCAAGATGGAATTATCCTTGGGCCCTCCCACCCACCCTTATGTTGTATAAACAAAACAGGACATGCACACTTTAACCAACCCATCATTTCAGTGACAGGGTCTGCCACACGACTGTGACTGATATGACGGGTTGGTTTGGACCCCCCCCAAAAAAGAAGCAATTAATCTCTCCTTGCACAAACTGGCTCTACAGAGGCAAGATGTCCACCTCATCTTCACCCTCCGATATATCACCGTGTACATCCCCCTCCTCACAGATTATCAATTCGTCCCCACTGGAATCCACCATCTCAGCTCCCTGTGTACTTTGTGGAGGCAATTGCTGCTGGTCAATGTCTCAGCGGAGGAATTGATTATAATTCATTTTAATGAACATCATCTTCTCCACATTTTCTGGATGTAACCTCGTACGCCGATTGCTGACAAGGTGAGCGGCGGCACTAAACACTCTTTCGGAGTACACACTTGTGGGAGGGCAACTTAGGTAGAATAAAGCCAGTTTGTGCAAGGGCCTCCAAATTGCCTCTTTTTCCTGCCAGTATAAGTACGGACTGTGTGACGTGCCTACTTGGATGCGGTCACTCATATAATCCTCCACCATTCTATCAATGTTGAGAGAATCATATGCAGTGACAGTAGACGACATGTCCGTAATCGTTGTCAGGTCCTTCAGTCCGGACCAGATGTCAGCATCAGCAGTCGCTCCAGACTGCCCTGCATCACCGCCAGCGGGTGGGCTCGGAATTCTGAGCCTTTTCCTCGCACCCCCAGTTGCGGGAGAATGTGAAGGAGGAGATGTTGACAGGTCGCGTTCCGCTTGACTTGACAATTTTGTCACCAGCAGGTCTTTCAACCCCAGCAGACCTGTGTCTGCCGGAAAGAGAGATCCAAGGTAGGCTTTAAATCTAGGATCGAGCACGGTGGCCAAAATGTAGTGCTCTGATTTCAACAGATTGACCACCCGTGAATCCTTGTTAAGCGAATTAAGGGCTGCATCCACAAGTCCCACATGCCTAGCGGAATCGCTCCGTGTAAGCTCCTTCTTCAATGCCTCCAGCTTCTTCTGCAAAAGCCTGATGAGGGGAATGACCTGACTCAGGCTGGCAGTGTCTGAACTGACTTCACGTGTGGCAAGTTCAAAGGGCATCAGAACCTTGCACAACGTTGAAATCATTCTCCACTGCACTTGAGACAGGTGCATTCCATCTCCTATATCGTGCTCAATTGTATAGGCTTGAATGGCCTTTTGCTGCTCCTCCAACCTCTGAAGCATATAGAGGGTTGAATTCCACCTCGTTACCACTTCTTGCTTCAGATGATGGCAGGGCAGGTTCAGTAGTTTTTGGTGGTGCTCCAGTCTTCTGTACGTGGTGCCTGTACGCCGAAAGTGTCCCGCAATTTTTCTGGCCACCGACAGCATCTCTTGCACGCCCCTGTCGTTTTTTAAAAAATTCTGCACCACCAAATTCAAGGTATGTGCAAAACATGGGACGTGCTGGAATTTGCCCATATTTAATGCACACACAATATTGCTGGCGTTGTCCGATGCCACAAATCCACAGGAGAGTCCAATTGGGGTAAGCCATTCCGCGATGATCTTCCTCAGTTGCCGTAAGAGGTTTTCAGCTGTGTGCGTATTCTGGAAAGCGGTGATACAAAGCGTAGCCTGCCTAGGAAAGAGTTGGCGTTTGCGAGATGCTGCTACTGGTGCCGCCGCTGCTGTTCTTGCGGCGGGAGTCCATACATCTACCCAGTGGGCTGTCACAGTCATATAGTCCTGACCCTGCCCTGCTCCACTTGTCCACATGTCCGTGGTTAAGTGGACATTGGGTACAACTGCATTTTTTAGGAGACTGGTGAGTCTTTTTCTGACGTCCGTGTACATTCTCGGTATCGCCTGCCTAGAGAAGTGGAACCTAGATGGTATTTGGTAACGGGGGCACACTGCCTCAATAAATTGTCTAGTTCCCTGTGAACTAACGGCGGATACCGGACGCACGTCTAACACCAACATAGTTGTCAAGGACTCAGTTATCCGCTTTGCAGTAGGATGACTGCTGTGATATTTCATCTTCCTCGCAAAGGACTGTTGAACAGTCAATTGCTTACTGGAAGTAGTACAAGTGGGCTTACGACTTCCCCTCTGGGATGACCATCGACTCCCAGCGGCAACAACAGCAGCGCCAGCAGCAGTAGGCGTTACACGCAAGGATGCATCGGAGGAATCCCAGGCAGGAGAGGACTCGTCAGACTTGCCAGTGACATGGCCTGCAGGACTATTGGCATTCCTGGGGAAGGAGGAAATTGACACTGAGGGAGTTGGTGGGGTGGTTTGCGTGAGCTTGGTTACAAGAGGAAGGGATTTACTGGTCAGTGGACTGCTTCCGCTGTCACCCAAAGTTTTTGAACTTGTCACTGACTTATTATGAATGCGCTGCAGGTGACGTATAAGGGAGGATGTTCCGAGGTGGTTAACGTCCTTACCCCTACTTATTACAGCTTGACAAAGGGAACACACGGCTTGACACCTGTTGTCCGCATTTCTGGTGAAATACCTCCACACCGAAGAGCTGATTTTTTTGGTATTTTCACCTGGCATGTCAACGGCCATATTCCTCCCACGGACAACAGGTGTCTCCCCGGGTGCCTGACTTAAACAAACCACCTCACCATCAGAATCCTTCTGGTCAATTTCCTCCCCAGCGCCAGCAACACCCATATCCTCCTCATCCTGGTGTACTTCAACACTGACATCTTCAATCTGACTATCAGGAACTGGACTGCGGGTGCTCCTTCCAGCACTTGCAGGGGGCATGCAAATAGTGGAAGGCGCATGCTCTTCACGTCCAGTGTTGGGAAGGTCAGGCATCGCAAACGACACAATTGGACTCTCCTTGTGGATTTGGGATTTCAAAGAACGCACAGTTCTTTGCGGTGCTTTTGCCAGCTTGAGTCTTTTCAGTTTTCTAGCGAGAGGCTGAGTGCTTCCATCCTCATGTGAAGCTGAACCACTAGCCATGAACATAGGCCAGGGCCTCAGCCGTTCCTTGCCACTCCGTGTGGTAAATGGCATATTGGCAAGTTTACGCTTCTCCTCCGACAATTTTATTTTAGGTTTTGGAGTCCTTTTTTTTCTGATATTTGGTGTTTTGGATTTGACATGCTCTGTACTATGACATTGGGCATCGGCCTTGGCAGACGACGTTGCTGGCATTTCATCGTCTCGGCCATGACTAGTGGCAGCAGCTTCAGCACGAGGTGGAAGTGGATCTTGATCTTTCCCTAATTTTGGAACCTCAACTTTTTTGTTCTCCATATTTTATAGGCAGAACTAAAAGGCACCTCAGGTAAACAATGGAGATGGATGGATTGGATACTAGTATACAATTATGGACGGACTGCCACGGTTAGGTGGTATAAAAAAACCACGGTTAGGTGGTATATATTGTAATACAATTATGGATGGACGGACTGCCTGCCGAGTTCCGACACAGAGGTAGCCACAGCCGTGAACTACCGCACTGTACACTGGTTGATAAAGAGATAGTAGTATACTCGTAACAACTAGTATGACTGACTATGACGGTATAAAGAATGAAAAAAAAACCACGGTTAGGTGGTATATATTGTAATACAATTATGGATGGACGGACTGCCTGCCGAGTTCCGACACAGAGGTAGCCACAGCCGTGAACTACCGCACTGTACACTGGTTGATAAAGAGATAGTAGTATACTCGTAACAACTAGTATGACTGACTATGACGGTATAAAGAATGAAAAAAAAACCACGGTTAGGTGGTATATATTATAATACAATTATGGATGGACGGACTGCCTGCCGAGTGCCGACACAGAGGTAGCCACAGCCGTGAACTACCGCACTGTACACTGGTTGATAAAGAGATAGTAGTATACTCGTAACAACTAGTATGACTGACTATGACGGTATAAAGAATGAAAAAAAAACCACGGTTAGGTGGTATATATTATAATACAATTATGGATGGACGGACTGCCTGCCGACTGCCGACACAGAGGTAGCCACAGCCGTGAACTACCGCACTGTACACTGGTTGATAAAGAGATAGTAGTATACTCGTAACAACTAGTATGACTGACTATGACGGTATAAAGAATGAAAAAAAAACCACGGTTAGGTGGTATATATTATAATACAATTATGGATGGACGGACTGCCTGCCGAGTGCCGACACAGAGGTAGCCACAGCCGTGAACTACCGCACTGTACACTGGTTGATAAAGAGATAGTAGTATACTCGTAACAACTAGTATGACTGACTATGACGGTATAAAGAATGAAAAAAAAACCACGGTTAGGTGGTATATATTATAATACAATTATGGATGGACGGACTGCCTGCCGACTGCCGACACAGAGGTAGCCACAGCCGTGAACTACCGCACTGTACACTGGTTGATAAAGAGATAGTAGTATACTCGTAACAACTAGTATGACACTATGACGGTATAAAGAATGAAAAAAAAACCACGGTTAGGTGGTATATATTATAATACAATTATGGATGGACGGACTGCCTGCCGACTGCCGACACAGAGGTAGCCACATCCGTGAACTACCGCACTGTACACTGGTTGATAAAGAGATAGTAGTATACTCGTAACAACTAGTATGACACTATGACGGTATAAAGAATGAAAAAAAAACCACGGTTAGGTGGTATATATTATAATACAATTATGGATGGACGGACTGCCTGCCGAGTGCCGACACAGAGGTAGCCACAGCCGTGAACTACCGCACTGTACACTGGTTGATAAAGAGATAGTAGTATACTCGTAACAACTAGTATGACACTATGACGGTATAAAGAATGAAAAAAAAACCACGGTTAGGTGGTATATATTATAATACAATTATGGATGGACGGACTGCCTGCCGACTGCCGACACAGAGGTAGCCACAGCCGTGAACTACCGCACTGTACACTGGTTGATAAAGAGATAGTAGTATACTCGTAACAACTAGTATGACACTATGACGGTATAAAGAATGAAAAAAAAAACCACGGTTAGGTGGTATATATTATAATAATACAATTATGGATGGACGGACTGCCTGCCGACTGCCGACACAGAGGTAGCCACAGCCGTGAACTACCGCACTGTACACTGGTTGATAAAGAGATAGTAGTATACTCGTAACAACTAGTATGACTATGACGACGGTATAAAGAAAGAAAAAAAAATACCACGGTTAGGTGGTATATAATTATACAATTATGGATGGACGGACTGCCTGCCGAGTGCCGACTGCCGACACAGAGGTAGCCACAGCCGTGAACTACCGCACTGTACTGTGTCTGCTGCTAATATAGACTGGTTGATAAAGAGATAGTATACAACAATATACTACTATACTGGTGGTCAGGCACTGGTCACCACTAGTCACACTGGCAGTGGCACTCCTGCAGCAAAAGTGTGCACTGTTTAATTTTAAATTAATATAATATTATGTACTCCTGGCTCCTGCTATAACAACCTGCAGTGCTCCCCAGTCTCCCCCACAATTATTATAAGCTTTTATACATTGATGTGCAGCACACTGGGCTGAGCTGAGTGCACACAGACTGAGTCACACTGTGTGACTGCTGTGTATCGTTTTTTTCAGGCAGAGAACGGATATAGCAGAGAACGGATATATTAAATAAAAGTTAACTTAACAACAACTGCACTGGTCACTGTGGTAAACTCTGTCTGCACAATCTCTCTCTCTCTCTCTCTCTTCTAATCTATTCTAATGGAGAGGACGCCAGCCACGTCCTCTCCCTATCAATCTCAATGCACGTGTGAAAATGGCGGCGACGCGCGGCTCCTTATATAGAATCCGAGTCTCGCGAGAATCCGACAGCGTCATGATGACGTTCGGGCGCGCTCGGGTTAACCGAGCAAGGCGGGAAGATCCGAGTCGCTCGGACCCGTGAAAAAAAAAGTGAAGTTCGTGCGGGTTCGGATTCAAAGAAACCGAACCCGCTCATCTCTAGACAGTAACTATTTAGCATGTTCTGAACGATATGGCAACAGATACAGTTTGTCAGTCACAAGCATTAATAATGTCACGAAGGAGCCAGTGTAAAATACTTCAGATATTTTTATTTAATATTGATCTGAAGAAAATCTCAATGATCTGTTATGTGGCAGCATCTTTTCTTTATCAAAGGTTACAGACAGCAACACACGTGAGAATTAATTATTATCCTGCTCATTTTAATGTTAGCAATCGCAGGATGTTTTGAGTAAATGTGATAAAATCCCTCCAGATTAGGACTTTTTACCATCTGTTCCACCCACCTTGCAGCAGATGCATTAAAATGTGAGTTACAATTACATCATTGAGGATGTATGTGCGAGAGAGTCAGCGTGTCATCTTAATTCTATGCAGTGTTTAAGCCTGTGAAGGAATCACATTCTAACAGTTTACTCAGCATACAGAAATGTCTTAAAGTGAAACTGCGCCAAATAATACAGAGGAATTGGGACTGTCCCACCAGTAGAACAGTTGGGAGCATTCTACATTCTCCTTCTCTCACAAGAGTCATTATCTGATTTTTAGAAATAAGTAGAGGGCAGCAATCATCTATTCTCTGCAAAGTCTATGGTCAATGCTGCTGTCACTGTGGTACATGAAGATTAGCATGCCTACACCGTGGCGTAAGTTTGTCCCAGTCACCCGGAGGCAAGATAAATGATGGTGTGCCCCCCTCCACTGATAGTAATGGTATCCATGAGGAGTGCCCCAGGCCAGGAGCCTGGCGGCAGCTGACTCCATTGCCTCCCAGAGTTCTGCCTCTGTGCCTACATATACTCCTGTAACACAGAGAGTCTCCTGCACTTCACCCTCATCCTGCCACCAGGACACAAACGTGATAGGTCAACAGCAACCATCTCTCTTTTCCTGTCACAACTAACATGTGGGCCTTTGTATTTCCATAGCAGCTGTTTGTTTAGTTCTGACGGTACTATACATAGTACTTCACCATCACCTTGAGACAAAATGCTGATCTTGCCATTTGGCATAAACTTGGAGTATTATAAGCGATGTACAAGTTGGTGACATGTAGCCAGACTAAAAGTTGGTTGATGGGGAGAGTCGCTGTTCACTGTTCAGGATTTTGAGTCCTTATTATTATTATTTATTTATATGGCGCCACAAGGGATCCACAGTGCCCATTACACAGTAAATAATCAAATGAGCAAACAAGAAAACAGCACTTACAGTTCAAGACAACATAGGACAGGTATGGAAAACCAGGGGTTAGGTGCCATCAAAGGGAGAATGGAGTATAAGATTCTGTAGTGTAAGTAAGAATAGGAAAGGCACGTGAGGAAAGAAGGCTCTACTCTTGCAAGCTTACAATCCTTTATTTGTGCTCCCAGGCTGATGCCAATCTGCCAAGATGAAAACCATCCGAAATTATGGCCATACACACTATCACAGTATATGGCCACAATATCTGCTTTACTTCTCTGGGGAGGAAGCATTTCTCTGTTCTCCCCTGTGAAGGAACAGGGGAAATGTAGGGTGGTCAGCCGTGGCAGTGCATACACTGCCAGATGCGGCCGACAAATTATCAGATTACTCAGGCATGTTGGAAGATTTTTCATGCCCAACCATCTGATCATCACTGATCAGTCACGGCCATACACTATGCAATTATTGGCCCGATCCGCCTATAGGGGGTAATTCTGAGCTGATCGCAGCAGGAACTTTGTTAGCAGTTGGGCAAAACCATGTGCACTGCAGGGGAGGCAGATATAACATGTGCAGAGAGAGTTAGATTTGGGTGGGTTATATTGTTTCTGTGCAGGGTAAATACTGGCTGTTTTATTTTTACACTGCAATTTAGATTGCAGATTGAACACACCACACCCAAATCTAACTCTCTCTGCACATGTTATATCTGCCTCCCCTGCAGTGCACATGGTTTTGCCCAACTGCTAACAAAGTTCCTGCTGCGATCAACTCAGAATTACCCCCATAATCCGCAGATAAGGTCAATAATTGCATAACGTATGCCTAGCTTTGGAGCAGTTGTCTTCTGCATCACATGGATTCCTCTTCACAGTGCAGGAAGGTCACACAGCACACCAGAGGAAGAGGAGGAAGCGCAGTGTGCTCATCTTCATTCACCTGCAGGCAGAACAGAGAGCAGAGGACAGAACTAGCTATAAAGGTAAGCATTAGTGCGGAAAGTGAGAGACGTGGATGAGATTTGATTTCACTAGAGAAGGTCTGAGATGTAAGTGGTGATGCCTAGGTTGCATGGGGGTAGATCTTCTGAGTATGTGATGATTTCTCAGTGGCATATTAGAAGGTCTAGGGGCATGTGAGAAGGTCTGGGGACATGTAGGTAGGTTTTGAGGGGCATGTGGGGAGGTCTAAGTGCATGAGGATATATCTTGGGGCAAGTGGGTATATGTGGGAATGTGGGTCTATTTTGGAGTAAGTAAGAGGCCTGCAAGGGCATTTTAGTATGAATAATGTTGCTGTCATTTTCTGGCTGCTTTTTCATTTCTCTTACGTTCTAGAGGATGCTGGGGACTCCGTAAGGACCATGGGAATAGACGGGCTCCGCAGGAGACATGGGCACTTTAAGAAAGACTTTAGGTATGGGTGTGCACTGGCTCCTCCCTCTATGCCCCTCCTCCAGACCTCAGTTTGATACTGTGCCCAGAGGAGACTGGGTGCATTACAGGGAGCTCTCCTGAGTTTCCTGTCAGAAAGTATTTTGCTAGGTTTTTTATGTTCAGGGAGCCTGCTGGCAACAGACTCCCTGCATCGAGGGACTGAGGAGAAAGAAGCAGACCTACTTCTGTGAGTTTCAAGGCTCTGCTTCTTAGGCTACTGGACACCATTAGCTACAGAGGGAGTCTGAACACAGGTCTCACCCTGGAGTTCGTCCCGGAGCCGCGCCGCCGTCCTCCTCACAGAGCCGGAAGATAGAAGCCGGGTGAGTATGAGAAGAAAGAAGACTTCAGAGGCGGCAGAAGACTTCAGATCTTCACTGAGGTAACGCACAGCAGTAAAGCTGTGCGCCATTGCTCCCATACACCTCACACACGGCAGTCACTGTAAAGGTGCAGGGCGCAGGGGGGCGCCCTGGGCAGCATATGAACCTCTCTTTGGCAAAAGTATATATGTATACAGCTGGCCACTGTATATATATAAGAGCCCCCGCCAATTTTTAATGTATTTGAGCGGGACAGAAGCCCGCCGCCGAGGGGGCGGGGCTTCTCCCTCAGCACTCACCAGCGCCATTTTCTCCACAGCACAGCTGAGAGGAAGCTCCCCGGACTCTCCCCTGCTTATACCACAGTGAAAGAGGGTTTTAAAGAAGAGGGGGGCCACATAATTAGGCGCATATATACATATATACACAGCGCTACTGGGTAAACATATATTTATTGTGTTTTTTCCTGGGTCATATAGCGCTGGGGTGTGTGCTGGCATACTCTCTCTCTGTCTCTCCAAAGGGCCTTGTGGGGGAACTGTCTTCAGATAAGAGGATTCCCTGAGTGTGTGGTGTGTCGGTACGCGTGTGTCGACATGTCTGAGGTAAAAGGCTCTCCTAGAGAAGATGGGGAGCAAATGAATGTGGTGTCTCCGTCGACAACGCCGACACCTGACTGGATGGATATGTGGAATGTTTTATGTGCTAATGTAAATTTATTGCACAAAAGATTAGAGCTGAAGCTAGGGTACAGCCAGGGAGTCAACCCATGTCTGTCCCTATGTCGCAGGGACCTTCGGGGTCTCAAAAGCTCCACTATCCCAAATAATAGATACAGATACTGGAGTCAGAATCTGTGTCGGTGTCAACTACGATGATGCAAAATTACAGCCAAAATTGGCTAAATGTATATGATTATTGCAATAAAAGATGTTTTGCATATCACAGAGGAACCCCCTGTCCCTGACACGAGGGTACACTTGTATAAGGGAAAGAAACCTAAGGTAACCTTTCCCCCCTCACATGAGTTGAACGAATTATGTGAAAAAGCTTGTGAATCTCCAGACAAAAAATGCAGATTCCCAAAAGGATTCTTATGGCGTATCCTTTCCCGCCAACGGACAGGATACGGTGAGAATCCTCCCCTAGGGTGGAAAAAGCATTGACACGCTTATCCAAAAAGGTAGCGCTGTCATCCCAAGATATGGCTACCCTCAGGGATCCTGCTGACCGCAAGCAGGAGATTACCTTGAAGTCCATTTGCACACATTCTGGTACCTTACTCAGACCGGCAATTGCGTCGGCCTGGGTTTGTAGCGCTGTAGCAGCATGTATAGATACCTTATCAGCGGAAATTAAGACCCTAGATAAGGATACCATTTTATTGACCCTAAGGCATATAAAAGATGCGGTCTTATATATGAGAGATGCTCAAAGACGCTATGTCGACTTCTGCTAGACGAGTCCTATGGACCCGGCAATGGACAGGTGATGCCGACTCAAAGAGGTATATGGAGGTTTTACCTTACAGGGGTGAGGAATTGTTTGGAGAAGGTCTCTCGAACCTAGTCTCCACAGCTACAGCTGGTAAATCAAAATTTTTTGCCTTATATTCCCTCACAGCCTAAGAAAGCACCACATTTCCAAATGCAGTCCTTTCAATCACAAAGAAACAAGAAAGTACGAGGTGCATCCTTTCTTGCCAGAGGTAAGGGCAGAGGAAAAAAGCTGCACAACACAGCTAGTTCCCAGGAACAGAAGTCCTCCCTGGCCTCTGCAAAATCCGCCGCATGATGCTGGAGTCCGCCCCAGTGGGGGCACGTCTTCGAATTTTCAGCCACATCTGGGTTCACTCGCAGGTGAATCCCTGGGCAATAGAAATTGTTTTTCAGGGTTACAAGCTGGAATTCAAAGAGGTGCCTCCTCGCCGGTTTTTCAAATCGGCCCTGCCAGCTTCTCCCCAGGAAGGGGAGATAATGTTAAATGCAATTCACAAATTGTATCTTAAACAGGTGGTGGTCAAGCTTACCCTGCTTTAACAAGGAAGGGGATATTACTCAACCCTATTTGTAGTCCCGAAACCGAACGGTTCGGTCAGACCCATATTAAATTTAAAAATCCCTGAACCTATAATTGAAAAGGTTCAAGTTCAAGATGGAATCGCTAAGAGCGGTCATCGCCAGTCTGGAAGGGGGGGATTTTATGGTATCTCTGGACATAAAGGATGCATACCTTCATGTTCCCATTTATCCACCTCATCAGGCGTACCTGAGATTTGCGGTACAGGATTGTCATTACCAATTTCAGACGTTGCCGTTTGGGCTTTCCACGGCCCCGAGAATTTTCACCAGGGTAATGGCGGAAATGATGGTGCTCCTACGCAAGCAAGGTGTCACAATTATCCCGTACTTAGACGATCTCCTCATAAAAACGAGATCAAGAGAGCAGCTACTGAACAGCGTATCACTTTCACTGAAGGTGTTACAGAAACACGGCTGGATTCTCAATATCCCGAAGTCGCAGTTGGTTCCGACGACTCGTCTGACTTTCTTGGGCATGATTCTGGATACAGACCAGAAAAGAGTTTATCTTCCGATAGAAAAAGCTCAGGAACTCATGACGCTAGTCAGGAACCTATTGAAACCAAAACAGGTGTCAGTGCATCACTGCACTCGAGTCCTGGGAAAGATGGTGGCATCATACGAGGCCATTCCCTTCAGCAGACTCAATGCTAGGACTTTCCAGTGGGACCTGCTGGACAAGTGGTCCGGGTCACATCTACAGATTCATCAGTTGATCTCCCTGTTCCCCAGGGCCAGGGTATTTCTCCTGTGGTGACTGCAGGGTGCTCACCTTCTAGAAGGCTGCAGGTTCGACATTCAGGACTGGATCCTGCTGGCCACGGACGCGAGCCTCAGAGGTTGGGGAGCAGTCACACAGGGAAGAAACTTCCAGGGTCTTTGGTCAAGTCAAGAAACTTGTCTTCACATCAACATCCTGGAACTGAGCGCCCTACGTCAAGCGGAGACATTACTGCGCGACCAACCAATGCTGACCCAGTCAGACAACATCACTGCAGTGGCTTATGTAAACCGCCAAGGTGGCACATGGAGCAGGGTGGCAATGGCGGAAGCCACCAGAATTCTTCGCTGGGCGGAAATTCATGTAAGCGCACTGTCAGCAGTGTTCATTCCGGGAGTGGACAACTGGGAAGCAGACTTCCTCAGCAGACACGACCTGCATCCAGGAAAGTGGGGACTTCATCCGGAAGTCTTCGCACAGATTGCAAGTCAGTGGGGATTACCCCAGATAGACATGAGGGCGTCCCGCCTCAACAAAAAGCGACAGAGGTATTGCACCAGATCAAAAGATCCTCAGGCGGTAGCTGTAGACGCCCTAGGGACACCGTGGGTGTTCCAGTCGGTCTATGTATTTCCTCCTCTTCCTCTCATACCCAAGGTGTTGAAAAATAATAAGAAAGAGAGGAGTGAGAACAATTCTCATTGTTCCAGATTGGCCACGAAGGACCTGGTATCCGGATCTGCAGGAAATGCTCACAGAAGATCCGTGACCTCTTCCTCTAGGACAGGACCTGTTGCAACAGGGGCCCTGTCTGTTCCAAGACTTGCCGCGGCTGCGTTTGACGGCATGGCAGTTGAACGCCAGATCCTAGCGGAGAAGGCATTTCGGATGAGGTCATTCCTACGCTGATAAAGGCTAGGAAGGATGTGACTTCTAAACATTATCACTGTATATGGTGAAAATATGTTTCTTGGGAGGCCAGGAATGCTCCTACGGAAGAATTCCATCTGGGCCGTTTCCTTCACTTCCTACAAACTGGAGTGAATTTGGGCCTAAAATTAGGCTCCATTAAGGTTCAGATTTCGGCCTTATCCATTTTTCTTTCAAAAAGAATTGGCTTCTCTCCAAGAAGTACAGGCTTTTGTGAAGGGAGTGCTGCATATTCAGCCTCCTTTTGCGCCTTGGGACCTTAACGTGGTGTTGAGTTTCCTTAAGTCGCATTGGTTTGAACCACTTAAAACGGTGGAGTTAAAATATCTCACTTGAAAGGTGGTCATGTTATTAGCCTTGGCTTCGGCTAGGCGAGTGTCAGAATTGGCAGCTTTGTCTCATAAAAGCCCCTATCTGGTTTTTCCATATGGATAGAGCGGAATTGCGGACTCGTCCTCAATTCTTGCCTAAGGTGGGGTCATCTTTTCATATGAACCAACCTATTGTGGTGCCTGTGGCTACACGTGACTTGGAGGATTCTGAGTCCCTTGCTGTGGTCAGGGCTTTGAAAATTTACGTGGCCAGAACGGCTAGAGTCAGAAAAACAGAAGCACTGTTTGTCCTGTATGCAGCCAACAAGGTTGTTGCCCCTGCTTCAAAGCAGACTATTGCTCGCTGGATCTGTAACACCATTCAGTAGGCACATTTTACGGCAGGATTGCCGTTACCAAAATCAAGGTGGGCTCGTCTTGGGCGGCTGCCCGAGGGGTCTCGGCACTACAGCTGTGCCGAGCTGCTACTTGGTCAGGTTCAAACATCTTTGCAAAGTTCTAAAAGTTTGAGACCCTGGCTGAGGAGGACCTCCTGTTTGCTCAATCGGTGCTGCAGAGTCATCCGCACTCTCCCACCCGTTTGGGAGCTTTGGTATAATCCCCATGGTCCTTACGGAGTCCCCAGCATCCTCTAGGATGTAAGAGAAAATAAGATTTTAAACCTACCGGTAAATCTTTTTCTCGCAGTCCATAGAGGATGCTGGATTGCCGTTACCAAAATCGGTCAAGGCCCATTCCACAAGGAAGGTGGGCTCTTCTTGGGCGGCTGCCCGGGGGGGGGCTCGGCACTACAGCTGTGTCGAGCTGCTACTTGGTCGGGTTCAAACACTTTTGCAAAATTCTATAGGTTTGATACCCTGGCTGAGGAGGACCTCATGTTTGCTCAATCGGTGCTGCAGAGTCATCCGCACTCTCCCGCCCGTTTGGGAGCTTTGGTATAATCCCCATGGTCCTTATGGAGTCCCCAGCATCCTCTAGGACGTTAGAGAAAATAAGATTTTACTTACCGGTAAATCTTTTTCTCGTAGTCCGTAGAGGATGCTGGGCGCCCGTCCCAAGTGCGAACTTCTTCTGCAATACTTGTATATAGTTATTGCTTCAATAAGGGTTACGTTATAGTTGCATCGGTCTTGCACTGATGATATGTTGTTTTCATACTGTTAACTGGGTAGGAGATAGGATGGCTCCCGGTTGGTACCACTCAGCCTGCGCTGCAACAAGAGATAGTGCACACACCGTTGCTGCTGGCCAGTGAGATGGGACTCACTGGTGAATACTGATTCTGCATGCTGCAGATGGCTAAATCTCGTAAGTAGAGATGAGCGGGTTCGGTTTCTTTGAATCCGAACCCGCACGAACTTCACTTTTTTTTTCACGGGTCCGAGCGACTCGGATCTTCCCGCCTTGCTCGGTTAACCCGAGCGCGCCCGAACGTCATCATGACGCTGTCGGATTCTCGCGAGACTCGGATTCTATATAAGGAGCCGCGCGTCGCCGCCATTTTCACACGTGCATTGAGATTGATAGGGAGAGGACGTGGCTGGCGTCCTCTCCATTAGAATAGATTAGAAGAGAGAGAGAGAGAGAGAGATTGTGCAGACAGAGTTTACCACAGTGACCAGTGCAGTTGTTGTTAAGTTAACTTTTATTTAATATATCCGTTCTCTGCTATATCCGTTCTCTGCCTGAAAAAAACGATACACAGCAGTCACACAGTGTGACTCAGTCTGTGTGCACTCAGCTCAGCCCAGTGTGCTGCACATCAATGTATAAAAGCTTATAATAATTGTGGGGGAGACTGGGGAGCACTGCAGGTTGTTATAGCAGGAGCCAGGAGTACATAATATTATATTAATTTAAAATTAAACAGTGCACACTTTTGCTGCAGGAGTGCCACTGCCAGTGTGACTAGTGGTGACCAGTGCCTGACCACCAGTATAGTAGTATATTGTTGTATACTATCTCTTTATCAACCAGTCTATATTAGCAGCAGACACAGTACAGTGCGGTAGTTCACGGCTGTGGCTACCTCTGTGTCGGCAGTCGGCACTCAGCAGGCAGTCCGTCCATCCATAATTGTATAATTATATACCACCTAACCGTGGTATTTTTTTTTCTTTCTTTATACCGTCGTCATAGTCATACTAGTTGTTACGAGTATACTACTATCTCTTTATCAACCAGTGTACAGTGCGGTAGTTCACGGCTGTGGCTACCTCTGTGTCGGCAGTCGGCAGGCAGTCCGTCCATCCATAATTGTATTATTATAATATATACCACCTAACCGTGGTTTTTTTTTCATTCTTTATACCGTCATAGTGTCATACTAGTTGTTACGAGTATACTACTATCTCTTTATCAACCAGTGTACAGTGCGGTAGTTCACGGCTGTGGCTACCTCTGTGTCGGCAGTCGGCAGGCAGTCCGTCCATCCATAATTGTATTATAATATATACCACCTAACCGTGGTTTTTTTTTCATTCTTTATACCGTCATAGTGTCATACTAGTTGTTACGAGTATACTACTATCTCTTTATCAACCAGTGTACAGTGCGGTAGTTCACGGCTGTGGCTACCTCTGTGTCGGCAGTCGGCAGGCAGTCCGTCCATCCATAATTGTATTATAATATATACCACCTAACCGTGGTTTTTTTTTCATTCTTTATACCGTCATAGTCAGTCATACTAGTTGTTACGAGTATACTACTATCTCTTTATCAACCAGTGTACAGTGCGGTAGTTCACGGCTGTGGCTACCTCTGTGTCGGCACTCGGCAGGCAGTCCGTCCATCCATAATTGTATTATAATATATACCACCTAACCGTGGTTTTTTTTTCATTCTTTATACCGTCATAGTGTCATACTAGTTGTTACGAGTATACTACTATCTCTTTATCAACCAGTGTACAGTGCGGTAGTTCACGGCTGTGGCTACCTCTGTGTCGGCAGTCGGCAGGCAGTCCGTCCATCCATAATTGTATTATAATATATACCACCTAACCGTGGTTTTTTTTTCATTCTTTATACCGTCATAGTGTCATACTAGTTGTTACGAGTATACTACTATCTCTTTATCAACCAGTGTACAGTGCGGTAGTTCACGGCTGTGGCTACCTCTGTGTCGGCAGTCGGCAGGCAGTCCGTCCATCCATAATTGTATTATAATATATACCACCTAACCGTGGTTTTTTTTTCATTCTTTATACCGTCATAGTCAGTCATACTAGTTGTTACGAGTATACTACTATCTCTTTATCAACCAGTGTACAGTGCGGTAGTTCACGGCTGTGGCTACCTCTGTGTCGGAACTCGGCAGGCAGTCCGTCCATCCATAATTGTATTACAATATATACCACCTAACCGTGTTTTTTTTTTCATTCTTTATACCGTCATAGTCAGTCATACTAGTTGTTACGAGTATACTACTATCTCTTTATCAACCAGTGTACAGTGCGGTAGTTCACGGCTGTGGCTACCTCTGTGTCGGAACTCGGCAGGCAGTCCGTCCATCCATAATTGTATTACAATATATACCACCTAACCGTGGTTTTTTTTTCATTCTTTATACCGTCATAGTCAGTCATACTAGTTGTTACGAGTATACTACTATCTCTTTATCAACCAGTGTACAGTGCGGTAGTTCACGGCTGTGGCTACCTCTGTGTCGGAACTCGGCAGGCAGTCCGTCCATCCATAATTGTATTATTATAATATATACCACCTAACCGTGGTTTTTTTTTCATTCTTTATACCGTCATAGTGTCATACTAGTTGTTACGAGTATACTACTATCTCTTTATCAACCAGTGTACAGTGCGGTAGTTCACGGCTGTGGCTACCTCTGTGTCGGCAGTCGGCAGGCAGTCCGTCCATCCATAATTGTATTATTATAATATATACCACCTAACCGTGGTTTTTTTTTCATTCTTTATACCGTCATAGTCAGTCATACTAGTTGTTACGAGTATACTACTATCTCTTTATCAACCAGTGTACAGTGCGGTAGTTCACGGCTGTGGCTACCTCTGTGTCGGAACTCGGCAGGCAGTCCGTCCATCCATAATTGTATTACAATATATACCACCTAACCGTGGTTTTTTTTTCATTCTTTATACCGTCATAGTCAGTCATACTAGTTGTTACGAGTATACTACTATCTCTTTATCAACCAGTGTACAGTGCGGTAGTTCACGGCTGTGGCTACCTCTGTGTCGGAACTCGGCAGGCAGTCCGTCCATCCATAATTGTATTATTATAATATATACCACCTAACCGTGGTTTTTTTTTCATTCTTTATACCGTCATAGTCAGTCATACTAGTTGTTACGAGTATACTACTATCTCTTTATCAACCAGTGTACAGTGCGGTAGTTCACGGCTGTGGCTACCTCTGTGTCGGCAGTCGGCAGGCAGTCCGTCCATCCATAATTGTATTATAATATATACCACCTAACCGTGGTTTTTTTTTCATTCTTTATACCGTCATAGTCAGTCATACTAGTTGTTACGAGTATACTACTATCTCTTTATCAACCAGTGTACAGTGCGGTAGTTCACGGCTGTGGCTACCTCTGTGTCGGAACTCGGCAGGCAGTCCGTCCATCCATAATTGTATTACAATATATACCACCTAACCGTGGTTTTTTTTTCATTCTTTATACCGTCATAGTCAGTCATACTAGTTGTTACGAGTATACTACTATCTCTTTATCAACCAGTGTACAGTGCGGTAGTTCACGGCTGTGGCTACCTCTGTGTCGGCACTCGGCAGGCAGTCCGTCCATCCATAATTGTATTACAATATATACCACCTAACCGTGGTTTTTTTATACCACCTAACCGTGGCAGTCCGTCCATAATTGTATACTAGTATCCAATCCATCCATCTCCATTGTTTACCTGAGGTGCCTTTTAGTTCTGCCTATAAAATATGGAGAACAAAAAAGTTGAGGTTCCAAAATTAGGGAAAGATCAAGATCCACTTCCACCTCGTGCTGAAGCTGCTGCCACTAGTCATGGCCGAGACGATGAAATGCCAGCAACGTCGTCTGCCAAGGCCGATGCCCAATGTCATAGTACAGAGCATGTCAAATCCAAAACACCAAATATCAGAAAAAAAAGGACTCCAAAACCTAAAATAAAATTGTCGGAGGAGAAGCGTAAACTTGCCAATATGCCATTTACCACACGGAGTGGCAAGGAACGGCTGAGGCCCTGGCCTATGTTCATGGCTAGTGGTTCAGCTTCACATGAGGATGGAAGCACTCAGCCTCTCGCTAGAAAACTGAAAAGACTCAAGCTGGCAAAAGCACCGCAAAGAACTGTGCGTTCTTTGAAATCCCAAATCCACAAGGAGAGTCCAATTGTGTCGGTTGCGATGCCTGACCTTCCCAACACTGGACGTGAAGAGCATGCGCCTTCCACTATTTGCATGCCCCCTGCAAGTGCTGGAAGGAGCACCCGCAGTCCAGTTCCTGATAGTCAGATTGAAGATGTCAGTGTTGAAGTACACCAGGATGAGGAGGATATGGGTGTTGCTGGCGCTGGGGAGGAAATTGACCAGAAGGATTCTGATGGTGAGGTGGTTTGTTTAAGTCAGGCACCCGGGGAGACACCTGTTGTCCGTGGGAGGAATATGGCCGTTGACATGCCAGGTGAAAATACCAAAAAAATCAGCTCTTCGGTGTGGAGGTATTTCACCAGAAATGCGGACAACAGGTGTCAAGCCGTGTGTTCCCTTTGTCAAGCTGTAATAAGTAGGGGTAAGGACGTTAACCACCTCGGAACATCCTCCCTTATACGTCACCTGCAGCGCATTCATAATAAGTCAGTGACAAGTTCAAAAACTTTGGGTGACAGCGGAAGCAGTCCACTGACCAGTAAATCCCTTCCTCTTGTAACCAAGCTCACGCAAACCACCCCACCACTACCTCAGTGTCAATTTCCTCCTTCCCCAGGAATGCCAATAGTCCTGCAGGCCATGTCACTGGCAAGTCTGACGAGTCCTCTCCTGCCTGGGATTCCTCCGATGCATCCTTGCGTGTAACGCCTACTGCTGCTGGCGCTGCTGTTGTTGCCGCTGGGAGTCGATGGTCATCCCAGAGGGGAAGTCGTAAGCCCACTTGTACTACTTCCAGTAAGCAATTGACTGTTCAACAGTCCTTTGCGAGGAAGATGAAATATCACAGCAGTCATCCTACTGCAAAGCGGATAACTGAGTCCTTGACAACTATGTATCACCGCTTTCCAGAATACGCACACAGCTGAAAACCTCTTACGGCAACTGAGGAAGATCATCGCGGAATGGCTTACCCCAATTGGACTCTCCTGTGGATTTGTGGCATCGGACAACGCCAGCAATATTGTGTGTGCATTAAATATGGGCAAATTCCAGCACGTCCCATGTTTTGCACATACCTTGAATTTGGTGGTGCAGAATTTTTTAAAAAACGACAGGGGCGTGCAAGAGATGCTGTCGGTGGCCAGAAAAATTGCGGGACACTTTCGGCGTACAGGCACCACGTACAGAAGACTGGAGCACCACCAAAAACTACTGAACCTGCCCTGCCATCATCTGAAGCAAGAAGTGGTAACGAGGTGGAATTCAACCCTCTATATGCTTCAGAGGTTGGAGGAGCAGCAAAAGGCCATTCAAGCCTATACAATTGAGCACGATATAGGAGATGGAATGCACCTGTCTCAAGTGCAGTGGAGAATGATTTCAACGTTGTGCAAGGTTCTGATGCCCTTTGAACTTGCCACACGTGAAGTCAGTTCAGACACTGCCAGCCTGAGTCAGGTCATTCCCCTCATCAGGCTTTTGCAGAAGAAGCTGGAGGCATTGAAGAAGGAGCTAACACGGAGCGATTCCGCTAGGCATGTGGGACTTGTGGATGCAGCCCTTAATTCGCTTAACAAGGATTCACGGGTGGTCAATCTGTTGAAATCAGAGCACTACATTTTGGCCACCGTGCTCGATCCTAGATTTAAAGCCTACCTTGGATCTCTCTTTCCGGCAGACACAGGTCTGCTGGGGTTGAAAGACCTGCTGGTGACAAAATTGTCAAGTCAAGCGGAACGCGACCTGTCAACATCTCCTCCTTCACATTCTCCCGCAACTGGGGGTGCGAGGAAAAGGCTCAGAATTCCGAGCCCACCCGCTGGCGGTGATGCAGGGCAGTCTGGAGCGACTGCTGATGCTGACATCTGGTCCGGACTGAAGGACCTGACAACGATTACGGACATGTCGTCTACTGTCACTGCATATGATTCTCTCAACATTGATAGAATGGTGGAGGATTATATGAGTGACCGCATCCAAGTAGGCACGTCACACAGTCCGTACTTATACTGGCAGGAAAAAGAGGCAATTTGGAGGCCCTTGCACAAACTGGCTTTATTCTACCTAAGTTGCCCTCCCACAAGTGTGTACTCCGAAAGAGTGTTTAGTGCCGCCGCTCACCTTGTCAGCAATCGGCGTACGAGGTTACATCCAGAAAATGTGGAGAAGATGATGTTCATTAAAATGAATTATAATCAATTCCTCCGCGGAGACATTGACCAGCAGCAATTGCCTCCACAAAGTACACAGGGAGCTGAGATGGTGGATTCCAGTGGGGACGAATTGATAATCTGTGAGGAGGGGGATGTACACGGTGATATATCGGAGGGTGAAGATGAGGTGGACATCTTGCCTCTGTAGAGCCAGTTTGTGCAAGGAGAGATTAATTGCTTCTTTTTTGGGGGGGGTCCAAACCAACCCGTCATATCAGTCACAGTCGTGTGGCAGACCCTGTCACTGAAATGATGGGTTGGTTAAAGTGTGCATGTCCTGTTTTGTTTATACAACATAAGGGTGGGTGGGAGGGCCCAAGGATAATTCCATCTTGCACCTCTTTTTTCTTTTCTTTTTCTTTGCATCATGTGCTGATTGGGGAGGGTTTTTTGGAAGGGACATCCTGCGTGACACTGCAGTGCCACTCCTAGATGGGCCCGGTGTTTGTGTCGGCCACTAGGGTCGCTAATCTTACTCACACAGCTACCTCATTGCGCCTCTTTTTTTCTTTGCGTCATGTGCTGTTTGGGGAGGGTTTTTTGGAAGCGACATCCTGCGTGACACTGCAGTGCCACTCCTAGATGTGCCCGGTGTTTGTGTCGGCCACTAGGGTCGCTAATCTTACTCACACAGTCAGCTACCTCATTGCGCCTCTTTTTTTCTTTGCGTCATGTGCTGTTTGGGGAGGGTTTTTTGGAAGGGCCATCCTGCGTGACACTGCAGTGCCACTCCTAGATGGGCCCGGTGTTTGTGTCGGCCACTAGGGTCGCTAATCTTACTCACACAGCTACCTCATTGCGCCTCTTTTTTTCTTTGCGTCATGTGCTGTTTGTGGAGGGTTTTTTGGAAGGGACATCCTGCGTGACACTGCAGTGCCACTCCTAGATGGGCCCGGTGTTTGTGTCGGCCACTAGGGTCGCTTATCTTACTCACACAGCGACCTCGGTGCAAATTTTAGGACTAAAAATAATATTGTGAGGTGTGAGGTATTCAGAATAGACTGAAAATGAGTGTAAATTATGGTTTTTGAGGTTAATAATACTTTGGGATCAAAATGACCCCCAAATTCTATGATTTAAGCTGTTTTTTAGTGTTTTTGGAAAAAAACACCCGAATCCAAAACACACCCGAATCCGACAAAAAAAATTCGGTGAGGTTTTGCCAAAACGCGTTCGAACCCAAAACACGGCCGCGGAACCGAACCCAAAACCAAAACACAAAACCCGAAAAATTTCAGGCGCTCATCTCTACTCGTAAGTCTGACCCACCGCAACACCATTATTGTAGCGATAGAAAATCTTGTATTCCTGCATTCAGTTCGAAAATGTCATCAGTGCAACTGTGTGATACTCCCCTCCTTGGTGATACTGGCTGGCCTGGTGCAATGGTGTTACAATGGGGGAAGGGGGGGTCAACCAACGAGGGGTTATGCCAGTTGCTCTTAAATGACAGGATGCTGACTGCTCTTAAATGACAGAAGCAGGGTGCTGCACTGTGACATTACGTGCAGCACCCTGCCCCTGTCACTGTGCATGAGCCGGCACTTCACTTCCGACTCCGGAACTCTGAAAAAGTCAGGAGACCGATGCTGGAATCCGACAGTCAGCAACCTGACCATAGTAAATACTGTATACCGCACGGTTCGGGGGAGTAGGTCTAGGAACTACCAGGGAGTGGGTGGGACTAGGCTGCAGGGGATTTGGTTAGGGTTAGGCTGCGTGGAGGTTTAGGGTTAGGCTGTGGGGGAGGGAGGGTTACATTTAGGCAGAGGGGAGTGGGGAATTTAGGTTTAGGCACCACCTCAGGGAGATTAGGTTTAGGCACAGATTAGGGTTAGTACATTTGGAGCCAGGTTTTTTTTTATAGGGAATTAATTTTTCTACCATAATACATAAGCTTTTGTTTGTTTTGTTGTTATCAGACCTGTAGTTTAGATGACACTTAAATTTTAATTTTAGCAGTCTTTTGAATGAGTGTTTGAGAATATTTCTGCTGCATTTGTATCAAAGGACCAGCATTTCATCAGTGGTGTACATATAGTGCTTGTAAGCATTAGATGTTTAGTAATCAGAAAGTGATCACTAATCAGATCTAATACACTATACTGAAATGTAATAACAGCAGGTGCAGTACTGGTTATAAACCACATTTTATGATTTCGGTTCTCCATAACAATAGTTACATTGTGGTAACAGGGGCGGATTGGCCATTGGGCTCACCAGGAATATTCCTGGTAGGCCGACTTGTCTGTGGGGCCTGTTTTGTGTGTTGTCATGTGACCCCACCCCAAACATGACAGGCAGCCCACAGCACTCAGTACACTGCATTGTCCCCATTCATTCTGTTTTTCAATCTTTGCAGTACAGCAACTCTGTCATCCAGTGATGCTGTCATGGCAGGTCACTTCTACAAAATTTTACAGGGCCACTTTTAGTTCCCAATCCACCCGTGGTCTCAGACATAACTGCAGCAAAAATCGCAAGGAAGGACGCAATTGCATACAATCAGACCCTATGAGTAGGGATCCCGTGCCCCTCAACAGACCCCACCCCCTCATCAGTCCGCACCCCCATTAGGGCTGCTTCCATATATTTCCCAGGCTGATTTTCCATCCGAATCTGCCCCTGGTGGTATATGTAATATATACTTTTGCATCATGAATACCAACATATGTGTGGAATTTCAGTATTGCTTGACTAATGATGTAGTAAACGTGTTATAGATATGTGTATTGTTTTAGTTAATTATTGGTGCATTGTTGTACAAGTACCAAAGCTGAATAATTTATTTATTTATTAACAGTTTCTTATAAAGCGCAGCATATTCCGTTGCACTTTACAATTAGAACAACAGTAATAGACCAAAACTGGGGAACAACAGTAATAGAACAAAACTGGGTAAAAACAGACAGACATAGAGGTAGGAAGGCCCTGCTCGCAAGCTTACAATCTATAGATAACCACCCAAGAAAATTCTTAAACATCTTAGTGATAATTGGTGGACCCCTTTCTTTGAAAGTAAAGCATTCATCACCATAACCAGAAATAACGACACAGAGACTTGAATTTGGCAGAAAATTGCTAGCTATTTATTTGTCCCTAACCATTAGGAAACCTGTAATAAAAGAGATTAATTTAATATGCCGCTCCAGCTGGCATATGGTGGCGGCCCAAAAGAACGGCTCCTTAATCTAAATTAAACTTAAATAACTCAATCCTATAAATTTACTAAAAGCTTACCATAAACCGGTAATAGGTGACAACTCAACCCCCACAGTGACTACCCACCGCTCCTGGGTGCCCTGCCGCTGCCTTCCCGGACGGGTGGTCAAGCGGCCATAAGTCGATGGAGGTGAGTGCACCTAAACCACAACAAACTGTAAAACACTACAGTTTTCTCTACCATACGAAACTGCCGTTCTTTTCCGCCAACAGCGAAAGACTCATCCCCAAAATCTTTCGCACCGCCACCATAAACCTACCCTAACTCCTGCAAAGCGAAACCTAGATCCTCCAGAAACAACATCATCCCCTCATTGGATAGATGTACTCCATCGCGCCGGAAAAGGTGGCTGTCTCTGAACCGAATCCTCGGGTGGCGAACCACCCTCCCACCGTGGGACAGCACCCACTTTGCCACAGCTCCGTTCACCTTTTTCCGGGCCTCATCAATCCGGCGACCATCCGCCACACCCCTCCAACACAATCTCGGCACTATCATGGAAAAAACCAACACACAATTGGTCCAATGCGCGGTCACACTTGCCAGATCCTGTATCATGGCCCACCGCAGCTCCAAGGATGTCCTCTTCCCCAAGTCGTTGCCACCTAGATGGACAACCAAAACCCTGGGGACTCCATGCTCGCTGGCTTGACTCACTAACTTACTCCTCAGCTCACCCCACATCATTCCTCGCCAGCCAAGCCATCTGACACCCTGATTTCCTATCAATGCCTGAGACCCTTCCGAGGCCACAAACCTGGCCGCCCAGTAAATGTAAGAGTGGCCAACCACCCAAATGGGCAAATAGTCTTCGAACCATCCTGAAGGGAAAAAGAGGGGTAGAATTGATTACTAAGAGGTTTATTTATTGTTTAATACTGAAGGATCTGCCAAAAAAGAAAACTTTAGATCTCGCCATTGCAGCAGTCACGGCCTAGCCGACTGCACCATGTTCCGTTGCCAATTTAAAACGCAATTAAAGACACAAAGGGGAAAATCAAATTAAACAAAACAAAATAAAAGAAGGGGGGGGGGGGGGAATAAAATGGGAAACACATGTAATAACTCAGCTGGAGGTGAACGTAAAGACCTGCTGAGGGACTCTGATTAGACCAAATTAGCCGAATTATAGATTAGAATTCAGTCCGTCAAGTCAGGCAAAAAATCGCAAATAACTCCAGACCCCCGCTGCCGACTCATGCCGGCAACGGCGAGTAGCTAATCCCTGAGTAGGATAACAAAACGGGGGAACAAACATTAACAAACGCACAACTTCATGAAACACAGAACTGAAACAGCATAACGAATTGCAATTAACAAATGCCCCCAGCGCCGGGCGTCCTCTCAAGTGACAGGGCGAATATATCGCTTATAACTGGACGACTTCCATCGCCCCACCGCCTGGATCTCAGTTCTGGAGAAACCCGCCGCAGCTGCCGACGTCGCCGCGCCTATCCGAAAGGAATGGGTACCGAAAGCAGCAGGCGAGAGGCCCAAGCCCGTCAGACAGCGACCCAGCATCCACCGGAACTGGTATTTTGTGACTGGCAGCCCGTCATAGTGCAATAGCCATGACCCCTCCTTAGCGGGTCGTACTCCCAGATATTGCATTGCCAGACCCACTGGGCAAACGCTTTCTTCTAGCGCTGGAACCATCGTAACCCAGCGCCCTCTCCCCACTTGATCCGTCCTGGATCGCCGCCATCTGCACAGCAAGGACCTCTCACCCACTACTACGTCCCCGACCAGCATGCGCGATTCCGACCTCTTGGAAGGTGCTACCAACTCAGAAACTCGAAAAGCCCCGTGGTAAGCCATCGAGAAGGCTAAACGGAACAAAAGCTCCTCAAACCTGGACGACGCTACTCGCCCCACCGCTTCGATGACGGCCGGCAACAAAGCCGCATCGATGGGCCGCCTCCTATCCGGCGGCGTCGGCGCAACTCGCGCCCACCCCTTCATAGCCTTCCGTAGAACCTCGCTTTTCGTTACATCCGGGACGCCTCGCAGCTTGCAGAAGAATGAGACGCCAGCCAAGTACCGGGACACCACCGCACGCGACCTACCGGAAACGTAGAGCTGCCACATAAAAGACAGCATCAGCCGATGCTTGCTCTTACCTTGATGCTGACGACTCCGGACAAACGCCTCCCACTCGCTCCACGCTTGTCCGTACGCCTTGAGCGTGGCCGGCGCTACTGACCGCAATGCTAGACCTTCCAATCCGGCCCGATCACCTGCCAAACATAATCAGGACAGTGAAAACCCTGCTCTTCGGCCTCGGGTGCCAAAACCCAAAACCTCTCCCACTGTCCCCGCGACAATGCATCTGCGATTTCGTTTTCCAAGCCGGGAACATGCTGCGCCCGGAACCATAGATTCCTACGCAAGCATGTCAAAAGCAAGTGCCCGAGCACCCTCAGAACCACTAGCGATTTCGCCCTTTGGTTATTAATCGCATGCACTACGCCCAGATTGTCGCATCTAAACACTATGCTGCGATTAGCCAACCGGTCGCCCCAAACTTCCAGGGCTACCATAATGGGAAAAAGCTCCAGTAGCAACAGATCTCTTGTAAGACCCTCACTATGCCAGCTTTCCGGCCAGGATGCCACACACCACGATCCCTCCAAAAAACAACCAAATCCATAGGCACCTGCGGCATCGGTAAACAGCTGTAACCGGTCGCTGTCTACGGCTGGCGCTTGCCATATGCTCACACCGTTGAAATCCTCCAGGAACGAAGCCCATACGGCCAGATCCCTTTTTAATTCAGAGGACAATCGAACGAAATGATGAGGCCTGGCACACCCCGCCGTTGCCCTTTCGAGCTTCCGGCAGAAAACCCTGCCCATTGGAATTACCCGACAAGCAAAGTTGAGCATGCCCAGCAAGGACTGCGCCTGACGCAGCGTGACCTTACGCGAGCCTTTGAACCGGCAAATGGTTTCGCGGAGCTTCGACACTTTGTCCTGAGGCAAGCGACACTCCCCCGCCACTGTGTCGATTTCGATCCCCAAGAACGATAAACAGGAGTCAGGACCCTCCGTTTTGTCCTCGGCTACAGGAACACCGAAGTGGTAAAAGAGAGCCTGGGTGCTAAACAACAAATCGGCGCACCTTGTGTCGTTCGCCGGACCTGCGCATAGGAAATCGTCGAGGTAATGTGCAACCCCGTGGCCGCCTGACGTCGACTCCACACACCAATGAAGAAAAGTGCTAAAGCGCTCAAAAAATGAGCATGAAACGGAACATCCCATCGGCAGACATTTGTCGATGAAATACTCCGTCCCAATCCGGAAGCCCATGAAACGGAATGAGTCAGGATGCAATGGCAATAATCTAAAGGCTGACTCCACATCGATCTTAGCCATGAGGGCCCCGCTCCCGTAGCTGCGGACCATCTCTAGCGCCTCGTCAAATGACTGATACACCACCGAGCAATAAGCCGGTGGTATGGCGTCGTTGACCGAAGCCCCCGGCGGGTAAGACAGATGCTGTATGAGCCGAAAAGCGCCCGGGGTCTTCTTCGGAACCACCCCGACCGGGGAGATGACCAAGTCATCCACCGGGGGTGATCTAAAAGGCCCCCCCATCCTGCCCAACCTGACCTCCTTATCTACTTTCTCCCGCAGGACAGTCGGCAATGTCCGTGCAGACTGGAGGTTTCTCTGCGCCCGCACTGATACCTCGCTTGCAACAGGCAAGCGAAAACCAAACTTAAAACCGTCTAACAAAAACTTCGCATCCGCCCTATTTGGATACATATACAGCCATTTGCCCATTGTTTCCAACTTAACTGGCGTTGGGGCTCTGCTGAGCGGTCCCGCTCGCGGCCTGCTTCGAGTAAGCCTGCTTTCCCTTGGTTCCCTGTCGCCCTCCTTTGAAACAGGAGGAGGCTGGGTGGGCTCCCCCACAATGGTGGCAGGAGTGACGAAACCGACACTGCTTGCCATAGGAACATGTTCCGCTGTTAAATGCGAAGCATTTCCCCCGAGTAGCAGACCGCCCGCCCCCGCGAGCGGCCAATCCGCCTGTCCTGGCCATTCCTCCGTCCGTGGCCGCCCCCTGGGCTGATGACCCCGCGCGACGCACCTGTGTCTGGGGCTCCGCCTCTTGCTGTGATGCCCGGGTCACTTTGAGCCAGACCTCCACATCTTTGAAACCAAAATCCATGACCCTCAGCCCATCCTGTTTCTCCCGAAACTCTTGGTCGTACTGCCGCCATTCCGAGCCTGCGGACGTGCGCTGCATGTCATGCACTAGATGCAGGTACCGGATAATATTCATGTGCTCTTCCGGCCTATCCTCCAAATAGCATGCCGCAAACACCCAAAAACCGGCCAGCCAATTATCAAAAGACCGGAAAGCTTCTGTACCCATGCCCGTCTTAGCGGCAGCCGCTTTGTAGTCCCTCTTCATGGCCCTAGTCAAGACGAATAAGTCCACGAAGTCACCCCTACATATTTTTTTGCGGCAGCTATCTCGCAGCCCCCTCATAACTGCGGTGTATTCGCAGCGCACGACCCCCGGCAGATCGCGCCGCTTCTTTGCCCTACGCTCCTCTACACTCATTCGCCTGCGTCGCTTGCGCCTCTTCTGCTGCTTTGCCGCCCTTTTGGCAAGCTTCTCGGCCTCCCTCCTTGCCCTAGCAGTACTATCTGCGTCGGACGCCTGCGACGCTAAAGAAGAGGAGGACGAGGAGGACGAAGAGCTTCGCGAACTCGAGCTCGTGGTGGAAACCGATATCGACTGTACCAACTCACCGGATGCCATCGACCTTTCCGACCCGGATCCTTCGTTATCTTCCATCCAATCATCGTCCGCCACGGAATCCGCCCTCTCTCTTTCACTTCGGTCCTCTGTGGAAGACAAAAAAGAAGAGGGCCCGGCCCGCGCTTGTGGCGCACGCCGGGCACCCCGTGCGGAATGCGCAGTGACCGTGCGCCCCCGCTGCTCCCTTTCTGGTCCCAGCTCCAGCTCCGCCGCGGCGGCCCCCAGCTCTCGGCAGGCTCGTGCTATTCGCTGTGCCGCTGATGCCCTACGATCTACAGACCCCCTGCGTCCCGCAGACTGGCCAACATCCCGCGCGGCGCGACGCGCGGAACCGCCGCCCGATGTGCGGCCGGTCCTTGGTTGGGCGCGAGCCCGCGCCCGCCGACTGCCTGACGCGCCCCGGGGACCCTGCTCGTCGTGCTCCCAACCGAAGGCAAGTGCACCCCGGACAGTTCTACCACTCTCAACTTCAGAGCCTACTTCTTCCCTCTCCGGGGAAGCAGAAAAATCCCCTGACCCCGCGGAGGACCCACTGTCGGGCTCAGCGGCCCGTGCTGCGGCCCTGCGGCTGCTGACCCACTCCCTGTCTTCCTTCCTGCCGAAGGACCTGCTGTGCCCCGCGGTATTACCGGGGACCTGCTGCCCCCCCGCGCTTGCTCCCCCTCGTGTCGCCGGGCCCGCGGAGGGCGCACCCGCCCGCTGGCCCCGGCCATCCCTTGCCGCTGGTGCTGCACCCCTTCCTCCTCTTGTTCCCTTCGTGCGCCCAGCGTTGCCTACTTGAGGCACACGCTGCACCCCCCTCATGTGTTCCCTCTCCCTGCCGTCTACCGGCATACGGGGAGAAGGAACGGGTGATTTATGGGCAGCTGGCTCCCCTGCGCGCGCACGTGCGCGGCCTGCGGAGTCCGGAACGAGCGTGGGCGCGCGCGCGCCTCGGGCGCGCGTCCCACGTCCTCCCGTCAAAACTCTCCCGCCTTGATCTGCCTCTTCGGCCGCCGCGCGAGGCTCCTGTATAGGCCCCGCGCGGCGACCGCCTGCTCCCGCACCTGACCTCTCCCCCCGCCCGGCACGAACACTCGGCCGCGGCGAGGAAGGAGAGTTGTTTTCTGTCGCTCCCGGGCGCTCACCGCAGCGCGCGGGCGCCCGACCTGCTCCCGGGTACGGCGGCCCCCGGAGGGGACGGCCGCCGCCCGCTGATCCTCGGGTGGCCTGGAGGGACCACCGGCCCCCTACGCCGTCCTCGTCCTGCTGAAGTGCTCCCGGCCCCCGGCGGCGAGCCCGCCCGGCCCCCGTCTGCGCTGCCGACGGCCGTGGGTGTAGAGGCCCTAACGGACGGAGCCCCGTCCCTCAGGCCACCCACCGCCTCCTCAGGGCCCGCTCGGACGTCCGAGCCCATGAAACGAGCCGGGGCCCTTAACACGCGCCGGGGCCTAGCAGACATGTCAGCAGGCACCAGGTGAGAGGGTATAAATAGGGAGGAGAAAAACACCACAGATGCTAATAATAAACTATGTGTGCAGCAAAAGCAAGGTAAACCAAAAGTTTTTTGCTGGCACTGCAGCACTCACCCAACCGAATCACCAAGAGGACTTAAAATGGCTTCACCTTCCCTATATATATCAAGCCCTCCCCTATAAAGAAGGCTGTACTTTCCTTACAGCTAGGTCCACCCCTCCCCAGATGTTTAACCCTTTCCTCTCCTATGCAGTCAATACTCTCTTCTTCTGACCAATGACAAATCACAAGGAGCTGCTTCATACAGTAATTATTCCCAAGATTTTGTAATACACAACTTGCAAATCAATATAACTTTCAACCTTTAAATGGCATCCGAGAGGTTATGGTAGTGGGTTGTGATTGGTCCTCCCACTCCGTGTTTTGCCAGTGAGAGAAGCAAAGGAGGTTCGTGAAATACAGCTGCCTGACAGTTTCTGTTAGAGGGAGGGGGCTTGTTTGTAAAATATATTTTATGTAGTTAGTAAATTCAATTTTGTGTGGTTTCTAAAATATATTTTATGTGTCAGTGCAACTTTTAATTAACTATATTTTAAGTAGTCACTGTGTATGGTTGATAAATACAATTGCACCAAACTTTATTAACTATCCACGATACAGACAAATGGTATTCATATAAATTATTTTCTTTTAGGCTCAGAAAGTAATTCTGTACAAGACCTAGATACGGACTCCTAAGAGATGCAAGGCAGAGCCACTTTTCATTTCCATTTGAGATACCAGTTAATTGTGACATTTAAACAGTGTAGATTAATTCATTGTGAATTTTATCATGGGATTTACAGCAACACTTCTATAATTCTTCTATTTTCTCCCATCAGTGCTGGCATTGGCATCGGTTTCTATGGAAATAGTGAAACTAATGATGGTGTCTATCAAGTGACCTACTCTCTTATGAATGCCAACCACACATTGACCTCCATTGACTTGCTGGTGAGTTCTGAGGATG
The DNA here is from genome assembly GCF_028390025.1 of Pseudophryne corroboree. NCBI lineage: Eukaryota > Metazoa > Chordata > Amphibia > Anura > Myobatrachidae > Pseudophryne > Pseudophryne corroboree. The sequence continues at coordinate 150,957,491 of NC_086453.1, forward strand.
AGTGATATATTCGTATTGTTATCTTGATGGCTGAGCTGTCCCTTACAGAAGCAAAACATGGCCTATTACTGGGATTCTATCATAGCTTAAGTACAGTATAGGGGACGAAGGTTCATGGTACAGGTAAAATGGGACAGAGAAAGAAAATGTAAAAGTAGCAAATGCTGCATGCAGTCCCCAATTATGGTTTAGAATGCAATAATTTTCCAACAAGGAAACCCCATAGATCTCTTGTAGTTAAATAAGTTATTTTTGATTAAATATTCCTTAGACTACCCAGGGATGTTAAACTGTGCTAAATATACCGCTGTGTAATATGTTGATAAATACATTTATTTGGAGAAAATAACTACAGTATACCAAATAAAACACCAGTTTCAATTACATCTAAATATTGTGTAGATTACACTGTCCTGGTGGCTTGCTGGTAGTATCCATATGTACCGCATGTTGTCCTTGTTTTAATGAAACAAGCAAGACAATGCTATAGTTACGGGTTCACTACGGCTGGCCGGCGGTCGGGCTCCCGGCGACCAGCATACCGGCGCCGGGAGCCCGACCGCCGGCTTACCGACAGTGTGGCGAGCGCAAATGAGCCCCTTGCGGGCTCGCTGCGCTCGCCACGCTACGGGCACGGTGGCGCGCTACGCGCGCCACACTATTTTATTCTCCCTCTATGGGGGTCGTGGACCCCCACGAGGGAAAATAAGTGTCGGTATACCGGCTGTCGGGCTCCCGGCGCCGGTGTACTGAGCGCCGGGAGCCCGACCGCCGGTATACAGAAGACCACCCTATAGTTACAGGTGCTAGAATTCTCAGTCCTTTGTCAAGCTTATTTTATGGGGCAGCTTCAATTATCCGAGGTGTTTACCACACAGGTAAAGCTCCGGATTTAACACTCAGACCTATTCAATTTCTGCATTTTCCATAGATTCCATGTTGAGTGTTGGGATCTATGGCTTTCCCTCGCACTTTATGCCCAAGAGGGTCCATTTAACATGGATTTTTCTTTGCAGCTTCTGAGGCTGCAAGGAAAAAAAATCCATGTTAAATGCACCTTCTGCGCTTCTAAACATGGATCTTAAATTATTATAAAAAATCATGTCTTCTCGTTTACAATCTATAATGCCTTCTATACTCACACAACACCAGTAAGTGTTCACACACTATAGCTACCAAAGCCTTGAGAAATCATGACAATATTATTTGAAGTTTAGATGCAGAAAATGCATTCGATAAGATCTCCTGGAAATATTTGTATCAAATTTTATAGAGAAGACATTTTGGTCTTTCATTTATTAATTATATAAAATTCTGCTATACTGAACCTAAAACTGTCTTAATAATCAGTAACCTATTTAGTGACCCAGTCCAGCTTCAGAGATGAACAAGACAGGGGTGTCCCCTGTTCCTTCTCTAATTCAGCTTTGCTCTGGATCCTTTATTGAGAATTTTACAAAATATGAATGTGTTTAAAGGTATTACAATTGGTGCTCATTCTCTTACATTATTGGCTTTCGCAGATGATCTATTATTATTCTTTTCTAACCCTAAAACTAGTTTAGAAACAGTAATTGATACAATAACACAATTTGGTCTTATTTCTGGGTTCACTATTAATTTTAAAAAAATCTATAGCTACTGTATGTCACTTACTTATACCACATGTCCCCTTTGGGCGCATAATCTCAGTATTTTATGGGCCTACTCTAGTATCTCATACTTAGGAATTCAACTTCCAAAAAATATTTCATTATTATATACTCTTAACATAACTAAATAATAAATAAAGTTACTGATGAACTTAAAAAATGGAGTTCATCTTTTGTGGGCAGGGCCCAATTAGTAAAAATGATGTACTTTTCTAAAATACTTTATCCATTACAGGTTCTTTATTCTTACTAATAAAGATGAGAAAACCCTGAATGCTGTTTTTCGTCAATTAATTTGGAATAGCAAATGCACCTTCTGGGGCTTAACGCGTGGGGATTCGGCTTCCACCTGCCTCCCACATTGTTCCCTGCCACAGCGACCAGTATCCTCAGGGTCCTAGAGCCTGGCAGCAGCCACAGCTGCCAGGTATCACACTTGCCAAGTTTTCCACAGCCTTTAAACCACTTTCCCATACGCTTTCATTCTTAGGGCGGGATGTAATAGAGTTTGAGTTTGCCCGACGTGTGGGATGCTGGCCGAACGCTGACTTTTTTTTATAGGGAAATCATTTATAAGGCATGGTTTTGCCGTGTAAATGACTGCCCCTTTAAAAAAAACATCCGGGTTTGACTGACATCCTGCAAAGGTTGCAAACGACGTCTATGATTGTGACTGGCGCAAGTTACATGTGTATTTTACGAAGGTGATTCAAATATAAAAAGCAGCTGATTAGTGACAACAAGTTGAGATGGACAGTAGTTAATACACTGTGCTTACGAGTAGAGTATGAGTAGTGCAGCAGATCTTTATCTCCTTCGTGTTTTGGATCTGTATTTGGTTTTGACAAAATTAACCTTGTGGATTTTGGTTTTGGATCTGTATTTATTTACAAAAATCCAAAAAACTGATAAAATCACAGATTTTTGGCCTGTTTTTGTTCCTACAGTATTAGTAACCTCAATAACATTAAGTTCCACCAATTTCTAGTCAATTTTGAACACCTCACAGTTCACAATATTGTTTTCATCCAGTTTAGGCCAAAAGGTTGCACAGAGGTAGCTGGATGACTAAGCCAAGCGACAGCAGTGGGCGGCACAAACATGTGGCACTTAAACTCTCAACACGGCACATATACTGTAGGAAAGAGAATGGCACTACAGTGGCAGACAGGGTGGCAGTTTAATAAACTATACAAATGTTTGTCGTCTACACAAGAAGACAATCAGCAATGCTCCAAACAGTGCAAAGAAAAGAGATGCAAGACGGAATTGTCAGTGGGAGGATGAGGTTGTGCCAGAATGTGCAAACCATGAGACACCCACTTTCAATGGCCATGGACGATATAAATCCAATAGCAGTTGTAAATACTCCCCCATTGGCGCATCATTGCTCCACATCGACACTTGCTTAGCTTATGGCAGCTAAACTTAGCCTCTGTGGCTGCAGTACTGTGTCTGAGAAAGCAAGACGCTTCTATTGACACATCTATGACACTCCGAAACATGCCCATGAAATGGCCTTTTTTTAGTGTTCACTTCAGACCACCTCCCATTTATGACCCAGGAGTGCCCATGGTTTGGCCTTGGCATTCCTAATGCCAGTGTACGGAGTCATACATTCAGGGCAATGCATGCGCAGTAGGTGCTTTCAGAGCTTTTTGCAGATGCGCATTAGCAGATTATTGCTGAAGTGTGCAAACATCAGCTCTGCGTCCATTTCTGAATCAGACCCTCTATGTGCTCAAGACCCAGCGAATAATTGGTCCAAAATACTAGTTTTAATATTAACTGCTACAAACAGAGCATATAACTTTCACTGGAGATCCCCTCTAACCACAGTCCCAAGTCACTGCAATGTTACTGTAGATGTGTGTATCTTCACAAAAGCTTCTGTCAATGACCAGTGATATTATGGGACATATTTATTATGCCTTTTTTGTGGTCCCTCTATGGGGACTGTGATCTCACCAACTTCAACAGGCTCCGAAGGTATTATCCTTTCAGATCCGTCTCTAGTAATGCCAATTGCACATATTCTGCTTGACGGCTGTGTATGAGCAGTAACCCCAATCCTAGAAGTAAAGCATAAGCGATCACTTTCCTGTTTAGACTGCGCATATAATTATTGATACAATACCACAATAAATAATTTCTCATTGCCACAAATGCAGCAAGGAGAAATTATATGTATTTTGAAGGCACTGATAAATATACCCCTAAATCTGTTCCAGATGTGAATGCGCATACAAAATTCCAATAGTGTAGTCTGTCTCTGGTCCCCTAAAACTCTTCTAGGCCTCCTGACCTAGGTTGCCATTTGGGTAATCCAGGATATATTTGGCAGAATTTATATGTTAAGAAACCAAGAATAACATCAAAGCTGGATTTATTTTGATCTCCTAATCCCTCAATATCCAAGGTTCTTACATTAACACTATTCCTGAAAATGACTTACATTTTCCTTAACTTGCAACTTTTCTGAAGTCTTCAGTTGGGGTAGTTAACAGTTGATGGTGCCAGATGCATTATCGCTTGGATAGTGATAAAATGGAGAGTTAAAAAGTACCAGCCAATCAGCTACCACCATTTTTCAAACACAGCCTGTGTCATGGCAGTTAGCAGCTGATTGGCTGGTACTTTTTCACTCTCCATTTTATCACTTTCCAAGCGATGATGCATCTAGCCCTATGACTGCAACATATTACCCCTCAGAATAAACAATGCCCCCATAATACCCCTCACTATACACAGCACCATCCATAATGACCATCAGTATACACAGCACAATCCATAATGCCCTTCAGTATGCACAGTGTTCTTCTTAATACTGCTCAATATACACATAATGCCTCCACCAAAATACCCCTCAGTACTCAGTGGCCCTCATAATAACTCTCAGTATAGACAGCATCCACCAGTAGTACCGCTCAGTACACACAGCAAATAACCCTTATTAACAACTAGTATACACCAGACTGTTGACATATGAGAAGCTATATCACCTGTCTCTCCCTACATGGACAATGTTCTGGGCTAAATCTGCCCTTCTGTTGTGTTGCTCCCATCTAACTATGGGAGCATAGCTGTTTCTGTATCCATAACACCCACCCAATCACACTAGCCCCAGGGTGGAGTTTTTTGGTATCATAAGTTAGCATAAGTTATATGGCTGATCTGGGCACATGGTTTCCAGGATCAGGCAGAATGATGTGACAAGATGAAAGGAGTACCCTGGATACTATCAGCAGCCACAGGTCAGCTAAACCTGTCCTCATTCCTTCATATGGAGTGGTAGTACAGGTCTGCACCCTAGTGTTCAGACTGATGCCAATACAAGCTGTGTGCTGGAGGTGGGCCCCCAAAGCATCCGGTTCCATAGAAAAGACACTCTGTACCCTCTATAGTTTCATCCCTGAGCTGGAAAGACAGGAACAGAGATAAGGAAAAAATAATGTTATATGACCATCTGTGGTAATGTGAACCATCAGTCAGTGTCCTGTATGTGAGTCCCCACATGATTATGTTTAGTAAACCTGCTATTCAATATTGAACTGGGGCAGTAAGTGCCTACCAGTGGAAGGCAGTAGTAGGGGCCCATGCTTAAGGGGTGTGGCCAGGCACTATAGAGGACACAGTCTGAAGACAACATGAATAGTCATCAATATAAATGTTCTAACAGTAAACCTGCTATTCATTGTTGGACTGGGGCAGGAAGTTCCCACCGGTGGAAGGTAGTAGTAGGGGCCCATGCTTGAGGGGTGTAGTCAGACATTACAGAGGACAATGGCCCTCATTCCGAGTTGATCGCACCAAGCAACTTTTTGCTGCTGGAGCGATCAACTAATCTCCGCCTATGGGGGAGTGTATTTTAGCATAGCAGGGCTGCGATATTGACTGCATGGCGCCCAAGATGGTTGCCTCACCTTTTGTATGATCATCTCCATAAAACAGCTTAAATTCACCACAACTGACCTATGAATCATCATAAATATCCAAGGACTTACCTTGAACTTGTACTACTCTATGCGGACATTTCATCAAAACCAACGGATTGCATTCCTGCGCTGAGATACACACTGGATTGAATCCTGGACTGAATCCTCTGCATATCTCCACTGAGAAATCCTTCAGTTTAGCAGCTGCTGTACTCTGCATTGGACATTACCCAGATAAGGTACTGTGGATTACAACCTATCTTTGGCTACATCCAGCCCCTCACTTAGACATCATCCACCTCTGTTCTCTGAGCAACAAATAACTGACTTATTGCATTAATCTACTAATATCAGTATATTCCGGCTCTGAATTGCTGAAGGCTCACTGTTTAAAATCAGGATCCATTTCCAGGACATGTTATCACTACCCCCACAAAAAAATCTACTTCAAATGCCTCTCACACAGAGAATTTTCACATCTATACAATAGGAATTGGCTTCTAACACCTTTCCAAAAGGCTGCCTATCCTAGGATAATTGACTAAATCAGCAGTTATTTTATTTATTACTTGCTTCAAATATACACAATAGGTTATAGCAATAACTTTGTTCATAATCCCATTATAATTTTGGATCACATACCGAATTGGGGGAAAACAAAACACAAAAAAAAAAGAACAGCAAAAAACCCCCCCCCCAAAAAAAACACTGCTTTCTCTCCCTCTCTCATCATCATATGCAGCTCAAATTTATAGTAATCTGTCATTGATGACCAAATGTATACGTATTGCTCCAGCTTCATTCTTTCACTCCGCCCACCACGTTCTGCAGTTCCTATCACACCATCACAGGCTTCTATTCTCCAATCCCTTGGCATTTTAAAAAGAAAACACAGGCGCATTCGTGGGAAGCGAGCAGGCCGGAAATGTATTTCCCCCGGTAACCATCTAAGTCCTTTGCCCACCTGCTCACCCCCATACTCAAAGAACAATCAAATAGAAGTGATACCCAAAAGACGGCCCTGTGTTTGGAAGGACAGAACTGTCAACTCTCACTTTGTGACCCCCATACCCAGAGCTCCTGCACTTAACATACGCAGGGGTGGCGGGGTGGCTATCTGCTTCAAAAAAGAACTTAAACTTAGGGTCCACCCTATTGAAACTACTCACTCATTTGAGTGCATTGCTGCCCGGAGTTTGACAGGATTAGGTTTCAGAGTACTTCTCATTTACCGGCCATCTGGAGATGGAAAGATATTTCTACAAGAAATTGCAGACACTGTTGCTGGCCTGGTTCTGGAACATCAAAGATGGCTCATCCTCGGGGATTTCAATGCATAGGTGGATGATGAGCTCTCACGCCTTGGCCAAGACCTCCTGTGCACAATGAATGGTCTGGGCTTCACACAGGTCATTCCTTCTGCCACACATAAAAGTGGTCACACTCTCGACCTTGTCTTTCAGATTGGATTAGAAGTCACTGACCTAAAAATAAACCCAGTCATCTGGTCAGACCACTACTCCCTCTGGTTCTCAGTTGCAACCCCTCAAATAAGATCTCTGCCCGTGGAGTTGACCAGGTATCGTCCAAGGAGGGGTATGACTCCCCAGGCTCTTGCAGCAAATCTGGATCTCTCTGCTATACTGGGTGCCTGTGAAGATCCCTGTTCCCTAGTCCGTTATTATAATAGGGATGTTATGGCTGCAATTGATATTATCGCCCCTGTGCGTTTAAGACCTCGTAAACCACAACGTCAAGCTCCATGGTTCGACAACAGTGTTAGTGAGCTCAAGAAAAGGGGGCGTAGACTGGAAAGACAATGGAGGAAGACTAACTTAGTGGATGACAAAATAAAACTAATAAAGCATAACGAAGAATATCAATCAACAATCACTCGTAAGAAAGCACAGTTCCTGTCAAATGAGATCACAGCAGCAAACAATAGGCCAGCTCAACTTTTCCGCACAGTGGAGATGCTTTGCAAGCCAGCATGCCTGCAGACTGATGAGACCCTCTCCCAGGCAAGATGCAACGAGTTTGCAAACTTCTTTGCAGATAAAATATCCACCATCCGGGCTGGAATCTCCACAGTGCCATCAAAGGAGTGCCAAACTACAAAGCCTGCCAATATAAGCTACCTGCCTTCATGGACCAGCTTTGATCCAGTGGATGTAAAGGACACTGCTGAAATTGCTCGGATTTTGCGTCCCACCACCTGTGATCTGGACCCAGCCTCAACCAAGCTTCTAATAGGTTGTATGGATATAATTGGTCCTGTCTTTACAAAAATTGTTCAATGCTCTTTGCAGACAGGCATTTTTCCTGAACCCCTAAAGGAAGCAATTGTTAGACCGCTTCTTAAAAAACCTAATTTAGATGCCGACTGCTTGACCAACTACAGACCGGTATCAAACCTTCCTTTCCTAGGAAAGGTTATTGAGAAAGTTGTTGCAAATCAACTGGAAACCCGCCTGACAACCCATGATATTTATGATCCATTTCAATCAGGATTCAGGAGAAGACATAGCACTGAAACAGCCCAGGTGTGTGTGTTAAATGATCTTCTGATGGCAAATGACAGAGGTGACTGTTCAATATTAATCCTTCTGGATCTCTCGGCAGCATTTGATACCGTGGACCATGGGCTTCTGATTGAGCGACTGATACATTTCTGTGGTCTGGATGGCACAGTCCTAAGCTGGTTCAAATCATTTCTCACAGGCAGGTCACAGAGAGTATCATCTGGATTATACTCATCACCACCAGTGCCATTGCCATGTGGTGTCCCACAAGGTTCTATACTATCCCCCATGCTTTTTGCAGTATACATGCTCCCATTGGGCGAAATAATCAGGCGCCATGGCCTGGTCTACCACTGCTATGCAGATGATACACAACTGTACTTGTCCTTTGCTCCGGGCACTGATAACCCAATAGCAACCCTAAATGGCTGTCTAGCTGAACTACAGGAGTGGATGAGCGCCAGTTGGCTGCGACTGAACCCGGATAAAACAGAGGTTCTTATGATACGACCGCAACATCAAAGGACAAGACTGCAGCATAGCCAACCAACTGGACTTACACTCGGGGATTCAGAATTACAGACCAGTGATCGTGTGCGGAATCTTGGCATTGTCCTGGATGGTGGCTTGACACTTAAACATCAGATATCAGCCACAATCAAATCCTCATTCTTTCACCTGAGGAACATAGCCAGAATCAAGCACTTAATTCCCTCAGATGATATGCCAAAAGTCATACATGCATTTGTATCATCTCGTTTAGACTACTGTAATGCCCTCTACCTTGGTCTACCAGCAAAAGAATTGCAGCGCTTACAGCTGGTGCAAAACACAGCTGCCAGGCTATTAACCAACCAGCCCCGTTCTAGCCACATAACACCCATCCTCTACTCCCTTCACTGGCTGCCTGTAAGATGGCGAATCATCTTCAAGATTGGCTTACTGAGTTTCAAAGCATTACATGACCAAGGCCCAAGGTACCTGAAACAGCTTCTGACCCCATACTGCCCCACTCGATTACTGCGATCTGTAGATGAAGGACTTTTAGCAGTACCTAGAATCTACCGTAATTCATCTGGGGGTCGAGCTTTTAGTCATGCGGCTCCGACTCTATGGAACTCACTTCCCCGCACAGTGCGAGAGGCCCCAACTATAGAATCCTTCAAAAGTAGACTCAAGATTTTTCTGTTTACTCAAGCATTTCCATAATGTCCCTTTTAGTATCTTCATGCTTCTGTATTTTATGAAAATGTACTTCATTATTTTCTGTACTATATTATTCTATGTATCTGTTAAGCGCCTTGAGTCCTATTGGAGAAAGAGCGCTATATAAATAAAATTATTATTATTATTATTATCGCTTGTACAGCCCTGCTATGCTAAAAAAAGTTTCACTCAAAACAAGAGTAGCCCTAGACCTACTTACCCTGTGCGATGGATCCAGCGATGATGGGCCCAGCTTTTGCCTGGACCCGTGTCCAGGCCCTCCATTTGCCTGGACACGCCTGCATTTTGCTTACCACTCCACAAAAACGTCAGCAAACGGTAGGTTGACGCCCCGGAACGCCCTCTTGCTGTCCATCTTCTTTGGGGTCCCGCTGCGACCGCTTTCTTCACTGTAAGTGCCGTTGCCCGGCGACCTCTGTTGCCGGGCAACGTTGCGCGTGCACATGCTCATTCCAGACCCATTCGCACTGCAGCGAAGAACTGCTGCGTGCAAATGGGTCGGAATGACCCCCAAAGCCTGCAGACAACATGGATACTCATCCATTTTACTGCTCTACCAGCTAGCTGACCCTATAATAGAGTAACAATGTACTGCATGAAACCGGACTTTAGAAGACAAGGTTGGGCCTACTGGGGATTTCCTCTCTATCCCTGTGCTCAGTCTGACCCTGCTGCTACTGTATTATTATTTATTAAGTAATAATTCTGCCTCTCAGGTCATCCACATTTGTGTCATAAAGAGATAAAAACCTCTAAATTAACGGAATGGGTGAAGGCAATGCTTATGTTACTAGCCAGATCAAGAACCATCAGTAAAACGCAGAAGAACACAGCATGTCTTTTAACCTGTACAATAAAACACTGGAAAATAATACCCCTTTCAGACATACATTTGCAGTATCCCTACAGTATATGTAGAATGTAATTTCAGTAAGGATCGAATATTACTTCAACCAGTGCAGTACTGACTGTTCAGTATCATACTGTGCAAATAAGTTTCACTGCAGATGCATCTTCAGAGCTCCTGGCTATATATTTGTCATTTTAAAATCATACGCTACTCATATTGCTATTCTCTATTTCAGCTTGTATTATTAGAATATAAGATGAAGGCTTGGTGCGTGTCTGCATTACTGTGTTTTGGGGGGTTACTCAGAATGGTAACTTTTTTTAAAATAAAGCATTTTAATAAAAATTGTGTCTCTTATTAATTTGTTTCCTCTTTTTTTATATATACCGTATTACTCTTTTTTTTTGTTCCATTTTTTTTGATACAAGAAAGTCTTTTTAGTAACTCATATTGATATTAAAAAAAAATACCCGTAAGGGCTCTATTTAGCATAGCAAGTGACAAAAATACGCTATCTCCGGCAAAAATGAGTGTTTGGATGTAGGCATTTGCCGTATTATTTCAAGGGGTTATTTAGCTGGGTATTACATGTTTGACACAAATAGTTGGCATGTCATCTCACAATTGCCCCAAGAAATGATCCAGGTCAGTATAGCTCATCTGCGTTGGTGAGATTTTATCGGTAAATCATGGTAATAGGTGTTTTGTTTTTTTGCTGCCATAAGAGGTGATAGAAAACCAGTACTACAGACCAGATGTTCTCAAGCACAGTCCTTAAGGCACCCCAGCGGTCCAGGTTTTAAGTTTAGCTAAGGCACCTCAAGGCACAGATGGTTAAATCAAATTGACTGGGGAACTATTTAAGTCACCTGTGGCCAAGCATAGATATACTTAAAACCTGGACCGTTGCGGTGCCTTGAGGACCTTGTTTGAGAACATCTGCTATAGTCATTGATAAATAGGTCAATAACATCTCATATCCTATGTTGTCAGCCATTTTAGGCTCATGCAATGTCCTTCAGTGATCAAATTGACAGGAAGTCTGGCATGCATAGGGAAAATGGCATCCTTATCTCAAATATCTTCAGTTCTGATAAGCTCCCAAAGCTCTTGCATATATAATTATGTATGCCATCAGGAGACCATTTATATAAAGAAACTTGTACAGTATCTAGGCTAAGTGGTCCTTAAGATGTTAACTTGAGAATGATTGGTAGTGACTCACAAGCAAGTCTGATGCTGCTTATGTGACAGAGCCTTATTATTACAGTACAGATTGTTTGTTTTATTTGGTAATCCCAATATGTTCCCCCAGATGTCTGCTATCTATGCTATCTTTTTTGCCACTGATTCTCTTCCCTTTAACTATTACGTTCTAAACATTTTGTTTTCTACTTGTGATCCTGCAGCCCTTACCCTGTAACATAAATGCTGAAAGCGGCCTCCTCTGCTGCTAAGCTGCGTCCTCCTCTATTATCCTAAGGGGGTTGCTTGTCACTCTGTATTACAACAGCAAATCATTCATGCAGAACTGTGTTAGCTTATTGTGTGCCATAAGCCCTAGGCACAGAAAAAAGTGCTCTGCTATCCTTGTCCAGGGGGGTAGGCCCTGTGCCTGTGACATCTTGCTGTCAGCAGCCCTACAGCCTGCATGTATTGTACTGACTCCCTGTGCCTGTGACAGTGCCATCTTGCTGTCAGCAGCCCTACAGCCTGCATGTGTTGTACTGACTCCCGGTGCCTCTGACAGTGCCATCTTGCTGTCAGCAGCCTGCATGTGTTGTACTGTGACTAGCAACAAAATGCAATTCGAAGGAATGCCATCACTGTATGTGTGCTTCTGTGCTGCATAGATGATGATTTATAGATAAACTGCTGTCAGGGCCATGGTACCAAGCACACCGGTCACTAGGGAGCGCCATTCTACAATTTGTCTTTCCCTTATTATGGACAAGACAAATATCAAACTGTTGACACATGTTTTATGTGTTGCGCTTATTTGGCAGATGAGTTAATGGGAGAATGAAGCAACAATGGGTCACACATTGCAGCAAACCTTGGCTCCAACACACATTAAAAGTATGTGTATGCCTTTATGTGTAAGCCTTTCTGCCGTTTCATCTTGGACATTATTTCGCCACCTTAAACTTAATATTTCCAAACAGAATTAATTATATTTTTACCGACCAATAGTAGTTACCAACCCGATATCTCTATCACCATTGAGAACTCGACAATTAATCCTACCCCACAAATTCGCTGCCTAGGTGTCATCCTTGACTTTGATCTGTCCTTTGTTTCCCACATTCAATCTGTCTCAAAATCATGTTACATGCTTCTAAGAAACATATCCAAAATATGATCATATTTTACACAAGACACTGCAAAAACTCTAATCCATGCTCTCATTATCTCCTGCATTGATTATTGCAATAGTCTTCTTACTGGTCTTACCAAAAAGAGACTATCACCAACATAATCCATTCTGAATCCAGCTGCAAGGCTGATCTTCTTCGTTAGACGTTCGTCGTGTGCGGATCCAACCTGTATTCTACCGCATTCAATGTAAAATACTTTTACTCACACACGAGGCCATTAACCAAACTACACCAACGTACATCTATTTGCTTATCTCAAAATATCTCCCAACCCAACCTCTCCACTCTGCACAAGATCTAAGTCTCTCATCCACAGTCATTATTTGCTCCTATTCATGATTGCAGGACTTTCTTTGGGCTGCACCCACTCTGTGGAATGCAATCACACTTAAGGGGGGTACTCACGGAGCGATCGTTGCTTAAAATCTAAGCAATCTGACTAGATTGCTTAGATTTTAAGCCTGATCGCTCCGTGTGTACCCCCTACAGCGATAGCGCATCGCTATCGCTGGTGCTAGATTGGCCTGCCGGGCAGGCCAATCTAGCGGGTCGCTCATTTTACCCGCTGGGTTAAATGAGCGGCCCCCCATCTCCCCCTGCACGCTCAGCACACATCGCGCTGTGCTGAGCGGCGGGAGAGATGTGTGCTGAGCGCTTCGCTCAGCACACATCTCTCCCGCATCGGCCAGTGAGTACTGGCCTTTACAATAAGACTCTCCTCTAGTCTCCAAACTATTTCTGGAACCACACACCTTTCCTATTCAATTATATCCCCACTGTACAGTTCACACATATCCTCACATATTTTCTCTTTCTTCACTTTCCCATCCTCCTGACCAGTGCCGTTTCTAGCGGCGGGCGCGCCGTGCAACCGCACGGGGCGCCCGCCGCGGCACTTTGTGACTCCTTATCTCCTCTCCCCGAGCGCTCCTGCTCGGGGGCCGGAGTTTCGCGGAATGACGCGTTTGCGTCGTGACGTCACGACGCACACGCGTCATTCCGCGAAACTCCGCCCCCCGAGCAGGAGTGCTCGGGGAGAGGAGATAAGGAGATACGCATGGAAGGAGGAGGCGGCCGGTGCGAGGGACGTGAGGCGGCGGGACCGAAGAGCGGGAAGATGTAAGTATCCTCTCTCTCTTTCTCCCTCTTCCTTCCCCCCCACTTGAAACCTGCCTGCCGCACTGTGTAAAATGGGGACACCTGCCTATGGGGATACCTGCCTGCCGCACTGTATAAAATGGGGATACCTGCATATGGGGTTGCCTGCTGCACTGTATAAAATGGGGACACCTGCATATGGGGTTGCCTGCCGCACTGTATAAAATGGGGACACCTGCATATGGGGTTGCCTGCCGCACTGTATAAAATGGGGACACCTGCATATGGGGTTGCCTGCTGCACTGTAAAAATGGGGACACCTGCATATGGGGTTGCCTGCCGCACTGTATAAAATGGGGACACCTGCCTATGGGGATGCCTGCCGCACTGTATAAAATGGGGACACCTGCCTATGGGGTTGCCTGCCGCACTGTATAAAATGGGGACACCTGCCTATGGGGTTGCCTGCCGCACTGTATAAAATGGGGACACCTGCCTATGGGGTTGCCTGCCGCACTGTGTAAAATGGGGACACCTGCCTGCCGCACTGTGTAAAATGGGAACACCTGCCTGCCGCACTGTGTAAAATGGGGACACCTGCCTGCCGGACTGTGTAAAATGGGGACACCTGCCTGCCGCACTGTGTAAAATGGGGATACCTGCCTGCCGCACTGTGTAAAATGGGGGCACCTGCCTGCGTACTGTGTAAAATGGTGATATCTGCCTGCCGCACTGTGTAAAATGGGGATACCTGCCTACCGTACTGTGTAAAATGGGGATACCTGCCTACCGTACTGTGTAAAATGGGGATACCTGCCTACCGCACTTTGTAAAATGGGGACACCTGCCTGCCGCACTGTGTAATATGGGGACACTTGCCTGCTGTAATGTGTAAAAAGGGGACTTTTTTTATTTTTATTTTTTTTCCCCTGTGGTGGGTGTGATGATATCAGACGAGGCTGCGCCCACTTTAATGAGACCACACCCATTTTAATCAGGCCACACACCCTTGTCGGGAGCGCGCGCGCCTTCGGCGCGCGCATGCTTTTTCTTTTTACGGCTATATGGGGGGGGGGGGCGCATTTTGAAATCTCGCACTGGGAGCCAAATTGTCTAGAAACGGCCCTGCTCCTGACCCTGGTTCATCATTGCTGTGTTGCCATATTATGCAGCCCACCAAGAACCTTGCAATCTGGTGGACCATTATGCAGTAGATAACACCTATCCTTGTGTATCAATGTCTATTTCCCTATGGATTGTAAGATTCTAAACAGGGCCTTCCTACCTTGCTCTATGACTGTCTGCTATTAATACTCAGTTTTGTTTTGTTTTGTTTTGTTTTGTCACTGTTGTTTCCATTTGTGAAGTGCAACACAATTTGCTGCACTATATAAGAAATTGTTTATAAATAATAAATATTAAAGTACTTTGTTGTGTTTTTTAATGGCAGACCTGGGACAAAAGAGGCAAGCTACGAAAAAATCTATATTTTTTTTTGCAGTTTTGTTTAAAAGATGTTAAACTACATTTTTATTAATTAAAATATTTTAGATATATTTAAGGTGTTGTAACACAAATGGTGAAATGTAAACTGTAAATGGCAAATGCAAGGTGAAAATGATGAACCCACAATTTGAATCAAGGACTAGTAATGATTGTATATCGAACATAATTGGAGCCTTTTTAACAGTGACATTTGATTGCATTTTGAACTAGTTGGAAATTTTCAAGTATTCACAGTAAAGTCTTTCTACTTTCAGGCACTGCCCTGTGCAAAGTACCCTACTACTAGGTGACATACTGTATTAGTGTGGGTCCTAGGGAAGAATTGCAGATTCTATTTGTCACTAATGAAAAGGATAATTAGCTGTGTAAGGACTTGCAAACTACACGTCTATTAGGCTTCCAACCAAAAGGTTGTACACAGGCCCATTCCTAACAACTAGAATGCCTAGGAGGAAGGAATTCCTCCTGTACTGAAGATTCTCAGTTCTCCATAGGATTCAGTGACAGCTGCTATGAAGAAACAGTGAAAGCTAGTTACTAGTAAACTAGAGCAGCGGTTCTCAAACTGTGGGTCGTAACCCCAAAGTGGGTCGCGACCATCTCAGCATGTGATCGTGACTCCACGTTGCTGACCGTCAGGCAGATGACTCCTCTAATCTCTCAGCCAGTGAGCCGAGGAGTCTGAAAAACCTTTTGAATTGTCTGTTACTGCAGACTCCACAGATTACTGGCTTAGAGATCCGAGGAGTCTTCAGACAGTTCCGCCCACACTCCAGGGTCTGCCTTTACCGTCCCGCCCAGCAGCAGCTGCTGCCACTGCTGCCCACTTGCAGTCTGCACTCCTGGTTCCCTCATCTACATGCCGATATCCACAGGGGGCACTCAGCTGACAGCAAGGGCACTCCCGGGTCCTGGGGCTTCTGAGTTGTAGGATACTTACAGATGAAACAGGCAGCCAGCATCAGTGAGCAGGATTGGAGGGTCATCCGGGGGCACCAGGAGGGGGGTTCCGGAAAGCAGCAGCAATGGAGTATTAGGGGGAAAGAGGTGGGCACGGAGCACGGACTTTGGGCCTAATTCAGAATTGATCGCAGCAGCAAATTTGTTAGAAGCTGGGCAAAACCATGTGCACTGCATGGGGGGCAGATATAACATGTGCAAAGAGAGTTAGATTTGGGTGAGGTGTGTTCAAACTGAAATCTAAATTGCAGTGTAAAAATAAAGCAGCCAGTATTTACCCTGCACAGAAACAAAATAACCCACCCAAATCTAACTCTCTCTGCACATGTTATATCTGCCACACCTGCAGTGCACATGGTTTTGCCCAACTGCTAACAAATTTGCTGCTGTGATCAACTCTGAATTACCCCCTTTATAAGATGTGTCTGTGGAAAGGGGGAACAGGGGATCACACAGTGTAGGATGTGGAGGGAGAACAGGGGAAAACACATTAATTAAACACCCACTGCCTCTCCCTAGTCACACTCTGCTACCCACTGCCTCCCTCTTCCATCCCCCGTCACCTTCTTCCATTCCCCATTACCCACTGCCTCCATGTCTCATTAGCGGTCACTTCACTTGTTTTGTGCCTCCACAATGCTTCTGTGCATGTTTGGTCTGCTGACCACGAGTGCGTTGGCCATTCTGCACTAACTTGCCGGGGTCCTGTAATAATTTATATTGTCTGACAAGGTCCCAGAGAAAAATAGTTGGATAACCCCTGAACTAACAGCAAAAGTGTAGTAGATGGGTGGAATAGTCTTCCATACAGGTTGTAGAGGATAATATCATACGAACCATTCATATTTCCAGCGGACCTATTATGGTATCTGCGGCATTCAAAGGTAAGGAATCAGATCTGGGGACATCCCAGCAGGCCAAAGGCCTAATTCATGTTTGTATGCAAATGCATACACAGTTGCATTTTTCTAGATTATGGAACTGCTAATTATTGCAAGTGAAAATGATCAGGAAAGAAGATAGACGTCCACGGAGCCTTCGCCTAGTCCAACACTGACGTATTAACGCGGAACACCAACTCCTAGGCTTGACCTATGGCTATGCAGACTGGCAACGGCAGTAGTATCGCTTGCGTCATCTATTACATGATCAGCAGCTGAAGCCGATGACATGCCTACATCATTGCCTCCACTCCCATGTTAACCCACCCAAATGGTCAATAAATCTGCGTATAAAATGTCAGAGCGAACGCGATCACAAAGGTACCTTGGCGCATGCACAGTGTGATTGCGGCACGAGCACAGTCTGCTAATAATCTCTATGTTGTGAAAACATCGGCATTGCATACAAACATGTATTAAGCCCCAAGTGCACTGGTCACACCTCTGTGACATATGTCCAGGCCCCTTACTGTGCATGTGATGTGTACATAGAAATATTCCTGTCCCAATTACCTCCGGGACAAACGTTTGGAGGCATGAAAGTAAGTTAGTTTAAGCATAATTTGGATAGACATAAAGCCATCCCAAATGTGCAAAGAAAAAGCTATGGATCAAATATGGTCAGAAGACTTTGGGAGTACAAGTGGGCTACAGATGGGTACTGTGGTCATGGTCACCATCAGGGGATATAGTCAGTACTTATGACCCAGGCCCAGGATCAGATGGTGCCCCGCAGTGCGCTTGTCTGTGAACTACTTCTTGTTCACAGATACTGTATGTTTAAGTAGTGTGCAGCCACACATCCAATCCCCTGGAGCCACACATTACATAGATCTGCTAAGCTGCAATGGTGATATATCCAGGATACTGAGTAGAGTGTATAACCACAAAGCTGCACAGGGGGGCACCAGCAGCTGTACAAAGGGACATTAGCCCCAGTCAGCAATGCTGCAAAGGGGACAGTATCCCCACTAACAGCTGACCCAGGCACCTCCAACAAGCCCGGGCCTGCGTAATTAGTTTCCTCTCACTCCCTCAGCACCTCTGGTCTTACAGAAAATGACACCTAGCTTCAGATAGTTCATGTGTAAGTTGTCTGCCTGTAATGTGTGAGGCTATGGGAACAACACTAGAAATGCGTCTGCATCATAATTGCCTACCCTATCTCATTCTGCAGTAGACTCCCTGGAATAGTAGCAATCTCTCTCAGTCCCTGAACAGTCCATCAATCTCCATGATTGCACCTTACCCCCATTATGTAGCTGTTACATTCTTGGGGGCAGGGTTGGACTGGACCACAAGGGTACAGGGGAAACCACCGGTGCCCCAGGGCCTCGGGGCCCACCTCCTTCTCTAGGAATCAGGTTCCAGACTGTGCACTTGAATTATACAATACACTATACTGTATACATGTTACATGCCTGTGGTGTACTCTACAGGGCATTGCTGTTAGTAATCTGGTACATTTTCATGCATGTACTAGCAGTATTTACTATATAGCTTTATTAAGGGGCCCAGACCATGCACTCTCTAATGGTTAGTCAAGCCTCTATGGTGGCTGGACACCCCATCCCTCTGGAGACTGGCCACACCCCTAAACATGGGCCCCTACCACTGCATTCCCCCAGTGGGCCCTTGATGCCCCAGTCCGACACTGCCTGGGGGGGAAATAAATCAGAGATACATACATTTAAGTGGGCTCATCAGTGCCATTTCCCTGCATAGGTTATAAGGCATAATGATCCCTATGGCTACATGCATTGTATATAGTGTTTCTCGTGGTCACTTACAGTATATGGAACCTTTTGTAAAACACAAACAAATCCTGCTAAATATCAGTGTATTTTCTTCAACAAGTAGATCTAAGTAACTTTGGGGCTCATTTACATTTGGATGTAAGTAATTTTCATGACACGCCTCTTGGATGTAGCAGGACATGTCCGCGCTGATAGGTGTTACTTTCACATCTCCCTGAAATGCTTTTTCAAAAGTAGGCAAGTATGACCTGCATACCAAATGTGCCCCTCAGCGCTTACAGAGGTGGAACTGGGGAGTGAAAGAGCGGGCTGACTTAACCTGAACATAGAATAGGAGTGTTAATGCACCATGCACCCAATGTAGAACTGAGAAAGCTGCAGATGTGCCTGTTTCAATTGTAGCTCCCTCTCCCCTGGTGCAAGATTTGTGCTTGTTATCATTCTGGCTCTTGTAGTTCTCCAAATGCCAACAAGCCATAGCAGATACTAACTTTAGACATGACAGGGCTTGCCAGGATATAAGCACTTTCATTCTATTTTTAATAGCCAATAGCTACAGTATTTTGTTGTGGATAGAACCCATCATGGTGCTGGTCTTACCCGAAAGGGGGGGGGGGGACATCATGTTTTTGTGGAATACAGCCCCTTGTTGACTCGCCTAGGGCTGGTTTATCACTATAACAGGGGAACCCCACACAGCAGACTGCCCCAATCAGGGATGAACTGGGGCCACTGTTGGGCCCTGGCTTTCGTGCACGTGTGGCAGAAGGGGTACATGGACATGACGAGTCAGGGTGCAATGGACTCGCAGCACACCCCCATTTTTGTTAAACACACACACTACGGCCGGGGGGCATTAGTGTGCGGACATGGTGCACGGAGGGTGTGCCGCGAGTCGGGAGGCATGGACACCCTCTAATTTTCCTACAGGCACACGCTTTGGGTGGGAGGCGGCCAAACCAGAGAGCCGGAAGCTGCACTGCATGCGGCCTTCCCGGCTCTCTTTGGGATCGGACCGGCCCACCATACCATCGGCCCTTCTGGCATATGCCAGAAGTGTCAGATGGGTAGTCCGGCCCTGGTTACAATGCTACTAGCCCTGGCTGTCTAAGGCTGGGCATACACTATACAATTACAGGTTGAGTATCCCATATCCAAATATTCCGAAATACGGAATATTCCGAAATACAAAATTTTTTGAGTGAGACTGAGATAGGAAACCTTTGTTTTCTGATGGCTCAATGTACACAAACTTTGTTTAATCCACAAAGTTTTTAAAAAATATTGTATTAAATGACCTTCAGGCTGTGTGTATAAGGTGTATATGAAACATAAATGAATTGTGGGTATGTACACACACTTTGTTTAATGCACAGTTAATAAAAATTTTAGCTAAAATTACCATCAGGCTGTGTGTATAAGGTGTATATGAAACATAAATGCATTCTGTGCTTAGACTTGGGTCCCATCACCATGATATCTCATTATGGTACGCAATTATTATAGAATATGGACAAATTGGATATCCAAAGTACTTCTGGTCTCAAGCATTTTGGATAATGGATACTCAACCTGTATCTGGCTGGTTAGAATGGAAATCTGGTAATGGAAGAGAGCAAATGACAATCAACCATTTGAATAAAAAAAGTAATGGAACAGATTGCATTTAAACCAAAAGTACAGCTAATATTGGTGCTACAAAAGTGCACATCCAAAAACACTAAGGGTCATATATGAACAAGAGATAGTTGCACAAACCAAGTGCTCTTAAAGCAAATACAGTTACCATAACAAAGATATAGGCACCCATGTGATTATATCAAAGAGCCTTATTCAGTGCTGATTGCTATGGCAGCGGTTGCCATCTGTGGACATGCAGTGGCCACAGTGTGCGTGCTATCATGATACGATCGCTTCCCGGAAGGCAACGGGCATCCAGGTACAGCAATGCAGCGTTGGTTGGGAGTAGAGATGAGCGGGTTCGGTTTCTCTGAATCCGAACCCGCCAGAACTTCATGTTTTTTTTCACGGGTCCGAGCGACTCGGATCTTCCCGCCTTGCTCGGTTAACCCGAGCGCGCCCGAACGTCATCATGACGCTGTCGGATTCTCGCGAGGCTCGGATTCTATCGCGAGACTCGGATTCTATATAAGGAGCCGCGCGTCGCCGCCATTTTCACACGTGCATTGAGATTGATAGGGAGAGGACGTGGCTGGCGTCCTCTCCATTTAGATTATAAGAGACTGAGAGAGATTTACTGGAGCTGACTAGGAGGAGTACTGTTACTGTAGAAGTGTAGAGACTGAGTGGAGAGAGTTTACTAGTGAGGACAGTGCAGTTTACTTTATAATCCGTTCTCTGCCTGAAAAAAGCGATACACAGCACACAGTGACTCCGTCACATACCATATCTGTGTGCACTGCTCAGGCTCAGGCCAGTGTGCTGCATCATCTATTATCTATATATAATATTATATATATCTGTCTGACTGCTCAGCTCACACAGCTTATAATTGTGGGGGAGACTGGGGAGCACTACTGCAGTGCCAGTTATAGGTTATAGCAGGAGCCAGGAGTACATAATATATTATATAGTGAGTGACCACCAGACACACAGTGCAGTTTATTTAATATATCCGTTCTCTGCCTGAAAAAAGCGATACACACAGTGACTCAGTCAGTCACATACCATATCTGTGTGCACTGCTCAGGCTCAGGCCAGTGTGCTGCATCATCTATATATATTATATATCTGTCTGACTGCTCAGCTCACACAGCTTATAATTGTGGGGGAGACTGGGGAGCCCTACTGCAGTGCCAGTTATAGGTTATAGCAGGAGCCAGGAGTACATAATATTATATTAAAATTAAACAGTGCACACTTTTGCTGCAGGAGTGCCACTGCCAGTGTGACTAGTGACCAGTGACCTGACCACCAGTATATATAATATTAGTAGTATACTATCTCTTTATCAACCAGTCTATATTAGCAGCAGACACAGTACAGTGCGGTAGTTCACGGCTGTGGCTACCTCTGTGTCGGCACTCGGCAGCCCGTCCATAATTGTATATACCACCTAACCGTGGTTTTTTTTTTCTTTCTTTATACATACATACTAGTTACGAGTATACTATCTCTTTATCAACCAGTCTATATATTAGCAGCAGACACAGTACAGTGCGGTAGTTCACGGCTGTGGCTACCTCTGTGTCGGCACTCGGCAGCCCGTCCATAATTGTATATACCACCTAACCGTGGTTTTTTTTTCTTTCTTTATACATACATACTAGTTACGAGTATACTATCTCTTTATCAACCAGTCTATATATTAGCAGCAGACACAGTACAGTGCGGTAGTTCACGACTGTGGCTACCTCTGTGTCGGCACTCGGCAGCCCGTCCATAATTGTATATACCACCTAACCGTGTTTTTTTTTTCTTTCTTTATACATACATACTAGTTACGAGTATACTATCTCTTTATCAACCAGTCTATATATTAGCAGCAGACACAGTACAGTGCGGTAGTTCACGGCTGTGGCTACCTCTGTGTCGGCACTCGGCAGCCCGTCCATAATTGTATATACCACCTAACCGTGGTTTTTTTTTCTTTCTTTATACATACATACTAGTTACGAGTATACTATCTCTTTATCAACCAGTCTATATATTAGCAGCAGACACAGTACAGTGCGGTAGTTCACGGCTGTGGCTACCTCTGTGTCGGCACTCGGCAGCCCGTCCATAATTGTATATACCACCTAACCGTGGTTTTTTTTTTCTTTCTTTATACATACATACTAGTTACGAGTATACTATCTCTTTATCAACCAGTCTATATATTAGCAGCAGACACAGTACAGTGCGGTAGTTCACGGCTGTGGCTACCTCTGTGTCGGCACTCGGCAGCCCGTCCATAATTGTATATACCACCTAACCGTGGTTTTTTTTTCTTTCTTTATACATACATACTAGTTACGAGTATACTATCTCTTTATCAACCAGTCTATATATTAGCAGCAGACACAGTACAGTGCGGTAGTTCACGACTGTGGCTACCTCTGTGTCGGCACTCGGCAGCCCGTCCATAATTGTATATACCACCTAACCGTGTTTTTTTTTTCTTTCTTTATACATACATACTAGTTACGAGTATACTATCTCTTTATCAACCAGTCTATATATTAGCAGCAGACACAGTACAGTGCGGTAGTTCACGGCTGTGGCTACCTCTGTGTCGGCACTCGGCAGCCCGTCCATAATTGTATATACCACCTAACCGTGGTTTTTTTTTCTTTCTTTATACATACATACTAGTTACGAGTATACTATCTCTTTATCAACCAGTCTATATATTAGCAGCAGACACAGTACAGTGCGGTAGTTCACGGCTGTGGCTACCTCTGTGTCGGCACTCGGCAGCCCGTCCATAATTGTATATACCACCTAACCGTGGTTTTTTTTTCTTTCTTTATACATACATACTAGTTACGAGTATACTATCTCTTTATCAACCAGTCTATATATTAGCAGCAGACACAGTACAGTGCGGTAGTTCACGGCTGTGGCTACCTCTGTGTCGGCACTCGGCAGCCCGTCCATAATTGTATACTAGTATCCAATCCATCCATCTCCATTGTTTACCTGAGGTGCCTTTTAGTTGTGCCTATTAAAATATGGAGAACAAAAATGTTGAGGTTCCAAAATTAGGGAAAGATCAAGATCCACTTCCACCTCGTGCTGAAGCTGCTGCCACTAGTCATGGCCGAGACGATGGAATGCCAGCAACGTCGTCTGCCAAGGCCGATGCCCAATGTCATAGTACAGAGCATGTCAAATCCAAAACACCAAATATCAGTAAAAAGCCTCTTTTTTTCTTTGCGTCATGTGCTGTTTGGGGAGGGTTTTTTGGAAGGGACATCCTGCGTGACACTGCAGTGCCACTCCTAGATGGGCCCGGTGTTTGTGTCGGCCACTAGGGTCGCTAATCTTACTCACACAGTTACCTCATTGCGCCTCTTTTTTTCTTTGCGTCATGTGCTGTTTGGGGAGGGTTTTTTGGAAGGGCCATCCTGCGTGACACTGCAGTGCCACTCCTAGATGGGCCCGGTGTTTGTGTCGGCCACTAGGGTCGCTAATCTTACTCACACAGCTACCTCATTGCGCCTCTTTTTTTCTTTGCGTCATGTGCTGTTTGGGGGGGGGGTTTTGGAAGGGCCATCCTGCGTGACACTGCAGTGCCACTCCTAGATGGGCCCGGTGTTTGTGTCGGCCACTAGGGTCGCTAATCTTACTCACACAGCTACCTCATTGCGCCTCTTTTTTTCTTTGCGTCATGTGCTGTTTGGGGAGGGTTTTTTGGAAGGGCCATCCTGTGTGACACTGCAGTGCCACTCCTAGATGGGCCCGGTGTTTGTGTCGGCCACTAGGGTCGCTAATCTTACTCACACAGCTACCTCATTGCGCCTCTTTTTTTCTTTGCGTCATGTGCTGTTTGGGGAGGGTTTTTTGGAAGGGACATCCTGCGTGACACTGCAGTGCCACTCCTAGATGGGCCCGGTGTTTGTGTCGGCCACTAGGGTCGCTTATCTTACTCACACAGCGACCTCGGTGCAAATTTTAGGACTAAAAATAATATTGTGAGGTGTGAGGTATTCAGAATAGACTGAAAATGAGTGTAAATTATGGTTTTTGAGGTTAATAATACTTTGGGATCAAAATGACCACCAAATTCTATGATTTAAGCTGTTTTTTAGTGTTTTTTGAAAAAAAACACCCGAATCCAAAACACACCCGAATCCGACAAAAAAAATTCGGTGAGGTTTTGCCAAAACGCGTTCGAACCCAAAACACGGCCGCGGAACCGAACCCAAAACCAAAACACAAAACCCGAAAAATTTCAGGCGCTCATCTCTAGTTGGGAGGAGAGCAGAAAACGCAGGCGTGTCATGGCAATTTTCAGGGCCTGCCGATGACGTCACCTGCGTACAACCCCCAACTCTGAATAACCCCCTATGTTAGGTAATCACTATATAATAAAAGTCCATATGGAGGGATGATTGTAGAGCTAGACCCCTAAATTCTTCCTTCAATATTTGCAGGCAAATATCCCTCCTCTGGTTACTATGAT
Organism: Pseudophryne corroboree; assembly: GCF_028390025.1. Classification (NCBI taxonomy): domain Eukaryota; kingdom Metazoa; phylum Chordata; class Amphibia; order Anura; family Myobatrachidae; genus Pseudophryne; species Pseudophryne corroboree. The sequence goes on from NC_086453.1 coordinate 150,982,447, forward strand.
AAATCTGTAACAGACTGTGCCTTCTTCCCGTTATGCACTTTGCAGGAGCATAGGTCAGAAAGACACATAAAGTAGCCAAAAATAGATCCTTTTAAAAACAGATAGTTAAATATACATTGCACTTATATAAAGCAGGTTAAAAGCATTTAATGGAACTCCCACAGTGGCACACAGTATCGTCATATGGTAGACCCTGAAGTCAAGAATGGAAAAATGGACTCGGCTAGACCTCATATCCGGATAATGGGGGCACCACAGGGAACATCACAACAGCATCACAGGTCACTTGGAGTCCAAAATAGGAGGAACAGCACTTAGGGGGATATGTACTAGGCAGTGAAAAGAGGGGAGAAATGAGCCAGTGGAGAAGTTGCCCATGGCAACGAATCAGCTTCTCTGTATCATTTTATATTATGCAAATTATAAATGTAACTTCAATGCTGATAGGTTGCCATATGCAACTTCTCCACTGGCTCACTTCTCCACTCTTTTCACTGCTTAGTACATTTCCCCCTTAATGTGTTTCTGACATTTAGGGGCCTATTTATCATCATCCGCATCCAGGTTGCGGATGACAGGTGATAAAATCGCCCAAACTCGCACTTTGATAATTGATTACATCGCAGGGATGTATCAATTATCGCGTGCAGGGACAGAGCTTGCGGTCAAGCTCTGTCCCTGCGATCATGCTCCGCAGAATCATCGAGGTATTTTTCTGAAAAAATACCCTGATGTCCTGTTGCACGTGTGCCGCCCCCGCCGACATCACCACTACTACCGCCGCCGCCTGGACGACACCCCCCCGTCGCGACTACCCTCGCGTGCAGCGGACCCCCCAAGAAGATCAATATACTCAACAGTCCAGGGAGCCGGTCCGCGCTGCTTCTGCTGGGCTGCCCGGCGCCGGATCCTGTGACCTGCGGTGACCCCCAGTGCTGTAAAGTGCACTGCCGCTTTGCAGCATCACTTTACTGCACCGGGGTCACATTGCAGCACATGGGGGACCCGGAGGCTGCCAGCGCTCTCGGCGGAGCAGCGGACACCGGCTCCCTGGACAGGTGAGTATGGTTTTGGGTTTTTTGTTACCTTTTTTTTACTTTTTACACTGTGATCAGCTTGTGTATCCATCGGATACACAGAGCTGATCACTCTGCCGGGTCCCTGCTCAGCTTTCTCTGCCAGGGGCAGAGAAAGCTGGGCAAATGCCACATTATCGCAGTGCTGCCGTGTGAACTCGCCAGCCTGAGCTGGCGAGATTATCACAGGGCACACTGCGGTATTTTTTCACATTTTTTTTTGTGTAAATTTGGCCACATCACATTTCCCATTATAAGTATGGGGAATGCGACGTGAGTTACTAAAAAAAAGTGAATTAAAGGGTTTGGAGCAGGTTTTCATGAAAACTGCTCCAAATGCCCTTTAATACATTCAGGTGAAACTAAAATAATGTGAAAAGGGTGTGAAAACACCTTTTTTCACATTATTTTAGTAAAAATAATGTTAATAAATAGACCCCTTAGTCCTTCATCAGAAGTATGCATAATGCTCCCCAGAGCCCCATTAAATACTTAAAACAAACAAGGCACACCTGGTGTACTGCCGCCGCTGATCGGCATTGTGTGCACAGCGCGCATGCGTTACAGATGCGTTCCATTGATCCTGGAAGTGACCCAGATACTGGAAGTTCCATAGAAATCACGTGGCTTATCCTCTGGGTTCTCTTGTAATATTTGTTCCAAGTCACTTGTACTCAGTAATATCCATAAAGGGGATTGTAGTTCATCATCAATGTCCATGAAACATTTATGGTCAATAAAAATGTTAAAACAAAAAATAAAAACATTGCAATTAGAAATAGGAATAAAACAAGCAATATATAAACAGCAGTATATGGAATATATGTGCAAAAAGTAAGCAGCACTTATATGTAAAACTGCAGGCGCTGGTGCAAATTTCAAGAGGATCACCAAATAGTTAACTATCTTGAGATACAGATTAGAGATGAGCGGGTTCAGTTCCCCACCGAACCATCGCCCCCCCTTCTCCCATGAACTTTAAAATCTGGTTGGGAACCGAGCCAGGCTCAGGTTTTCACGCCCGCCTTGATTACGTCATCGAGGCAAAACGTCATCATCCCGCTGTCAGATTCTCACGGGTTTTGGATTCTATATAAGTCCCTGTGCTTCTGCGCCATCTGTCTGCTGTATTTGAAAGGGTTTCGCTCTCACTGTCAGCTGTATCTGTAAAGGGGTGCTTTCTCTGTCAGCTGTATCTGTAAAGGGGTGCTTTCTCTGTCAGCTGTATCTGTAAAGGGGTGCTTTCTCTGTCAGCTGTATCTGTAAAGGGGTGCTCTCTCTGTCAGCTGTATTTGAAAAATGGTTGCTCTGTCTGCTGTATCTGAAAGGGGTGATCTGTCCGTCCACCTAGGGGCTCTGTCCCAGTGTAAAAGTAAAATAAGAAAAGCTAAAAACAAAGGGCGTGGCCTGGCTGTATCCCTGAGCAGACGTACTGCAACAGGGCTCCTAAGAAATAAGAATACAGCCACTAAACTCTCATTCCCACGGCCAAACTCGGACCTGAACACCCCCAAGTGATGCATTTCTGACAGAGAGTGCCCTGCTGTGCGACCCCGGGCGGTGACGAAACACCGCAAGTTGCTACGGCGGTAAGGCCTACGCCGCCCACTGAAGCCGGGGCCTTGAGTTTGAGGACGGCCCGGCGGGAAGCTCCGGACCGGTGCGCGGCCGTAACGGGACCCGGACGGCGCCTTGCGGACACCCCTGGAGCCCCCCTGATTACCTGGAGACCTCCCCTGGACCCTCAGGTACTCCAACACAAAGAGGAAACCCCCCTAAAGCCCGCAGGCTCCACACACAAATCTGCACCTCTCAGCCTGTCACAGCAGCGGCGGCCATCTTGGCTGCCAAGTCACAGTACACACAAGCTGCACAGAGAAAGGAGCTCCTCTGTTCACTCTCCTTTATTGAAATAAGCTCATTACAGCTGTATTCTGATATTGCCCTGCCTTAGCCACCCCAAGCACCTTTAAAAGCCACCCCTGTGCTGCCCGTACCTGTCAGCTGCTGCCTGGTGCTCGCTGCGGAGCCGGCGGACACTTCAGGTGCCCGTGCGGGTTGCGGCCTGCGTCGGGATAGACGCCGGGACATCGATTGCCCCGGGAGCCAGACCGGAAGTCACAGTGGGAGTCCCCGATCGAGCTGGGCACCGAGAGCCGTGACGCCCACGCTGTCGGGCCGCCGGACCCGCGAACATCCAGCGTTCCCTACGCCTGCGGGAGACGGTTACTGATTGTGGCGGGGGTACTATCTATCACGGACACCCGCGACGGCGGTCATCTGGAGGGATAAGCACCTGATTTGAATTGCGCCCCTGAGAGCTACACCACAGCAGCGGCGGCCGTCAGTGGTGCTACCATAGGCGTGCGCAGCACATTTTATTAGGGGGTGCACTGTTGGAGAGGTGTGTCTAGCACCGCATTTTGGGCGTGTCTAGCACCATCTATTGACGGTCAGCTGCAGTCACTCACTGACACTGACAGTCGCAGACTAGTTACTGCTGGAAAAGCGTTTTACGTGTCAATGCTGCTGCCGACCACCTGCCAGTATTGAATTTGTCTTCCTAAGAGGAATACTGGCTGCATGCTGCTCCTCATCAGTGGCTGGCGTTGGCTAGAATAGAAGGAGAGAGGTGGGCGTGTGAGCAGCATGATGTCATCACGTCACATCACGCAGTTTTTGTACATGGAGGTGGAGCAGGGAGTTTGAAAGCCGGTAGCAGTGGCACCCTTGATTAACCCAGGCGTCCAGTCAGTAATGCAGTCCTGACAGGGTGCAACGAAGAGGGGACAGTAATCAGCCTGCTCGGCGATTGCTGCATCAGGCATGTGAGATCGGATTGTCGGACATTAGGGGGTGCCTGTGCGCACCAGGCACCCCCCCTGCGCACGCCTATGGGTGCTACCACCTCTTCACTGATCCCTGCCAGCCTAGACAGCCACAACAGAGATTCCTGGGCTAATCCATGGCCCTCCCCTGACTGCCCTCCTGGTCTACATAAATACCCGCCGCGGTACGGGCGCACTGCCCTGATTGGTCGCATCCTGGCATACAGGGATTCCGCACCTCCCCTACGAACCTGGCGGTGAGCTCCTAAGCCCTCAAAGCATCCCCACCGTCCCCGACCTGGGCTACACAGCCCCCACGAATTGGAAGCACGGTTGCAACGCACAAAAATAACCTGCACCCTGGCTTCACAAGTGATGGACTGATGCTGCCCCCGTGTGGCCCCCATTCCCAGTGTTTTTTTTTAATTCTTTCTGTGGATCCTTGCATGCTTTGTGTCCCCAAGTCAACTCGGGCCAGCTGTTAATATGTCTAACAAGAACAAGAAAGCGTCGGCTGCGACTACTCCTTCTATATTTACGCCCAAATCTAAAGCTCCGCCGCAGAATACATATCGTGCGGGATCATCTCCCCCCGACTCCCCGCTGGAACTGGACATAGACCCGTCCATACACTCTGTCCTTACTACCCTGGTTGACGGAATAAAGCTGACCTTTCAGCAGGAGCTCAAGCGGGCAGTGGACGATTTTAAATCTGAACTGACTTCTCTTGGTACGAGAACAGACGCTCTGGAGTCCAAAACGGACGACATATGCCGCTATCAAGGCTCAGTGGAAAAGGAGCTCTCTCTCCTCAGATCTGAAATTGCCGACCTCAAGGAGAAACAAGAGGATATGGAGAACAGATCGCGCAGGAATAACCTGCGGATCCGGGGTGTTCCTGAGACTATCTCGGCTCCATCAATACCCGCATTCCTTAAAGATCTTTTCCGGCATATTCTTCCCGGCCTTCAAGATAACGAACTTCTTCTCGATAGGGCGCACCGGGCACTCAGAGCCAGGCCCCCGCCGGACCAACAGCCACGGGATATTATCACCCGCCTGCACTATTATCAGACAAAAGAGAAGATCGTTGTTGCGACCAGAGATACACCGTCCATCACATTTAGGGACACACAAGTCCAACTGTACCAAGATTTAGCACCTTCTACCATACAGAAAAGGAGAGATCTTCAACCCATTACCAGAATTCTGCGCCAGCATAACATTAAATATAGATGGAATTTTCCCTTCCAACTCCAAGTTCTAGCGGACAACACTGTTCGCACAGGCAAGACGGTAGAACAAGGTCAAAAATTGCTGGAGGACTTAGATATCCTGCCTGAAGCTAATTCCGGTTCTGTTCCACCGGGCTCTCCTAGACCACAGCGAACCCGTCCCCCTCAAGCGACATGGCAACAGGCGCGCTGTGGTCCGAAAAATGACTCTGCCCTGCCTTGACTTGGAACTCGCAAGCGTTTAGTCTGATATCCCGCCTGGAGGCGGAAATGTGGCGGTTTAATTACTCCCATGTGTTCGTTCTTAATGGTTTGCCTCCTTATGCTCGGCCTCCTTAGCGCTGAGTTGTAACGAGGATTGTTTAACGTTACGTTCTTATAGTTGAATGTTGTTTTAGCTACCCACCATTAGGGCCCTGATCGCGGCCAACACATCACCTGTCGTTACCTATCTATACCGATGGTTGCAATTTTTGGTACTCTGTCTCTCTTCTTAGTTAACCCATTATACCTGTTCTAGATGTTATTGACTACCGTAAATTTCACTTTGTATACTACGGATCCACCACTCTGACTCCTCCCCACCGGGGAGGTCTGTTTACTGGTTTGGGGGCCCGTGGTGTCTCGCCTGCCCCAAACTTTCTTTCCTCCTCTAGCGGAGGTCATTTTTGTAATTCTTGTTTACCATGTTTTTTTCCCCTTTTAATTCCAGTGCATTCCTAACTATCGTCATTATGATTAGCCCCATAGTTGGGGTCCATTATACAAGGGGTTCTGGCCTATTGAGGCCCTCTACTTTTTTCTGGTTCCTCTCTTCTCCACCTCTTCGTTCCTTTCCTTCCTTCCCTCTCTCCCCCCTTCCTCTTCTCTTTCCCTGGCTCGTCCGGTCCGGTTCAATTTTCCTAAGCTTTTTCAGCGGAACTCAAGAGATCCTTATGATTGGCCTCCCCCATGGGTCTGAAGGTCTTCTCCTTGAACTTTAATGGTCTCAACTCCCCCAAACGACGTACGTTGGTCCTAGATGCTTGTAGACGTGAAAAAGCTGACATCGTGATGTTACAAGAGACTCACATGACGGGTTCCCATTCGCAATTACGAGGTAAGCGCTTTCCACAATCCTATTTCGCTTCTGCCCCCTGCAAGAAAAGAGGTGTTGCAATCCTGATATCTAATAAGGTTCCTTTTACTCTAACTTCGTCCTTAGCGGATCCGGAGGGTAGATTTCTTATGTTACTGGGCGCCATTGGAGCGGAGACAAAAACCCTGGTTAACCTATATGCTCCGAATACTGGCCAGGGACGTTTCTTTCGCAGTATATTCAGACAAATCGAAAGGTTCTCTCGGGGTCATGTATTGATTGGTGGTGACTTTAATGCGGTTTTAGACCCGACTCTTGATAAAAAAGCTGCCACACGGATCAAACATTCCCCTGAGATACTGCGAACGTCGCAGGTCCTGGGTGAGGGTATGAATAGGCTGATGCTGTTAGATTCCTGGCGCCTTAAAAATTCTTCGGCTCAAGAATACACCCACTATTCTGCTCCCTTCCAAGTGTATGCTAGAATTGATATGATACTTGTCTCCCGCTCCATGGCGCCGAAAGTCACCTACGCGGGTATAAAACCAATTTCGTGGACTGACCACTCGGGAACTGTCCTTTTGTTTGATCTCGGGGGTTTCAATGGTAGGTCCGGGTCCTGGAGATTGGACGATAGCCTCCTTTTGGATCCCTCCACTCTTCGGGACGTTCGTTTAGCGATCTCGGAACATTTTGAGATCAACGTCTCTGATGAGATCGCTAGTAGTATTGTCTGGGAGGCTCATAAAGCCACGATTAGAGGTAAGCTCATTAGTGTGGCATCGCACCGTCGGAAGCAAACTCAACGTGAAATCGCGGCCTTGGAAACTGAAATAGCGTCGCTACTAACTGACCATCAACTGAGTCCCACCCCTGCCTTGCTCTCTCAAATTAATACGCTTAGAGGCAGGCTCAACACTATATTGTCACGTAGGTCGGCCTTTATCTTACGACGGCTCCAACAGAAATATTACGATAAGGCTGACAAAGCCAATTCTGTCCTAGCTAATAAACTTCGGGAAAAAAAGGCCTCGAACTTGATTAACAGAGTACGGTCCCCCACCACGGGGAACGTCACGTATGACCCAGAGGCAATTGTTTGGGAATTTCAAACCTACTATGAAACACTCTATAATCTACACAATACCACTCCCCAACATGAACCAAGGGATATTCCCTCCCTACCTGCTTTTTTCACTGATATTTTACTTCCCCGTATCTCGGACCAACAACGGTCAGATTTAAATACCGATTTCACGGATATAGAAATCCTTAATGCCATTAAAAATCTCAAGGCATCAGCTGCTCCAGGCCCGGACGGCTTCTCCCCTCAATATTATAAAAAATGTGCGGCGGTACTCACTCCTTTCCTAACAAGTTTTTTTAACGATATACTGCACGGTGCATCTTTTGACGCTTTGACCTCATTGGCAAGTATAGTTGTTATCCCAAAACCCGGTCGGGACCTAGAGCTGGTTACTAACTATAGACCCATATCGCTCTTAAATGTCGATATCAAAATATATGCAAAATTATTGGCCAATAGACTGGGGCCTCTTCTCCCCCAATTGGTCCATCCAGACCAGGTCGGTTTCATTCCGGGTCGTCAAGCTTTAGATAACACGCGCAGAACGGTGGACCTGATACACGAAATTCACAGACAAAAAAAGCCGGCGCTGGTCCTAGGACTGGACGCTGAAAAGGCATTCGACCGGATTAAATGGCCTTTCATGTTCCACACGCTTCAACAAGCAGGGATTACAGGACAATTCTTTCAAGGAGTATCAGCCCTATATGGCAATCCTAAAGCGGCTGTACTTGCCAATGGGGTGATGTCCCCGCCTTTCCAAATTGCTAACGGCACGCGTCAGGGCTGTCCGCTATCCCCATTAATATTCGCCCTCTCTATAGAACACCTCGCTGCTAGGATCCGAGCCAACCCATTAATTAAAGGAGTGAAAGTGGGTGCTACTGAACACAAAATTGCGTTATATGCAGATGACGTGTTACTTACAATTTCCGACCCTATACACTCACTACCCCATCTTTTTCGAGAAATAGAGGAGTTTGGTACACATTCTGGCTATAAAATTAACTCAGACAAGACTGAGGTCTTAGACTTTTACATTCCGCAAGCCACGAAAAATATGTTGGCCAATAGCTTCAATTTTCGATGGAACACAAAGCAACTTACGTACCTGGGAGTTGCTATAACCAAAAATTATTCCCAACTTTTTCAGGCAAATTTCCCCAAGCTGCTCTCCCAACTTCAAAGAGATCTTGAAAACTGGGGAACCCACTATATCTCTTGGATCGGCCGTATCAATGCCGTCAAAATGAACCTTTTGCCCAGACTCCTCTATTTGTTCCAAACCCTCCCGGTTCGGGTGCCGCCTTACGTCTTCAAAAACCTTCAACACGCCACGTCCCATTTTATCTGGTCCAAAAAGAAACCTAGAGTGAAGCGTATAACTTTACAGAAACACACATCGGAGGGCGGTCTGGGGGTCCCAGATCTCAAAGCCTACTACATAGCGACCAAACTCGCACAATGTATTCAATGGAACACGCCGAAAACGGAGAGAGTTTGGGTCGCAATAGAAACCGACTATTAAGTTGAACTATATCTCCTCTTTGCTATGGCTCCCCTGTCTGACACGCCCCCGCTCATTTAAATCCCATCCAGTAATCTCCCACTCCTTAGACATCTGGGACATGGCTAACCGTAAATTCCACCTGGCGCCGCCCCCTAGCCCCTTAGTTCCGCTATTTGATAACCCCCTGTTCCAACCAGGCCGACACCCCAATGCCCTACCACAGTGGCGGGAAGAGGGGGTTAAACTATTAAATGACATAGCTGCAGATTCCATGTTCCCATCTTTTACAGATCTCCAAGCTAAATTTACGTTGCCGCGCTCCCTCTTCTTCCAATACCTACAGATCCGACACTTCCATTCCACACTACTGACGCAACTCAATCATAGACCACTGACTTCTCTGGAAGTTCTTGCACTGCGCACAGAATCGGCTAAAGGACTTATCTCTACCGTTTATAAATTATTGGGGCCCTCCTCACAAGTAGACAGGGAGCCACACGAGAGGGCATGGGAATCTGATCTGGGAGAAACATTTGATTCTGAAGACTGGTCTGACATATACGCTAGCCTAGCATCTAGTTCCATATGTTTTTGCAAAGGAAAACGCGTATAAGCTTTTCTATAGATGGTATTATGTCCCCACCCGTCTTGCCAAGATGTTTCCAGACCTGTCTCCTCTTTGTTGGAGATGCAAGACAATGGATGGAGCGTTCTTGCATATCTGGTGGGATTGCCCTAGATTGCTCCCCCTCTGGAGGGAACTGGGTTCCCTATTTTCCACAATCCTTGGGATCTCCATTCCCCTGTTCCCCAAGCACTCCATTCCCCTGTTCCCCAAGCAGTGCCTCCCCTGTGATTAATTAGTAAAAGAATAGATTAATTAGTAAAAGAATACATAGAAGATACTTATGACACATATTCTATGTCATAAGTATCTTCCTTATGTAATGGCATATTTTTTGGGAGGTGAAATTACTTTGGGAGGCACTGTTAGCAGTGCCTCCCATACAGAATAGGAACGGGGAGAGAGCGGGGGGTGGAGCCTAGCATCGGGCTGTAAAAGCCCATTGAAATACAATGGCAAAGCGGCACTGAAAAAAGTGCCTCGCTGACAGGGACACCACCCCCATGTCAGCGAGGCAGCTGTGATTGGACTGCGGATCCAGCACTGGATCCGCTGTCCAATCACCAAGACGCGACGGGAGGCAGAAGTTGGGAGGGGAGCAGCAGCAGCGGTGGGTCTGCAGTGACTGCTGCTCTCCCCTGTTATGCTCCGCTGGCCCCGTCCCCCCCTCCCGCACACAGGCACCTGACAGCTGCCAGAGTCCGGCGGCTCCGTCCTCCCCTCCCGCTGACTGCTTGTACTATGTGCGGCTCTCTCCGGGCGGCTGGTCCGTCCGCAGACAACAGCAGCAGGTATGTGGTTTTTTTTTTTTCCCCTTTTCTTTTTCTCTCTCTCTCTCTCTCTCTCTCTCTCTCTCCTTTTCCCCCCTCTGTAACTCCTTATTTTCATTCACTTTTACAGGTCCCACTGTTGGATTCTACTGGACAAGTGGACGTGATTCTCGGCGTGGGATGTAGGTAAGTAATCTCTCATTTTTACAGGTCCGCTATAGGATTCTACTGGACAAGTGGACGTGATTCTCGGCATGGGATGTAGGTAAGTATGTGTGAGTGTGTACGTGTGTTATAATAAAATTTTACTTTCACGGTGTGTGTGTTGTGTTTTTATTTGGGTATTTTTGTTGTTGTAGAACTACAAGTACCAGCGAGCCCGTTATTTCCCCGAATGCTGGTACTTGAGGTTCTCCAAGTACCAGCAAGCGGGGGAGGCTTTCTGGGCCTTGTAGTTCCACGACAAAAAACAATATTCTTTTTTTAACACTCATGACTATCAGCCTGGCACCCACCGCCCAGGGGTGCTGGGGACAGCCTCGGGCTTCACCCCTGGCCCTTGGGTGCCTGGAGGGGGGGGACCCCTTGATTTAAGGGGTCCCCACTCCTCCAGGGAACCCCGGCCAGGGGTGACTAGTTGGGGGGGTAATGCCACGCCGCAGGGACCTACGTAAATGTGTCCCCCGGCTGTGGCATTATGTCCCTGGCTAGTGGAGCCCGGTGCTGGTTTTAAAAATACGGGGGACCCCTACATCTTTTATCCCCCGTATTTTTGGAACCAGGACCGGACTAAGAGCCCGGTGCTGGTTGTCTAAATACGGGGAACCCCTGTCCAATTTTTCCCCAGTATTTAAGCAACCAGGACCGGCTCAAAGAGCCCGAGGCTGGTTATACTTAGGAGGGGGACCTCACACATTTTTTTTTTTTTTTTACATTTTTTAACCCATTCAGACCCTTCTCCAATAAGTTAATGGAAGCCCTGGACAACAGAATTGCATTTATGTCCTCCTCCCACTCCCTTCCCAGTACCAAACACTCATTTTTTTTCTATAAAAATGTACAATATATCACAAGTATGAGAGGCAGGCAGCGGGCATTGGCGGCATCGGAGTGAGATGCAAATTAGTGGCGGAGGGATGGGTCAGTTTATGGTGGCCGAGTTTGTAAGCCGGTGGCGGTGGCAGCGGGCATCGACTCAGGGGCAGTAGCGGGCATTGGCTCGGTGGCGGTAGGGGTCATCGGCAGATTCGGCGGACATTATGGCTGTAGTGCCTCACCAGCCACTGACCTCACCGCACGCCACTGCTATGGAACACATCACTAGCATCCTGAAGGGCTCTTCTGAGACCTTTCTTAAGACTTGGGAGCCGTGGACGTCCTTTTTTAAGGTGTCTCCTCCCTTCCTTTAACAGGGCCCAGTTATACCGCTAGTTTTAAACGGTATCCGCAGCCTCGTATTCTCAGAACGGGACCGGTCGAGTCTTCCCCAACCCCCTCCACAGAATCATCTTACTTTGTTGCTTTCCTTTTTCTCCCCCCTCCTCTAGAACTATGTTTCCGCTTTACCTATCTTCTTTTTTGCCCCCTCTCTTTTCTTTCTTTTTCTTCTTCTGTCTCTCTATACTATCTCATAATATTTTGAAAATTGATGAGTCTAAGATGTATTTTGAAGAGACTATAAGCTCTCCGGAACTTGCTCGTTTTGGTTATGGATCTCCCCGATTGGGATGTTTATTGTATTCAGACGACCATGTAAGTTCTCTGTTATACCTAGTTTACGTCCATATATGTATTGTATCTCATCTACCCAATAAAAACAATAAAAAAAAAAAAAAGAAAAGCTAAAAACAAAAAGCCTAAATTTGTGATGAAAAAAAAAAAAGATTTTAATAACTTCCGGTAAATCCTTTTCTCTTAGTCCGTAGAGGATGCAGTGGACTCCAAAAGGACCATGGGGTATAGACGGGATCCGCAGGAGACATGGGCACTTTAAGACTTTAATGGGCGTGAACTGGCTCCTCCCTCTATGCCCCTCCTCCAGACCTCAGTTATAGGAACTGTGCCCAGAGGAGACGGACATTTCGAGGAAAAGGATTTTGTTAAACTAAGGGTGAGATACATACCAGCTCACACCACAACACACCGTACAACATGGTATACAACTAAAACCAGTTAACAGCGTGAACCAAAGAGATCAGCAACAGGCTGACCTTTAGCAAAACACAACCTTTGCGCAACATAAGCAATAACTATTAACAATTACTGCAGATAGAGTCCGCACTGGGACGGGCGCCCAGCATCCTCTACGGACTAAGAGAATAGGATTTACCAGTAGGTATAAAAATCCTATTTTCTCCTTCGTCCTAGAGGATGCTGGGGACTCCAAAAGGACCATGGGGTTTATACCAAAGCTCCAGACCGGGCGGGAGAGTGCGGATGACTTTGCAGCACCAATTGAGCAAACATGAGGTCCTCATCAGCCAGGGTATCAAACTTGTAGAATTTTGCAAAAGTGTTTGAACCCTACCAAGTAGCTGCTCAGCAAAGCTGCAATGCCGAGACGCCTCGGGCAGCCGCCCAAGATGAGCCCACCTTCCTAGTGGAATGGGCTTTCACTGATTTCGGTAACGACAATCCAGCCGTAGAATGAGCCTGCTGAATTGTATTACAGATCCAGCGTGCAATAGTCTGCTTAGACGCAGGAGCGCCAACCTTGTTGGCCGCATACAGGACAAACAGCGCCTCTGTTTTCCTAACATGAGCCGTTCTGGCTACATAAATTTTCAAAGCTCTGACCACATCAAGAGACTTGGAATCCGCCAAGGATTCAGTAGCCACAGGCACCACAATAGGTTGGTTCATGTGACACGACGAAACCACCTTAGGCAGAAATTGTTGAAGAGTTCTCAATTCCGCTCTATCCACATGGAAAATCAGATTAGGGCTTTTTTGAGACAAAGCCGCCAATTCGGACACCCGCCTTGCGGACGCCAAGGCCAGTAGCATGATTACTTTCCAAGTGAGAAATTTCAACTCAACCTTTTGTAAAGGTTCAAACCAATGTGACGTAAGGAACTGTAACACCACGTTAAGGTCCCACGGTGCCACTGGGGGCACAAAGGGAGGTTGGATGTGTAGCACACCCTTCACAAAAGTCTATACTTCTGGAAGTGAGGCCAATTCCCTTTGAAAGAAAATTGATAAGTCGGAAACCTGCACTTTAATGGAGCCTAACTTCAGGCCCGCATCCACACCTGCTTGCAAAAAGTGGAGAGAACGACCCAGCTGAAATTCTTCCATAGGAGCCTTCTTGGATTCGCACCAAGACACATATTTTCTCCAAATATGGTGATAATGCTTCGCCGTTACCTCCTTTGTAGCTTTAAGTAGAGTGGGGATGACTTCCGTGAGTGGGGATGACCGCCATGCCATCAAACGCAACCACGGTAAGTCCTGGAACACGCACGGCCCCTGCTGTAACAGGTCTTCTCTTAGAAGAAGAGGCCAGGGATCTCCTGTGAGTAATTCCTGAAGATCCGGATACCAGGCCCTCCGTGGCCAATCTGGAACAACGAGTATCGCCTGAACCCTTGTTCTTCTTATGATCCTTATCACCTTTGAGATGAGTGGAAGTGGAGGGAACACATAGACCGACTGAAATACCCACGGTGTCACCAGTGCGTCCACTGCTATTGCTTGAGGGTCCTTCGACCTGGAACAATATGTCTGAAGCTTCTTGTTGAGGCGAGACGCCATCATGTCTATTTGAGGAAGTCCCAACGACTTGTCACTTCTGCAAAGACCTCTTGATGAAGACCCCACTCTCCTAGATGGAGATCGTGTCTGCTGAGAAAGTCTGCTTCCCAGTTGTCCACTCCTGGAATGAAGACCGCTGACAGAGCGCTTGCGTGTTTTTCCGCCCAGCGAAGAATCTTGGTGGCCTCAGCTATCGCCGCTCTGCTCTTTGTTCCGCCCTGGCGGTTTATGTGCGCCATGGCTGTGATGTTGTCCGACTGAATCAGGACGGGCAGGTCGCAAAGAAGATGTTCCGCTTGCCGAAGGCCGTTGTAGATGGCCCTTAACTCCAGCACGTTTATGTGCAGACAAGTTTCCTGGCTTGACCATTTTCCCTGGAAATTTTGTCCCTGTGTGACTGCTCCCCAACCTCGGAGACTCGCGTCCGTGGTCACCTGAGCCCAATCCTGGATCCCGAACCTGCGACCCTCTAGAAGGTGAGAACTTTGGAGCCACCACAGGAGAGAAACCCTGGCCCTGGGTGACAGGCTTATCTTCCGGTGCATGTGCAGATGGGACCCGGACCACTTGTCCAGCAGGTCCCACTGAAAAGTTCTTGCATGGAATCTGCCAAACGGAATGGCCTCGTAGGCCGCCACCATTTTCCCCAGCACTCGAGTGCAGTGATGAATCGACACTCTTGGCGGTTTCAGAAGTTCCTTGATCATGTTCTGGAGTTCCTGAGCCTTTTCCAATGGGAGAAAGATCCTCTGCAGTTCCATGTCCAGAATCATGCCCAAAAACGACAGCCGAGTTGTCGGAATCAACTGCGACTTTGGTAAATATAGGAGTCATCCATGTTGTTGCAGCACCTTCAGGGAGAGCGCAACACTTTTTAGAAACTGCTCCCTTGATCTCGCCTTTATCAGGAGATCGTCCTGTCACACACCATAGGCGGCGTTCGCCGCGCTTACCCCTGCATGTCTGCTGGTTGGTGTTGCGGCCTTTGCCTTCGGTGGGCCACGGGCTCCGGCGTCTGGCTGGCGCGGCTCCCGGCGGTTCTTCGGGGCATGGGCGCCGCCATGACACCCGGCATCACGTGGACGGGGGGCAGGTGACGTCATCAGACTGCTCCGCCAATCCAGCGCTGGCGGGAGTTTCAAAGTCAGACGCCGGACAGAGCTTCAGTGCCTGAGTATCGTCTTTCCCTGACATAGATGCCAGCGCTCTTGTTCCCGGCAAGGATCTCTGCAGTTGTACTCCAGTGTCTCCGGCATTTCCAGCTGCCAGTTCGCTGCACCGGTTCCAGTGTATTCAGCGGCCGGTATATCTCTCTGCGTTCCAGTCACCAGTGCTCCTAGGAATCAGCGTGGCTGCGGGCCTAAATCACCGTTCACAAGTTCTGCGAATCAACAGCGTCTTAAACCCCTGCACTTCAGTTCCTCACATCATCAGCGTCTCAGACACCGTTCTCAAGTTCTACAAATCAACAGCGACTAAAACCCCTGCACTTCAGTACCTCACATCATCAGCGTCTCAGTCTCCGTTCTCAAGTTCTACAAATCAACAGCGTCTAAAACCCCTGCACTTCAGTTCCTCACATCATCAGCGTCTCAGACACTGTTCTCAAGTTCTACAAATCAACAGCGACTAAAACCCCTGCACTTCAGTACCTCACATCATCAGCGTCTCAGACACCGTTCTCAAGTTCTACAAATCAACAGCGTCTAAAACCCCTGCACTTCGGTTCCTCACATCATCAGCGTCTCAGACACCGTTCTCAAGTTCTACAAATCAACAGCGTCTAAAACCCCTGCACTTCGGTTCCTCACATCATCAGCGTCTCAGTCTCCGTTCTCAAGTTCTACAAATCAACAGCGTCTAAAACCCCTGCACTTCAGTTCCTCACATCACCAGCGTCTCAGTCACCGTTCACAAGTTCTACAAATCAAACAGCGTCTTAAACCCTTGCACTTCAGTTCTTCACATCATCAGCGTCTCTGTCACCGCTCACAAGTTCTTTATCCATCTGTGCCTTTAATCATCATTTATAAGTTCCTCAAGTTATCAGTGACTTTTAAACATCACCCACAGTTTCTTCAATTACCAGCATCTCTAATACTGCTCACAAAACCCTTCAGTAGGTCTGGTCATTTATCCCTTTTTGGCATTTGACTTTAAGTTGTTTTTCCCTGCAATAAAGCTCTTCAATATTTCATCAAACTCCACTGTCAGCGTCCTGTATGAGGAAATCCTATATTAGGCCTCCCCTTTTCCAGCTCAGTTGTGGTTCCTCTTCCCAACCATCGGAAGAATCCCCGAGTTCACAACACCCTCAGTCTAGGCCAGTGACACGTCCAAGTATGGGATAATTGTGACCCCTTGCTTGCGCAGGAGCACCATCATTTCCGCCATTACTTTGGTGAAAATCCTCGGGGCCGTGGAAAGACCAAACGGCAACGTCTGAAATTGGTAGTGACAATCCTGAACAGCGAACCTCAGGAACGCCTGATGAGGAGGATATATGGGGACATGTAGGTATGCATCCTTTATGTCGACTGACACCATAAAATCCCCCCCCCCCCCCCTCCCTCCCTCCAGACTGGAGATAACAGCTCAGAGAGATTCCATCTTGCATTTGAATTTTTTTAAATACAGGTTGAGGGATTTTAAGATCAGAATCGGTCTGACCGAGCCATCCGGCTTCGGGACCACGAACAGGGTTGAATAAAACCCTTTCCCCTGTTGTAACGGGGCAACCATGACAATGACTTGCTGGTGACACAGCTTTTGTATCACAGCACACACTACCTCTCTCTCTGGGTGAGAAACTGGTAAGACCGATTTGAAAAATCGATGTGGAGGCACGTCTTGGAACTCCAGTTTGTATCCTTGGGTCATCCTTGGGCAATTTCCAGCATTCAAGGATCCAGGCCCGAGCGAACCCAGACTTGACCAAAGAGCTGAAGACGTGTCCCCACCGGTGCGGACTCCTGCAGAGGAGCCCCAGCGTCATGCGGTGGATTTTGTAGAAGCCGGGGAGGACTTCTGCTCCTGGGAGCTTGCCACAGCCGGCGATCTTTTTCCTCTTTCCTTACCTCTGGCCGTGAGGAAGGAAGATCCACATCCTTTTCTGAATTTATGAGACCGAAAGTACTGCATCTGGTAATGAGGCGTTTTCTTTTGCTGTGGAGGGACAAAAGGCAAAAAAGAAGACTTACCCGCGGTAGCTGTAGAAACCAGGTCCGCGAGGCCCTCACCAAATAAAACTTCACCTTTGAAGGGCAGGGCCTCCGTAGCCTTTTTAGAGTCAGCATCACCAATCCACTGATGAGTCCACAACGCCCTCCTAGCCGAGACTGCCATGGCATTGGCCCTTGATCCCAAGAGGCCAATATCTCTCGCCGCTTCCCTTAGATATATTGCTGCGTCCCTGATATGACCCAGCATCAAAAGTACGTTATCCTTATCCAGGGTGTCTATGTCAGATGACAAGTTATCTGCCAACCTTTCAATAGCGCTACTCACCCATGCTGACGCCACAGCCGGCCTGAGCAGCGTACCCGTAGTAACAAAAATAGATTTTAAGGTAGTTTCTTGCTTACGATCCGCAGGATCCTTTAGGGCTGCCGTGTCAGGGGACAGTAGCGACACCTTTTTGGATAAACGCGCCAGAGCTTTGTCTACCGTGGGTGAGGATTCCCACCGTAACCTATCCTGCGAGGGAAAAGGATACACCATAGCAATCCTCCTGGGAATCTGCAGTCTCTTGTCAGGGGATTCCAAAGCTTTTTCAAAAAGAGCGTTCAGTTCATGAGAGGGAGGAAACATTACCTCAGGTTTCTTTCCCTTAAACATACAGACCCTTGTGTCAGGGACAGTGGGGTCTTCTGTGATATGTAACTCCTCTTTAATTGCCACAATCATGTACTGAATACTCTTGGCCACCTTAGGATGTAACTTGGCATCATCATAATCGACACTGGAGTCGGAATCCGTGTCGGTATCAGTGTTTGCTATCTGGGCAAATGAACGTTTCTGCGACCCTGAGGGGGCCAGAGATTGTGACAAACCATCTCCCATGGATTGTCTCCATGCTTGGTTCTGAGACTCAGATTTGTCTAACCTCTTACGCAATAAAGCCACACTTGCATTTAAAACATTCCACATATCTACCCAATCAGCAGTCGGCGGTGCCGACTGAGTCACTCCCACATTCTGTTCAGTCTCCACACCAGCCTCCTCCTGGGAAGAGCCTCCAACCCCAGACATGTCGACAGTCGTGCACCGACACCCCCAAACACACTGGGCTATAGGGGACAGACCCACAGTAAGGTCCTTCAGAGAGACAGAAAAGGAGTTTGCCAGCTCACACCCAGCACCTCACCGGTCTGAAGGAATTAAATAACGCCCCAGACCAGTAAGCGCTTTTATACCAAATAATCAACACCAAAATTTTGTGCCCCCCCTTCTTTTCGTGCACCCTGTTACTTGTGTACAGCAGTGAAAGGCCAGGAGCAGCATCTCTGCAGCAAGCTGTGGAGAAAATGGCGCTGGTTAGAGCTGAAGGAGGAA
The DNA here is from genome assembly GCF_028390025.1 of Pseudophryne corroboree. Taxonomy (NCBI): domain Eukaryota; kingdom Metazoa; phylum Chordata; class Amphibia; order Anura; family Myobatrachidae; genus Pseudophryne; species Pseudophryne corroboree. Next base: position 151,000,966 of record NC_086453.1, read on the forward strand.
GCCCAGCCCCCTACCTGGCGCGCTTCGTTTCCGCTTTTATTTATGCAATGTATACCTTCATGCCAATCTCAAATGAGGATACATTGCTGCCCAGGGCGCACCCCCTGCGCCCTGCACCCATATAGAGCCGTTTGTGTGAGGGAGCAATGGCGCGCAGCGCGACCGCTGCACGGTACCTCAGGAAGATCTGAAGTCTTCTGCCGCCTTTGAAGTCTTCTTGCTTCTACTACTCACGCGGCTTCTCTCTTCAGGCTCTGTGACGGGGACGGCGGCGCGGCTCCGGGAACGAGCAGCTAGGCGCACCAAGTGATCAGACCCTCTGGAGCTAATAGTGTCCAGTAGCCTAAGAAGAGGAGCCTTTGAACTCACAGAAGTAGGTCTGCTTCTCTCCCCTCAGTCCCACGAAGCAGGGAGCCTGTTGCCAGCAGTGCTCCCTGAAAATAAAAAACCTAACAAAAGTCTTTTTTTAGAGAAACTCAGTAGAGCTCCCCTAGTGTGCACCCAGTCTCCTCTGGGCACAGAATCTAACTGAGGTCTGGAGGAGGGGCATAGAGGGAGGAGCCAGTTCACGCCCATTAAAGTCTTAAAGTGCCCATGTCTCCTGCGGATCCCGTCTATACCCCATGGTCCTTTTGGAGTCCCCAGCATCCTCTAGGACCAAGGAGAAATGTATTTTTGTTTGCGCTGTTCCCCAGTGTACTATACAATTTTTATTTTCATAAGTACTGTGACACTGCCGGTCAGACCACAGTATATTATTTCCTACTCATACACGTAATGTGCGATGCTGTCGGTGAAGTCAACTGCAGTGTGTAATTATTATTATATACATTTCTGACTTATTTGTGCGATGCTGTCAGTGAAGGTCAACCACACTTTGTGTTTACAAATGGAGGCTACTACTAGTGCTGAAGCTGCTGCCACTGGTAATAACATTGCCAATGCAAGTCCGTCAACGTCATCTGCTAAAGCAGATGCCCAGGGGCATAGAGGGGTTAGGCAATGGTATGTAAAATATTTTAATATTAGAGTGGTAAAGAAAAAAAAAAGAAAAGTTAGCTGCAGTCAGACAGTAAGAAAAACTGCGCATTCAGAATCAGAACCATCAGACATTCTTGAGGAACATTTAGGGGAACGTCAGCTGACATTTCTCACACTGTCCTCATAGAGAAGCCTCTTACACCATATTCCACCATTTCTGAACCATCTGCACATGTGGGGAGAAGTATAAGTAAAGCTGGTGATAAATCTGATGAGGAGGGCGAAGAATCTGATGAGGAGGACATAATACAAATTGAGGATTCGTGTGTGGAAGTGGGACAGGATGAGGGAGATATGTGTGTACTATCTAACAGTGAGGATGTTGATGAAGATGTTGTTTGTGTAAGTCAGCCACCGGTGGCTGCGGTTGTTAACCATGATAAAAAAGAAAGTAATTGAGATGCCTGGGCATAAAACCAAAAAAGCCACCTTTTGGGTGTGGGATTATTTTGACCCCAATCCTGACAATGTTTATTAAAGCATCTGCTCCATTTGTGAGGCCAAATTTAGTAGAGGTAGGAATGTTAGTCATCTAGGCACCTCCTCCATGTTACGTCATTTGCGGCAAAGACCTCATCATCAACATACTCAGAAGAGTAATTACTTAACGGAGGAAGTCCTTCCAAAAAATTGTTTTGTGGGGGCCCAAACAAACCATTTCAGCCACAAGTGACGGTCCCTGTCGCTGAAATGATTGGTTTGTTAAACTGTGCATGTCCAGTTTAATATAAACAACATAAGGGTGGGTGGGAGGGAGGGAGGGCCCCTAACAATTCCATCTTGCACCTTATCTCTTTGCGTTGTGTGATCTTTGGAGCATTTTTTGGGCATAGTTAAAACTGTCATCCTCTCTGCCACTGCAGTGCCACTCCTAGATGTGCCAGGTGTTTGTGCCACCCACTTTTGTCACTTAGTTTAGTCATCCAGTTACCTCGGTGCAACCTTTTGGCCTAAACAGGATGCAAACATTATTGTAAGTTTTGAGGTGTTCAAAATAGACTAGAAATGAGTGGAAATTAATGTTATTGAGGTTAATAATACTGTAGGAACAAAAACACTTCCAAATTCTGTGATTTTAGCGGGTTTTATGATTTGTTTAAAAAAAATTAGAACCAAAACACACAAGGCTGGTTTGTCAAAACCAATCCAAAACACACAAAAAAAATCTAACACCAAAACCCAAAATGGACAGGCGCACAACTCTACAGATTATGCTAGGAAACATTTAATTTAAAACCCAATACAGGTTGAGTATCCCATATCCAAATATTCCGAAATACGGAATATTCCGAAATACGGACTTTTTTGAGTGAGAGCGAGATAGTGAAACCTTTGTTTTTTGATGGCTCAATGTACACAAACTTTGTTTAATACACAAAGTTATTAAAAATATTGGCTAAAATGACCTTCAGGCTGTGTGTATAATGTGTATATGAAACATAAATGCATTCTGTGCTTAGACTTAGGTCCCATCACCATGATATCTCATTATGGGATGCAATTATTCCAAAATACGGAAAAATCCGATATCCAAAATACCTCTGGTCCCAAGCATTTTGGATAAGGGATACTCAACCTGTATTAAGTCCCCCAAGTTCAAGGGTCCCCAACTGATGACTTTGAGAGTCTCTTTTCTATATCTTATTGACAATGCCTATTCTATACCTTGTATAAAACACTCTAAAAGGTTAAAGAACACAGTACGCAATTGGCGTATAGGAATACCGTAAGAGTACGCACGTAGCGTAACGAACGCTTAGCCGTGGATGAGACGCACGAGCGGCACGTTCGCTCACGGCTTAGAGCGTACAGGCAAGCACGCTATAGGCTGCCGACTAACGTAATGATACGCTATCAGCGTAGCGGACGCTCGGGACCACAAGGAGATCACAAGCGGCGCTGACGCTCACAGTGTTAAACCTTTATAACTATACCATAAACAATGTACTTATACTGTAAACCCTTGTGCAGTGATAAGGTGTAAATGCAACACAGTGTAACCTTGTTAGTTTAAAAGCTGTATGAGCATATGTGACGCTCTGAGAACCCCTTAGCAATATAATAAACACTCAAATACCGGTCTAAGGGTCTAACGCCTTTTAAGGAAATGAATGAACGTTCAATTGCAAAAGAATAATACAATACAAGTTATACACTATCAAGATAGCATAAAATACCTAACCGAATCACTACACATAAAATACAATAAAGATACAATTACATTTAAGGGGGAAGGAGAGAGAGAATGGCTTATAACATTACATAAGAGACAATATGGTTGCAGAGAAACTTACGCACAAGGGGAAACAATCGCATGCGCCTTTCTGGATATCCAGCTCCCGATTATCAGCAATGAGAACCGTTGAAGAGAGTAGAGAGCTGGCCCAGATCGGCTTGTCCTTTTATACACTTACACACAGTACAGTACAATGGTCCCTACATTCTTATTGTTCATTGGACACAGGAATTCGTCTCTGCATTATAACAAAAGGTCATAGGTTGGTTCATACAGGTGGGCTGTGACTATTTCAAACTGCTCAGGTGGGAGGGAAACTGGGTTTCCCGCCGCATGGGTAATAAAGTGCAAATATAGTAAATGTCCATAAACTTCTTATGTCCATAACTATACGCACGAGCGATTAATCCGCTTCAAACCAACACCGGAATATTGCTAATTATATTCTCTTCTGATGGATACTAAACACCACTGTGTAACCCCTGTCTGACCCTTTGTATCAAACAAAGAGGGATCTCTTTGTCTCTGAACATACTATATTAACTAAACTTTCAGATTCTATCAAAGGGACCATAATCTACAAAATACATTATATAAATAAAATATGTTACGATTGAGTCGCCCGCTAGTCGTACACAAACTCTACCGTAAATGCGCATACCGCGCGTCCGCGAGTGCACGCGACCGCGAATATACGCACGCACGGGAGGGCTCATGCACGTGCAGCGGGCACACGCATGAGGTGCATATATGGCAGTGTGCAGCGTGATATTTTTCTGACTTTGACAGGCCACCCTTTGGCAGTCACCAATAACTGCCACTTCCTAAAACATTTCAAAAAGAGAAAAATATATGTCATGTGTAAATACATTTCTATGATTGGGTAGGGGAGGAGAGGAGAAGGTAGGAAAAGGGTATGACCTAGTGAGATAGCAGAAGCATGTGTGTATGGATCCATGTTTGGGGGGTCATGTATCATCGTGCCGTACGTGTTTTAAATCAAGCTTCGAGGTATTGCGAAGTATACATTTGAATTCCTTCTTATCCCGTGGTACGGGTCTGTGGATGGGCTGTCAAACTTTACCGAGCTCTCTTCGGCTTTTGGTTGCAACAAAATGGGGGAGCACATTTTAGTTGATGATACATGAATGGGGGAATATGTGAGTGCTGATCTCTGTGCCTATATTCCCTATCGACTATGTGTGTTATTACCTGAAGGTTGTAGAGATGAAGATAAAGAACAATTATGGTAAATGCAGTGATAAACTATGTGAGTTTAATATACATTTGCCGATTGAGGTCTTGTCTTGTGTCTTGTCTTGTGTCTTGTCTTGTCTCGATGTACATGTTGACTGTAGTCTCCTTGGGCTTTTGCCAAAGTGCGAGCAAAAGCTTTCTCAATGTCCATAGACTTACAAAAAGTGTTGGGCTAGCGTAAAATTAAAGATACTAGGGATATGGGGGGTCTATGGCATAGTCCATCAGTTGTCTGTGTAAAAGGTTGTCAAATTCTTCTTCCAAGCGGATGTCTTTGTACCTTGGAGGAAAACCAAGGAGAAACGGGTGAAAGAAACGGACCGTGGAATCACATTTTCATCACAACATTGTCTCTATCGTTGGGTCATAAATCACATTAGACGTTGTTATTACAGTGTCTTCACTTCTTAAACTCATCACTCGGGCGCTACGTTTACACTTTGTTAAAACCCAAACGCATCTAAATATCAGGCCGACCAATATGATGACACCCAGAGTACACAAAAGAAATTTCCCTACATCCATGATAATTCCTTGAGTCCATTCTCCTAAACCAGAGAACCAATTTTGTGGGTTCAACCATGACACCCAACTGGTCAGCTCATTACCCACAGCGGCAAGGGTGAGATTGTGTTTCCTTCGGAACTCCCATTTTAATTGCAAAATGTCATCCATCTTTTTGTCTATGACCTCGACCGGGTCCTCGGTGCTGTTTGTAATATATGTGTAGCACTTTATTCCATACTGAGTCGCTAGGGTAACACAATACCCGCCTGTCACAGCTATGAGATAATTAAGAACCATCCTATGCTGAACCAGTTCTGTTTTATAAGCTTGGAGCTCCCTTCCGGTATACCTGTATGTGTCATCATACATTTCAGTGATATTGTCTAATAAATTTGCAAGCGCAGATATATATTTATAATTTATCACTCCTCTGGCGGTACGAGTGATATCTAACGCGATTAGGAATTGAATCCCGGTGGATTCATGGATCAGGTCAGAGGCCGGATGCTCTGTTCTTTCTATTAGGTGCCGTTTAACGATGTGTTCGTAATGAGTGTGAGTATAAGGAGCTTGGGCACTGCGGTGAATATCCTTCATTTTAGTGTGGGATATGGTCATTACCTCAGGCAGTACTTTTCCAATATAACATAACCCTTCTGAGTTTGGGGCAAGCCACTTATACGCCTTCCTCCCGCATATGAAATATGCATCATCGGGGAGAACATATGGGACGGAGTAGGACATTACCATATTACACATTTTCCATATGAAATCTCCTAACCCTAATTCTCCCATCTGTTTAGTACACGTATCAGTTTGTACGATATGTGCACTGTATCCTGGTGATACTTCTCCAACTCTCATGATCCTACTTCCTAGGGTATACCTATATCGGAAATATTTCCCACTACCGGCTATGTGGCGTATAAGTTCTGTATCTGTAGGCATTCTATCGGCTCTGTATGAAAAGGTCATGGTTTGGTTATTCCATGACACTTCCCAATTTCCCGGCTTTCGGGGATTGGAAATGTTAAAACATACTAGGGATCTATCCACATGATATTGGTGGAGCTTCAAACTAGGAGGACTGGAGATATTAAACCTCCTGTCCACCGGCCTCCCACCACTTAGCTCAAGTACCTCCCCTATAGTTAAAGGGAAGGGCACTAATCCTGATTTGCTATGGCCTTGAGGTACTTGAGAGCATACCCAACAATCTGTCTGATTTAACACTTTACCCACTAAGGAGTGATAGTCACTCAATGGATGCCTATCCATGTTAATGTTAAAACTGGACTGACATTTCTTGATGTACCCATCCTCAACTACACTGTCACAGAGTCTACAGATACAGTTCTCTCCAGCTGACAATCCTTCACAATGTTTACAAATAACATGGCTGCTAGATCGTTTCCGGTACTCGCCTCTGCTCTGTGATTGTGCTTCTATTGGAAATTTACGCCTCTGTCTCTGTCATCAGAACCTTTCTGGATCCTTTCTCGACCTCACTGGTACTCTCACCGAAACAGACTGCTCTGGTCAACATCATGGTCAACAGGAAAATCCATATCACAGTCTCTTGGGGCAAGTCCATCTTACAGGAGGAGAAAAGGAGAAATTTGTAATGGGGGTACAAAAAAAAAACAGTTTGAGGGGGAGAGAAACTTAATTAGTTCTCTAGTCTTGTTGTTCTTCTTGTTCTGCTGTCATCTCAAAGGTGCTGTCTCTCAGTCTTCCAACCGAACATTCTGGTGATACAATATTTCTTCCAAACCAGCGATCTTTCTGTAAGGAGCAAAAATCTTGCATCACCATTTGTCTAACTGATGTGTGACATACCATCTTTAAAACATGAAAACATGAGTGGGAAGAGAGAAAACAAACAAAAAAAAAGAGAGAGAGAACAATTCATATATATATATATTACATAAACCAACAATAAACAACAACAGGAAAAAAAACATTTTTCAAACATTTTAAAACATTGTCAGATCTGCCGTTCATCATCAGGCTGTCATATCTACATGTCCAATGGTATCCTTGCTCAGTCCCTCCCACCAGCACCTCCATACTCCACCCTTTGTATCTGGCCAGGATACATTGATGCGGATAGGTCATGCTGGGGTTTGGTAGACTTCTGCAAAGACCAAGTAGCTATGCAATGTTTGAGTCCTGCTGATGACCGTCAGAGATAGGGAAAAAGAAAACATTTCACAGATACATTACAAATTTTACCCGGTCATTCCTGTGTCTTCAGGGAATGACCTCCCAATTTATTAACCGTTACCTCAGGCTTACCATCAGTCCTAATGATCACCTCTCCTGACTACATATCATGGGTGTGGCCCAAAATTCTTCCTATATGATCCCTGATTATAATTTGGTGTGTCATAACTTTGCTCATATTCATGTCTAGGGGGTCTGACTTTATGTGGGCTGTTGCAGTTGCTGGCATAATGCCCTTCTCTTTTACAAAGAAAACAAACCCTTGGCTTCCTCCATGTGCCAGTGGCCTGGGGTTTCGGTCGATTTCATGCCTCCTCTAATGCTTGGATGCTCATCATCATCAACCGCTTTCCCTGTACTTCCCTGATTTCTTGGGTACCATGGTTATGTTGTTGTCTAGGGGGTTGATATGACTTTTGTATATTTCTTGATCTACAATCTCTTGCATAATGGCCTTCCTTCTGGCAATTATAACACCTTATCACCTTGGACTTACCCACAGGGATCTGAGGCTCCTTACGTCTCTGTGTTTCCCTGTGCTTGCTGATGTTTTGCTCATGCCCAACAGCGGACTTTCTTAGTGCAGCCACCGAGATATTTCTCCAGTTTGGGTTGGTGGTCTGTACCCTTGTTCTCAACACCTCCTTTAAACCATTAATTAATACTTTAACCGCTACTTCTCTATGCTTCACATTTGTTTTAATGTTTGTTATACCGGTATACCTAGTCATGTCCTGCAATGCCCGATGGAAATAATTAGAAGTACTTTCCCCTTCGTTTTGTCTTATGGAGAAAATTTCATTCCACATGACAACGGCAGGGAAATATACTCCTAACTGTCGGTTGATCTGCTTAATACATTCCTGATTGTGTTCCTCCGTACAAGGTACCTCTGTGTCTAATTTACAATCAGCAATAAATTTCGCAGGGTCAACACTGGAGGGCAAACATGCCCTCAGCACTGTCCGCCAATCTTTGTTGGTGGGTTCTGTGGAGTTTCCTAGTTCTTTAATAAATCTCTGACATGCAACTAGATCTTTCCTAGGATCAGGGAATTCAGACATAATTGCTCTCAATTCCATCCGGGACCAGGGACGGCGCATTGCACTGTCCCTGGCGGGAATGATTCCCTGAGCGTCAGTCTTCCCATTGAAGACTGTGATCACCCTGACAGGACTAAATTCAATTACATCACCTTGTGTTGGTCTTACAATATGGGGTACATTTGTTTGTGCGTGATGTATAACACCGTACGTACCTGTGGACACGACCTCACCTGACCCTCCGTTAGGGGGTTTGATTACTGCCTTTACCGAATTGGTCGCGTCCACCTGGATGTCTTGTAGGCTGGCTACTGGAAAAGGTGCCGACATCGTGCTGGGCTCACTTTCTTGCTTGTAGTCCTGAGGGAAGTTTGACATGGGGTGCGACTTGCACAGGTTAATATTTGTAATTTTTACACTTTCATTTTTATAAACATTATTACATTTGTTACTTTCATTCTTAATACAGTTACTAAGTGCATTTTTATCGTACACCATTGCGCCATTCTCTGCAACCATAATCCTCTCCATTGCCATGTCTCTCTTCCCAAGATGAGAGTCAGATATATAAGTTAAATTTCTTTGCATTTCACTTTCCTGTTGCCACAATTTTAAATAATCATAATGTTTACTACGCCTTTTTGAAGATTTAATCAGGCACACTCTTCTCCTTAAATTCTGTAACACTTCTGGGTTAAAAGTACCTACCCGGGAAAACTTTTTCCCGTCATGCACAGTCATCCTTTCCCATTCATTGCATAATATTTCTGTGTGATGACCATATTTCTCACACATTACATACCTTGCCAACCCGATTGGTCGGTTTACTAAATCAACCCGAACCGAGGTTGATCGCCCCCTACCTGAACAACTGGCCCCCATCTCTTGCAGGTGTTGCTTTCACTACCTCTGACCTTCAAATCAGGGTCTTCAGCTAAACCTTACAAAAACCAAGATGTTCGAGATAGGCCGGCGGCAGAGCCGGCCTTAACCAATATGATGCCCTAGGCAAGATTTTGGCTGGTGCCCCCTAGTACCACCGCTGGTTCTGCCTCTGACCTTGCACCTCTTTCCCAGCACCATCACCCCTCACCCATAGCAGTCCTTATTTTGGTGTTTGTACCCCCTATATTTTAAATAGGAACAGTTCGCACATTTGGTGCTCAGCCCAAAAAGGGGTGTGTTTTTGCTGGCAAATGGGCATGGCCACACAATAGTACCCCCAATTCCAATTATGCCACACAGTACTGTACTTTATTCACATTTGATCATGCAATAGTGTTCATAATTCATATTACATCCCACAGTAGTATCACTTTACCTTATAAACGTTACTCCTCACATTAGAGACCCTTATTCACATTTCATCACTCTGAATTGCTCCCTATTCACATTACACCACACCCTATTGCTCTTTATTCACATTAGATGACACAGTAGTGCCCTTTCTATACGCAACGCCACATAGTAGAGCACCTTATACACATAATGCCACAGAGTAATGCCCCTTACACATATGAAACACATTATTAAGGTCCTTATAAACATAATGTGCCTTACACATTATGACAACTTTTATTAATGCCCTTTTACACATAATGTCCCTTACACATATGCCGCACATTATTAATGCCCTTGTACACATAATGACACACATAGTGCCCCCTGCACATTTGCTGCACATTATTAGTGCCCCTATACACATAATGACACACATACAGTAGTACCCTGTTACACATATGCCGCACATTATTAATGCCCTTATACACATGACACACATAGTGCCCCTTACACATATGTTGCACGTGACATTATTAATGCATTTTTACATGACACACATAATGCTGCTTACACATATTCTGAATACTACTGCACAACCAACCCACTCACATGCACACAGCCCTCACACTGCCACTAACACTGTGACCTCTGCCTCTGCTTGGCTACAGATGTGTCCTCATAAATCTTGCCTCAATGCTAACGTCGGGCACCTTTGTTTTTATGAAAATGCAGCTTATTTGCATTGCTATGTGGCTAGGATGCACAAGCAGCTTCTGCTGATTAAAATGATATGTAGCATGCCTATATACTGTGTGAGACTGTGGCTGTTTCTGCATATGAAATGCTACACACAGAATATAGGCATGCTGCATATCATTTTAATCAACAGAAGCTGCTGATGCCCCTAGGCATATCAAATGCCCTAGGCAATTGCCTAGTTTGCCTATACCTATGGCCGGCTCTGGCCGGCGGTGGCAGTTTACCGAGTACTCCACTCACTCGCCCACGCCGACCAATACGCCCACACACTGCCTTAGCGCTGGCGTACTCGACCTAGGGCCCCTGCAACCTGAACCTCTATTTACTGGAACATGTGGGTGTGATCCGAAGAGCACTTAACCCTTTCCAGTAACTATTGGTTGTTGGATAGTTCCCAAGTGACCAGCGAACCTCCCTTAAAATAAAAAAAATTACACAAATCACGTTAGAATGTACAAATAGCGTTTATGACCCCTTTCGTACACAAATGGTACTGGGTCAAATTACTAACTAATGCACACAATTACATGCGGTACAATCGTTCGGCACATAAGCAACTAATCTTATGTGCGGAGCGACCAGTGGAATCGAAAATTATGGCTGCGAATTCCTTCAGCCTGAGCTTAATGGCCTATATGGGTTCCGCACCAACCCTTTCTGGTGTTGTGCTGTTTTTATCTATAGCGGACTTCTTAGTCTGCTGTACCTGGACCTCCTGGTCTGTGCTACAGTAGACCTCCTCTAATGCTCTTTTTTTAAATGTTTAACAAGGGATGCCTCCCAAGCCACCATGCATGTCACTTACATGTATGTACCTCACGAGAACTCGATTTCCTGTGGTTCAATCCAAAAAAAATTGTAGAAACTTATATATATATATATATACACACACTCACCACATGTACACTTTTAATTTTTATTTCTGCGCAGAAATCCTTTCATTCGGTATTAGCCTAAACCAGAAGAATTGCAACAGAGAAAGTCTTTTTCTTTTAACTTTTAAACTTTTGGATTTGAGTTAGATTTGTGTTATTTTCGCGTTATTTCCTTATTGCTTACTAAACAATACTATCGTGCGGTTTGTATCATGTGGGCGTATCCGTACGCTCCGTTGCGTAATACACGCTCCGTGCATCGACCCTTGCTGCGTACGCCCTGCCCTTGTAAGGACACGTGTACACAGACCAAGTACGTCCACAGTTACACACTACACGTTTATCAATGTGAATGATCTTTAACAGTAATCCTTCACTGACCACCACTCAAATCTCCCTTGTATTCTAGGCGAGATTGTGTGCGTGCCTTTTACAATTATTCCCTTAAATATTACTTTTAACTATTAATAACAACAAATGTCTCAACACGTTATCACTAATGTGTGGCAATCAGGAGAATGAAATACGGACAAATAATACTAAACAAGAAATACAGATGTGTATGCTTATTGCTTCCGTTCGCAAAACAGAAACTAAACAGGTTTTAAAAGACAATAACGTACTGTTCCTACCTTTTGGTTCCGGATTCCTTCAGCACTCCTTACTAAGCGAAGCAGACGCTTATCTGGTCAGCACTACGAGGAATATTACCTCCCGCCTTTTGCTGACCGATAATGTCTGCTGAAATTACCTAGTGCAGATATGTGAAGAGCGGGCGAGTCCCCAATTGACAATGCCTATTCTATACCTTGTATAAAACACTCTAAAAGGTTAAAGAACACAGTACGCAATTGGCGTATGGAATACCGTAAGAGTACGCACGTAGCGTAACGAACGCTTAGCCGTGGATGAGACGCACGAGCGGCACGTTCGCTCACGGCTTAGAGCGTACAGGCAAGCACGCTATAGGCTGCCGACTAACGTAATGATACGCTATCAGCGTAGCGGACGCTCAGGACCACGAGGAGATCACAAGCGGCGCTGACGCTCACAGTGTTAAACCTTTATAACTATACCATAAACAATGTACTTATACTGTAAACCCTTGTGCAGTGATAAGGTGTAAATGCAACACAGTGTAACCTTGTTAGTTTAAAAGCTGTATGAGCATATGTGACGCTTTGAGAACCCCTTAGCAATATAATAAACACTCAAATACCGGTCTAAGGGTCTAACGCCTTTTAAGGAAATGAATAAACGTTCAATTGCAAAAGAATAATACAATACAAGTTATAAACTACCAAGATAACATAAAATACCTAACCGAATCACTACACATAAAATACAATAAAGATACAATTATATTTAAGGGGGAAGGAGAGAGAGAATGGCTTATAACATTACATAAGAGACAATATGGTTGCAGAGAAACTTACGCACAAGGGGAAACAATCGCATGCGCCTTTCTGGATATCCAGCTCCCGATTATCAGCAATGAGAACCGTTGAAGAGAGTAGAGAGCTGGCCCAGATCGGCTTGTCCTTTTATACACTTACACACAGTACAGTACAATGGTCCCTACATTCTTATTGTTCATTGGACACAGGAATTCGTCTCTGCATTATAACAAAAGGTCATAGGTTGGTTCATACAGGTGGGCTGTGACTATTTCAAACTGCTCAGGTGGGAGGGAAACTGGGTTTCCCGCCGCATGGGTAATAAAGTGCAAATATAGTAAATGTCCATAAACTTCTTATGTCCATAACTATACGCACGAGCGATTAATCCGCTTCAAACCAACACTGGAATATTGCTAATTATATTCTCTTCCGATGGATACTAAAAACCACTGTGTAACCCCTGTCTGACCCTTCGTATCAAACAAAGAGGGATCTCTTTGTCTCTGAACATACTATATTAACTAAACTTTCAGATTCTATCAAAGGGACCATAATCTACAAAATACATTATATGAATAAAATATGTTACGATTGAGTCGCCCGCTAGTCGTACACAAACTCTACCGTAAATGCGCATACCGCGCGTCCGCGAGTGCACGCGACCGCGAATATACGCACGCACGGGAGGGCTCATGCACGTGCAGCGGGCACACGCATGAGGTGCATATATGGCAGTGTGCAGCGTGATATTTTTCTGACTTTGACATTACGTACCCCAATAAAATTCTTAATATGTAATTCTTTAGAATTATTTGTACTCTTGAAATGGGCTGAAGTCGTTTGTGTTTCCAGTCCTTTATGTATGTTATATAAATGCTCCACCAATCTAACCTTTAGACATCTACTAGTTTTGCCTACATAAAATAGGTAAGTCTGCAGGGGGCTGTATTCAACAGGGGGATTGGGCCCACAAAAATATTACTAATGACCACATAATAAACATTTTTCTAACATATTCCTAAATTGTGGTCCTTTAGCATGTACTGTATTAATCAGCCCCCTATCTATTCTTCCAGGACACGTATATTCTACATAAGTTAATACTGATACCTACTACGTCCTTGCTTTGTGTATTATACGCTGGTTACTGGGATTGTACTCTGTATTTGTGCTGTATTTTGGTATATTTTTATGATGGAATTTGCTTGAATAATACTTCAATTACTGACATTTACTTTTAAAAACCTATAATGTAAAATTATGCTATACTCTTAATTTTGACCATAGTGCATCTCACCCCCAACCCCCCCCCTCCCCTTAAGTGCAACTTCCCCTGGTGCCAACTCTTTTCTCTTTATATGTTCTGTATTCTGCTACCCACGGTAGGCACAGGTGGTCTGTATCACACATGCTTCTATGGGGTCACATAACAGGGCAGACGCCCATCCTCCTGCTTTCTCGAGACACTAGCATGTCAGGTTGACAACACCTTATTGTGCGACACCTCCGTTCCTGCACTGCAATTATCAATGGTTTTACTGACAGCTCTGTCTGTAGCTTTCGGGGTTCTAGAACATCTCTCTTGGAACTCAGACTATGACACCCATATACATTACTTAAAATGGAGTGTTAAATGCTAAATAACATTTTTATGTTGCTGTCACAACTGAGGGCCTGAGCTGACGGGAGGCAGCCTCAGTTGTAGGGGTTGAGATGTAACGGAACCTGGGAGGTTGTATCAGACCCCTAGACATGTAAGTAACATGTAGAAGAACTGCCCGAAGGCGTGACCACGACAACCAGGGTAAAAGTCAATGATGTTTATTTATGACAAACTCCGTAACACAGCAGCAGTAAAAGAAAACATAAAAATCAGCAGAGGATAAATACAGTTCCTGGGTACTACAGGGTGGCAAGGGCCACAGGGCTCTGGTAGTGTGAGATAGTTCTTATAATCTTCTAGATGGAAAGTCCTTACCAGGCCCGACTGTAGCAATGGAGATAGCCCAGGATCGTACCAGCTGGTGTTCCAGGGAAAGCTGGGCTGCTGTGGATAAAACGGCTGCTGTGGGTACTGGCTGGAACCAGGCTGATGTTGGCACGGAGTGGATACTGGCTGGAACCAGTTAAATAATAAATGTAGTTTGAGAGCGATGGAATGTGAAGTGATGTTTGGAGTTTGAGAGCGGTGAAATTATAATGCCGGTGATAAATGATAATCTGCAGAAAAGGGTACCGGCACTTTAAGAAGAGCTGACCTCTGCTGGAAGCTGGATGCTGAAAGCAGGTGGATCTGTAGCTGGAAGCAGATGAATCCAAATGGATAGGAGAGTCAGGCTACACCGCAGGTGGAATGCTGGTGCGGGTCTCTTTAGTGGAAGTGTGGAGATAGGAGCTGGAACCTGGAAAACAACCACAGGAGAGAGACAAACTGGAACTAAGTTTGACAACCAAAGCACTGACGCCTTCCTTGCTCAGGCACAGCATATTTATACCTGCAGCAAGGAAGGGATTGGCTAGGCAATTATGCAGATTAACAATGCAAACAGCAGATTGGTGGAAATGAACAGATGACAGAATCCAAGATGGCTGCGCCCATGCAGACACTTGGAGGGAAGTTTGGTTTGTAATCCATGTGGGAATTAAAACAGTAATGGCGGCGCCGGCCACAGGAGACAGGAGACGCCAGACTGATAAGTGCACATTTAACCACGCGGGCACAGCGGAGGCCGCGGCTGACGTAATCACCACTCTGACATTCTGCATGTAGAAATTCAGGAACAGCGGCGGAGGCCGCGGGAGACGCCATTCCGGATGTAACAGGCGTTGCGGTGACCGCGTCTCAGAGTGACAGGAGAGGAGGCAGGAATGTGGACATCAGCATAACAGATGGGATCCGGTCCTGGAACGCTGAGCCAGCCTTAGGAGGTATCTGAAGGGTAAGTAATGGCGTCCAGATAACCGGATCGTGACAGCACCCCCCCCTTTAGGAGTGGCCCCAGGACACTTCTTTGGCTTTTGAGGAAACTTGGAATGGAATCTCCGGACCAAGGCAGGAGCATGGACATCAGAAGCATTGGTCCATGAGCGTTCCTCAGGGCCATAACCCTTCCAGTCAATAAGATACTGTAGTTGCCCGTAACGGTGACGTGAGTCCAGGATCTTGGCCACTTCATACTCAACGCCTCGTTGAGTTTGGACTTTCGGAGTTGGAGGAAGTGAGGAATGAAACCGATTCAGGATCAGCGGTTTCAACGGGGAAACATGGAATGTCCTAGGTATCTTTAAGAAGGGAGGTAACTGAAGTCTGTAAGCAACAAGATTGATGACTTGCTCAATTTTGAAAGGACCAGTGTAGCGAGGTGCAAACTTCATACTGGGAACTCTTAACCTCAAATTCTTCGTGGATAACCATACCCGATCACCCACCTTGAGAGCAGGAACCGCTCTACGCCTCTTGTCCGCAAACTTCTTATACCTGAACGATACCTTGAGCAGAGCTGCTCGTACACTCTTCCAGTTGTTTGCAAACTGATGCAAGGTGATATCCACTGCTGGAACAGAAGTTGCTGGGAGCGGTTGGAATTCAGGGACTTTAGGGTGGAATCCAAAGTTGGTGAAGAATGGTGTTGAAGAAGATGAGGAATGATACTGATTGTTATGACAGAACTCGGCCCAGGGAAGTAATTGAACCCAGTCATCTTGAGAGGAAGACACATAGATGCGGAGGAAGGCATCCAAGTCCTGATTCACCCTCTCAGTTTGACCATTGGTCTGAGGATGGTAAGCCGTGGAAAACTTTAGTTTGACTTGGAGGACTTGACATAAACTTCGCCAGAATTTGGCTGTGAATTGGACTCCTCGATCTGAGATAATTTCGTCAGGAAGACCGTGAAGTCGGAAGATCTCTTGTATGAACACTTGAGCCAACTTGGAAGCTGACGGAAGACCGGTGAGAGGAATGAAGTGTGCCATCTTGGTGAACCGGTCAACTACCACCCAGATGGTATTGAACTTGTTGCACATGGGTAAGTCTGTAATGAAATCCATCGACAAATGGGTCCATGGTCGACGGGGAACGTATAGTGGAACCAGTTGCCCCGCAGGCGACTGGCGGGATACTTTATGTTGGGCACACTTTGGGCAAGATGCAATAAACTCCATAACGTCCTTTCTCAGAGTTGGCCACCAATAGGACCTAGAGATAAACTCCAGGGCTTTTTGAATACCTGTATGTCCGGCAAAACGGGAAGCATGGGCCCAATGCATGAGCTTCTTCCTCAGTACCGGCTTCACAAAACTTTTCCCTAGTGGGGGCGTAGAGTCCATCCCTACCGTGGAGAATGCCAACGGATTAATAATAGGATGCTTGTCTGAAGACTCCGACTCATTTTCTTGCTCCCATGAGCGGGAAAGGGCATCGGCCTTGCGATTCTGAGAGCCCGGACAGAACTGGAGTTTAAAGTCGAACCTGGAAAAGAAAAGTGCCCATCTGGCCTGACGAGGATTGAGACATTGTGCGCCTTTCAGATATAAAAGATTCTTGTGGTCCGTAAGTATGGTGATTGAATGAGAAGCTCCCTCCAACAGATACCTCCACTCCTCTAGAGCGAGCTTGATGGCTAGCAACTCCTGGTCGCCAATGGCATAGTTGCTCTCAGCTGGGGAGAACTTCCGGGAGAAGAAACTGCAAGGGTGTAAATGACCATCTTTAGCCCTCTGAGACAACACCGCTCCCACTCCAACGGAGGAGGCATCCACCTCTAAGATGAAAGGAGAGTCGACGTCGGGATGCCTCAGAACTGGTGCAGAGATGAACCGTTGTTTTAAAAGATGAAAAGCTTGCGTAGCTTCTTCAGACCACTTGGACGGGTTAGCACCCTTCTTAGTTAAAGCAGTAATAGGCGCCACAATGGTGGAAAAGTCTCGTATAAACTTTCTGTAATAATTGGCGAACCCTAAGAAGCTCTGGACCCCTTTGAGGGTTAAGGGTATCGGCCAATTCTGGATTGCTTGTAGTTTCTCAGGATCCATCTCTAGTCCGGAACCGGACACAATGTAACCCAGAAACGGAATGGACTTGACTTCAAAGATGCATTTCTCTAATTTGCAATAGAGATGATTGACACGGAGACGGGACAGAACCTCTTTTACCCAAAAACGATGTTCCTCTAAATTGTTGGCAAAAATGAGGATATCATCTAAATAGACCACGACATGACGGTATAAAATGTCTCTGAAGATCTCATTGACAAAATGCTGGAAGACAGCTGGAGCATTGCTCAATCCGAAGGGCATGACGAGGTACTCATAATGTCCGTCACGGGTGTTAAAGGCGGTCTTCCACTCGTCACCCTCACGGATCCGGATGAGATTGTATGCACCTCTCAAGTCCAGCTTTGTGAAGATGGTAGCTCCGCTAGCTCTATCAAAGAGCTCAGTAATCAGGGGTAGTGGATAGCGGTTCTTGATGGTAATGTCGTTCAGACCTCTGTAGTCGATGCACGGCCGCAGACCACCATCTTTTTTCTTTACGAAAAAGAAGCCTGCGCCGGCTGGAGAAGAGGAAGGTCGAATGATCCCCTTTGCTAGGTTCTCTTTAATGTATTCCTCCATAGAATGCGTCTCAGGCAGAGACAACGGGTAAGTTCGGCCTCGAGGTGGAACCTTCCCTGGAACGAGATCAATCGGGCAGTCCCATTCTCTATGAGGAGGAAGGATATCAGCAGAAGCTTTACTGAACACATCCGTGAAATCTTGATATGGAGGAGGTGGAACATCAGACGACCTGGGGGAGGAAGAACAGACAGGCAATACTTTAAACAAACATGTCTCAGCACAGGAGGGACCCCATGCCAGAATCTGCATAGTCGTCCAATCAATAGATGGATTGTGAAGACGGAGCCATGGAAGGCCCAGGACCACAGGATGTGTGGCTCTTGGAATCACTAAAAAAGAAATAAATTCGGAATGAAGAACTCCCACTCTCAGACGAACTGGTAGAGTCCTTAGGGAAATAACTGCATCAAAAATCTTGCTGCCATCCACGGCAGTTAAGGAGATGGATGAAGGAAGTCTCTCGGTGGTAGGGACCACCGTTTAACATAGGCTTCGGTAATAAAGTTCCCAGCTGCTCCGGAATCAAGGAGGGCAATGACGTTCCGATAACGTTGAGCAACTTGAAGCGAGACTGGGAGATTACAATCATGAGGAGATGGAGAGGAGATCATTACTCCAAGCCGGCCCTCTCCTGGGCGAGCTAGGGTTTGGAGTTTTCCCGGACGTTCGGGACAGGCATTGATGGTGTGAGACGGAGCTGCACAGTAAAGACAAAGAAACTCAGAGAGACGTCTTCGGCGCTCAGCAGGAGTTAAACGGGAACGGCCAATTTGCATGGGCTCGTCTTTAGATGGTGACAGTTGGCGAGGAGGAGGAGCAGAAAATTTTGGAGCAGATGATCTTCCACGCTCAGTTGCTCTCTCTCTGAAACGTAAATCAACTTTCGTGCAGAGTGAGATTAGCTCATCTAACTTGGAAGGTAAGTCTCTGGTAGCTAAGTCATCTTTAATACGCTAAGATAAGCCATGCCAGAATGCAGCATACAGGGCCTCGTCGTTCCATGCCAGTTCGGATGCCAGGATCTGGAACTGTATAAGATATTGTCCTACAGTACGTGATCCCTGGCGTAAACGGAGAATCTCAGATGAAGCTGAAGTTACCCGGCCTGGCTCGTCGAAGATACGCCTGAATGTTGACACGAATGCAGTGTAGGAGGATAGCAGGGTGTCGGACCTCTCCCATAACGGTGATGCCCAATCAAGGGCTGAGCCACTGAGAAGAGAGATAATGTAGGCAATTTTTATATACGGTCACTGGGAAAATTGCCAGGTTGTAGCTCAAACTGAATCTCACACTGGTTGAGAAATCCCCTGCAGAATCTTGGAGATCCGTCAAATTTTGCTGGCATTGGAAGATGAAGACGTGGAGCAGAAATGGGTAAGGTGGGTGGGGTTATAGCTGGAGTCACTGTGGTTGACGCACCGGACGCGTCTGATCCACGGAGGGTTGTCTGAATCCCATCCAGCCGAGTAGAGAGATCCTGGAGACAGCGGATGATGTGGCCCTGTGCAGCCTCCTGATGTTCAAGTCGGGCTGACAGTTCTTGCATCGGCCTGGCCGCTTGATCCTGGTCTCCGGCTGGATTCATAAGGTCAGTGCTTACTGTCACAACTGAGGGCCTGAGCTGACGGGAGGCAGCCTCAGTTGTAGGGGTTGAGATGTAACGGAACCTGGGAGGTTGTATCAGACCCCTAGACATGTAAGTAACATGTAGAAGAACTGCCCGAAGGCGTGACCACGACAACCAGGGTAAAAGTCAATGATGTTTATTTATGACAAACTCCGTAACACAGCAGCAGTAAAAGAAAACATAAAAATCAGCAGAGGATAAATACAGTTCCTGGGTATTACAGGGTGGCAAGGGCCACAGGGCTCTGGTAGTGTGAGATAGTTCTTATAATCTTCTAGATGGAAAGTCCTTACCAGGCCCGACTGTAGCAATGGAGATAGCCCAGGATCGTACCAGCTGGTGTTCCAGGGAAAGCTGGGCTGCTGTGGATAAAACGGCTGCTGTGGGTACTGGCTGGAACCAGGCTGATGTTGGCACGGAGTGGATACTGGCTGGAACCAGTTAAATAATAAATGTAGTTTGAGAGCGATGGAATGTGAAGTGATGTTTGGAGTTTGAGAGCGGTGAAATTATAATGCCGGTGATAAATGATAATCTGCAGAAAAGGGTACCGGCACTTTAAGAAGAGCTGACCTCTGCTGGAAGCTGGATGCTGAAAGTAGGTGGATCTGTAGCTGGAAGCAGATGAATCCAAATGGATAGGAGAGTCAGGCTACACCGCAGGTGGAATGCTGGTGCGGGTCTCTTTAGTGGAAGTGTGGAGATAGGAGCTGGAACCTGGAAAACAACCACAGGAGAGAGACAAACTGGAACTAAGTTTGACAACCAAAGCACTGACGCCTTCCTTGCTCAGGCACAGCATATTTATACCTGCAGCAAGGAAGGGATTGGCTAGGCAATTATGCAGATTAACAATGCAAACAGCAGATTGGTGGAAATGAACAGATGACAGAATCCAAGATGGCTGCGCCCATGCAGACACTTGGAGGGAAGTTTGGTTTGTAATCCATGTGGGAATTAAAACAGTAATGGCGGCGCCGGCCACAGGAGACAGGAGACGCCAGACTGATAAGTGCACATTTAACCACGCGGGCACAGCGGAGGCCGCGGCTGACGTAATCACCACTCTGACATTCTGCATGTGGAAATTCAGGAACAGCGGCGGAGGCCGCGGGAGACGCCATTCCGGATGTAACAGGCGTTGCGGTGACCGCGTCTCAGAGTGACAGGAGAGGAGGCAGGAATGTGGACATCAGCATAACAGATGGGATCCGGTCCTGGAACGCTGAGCCAGCCTTAGGAGGCATCTGAAGGGTAAGTAATGGCGTCCAGATACCCGGATCGTGACAGTTGCCTCTTAAAAGAAAAGTTAAAAAAAAAAAGAGTAAATGATGTTAATATTGTGGACGAGGAGGTTACAGCTGTCATGTATAAATTCAATTTCTAAGGTTCTAATCTATTCTCTGAAGGCGAACACATACGGTGCGATTCTGGCTATGAACAATTTTGGCTTAATGATTTCCCTTGAAATTCCTCGGAGTCCAGAACCAACAACATTGACACAGAACAATTTTGGCTATGAATGATTTTGAGTATGTATATTCTAGTCATGTAGTCAAAATTGTATGTGCATGCAATGTCTATTTTTACCATTGATTACGATCCCCGGGAGTGCACATTGTTCGTCCCTGGTTCTATACACACGTAACGATATGGACTAGTTTTTTTAACGACATAGACTACATATATTACTAGGCAGAGCCGGCCTTAACCAATATGATGCCCTAGGCAAGATTTTGGCTGGTGCCCCCTAGTACCACCGCTGGTTCTGCCTCTGACCTTGCACCTCTTTCCCAGCACCATCACCCCTCACCCATAGCAGTCCTTATTTTGGTGTTTGTACCCCCTATATTTTAAATAGGAACAGTTCGCACATTTGGTGCTCAGCCCAAAAAGGGGTGTGTTTTTGCTGGCAAATGGGCATGGCCACACAATAGTACCCCCAATTCCAATTATGCCACACAGTACTGTACTTTATTCACATTTGATCATGCAATAGTGTTCATAATTCATATTACATCCCACAGTAGTATCACTTTACCTTATAAACGTTACTCCTCACATTAGAGACCCTTATTCACATTTCATCACTCTGAATTGCTCCCTATTCACATTACACCACACCCTATTGCTCTTTATTCACATTAGATGACACAGTAGTGCCCTTTCTATACGCAACGCCACATAGTAGAGCACCTTATACACATAATGCCACAGAGTAATGCCCCTTACACATATGAAACACATTATTAAGGTCCTTATAAACATAATGTGCCTTACACATTATGACAACTTTTATTAATGCCCTTTTACACATAATGTCCCTTACACATATGCCGCACATTATTAATGCCCTTGTACACATAATGACACACATAGTGCCCCCTGCACATTTGCTGCACATTATTAGTGCCCCTATACACATAATGACACACATACAGTAGTACCCTGTTACACATATGCCGCACATTATTAATGCCCTTATACACATGACACACATAGTGCCCCTTACACATATGTTGCACGTGACATTATTAATGCATTTTTACATGACACACATAATGCTGCTTACACATATTCTGAATACTACTGCACAACCAACCCACTCACATGCACACAGCCCTCACACTGCCACTAACACTGTGACCTCTGCCTCTGCTTGGCTACAGATGTGTCCTCATAAATCTTGCCTCAATGCTAACGTCGGGCACCTTTGTTTTTATGAAAATGCAGCTTATTTGCATTGCTATGTGGCTAGGATGCACAAGCAGCTTCTGCTGATTAAAATGATATGTAGCATGCCTATATACTGTGTGAGACTGTGGCTGTTTCTGCATATGAAATGCTACACACAGAATATAGGCATGCTGCATATCATTTTAATCAACAGAAGCTGCTGATGCCCCTAGGCATATCAAATGCCCTAGGCAATTGCCTAGTTTGCCTATACCTATGGCCGGCTCTGTTACTAGGTTGGATATGTATACACTGGAAAAGAGGCATCTAAGAGGAGACATTATTAATATCTTCAAATATGTAAAGGGACATTGCAAAGAGTTATCAGAGGATTTGTTTACTAAATGAACTCTGTATTGGACACGTGGGCACTCACTGAGTCTAGAGGAGAGGAAATTCCGTACGCAACGTAGGAAAGGGTTCTTCACAGTTAGGGCAATAAGGATTTGGAATTCCCTTCCTGAGAAGGTGGTAATGGCGGACTCCGTAAATGCATTTAAAAACGGATTGGATACATTTCTGACTGAAAAAAATATCCACGGTTATAGCATTTAAAATATTGACATTGATAAGCTGGGAGGAACATGATTTATAGTTGTTAATTAGTCATAACACATTACTTCAGCAGGGACATTATAATGAACTCAGCTCAATACAGAATACAGGTTGAACCCGATGGGCATTTTGCCTCTTTTCAACCTCATTAAATATGTTACATAGTCCATATCGTTAGCTCATATTGCTCTGTCCGTGTGTATGCCCCTTCACTAATCACAGTTCACACAGTTAACTCTAAGTGCTGCAGAGTAACTGATATGTTTAAATATTGTTTGTTTTTTTATTATAATTTGGGAATATCAATCTCAGTAAACATCTCCATTCAGTCATTTTTCAGCTTCAAGTCCTATTAAATATTAAGCAAAACAAAAGGTTGTTCTATACCAACCCTGTGAAATGAGGTAATCTTCCCCATGATTTTAAACTGAGATCAGACAATGAGCTTATATGAACTATGTGTCACTCTTTGTTCCTGCAGATTTCGGACATGGTGCAACTTCTCAGTTCCGTCGTAAAGAGCGACCTAACTCAGCTGGAAGAGATTTTTTCTAAGCGCACAGATTTTTTGGTAATTGTTCGGAACACCAGGCGGGAAGTAGAGTCCGTGGCCCAGAACTTGGCAGAGATCTCCTTCTGGAAGGGGGCTGAGCTGAATCCAAATTTTGTGGCTGAGCAAGTTAATTTCATTGAGGATTATAGGTGAGTTTCTGAACCTCTCTATAGGATAATATCATCGCTTTATAGCAATTCTGGGTGGGGGCAGCGTGAGGAAAATAAAAACAATGAATGAGTGACAACATGGTGAAACTACAGCTACAGACTTACATCTAGATCAATTATACTATGATAAATGATGCAAATTTCAATATAACACCAGGCTTTCTTTTTCTGTAAACTACTGTAGATATCATTCCAGATACACTTTATTATTCTGTATGCTGCTATGTAACATACATGTTAAACATCAGTACATAAAGAATTAAACCTGAACTCAACGTTGCATTATATGAGAGAGGGTCTAGTAATTCTACCGAATCACACCCCGCAAAAGGTCCCGGACAGCAGGGATAAGAGTAGCGGCTCCCAGCAGCAACTTCTGACAATCAGTGCGGTTATCTGTATCTTAATTCTTCCAGTGCACTTTGTTTCATTACGTCCACATTGGACATAATTTATTTCTACAGCGGTATATGGATCACAGCAGTTTACTAACTCTGCCAAACTGAATATACATCAGTCTCCAGCTTGTTCCATTTTGGATACAAATACATACAAGAGAAAGAATTGCTACTATTTATTTAGTTACTAATCAGAAAGTCAATATAGTCATTCTGTTGCTTTTATTATTTATGCTTGTATCTATTCTTTCTTTTTATTATAGAAATAAGCAATTTTTACTGTTTATACATGTAATAAATACGATTTCAATTTTACCCACCGGCATTTTATATTATTATATTATTGACTCTTTAGCGCGGCCCCTTTTCTCTTTGTTTCCAGCTATATTAATTGAGACTAGTACAGATAAGTCTCTGAGGCTGTCGCAATCAAGTCAATATTATTAATTATATTAATATCTGTATATATTTACACCAATACCTATTCGCGCTATTAGGGTTTTTTTGTACTCATCATTGTGGCTGAGTCATCATAAGAAGTTGCACACTCATTTATATATGTAGAAGCAGTGTCAGACTGGGACATGAAGGGCCCACCTGGGGAATGAAGTGGTAGAGGCTCATTTTTAGGAGTGTAGTCAATCTCCAGAGGGGGTGTGGCCAGCTACCACAAAGGTTTGGCTAACCATTAGATAGTGCCTGCTCTGATCCCTTGAAAAATATATATAGTAAATACTGCTAGTGCATGCATGATAATGTAACCGCAATGCACTGTAGAAAATAAACCATAGTCCTGGGCAGTATAAGGTAACATATGTGTAATGTATAGTACAAATGCACAGTCTGGACCCTGATTCCTAGAGGAGGAAGTGGGTGGAAGGGGGAGGGGTTTCCCCTTTCCCGAGTGGGCCAGTCCAAACCTGCCTAGAAGTGACCAAAGGCATCATTTATTCTTAAGTACACCCTGGCAGATATATCGGTGGGTGTGTACACTTGATATGTCTGTGAATGATGTCATTTACAGACATATCGGGACAGCTCTACAGCACAACCGATGCCAATATATCTTGCAGATACATTAGCATGTCTGGCTGTGTGTACTGACTGCAGGGATTGACATCACAGCTGGGTGGGCAAATTCAACTGCCCGTCCAGTTGTGATGTTAGGAAGAACACATCGACCTAATATATATATTATACTTTTTATTTTAGACCTTAGGGCCCCCTGTCTTAAGTACCCCGGGCCCCTCAATACCTTAATCCGGCTCTGCCCATCACTGAGAGCCAGCTGCTGATTTGAAGAGGCAGATTAGCATGATACACTCCCATAAACATCCTAACGGCTGATGAATGAACATGTGCATGAATCATAACACAAATACTTTATCTTACATAAAATAACGACTTAGGTTTGGCAGAGAAATGTTAGCTGATTTATTTAAACAACTGTAAACTTTAACTAGCTGTAAAGAAAATTATTAGATAATGGTGGCAAAGAAAGAATGTCTAGAACGCACTCCCCAAACCGCAAAACTGCAACATACTTCCCAAACAAACTAACAACAAAAAGGTATTCACTCAACCTTTTATCATGACTACCCACCCGTCTGTGCGATATCGCCCCTGTCTATCGCCCCGTCTAGGTGGTCCAGCCATTATACACAGTCAACGAAGGTGAGCGCAACAAACAACTATGAATAAATTAAAAAAAAAAAAATCCATCTATGACCTAAAACAGGTAACCTGCCATTCTTTCCCGCCACAAGTGAACTTCCTGGTCCCAGAAACTTTGCTCCGCCACCATAAGCCTACCTCACAGAAGACACCACCAAAAAGAGATCCTCCAGAAAAATAAGTAAACCTTCCTTATCCCAATCCACCCCATCGGGCCGGTAAAGATAACGATAACGGAATCTGATCCGCTCATGCGGTACACGGCACCACCATTAGCCAGACCCATTTAGCCACAGCTGAGTTAAGCATCTTCCTGGCCTCGTCAAGGGCCCGACAATCAGCAAAGTTGGAGGAACTTCCTTCTACTTTGCAAAAAATGAAAAACCCGCCAGGTATCTAGAGACAACCGTCCTAGATCTTTCAGAAACAGAGCTGCCAAATAAAAGAAAGCATCGTCCGATGCCCGCTCATGCCTACAAGACCCCGATCATGGGCGAATGCCTCCCATCGAGCCCAAGCCTGACGGTAATTCCGGAGGGTACTCAGGGCAATGGAATGCTCTGCTAGCCCCTCCAAGCCGTCTCGGTAACTTGCCAAACATAAGAAGGGCAGAGCACCCCAAGAACATCAGCATCCGGGAAAAGTGCCCGGAATCTCTCCCATTGAAACCGAGAGAGCGCATCGGCCACCTCGTTATCAACCCCTGGGACATGTTGCGCCCTAAACAGCATGTTGTAGCGCAAACAGATACACCATGCCCAGATTATCACACCTAAACAAGATGCTGCGATTGCAAAGACGCACGCCCCAAACCTTCATGGCCACCGTGACGAGGAACAACTCCAAGAGCAAAAGGTCCTTAGTCAAACCGCCATCGAAACAGCTGCGCCGCCAAGAGGCCGCACACCAGGTCCTACCAAGGTAACAACCAACACCAGCAGCATCGGTAAACAACTGCAAACAAAAATTATCGACAGGAGGGGCCAGCCAGATCTGAACACTATTAAAATCCTCAAGAAAGGAAGTTTCGTTTTACGTCGGAAGACAACCTGATCAAATCATGGGATCTGGGGACCCCTGCTGTGGCCCGCTCCAATTTATGACAAAATAGCTGACCCATAGGGATGACCCTGCAGGCAAAGTAAAGCAGACCCAAAAGCGATTGAGTCTGCCGAAGCGTTATTTTACGCAATGCACCTGTTAGGGTCTCCTGCTCTGTGCTGCCACGTCGTCATGGCAACCGGGAGACAAGTGCATGCGGAGTAACCTGAGCGTAGCTGATACTCCGGTTCGGGTCTTTTGCTGTGCAGTGGTTACAGGCTCTGTGCACGGCAGGGAATCCGGTGCTGGTTTTTGTGCTCACAGTCTGTGAGGTCTGAGTGGGGCGTGGACAGCACCTGCTATGTAAACCCTCTTCTCAGGTTAGGCAGATGCTGCTGAATCTTTGTTGGTTAGTCAGTTCCTGAAAGCTAGCTAGTACTGTGTAAACTTTGTATTTGTTTGTTGCTTACTGCAAATAGGCCTTGGGATTTGGTATTACACTCTGCCAATCCAGACCTAGCAGTAAGACTGGAGTCAGTCGTTTAACCTGCTGGGGTTCTTTTGCTACTCTGTGAACCTAGCAAGTTTGCGGCTGTATTCTCAGACTTGCCTTCCAAAATCCTTTCTCACTGTGCAAGGTGTTCAGGTGTCAGTTTAGTGGCAGTAAGCTGAACCAGTGCACTGCAAGTGAGGACTAGGATTGTGGAGACTCTCCTTGTGTCTATTATTCCATCTCTGACCAAGGAGTTTACTGCCACACCCGTTGGTAACCCTTTAGGGTTTTGCTGTTGCCCTTAGCAACAGCATTTCGGGTTCTCTACGTATTAAATCACTACATCTCGCTTCTTTCCATCTGAGAATTCCTAATACTAGGGAGACACCCAGTTTCTTAGCCTTTGGGCTTCTCTGTTCATTTTGTGTTTATTTTGTTACCCTATCACCTTCTGTGTATGTAATGTCATATTCCCCAGTCTGTCTGTGAGTTCATTTGTTTTGCATCCCTCACCGTTCAGACACCAGTACATTCCTGCTGGCACTGGTGTGCATAACATATTCAGCAGCCTAATACTCCTGTTGAAATTTTGTGGGAATATGGAGCATACCCCTCAAAATACTTTGCAACAGGTGGTCGATCAGGTGCAGGTCCTGACTCGACAATTTAATGATTTGTCCATTAAAATGCACACCTCGCAGGCCGCTGGCGGAGCTCCCGCAGCAGCAGTACCTTCAGGGGTTAAGGAGCCGAAAGTAGATCTCCAGATCGTTTTTCTGGAGATCGCTCGCAGTTCTTTTGTTTCAAGGAGAGCTGCAAGCTATATTTCCAGCTTAGGCCTCAGTCTTCTGGGTCGGAGATTCAGCGGGTGGGCATAGTGATTTCCTTGCTACAAGGAGACCCACAGGTCTGGCCATATGGGTTGCAGCCTGACTGTCCGTCGCTTAAAAGTGTTGATGCTTTTTTTACGGCACTGGGCATGTTGTAGGATGACCCTGACAAGACGGCCTCAGCCGAGGCTCAGATTTCGATCCTTAAGCAAGGGCGAAGGCCAGTTGAGGTTTATTGTACGGAGTTTCGGAAGTTGGCCCATGATACCCAGTGGAATGACCCAGCCCTGAGACACCAGTACCGAAGAGGTCTTTCTAACCAGTTAAAAGACCAACTGGTACAATATCCCTTGCCTGATAGCTTGGATCAGCTCATGCAGTTATCCATTCGGGTGGATAGACGGCTGAGAGAGTGCAGGCTTGAAAGGGAGACCGAGGTTTCCTTCTTTCCCAAGGGAACCTCAGACTCTGAGGAATTTTCCGAGGAGCCTATGCAGATTGGGGCTACCCGCCTCTCCTCGCGTGAGAAGACGCGGAGGAGACAGCAGGGGTTATGTTTGTACTGTGGGAATAAAGGTCATGTGGTAGTATATGCCCAGAAAAGCCGGAAAACTTCAGGGCCTGAGGGTGATGGGAAATATCCTGTCAGGTCAGAAGTCGGAATTTCCCAAGAAGACTTTTATCATTCCGGTGACCTTGAAGATCCTCGGTCAAACTGTCAAGACTGAGGCCTTTGTGGACAGTGGGGCCGACAGGGTTTTTATGGACCGCCAATTCGCCCTGAAACACTCTGTTCCCTTAGTACCCTTGGCATCGGAAATTGAGATTTGTGGGTTAAACGGGGAACCATTATCCCAGGGTAAAATTACCTCTTGCACTAACCAGATTTCTTTGTTTATTGGAGCCACACACTCTGAAAAATTGTCCTTTTATGTGACTGTCTGTACTTTTGCCCCATTGGTGTTGGGGTTACCCTGGTTAAGGGCCCACAATCCTCAATTTGACTGGGTCTCTGGGGAGATTTTTAGTTGGGGTACTGATTGTTTCAGGAGTTGCTTGAGCCTTCCAGTCAGGCTTTCGCAGCTAAGTTTGCCAGGATTGCCAGGATGTTATGCAGATTTTGCGGACGTGTTCTCCAAAAGAGTTGCAGAGGTACTACCTCCCCATCGCCCCTATGACTGTGCCATTGATTTGTTGCCGAATGCTAAGCTTCCCAAGAGCAGGTTGTACTCCCTGTCACGTCCTGAGACTCAGGCTATGGCAGAGTACATTCAGGAGAACTTGGCTAAGGGATTTATCAGACCTTCACAGTCTCCAGTTGGGTCGGGGTTCTTCTTCGTGGGTAAAAAGGACGGTTCATTGCGACCCTGCATCGACTTCAGGGAATTGAACCGTATCACGATTAAAAACTCATACCCAATGCCTCTCATTTCGGTCTTGTTTGACCAGCTTCGTACTGCCACCATTTTTTCTAAGATTGACCTACGCAGTGCGTACAATCTAATACGAATAAGAGAGGGGGATGAATGGAAGACTGCCTTTAATACCCACTCAGGGCATTATGAATATTTGGTGATGCCTTTTGGGCTCTGTAATGCCCCGGCAGTCTTCCAGGACTTCATGAACGATGTGCTCAGGGAATATTTGGATAGATTCTTAGTTGTATACTTAGATGACATCCTAATCTTCTCCCATTCCCTGGAGGAACATCGGAAGCATGTACGCTTAGTCCTCCAGAAACTCAGAGACCACCGGCTTGGGGCGAAGCTGGAGAAGTGCGAATTTGAAGTTCAGCAAATCGCATTTCTAGGATATATTATCTCCCCAGAAGGTTTCCAAATGGAGGGTTCCAAGGTACAGGCAGTCCTGGATTGGGTGCAGCCCACTAGTTTGAAGGCGCTTCAGCGTTTTCTGGGCTTTGCGAATTTTTATAGACGATTTATCGCTGGATTTTCGTCTATATTGGCACCCTTGGTGGCACTCACTAAGAAAGGGGCGGATGTTGCTCACTGGTCTTGTGAGGCCAAAGCGGCTTTTGCCCGTCTCAAAAGGGCATTTGTCTCGGCCAAGGTGCTGCGACACCCAGATCCAGAGCGTCCTTTTGTGGTGGAGGTGGATGCCTCTGAGATGGGTATTGGGGCAGTGCTCTCTCAGATGGGGGTGTCTGATAATCGCCTTCATCCCTGTGCTTACTTTTCCCGTAAATTTTCGCCTGCTGAGATGAATTATGACGTGGGTAACCGGGAATTGTTGGCTATTAAGGATGCACTCGAGGAGTGGAGACACTGGCTTGAGGGGGCTAAGTTTGTGGTCTCAATTCTCACCGACCATAAGAATTTGGCATATTTAGAGTCAGCGAAGCGCCTCAATGCCAGGCAGGCACGATGGGCTTTGTTTTTTGCTCGCTTTAATTTTTTGATAACATATCGCCCTGGGTCAAAAAACATCAAGGCTAATGCGCTCTCGCGGAGTTTTGCTCCAATCCAGGAGACCACCGAGGAGCCATTGCCCATTGTGTCCCCATCATGTATTAAAGTGGGCATTACCCAGGACCTCTTGTCATTAGTCCTTAGAGCACAGGAGCAGGCTCCTCCAGACCTTCCGGTAGGTCTTTTGTTTGTGCCTCCTAGGTTAAGACAGCGAGTGTTCCTGGAATTCCATGCCAAGAAGTCGGCAGGTCACCCGGGTATTGCCAGAACTCGGGAGTTGCTATCTAGGGCGGTGTGGTGGCCCTCGGTGGCTAGGGATGTGGATCAGTGGGTTCGGGCATGTGACATCTGTGCCCGAAATAAGACTCCTAGAGGGGTTCCTGTTGGCCCATTACATCCACTCTCTATTCCATCTAAGCCATGGACCCA
Organism: Pseudophryne corroboree; assembly: GCF_028390025.1. Taxonomy (NCBI): domain Eukaryota; kingdom Metazoa; phylum Chordata; class Amphibia; order Anura; family Myobatrachidae; genus Pseudophryne; species Pseudophryne corroboree. The sequence goes on from NC_086453.1 coordinate 151,032,148, forward strand.
CATTTCAATGGATTTTGTGGTGGACTTGCCCAAATCCTCGGGGATGACAGCCATCTGGGTTGTCGTTGACAGGTTTTCGAAGATGGCGCACTTCGTTCCATTGGTTGGGCTGCCATCGGCCAGACGCCTGTCTGAATTATTTATGCTGCATGTTGTGCGCCTCCACGGTTTGCCACTTGATGTGGTCTCTGACCGCGGATCCCAGTTTGTGGCCAAATTCTGGAGGGCATTTTGTTCCGATCTCCAGATTTCTGTCAGCTTGTCGTCAGGCTACCATCCGCAGTCTAATGGGCAGACTGAAAGGGTGAACCAGTCCTTGGAGCAGTTCCTCAGGTGTTATGTCTCCAAGTGTCAGACTGACTGGGTGGCTCATCTGTCCATGGCGGAGTTTGCCTATAACAACGCGGCTCACTCTGCTACAGGGATCTCTCCCTTCCTTTGTGTGTATGGGCATCATCCTAAGGCCAATTCTTTTGACCCCCGGGACTCCACGCCTGGTGGTTCCTCTGTGGTTTCGGTCCTTAGAGGTATTTGGAGGAAAGTGAAGAAAGCCCTTGTGTCTGTGTCATTAGTGACCAAAAGGGTTTTTGATAAGCGGAAAAGACCCTGCAGCTTCAAGTTAGGAGACTTCGTCTGGTTGTCTACCAAGAATTTGAAGTTGAGACAGCCATCTCATAAGTTAGGCCCCCGGTTCATCGGTCCTTATAAGATCACTAGGGTTATCAATCCGGTGGCATTTCAGTTAGATCTACCCCATTCTTTGGGTATCAATAAAACATTTCATTGTTCCCTTTTAAAACGGGCGATTAGTAATCCTTCTTCCAGTGGAAGACCTTCCCCTCTTCTGATACGTGGCCAGAGGGAGTTTGTTGTTGAAAGGATTCTGGACTCTAAGATGGTTCGGGGTCGGCTGTCATTTTTGGTGCACTGGAAGGGGTATGGCCCGGAGGAGCGGTCGTGGGTGCGCAGTTGTGATCTTCATGCCCCCAGACTGTTACGCTCTTTCTTCTCACAGTTCCCCGATAAACCCGGTGGTAGGGGTTCTTTGACCCCTCGTCAGAGGGGGGGTACTGTTAGGGTCTCCTGCTCTGTGCTGCCACGTCGTCATGGCAACCGGGAGACAAGTGCATGCGGAGTACCCTGAGCGTAGCTGATACTCCGGTTCGGGTCTTTTGCTGTGCAGTGGTTACAGGCTCTGTGCACGGCAGGGGATCCGGTGCTGGTTTTTGTGCTCACAGTCTGTGAGGTCTGAGTGGGGCGTGGACAGCACCTGCTATATAAACCCTTTTCTCAGGTTAGGCAGATGCTGCTGAATCTTTGTTGGTTAGTCAGTTCCTGAAAGCTAGCTAGTACTGTGTAAACTTTGTATTTGTTTGTTGCTTACTGCAAATAGGCCTTGGGATTTGGTATTACACTCTGCCAATCCAGACCTAGCAGTAAGACTGGAGTCAGTCGTTTAACCTGCTGGGGTTCTTTTGCTACTCTGTGAACCTAGCAAGTTTGCGGCTGTATTCTCAGACTTGCCTGCCAAAATCCTTTCTCACTGTGCAAGGTGTTCAGGTGTCAGTTTAGTGGCAGTAAGCTGAACCAGTGCACTGCAAGTGAGGACTAGGATTGTGGAGACTCTCCTTGTGTCTATTATTCCATCTTTGACCAAGGAGTTTACTGCCACACCCGTTGGTAACCCTTTAGGGTTTTGCTGTTGCCCTTAGCAACAGCATTTCGGGTTCTCTACGTATTAAATCACTACATCTCGCTTCTTTCCATCTGAGCATTCCTAATACTAGGGAGACACCCAGTTTCTTAGCCTTTGGGCTTCTCTGTTCATTTTGTGTTTATTTTGTTACCCTATCACCTTCTGTGTATGTAATGTCATATTCCCCAGTCTGTCTGTGAGTTCATTTGTTTTGCATCCCTCACCGTTCAGACACCAGTACATTCCTGCTGGCACTGGTGTGCATAACAGCACCACACCGCACAATGACCTCGCGCAGCTCGGCCACCTTATCCTGTGGCAGGCAGCAACAGCCCCGCACAGTGTCAATCTGAAGCCCCAAGAATGATAAGCAAGAGAGAGGACCCTCTGTCTTATTATCCGCTATTGGCACTCCAAAATTACAGAAAAGCGCGCGCAAGCTGAACAAAAGGTCACCACACCGACTAGAACCAGCCGGTCCCACGCAAAGGAAATTATCCATGCAATGGGCAATCCCATGGCCACCCGAAGAAAACTCCATGCACCAATGCAGGAGGGTGCTGAATTTCTCAAAAAAGGCACAGGAAATGGAACATCCCATAGGAAAGCACTTGTCCATGAAATATTCCTCACCAATCCGAAAACCCATATATCTAAATGAGTCGGGTGCAGTGGAAGCAGATGGAAAGCCGATTCAACATTGTTCTTAGCCATGAGGGCCCCAGGACCGTAATTCCTCACCAGACAGAGAGCATCGTCAAACGATTGGTAGACCACCAAGCAGTGCTCGGAAGGTATGGCAACGTAAACCGACAAGCCCAATGGGTAATTCCTTATCTCCTAGTCCGTAGTGGATACTGGGGTCATGTACTTTAGTACCATGGGGTATAGATCGGGTCCAGTGGAGCCTGACACTTTAAAACTTTTAGTGTGTGTACGTGTATGCTGGCTCCTCCCCTCTATGCCCCTCCTACCAGACTCAGTCTAGGAAAACTGTGCCTGAGGAGATGGACATACCATGGGAGAAGAACAATACAACTGCGGTGAGGCAACAAGTCAACACACAACCATAAACGTAATGAGGGTGTTAACCAAAACAGAAGGTAGTAACACCAACCTAACCCGGATAGCACGGCTATCCCAAAAACATAACGGGAACACAACGCCGGTCCAACAAAATACTTACACAGGTAAGCAGGAACAAAGCACTGAGGCGGGCGCCCAGTATCCACTACGAATTAGGAGAAAAGGAATTTCCAGTAGGTATTAAATTCCTATTTTCTCTTACTTCCTAGTGGATACTGGAGTCTTGTACTTTAGTACCATGGGGAAGTCCCAAAGCTCCCAAATGGGTGGGAGAGTGCTGAGACCCCTGTAAAACCGCCTGACCAAACTGAAGGTCATCCTTGGCCGAGGTATCGAACTGATAGAACTTAACAAATGTGTTCAAACCAGATCAAGTAGCAGCTCGGCACAACTGTAGGGCCGACACACCCCGGGCAGCCTCCCAGGAGGAGACCACTGACCTCGTCGAGTGGGCCTGAATAGACGTTGGCAAAGGCAGAGCTGCCGAAACATAGGCCTGTTGAATGGTCAACCGGAGCCAGTGAGCAATAGATTGCTTAGAAGCTGGCCGACCAATCTTGGAGGCATCATAAAGGACAAACAGCGAGTCAGATTTCCGATGACGGGCTGTCCTTTTGACAAAAATCTTCAGAGCCCTTACCACACCCAAGGATTCAGGACCAACAGAAGCATCAGACAACACCGGAACCACAATAGGCTGTTTCACATGAAAAGCTGACACCACTTTCGGCAAAAACTGAGGACGGATCCTAAGTTCCGCCCTGTTTGCATGAAAAATCAAATAAGGGCTCTTACTGGATAAGGCCCCTAATTCAGAGACACGTCTGGCAGACGCCAAAGCCAATAACATCACCGTCTTCCAGGTGAGACTTCCACCCTATGTGAGGGTTCAAACCAATCCGATTGGAGAAAGGACAGAACCACATTGAGGTCCCATGAAGCCCTGGGAGGTACAAAGGGCGGTTGCATATGCAGAACACCCTATAGAAAAGTCTGTACTTCAGGCAACATGGCAAGTTGTCTCTGGAAGAAAATAGAGAGCGCCGAAATCTGGACTTTGATGGAGCCTAAACGTAGGCCCATATCCACTCTCGCTTGCAGGAAAAGTAGAAAACAACCAATTCTAAATTTCACAGGGGAAACCTTCCTACTTTCACACCAGGAAACATTCTTTTTCCAGACACGATGATATTGTTTCAACGTAACCATCTTCCTAGTCTGGACCATGGTGGAAATAACCTGGGAGGAAAGACCTTTTTTGCTAGAATCTCCCTCTCAACTTCCAAGCCATCAAACGTAGCCGCTGTAAGTCTGGCTAGACTGAATAAGACTGTGTTGGAGTGGCAGAGGCCAGGAATCCTCCAGAGCCGTGGCCAGGAGATCCGCATACCACGCCCGTCGAGGCCAATCCCGGGCAATTAGAATTGTCAAAACGCTTTCCCTTCCTAGCCTTTTTAGCACCCTTGGGATCAGCGGTAGAGGAGGGAACACGTACACAAACTGGAACGTCCACTGTGTCGTCAGCGCGTCCACTGCTACAGCCTGCGGATCCCTCGTTCTGGAACAGTAATGGCATAGCTTCTTGTTGAGACGAGAAGCCATCAGATCTATCTGTGGACAGCCCCACCGGTGAATTAACTGCTTAAACACCTGGGGATGAAGGCCCCATTCCCCCGAATTTTGGTCGTGCCTGCTGAGGAAGTCTACTTTCCAGTTCTCCTCTCCTGGAATGAATATTGCTGAGATGGCCCTTGCGTTGGCCTCAGCCCAGAGAAGGATTTTTTACACCTCTCGCATCACCGCTCTGCTTCTTGTTCTCCCTTGTCAGTTTATGTACGCCACCGCCGTGGTGTTGTCCGATTGAACCTGGATCGCCTTATCCTTCAGGAAATGGGAGGCTTGTAGAAGAGCATTGTAAACTGCCCTGAGTTCCAGGATGTTTATCGGTAAAGCTGATTCCTGAACTGACTATAAACCTTGGAACTGGGCCCCTTGGGTCACTGCTCCCCAACCCCGGAGGCTGGCATCAGTAGAATCCACGAGTAGATTTTGAAACTTCTGCCCTCTACCAGGCGAGGAATTTGAAGCCACCATAATAGAGAAATCCGGGCTTTCGGAGATAGGGTCACTTCCTGATGCATATGCAGGTGAGAAACTGACCATTTGTCCAGCAGATCCAGCTGAACGGTCGGGCATGAAACCTGTCATATTGGATTTCCTCATAAGCAGCCACCATCTTGCCCAGTAAGTTGATGCAAAGATGTATAGACACCCTGCGAGTACTGAGCAGACCATAGCCTAGATAGTCAAGGCCTTTTCCATCAGGAGAAACACCTTTTGAGATACCGTATCCAGTATCATTCCCAGGAACTGAAGACGCTGGGTCAGTTCCAGTTGAGATTTCTGAAAATTTAAGATCCACCCATGATCCGTGAGTAGGCGAGTAGACAGGTCGATGCTGTACAGTAGACACTCCCTGCACATAGGTGGTCATTCCGAGTTGTTCGCTCGGTAATTTTCTTTGCATCGCAGCGATTTTCCGCTTATTGCGCATGCGCAATGTTCGCACTGCGACTGCGCCAAGTAAATTTGCTATGCAGTTAGGTATTTTACTCTCTGCATTACGAGGTTTTTTCTTCGTTCTGGTGTTCGTAATGTGATTGACAGGAAGTGGGTGTTTCTGGGCGGAAACAGGCCGTTTTATGGGAGTGTTTGAAAAAACGCTACCGTTTCTGGGTAAAACGCGGGAGTGGCTGGAGAAACGGAGGAGTGTCTGGGTGAACGCTGGGTGTGTTTGTGACGTCAAACCAGGAACGACAAGCACTGAACTGATTGCACTGGAAGAGTAAGTCTCGAGCTACTCAGAAACTGCAAAGAAATTTCTAATCACAATTTTGAGAACCTTTCGTTCGCAATTTTGATAAGCTAAGATTCACTCCCAGTAGGCGGCGGCGTAGCGTGTGCAATGCTGCTAAAAGCAGCTTGCGAGCGAACAACTCGGAATCACCCCCATAGTCTTTATTAGGAGATCTTCCAAATAGGGGACTATGTTCACACCCATCATCCGCAGCTGCAGCATCATCTCCGCCATGACCTTGGTAAAGACCCTTGGAGCTGTGGATAATCCAAAGGGTAAGGCCTGAGACTGGAAATGGTCGTCCAAGATGACGAACCCGAAGTAAGCCTGATGAGGGGGCCACATGGGTAACCTTCTTTGACATCCAGAGACACCAGGAGCTCCCCCTCCTCCAGAGCAGATACCACCACCCTCAGAGACTTCATCTTGAATTTGAACACCCGCAGATACAGGTTGAGAGACTTCAGGTTCAAGATGGGGCGCACCGACAAAAAGACTGGAGTAAAAATCCCTGTTGTGTAACGGAGGAAGTACAGGAACTACCACCCCGTCTGCAAAAGTTTTTGAATACCCTCTTGTAAGGTAGCTTTTGCTGCGGGTAAAGCTGGTAAGCCCAACTTGAAAAACCTGACAGGAGGGAGTGTTTGAAGTTCCAGCGAGGTTCCTCCCCCAAGGATCCCGTCAGGACTTCGCCTACACGTGGGCGAAGTGTTGAAGGTGATCACCTACCTGAAAGTTGCATTAATGCTGGGGCAAACCGTCACGTGGAAGGCTTAGCGGCAGGGGATCCGGTGGTCTGGTCCAGGGAGAAGGCAGGTGCAGGTTTACCGGACTTATCACGAGCTCCTCTGGAAGTGGTGGCGACCCCTCGGCCCCTGCCTCTGAACCTTGCCACACGAAAGGACTGCAAGGAGGGTCCGGTGTAAGAACGTCTAGCAGGTGGCGCAGCCGACAGCAGATAGGTAGACTTACCCGCCGTTGCTTGGGAGATCCACTTATTTAATTTGTCTCCAAACAAGGCATCACCTGTAAAGGGAAGATTTTCTACACCCTTTTTGGAATCAGCGTCCGCCGCCCATTGACGTAACCACAGAGCTCTGCGTGCCATAGCAGTAGTGCGGCCATTTATCTTACACAACTCCTTAATAGCCTTGCTCATAAAATTTGCAGCATCCTGTATATGTTGCAACAGAGTAACAACCTCATCCCGGGGTAGAGAGTCTAAACCAACAATAACATTATCTGACCACTTAACCACAGCCCTGGAGATCCACCTACAAACTATTGTGGGGTGGTGTGCTGCGCCTGCCGCCGTATAAATTGCCTTGAGCGTTGTCTCAATTTTACGGTCAGGGATACAGCCCCGGGGACAGGTCTTACCAATTTCTTAGACAGCCTGGATACAGATGTATCGACCTTCGGGGGGTTTTCCCAGACCTTCCTGTCCTCAGCTGGAATGGGAAAGGTAGATAAAAACCTCTGAGGAATCTTACATTTTTTTTATCAGGGTTTAATCAGGCCTCCCTGGCCAGGGAGTTTAACTCTTTAGACACCGGAAAAGAAGCTGAACTCCAGGGTCTAACATTAACGTATAACTCCTCATCTGGTTCCGCCTCCTGATCCGGTATGTGGAGGACTTCCCTTACAGCAAAAATGAGAGCCTCCTCCCCAGGCGACAGAGAGCTGTCCTCGTTCATATCATCATCATCCACATCTGGCTGATCATAGTCAAAATCAAACTGGAGAACCTGTGGCAGTGAGCATTTATGGGAAGCCACTAAAGAGGGCTGAGAAACCTTCCTGGAATCTGCTGCCTTAGTCACGCAATCAATGGAGTGTTTTAACACCTGTCTCTCTTTTAGCTGCAGCAAGTTCAGAATTTACATTTTGAATCATGCTCTTAAAGCTATCTAACCAGTCAGGAGCCCGTGAGCTTGGTCCCTGAGGAGAAAAGGAACATTACTCACACATGAATGACCCCGCTGAAGATGGGGTAGAATTACAAGCAGCACACATAACCAAGTCCACAGACATTATGCAGGAAAACCACAGCGCAGTCCCCTTGTCCAACACCCCACACAGACCCTAGAGAGCCCTTATAGTGACACTGTGGAGCGGACCCAGCACACAGAACACAGCAGCACAATGGCCCTCATTCCGAGTTGTTCGCTCGTTATTTTTCCTTGCATCGGTGCGATTAGTCGCAAACTGCGCATGCGCCACGTTCGCAGTGCGCCTGCGCCAAGTAAATTTGCTAAAAAGTTTGGTATTTTACTCACGGCTTAACGGAGAAATTTCTTCGTTCTGCTGATCGGAGTGTGATTAACAGGAAGTGGGTGTTTCTGGGCAGAAACTGGCCGTTTTATGGGTGTGTGCGAAAAAACGCGGGAGTATCTGAAGAAACGGGGGAGTGTCTGGGCGAACGCTGGGTGTGTTTGTGACGTCAAACCAGGAACGAAACTGACTGAACTGATCGCAGTGGCAGAGTAAGTCTGGAGCTACTCAGAAACTGCAAAGAAATTTCTATTCGCAATTCTGCTAATCTTTCGTTCGCAATTCTGTTATGCTAAGATTCATTCCCAGTAGGCGGCGGCTTAGCGTGTGCAATGCTGCTAAAAGCAGCTAGCGAGCGAACAACTCGGAATAAGGGCCCATGTGTGAAAATAAGTTTATGCAATATCAGTGCAGCGGCGCTACCGCAGGAGTGCTCCCCTCACACTATGACCCCCTGTTACCAGTTTAAACCGTCTGTGACAGCGTGGGTCCTGGAGGAGCAGCGCCCATGCAGCCTTGATGATCCGCAGCAGCAGGAAATGGTGACTTCCCTCCGCTGGTCCCGCCTTTGGAAGCCCCTCCCCTTGCAATGGCGTGCGGTCCCTCACAAGATTATACTGGCCACAAGTATAAAATACATCAGAAATGTCTTCAACAGTCCACACAAAGCCTTAGATGACAGTGAGCACTGTGGGGCTAATAGCCCTGAGCCAGTATCGTCCGTGGTGGGCACCGCAGCTCCGGGCCCGTGATCGCCGCGTGACATGCCGCCAAACTGCACCGGGGACCTGGTGTAACACTCACCGCACCTGGTCTTCGGCATCTGTTAGAGGGTGGCGGCTAGCTACTGGCTTGGGCACACATACTGACGATGAGTGATCAGCACCTCAGAAACTCAGTGTCCTGTCAGCTGGGATAACGAACCATTAACCCTCAGGAGGTTGGTTCGGTCCCCCCGAAGCAGATAGTCTGCCAAGCAGAGCTACCTGAAAATAAAAACTATATTAAATTTAAAGAAAAAATCTCTGGAGCTTCAGAGAAGTGCACCCGGCTCATTGGGCACATTTTTCTAAACTGAGTCTGGTAGGAAGAGCATAGAGGGGAGGAGCCAGCACACACATACACACACTAAAAGTTTTAAAGTGCCAGGCTCCAGTGGACCCAATCTATACCCCATGGTACTAAAGTACAACACCCCAGTATCCACTAGGACGTAAGAGAAAACTAGATTCTCCAGTGGGGGCTGCGAGAAAGGGCCCGCCATGCGCCCTAGCTGAATCTCCTTATCAACCTTGCCACGTAAAACATCAGGGAAAGAACGGGTGGACAGCAGGTTCCTGTGAGCCCCCACACGAATGTCCCCATGGGCTGGCAACCAAAAACCAAAACCATCAAACTGAAAATCATTTGCCTTTAGCAGGAGCCAGCATCTGGGAACGTCCGGATACCCCGAACTGCCGTGCCGAGGGAACTTCCACGAATGCACACGAAACACCAGGAGCCAACTGCAGAGTATCCAGGCCAGCCCGAGAACCATCCTTCGCTACTACCTCGGCCTTAGTAACATCCAGCCACACCTCTACGTCCTTGCACCCAAAATCCATCACTTGTAAGCAGTCCTGCTTCCGTCTGAACTGCTCATCATACACACGCCAATACACACCTTTGTACCTATGCTGCATGCCGTGGATCATGTGAATGTTCATAATTACGTTAATATGCTCGCCAGGCCGATCCTACAGATAACAAGCGGCAAACACACAAAAATCAGGCAACAAATTATCATACGATTTAAAGGCCTCTACACCAATATCACCTTTCGCTCTAGCAGCCTTAAAATCCTTCTTCGCTTCATCGGTCAAAACAAACATATCCACATAATGCCTCTTTTGAATCTTCCTACGACAGCTCTCACGAAGCCCACGCAACACCACCGTATAGTTGCAATGTACCGCTCCTGGCAAGCTACGGTGCTTCCTTTCCCTCCGGGAAATGTCAGCGACTCGTCTGCGCTTAGTACGCTTTGCCCGTCTCCCCTCCTTCAGATTACCATATTTAGCTGCGCGCCTGGGCAGCACTGCTGATGGAAAACCCGAGAGAAAAGGAGGAGGAAGAAGAGTAAGACAGGCTAGACTCAGAGCGGGAAGAGGAGGAAGAGCATGAAACTTGCACAACAGACTCCCCAGAATCCTCACCGGACGGCCCAGGCTGATCCCCCATCGATAACTATCCTTCCTCATCGCTGGCGCCGACACTGTGATCCACATCCACCCCGACATCTGAAAAAGAAGAATCAACCAGCCCTGTAGCCCCGGAGCCGGCCAACCGGGAAGGAGGCAACAAAGCTGGAGAGGCGCCACACCTCCAAGTCGGGCCACGGCCGAACCCATATCACTAAAAGCCTGCAAAAACTGAGCAACACCGGGGTCAGCACCCCCAAAACAGGCTGAATGCGGTGCCTAACCCACCTAGATCCTAGCGCAGCATGCAACGTCAAGGGAGCGAGCGCCGAAGCCATGGAGGAAAGGGCAGCAGACAAACCCGAAGGGTCAAAAACAGCCACCGGACCCCCCGCATCATTACCATACTGGGAACCTACGCCACGCCTGCCAACCCTACGGCCCCGCACATCGCGCCTAGCAGAGGGGTTAAATAAAGCAGGATCTGCCACACCAGCCGCAAGCGAGCGGCTACCCCCGAGGACCGACTACGGACATCAGGGCCACCAGCAGTTTTCAAGAGAAGCCCCCTTACAGGACACCACAGGGGACTCCAAAGGCTAACCACACCTGTAGCCCTGTCACGGCTCTGCAGCCCCCCCCCCTCCCCCCTGAAATGGGCATCAGCTCCGGAGCCCCTGCCCTCTAAAAGACCAGAGCTCCCATCTACGCTATGTGCACTGGCAGTGACATGGGTGCTACCCCCACAACCTGCAAGGGGCTCCCACACCTGCCAGAGCCTGTCTGGACCCGTTGGAGCGCACGCTCCTACGCCGGAGGTGCCGGGGACCAGGAAGCAGCAGTCCGAGGCCCGGTCCCCGCACCCTACCACGGCCCGCAGGCCGACCCCTCCAGTCCTGGTTGCCGCTACACCGGCTGTAGAGGTGCAGATGGGAACCGTCACACCCGTGCCCTCTGCTGCCTGGCCCCAAGCAGTAATGAGCCGGAGCACAGGGAGACAGGCGAGGACAGGGGAGGGCAGCCATGACAAAGGCAGGAGGCACAAGGGGGGGGGGGTAAAAGGAAGCAGCTGGCAAGCACAAAGGGGGAGATGGGATCACCAGACAGCAAAAGGTACAGTAATGTTAGCTGATTTTTAACCATGGGAAAACTACAGTGCCAAGAATACGGGCCCTCATTCCGAGTTGTTCGCTCGCAAGCTGCTTTTAGCAGCTTTGCACACGCTAAGCCGCCGCCTACTGGGAGTGAATCTTAGCATAGTAAAATTGCGAACGAAAGATTCTCAAAATTGCGATTACACACCTCTTAGCAGTTTCTGAGTAGCTTCAAACTTACTCGGCATCTGCGATCAGTTCAGTGCTTGTCGTTCCTGGTTTGACGTCACAAACACACCCAGCGTTCGCCCAGACACTCCTCCGTTTCTTCAGCCACTCCCGCGTTTTTCCCAGAAACGGTAGCGTTTTTTCGCACACACCCATAAAACGGCCTGTTTCCGCCCAGAAACACCCACTTCCTGTCAATCACATTACGATCACCAGAACGAAGAAAAAACCGTGAGTAAAATTCCTAACTGCATAGCAAATTTACTTGGCGCAGTCGCACTGCGGACATTGCACATGCGCATTCGCGACTAATCGCTCCGTTGCGAAAAAAAAATAACGAGCGAACAACTCGGAATGACCCCCACAAGTCAAAAACCTGGTATTAATGACATGCAGCAGCACACACTAGACACTCACCCACCTAAGACCAGAAGAAAGAGGCTGAATCCTCCTTCAGCTAGTACTAATGAATGAAACTATCCCTTCTATCCCTGTATCCCTATTGGATAATCCTATCACCTGATACCCATAATGCCATTTCCAGCCTCAGATGTTTAACCCTCTACATTCCTATTTAGGGGGTCATTCCGAGTTGATCGCTCGCTAGCTACTTTTAGCTGCGGTACAAACGCATAGTCGCCGCCCACAGGGGAGTGTATTTTTGCTTTGCAAGTGTGCGATTGCATGTGCAGCGGAGCTCTGCAAAAACATTTTGTGCAGTTTCAGAGTAGGTCTGGACTTACTCAGCCTTTGCGATCACTTCAGTCTTTTTGGTCCCGGAATTGACGTCAGACACCCGCCCTGCAAACACCTGGACACGGGAAAAAAGGTTGCGAGACAGACCGCACTAGATCGCTCCCGTCTCTAAAGAAATCCTCCTAAGAAAGGAGGTGAGTTTCAACAGGAGACTAATTCAAAAATTATAACCAACTACCATATTATTTAGTGAAAGAAATTATCTCTTGATAGATTTCATTTGTTGGTGGTGCTCCCCAGAGTCAGAAATAGCACAGTGTAAGGAAAGAAAAGAAGACTCTTGTTTGGGGGCACTCTTAGATATATTACACCTGTACAGGAGAATGATATTGTCAATAAAATATAACTTTTATTAAGTATTTTTTAAAATATCTGAGATTGTGTGTAATCAGCAAAAAATGCGGCAGTGAAATCATGCCTGGCAATTAAATTGGGTAAAAAACTTATTATATTTTATTGACAATATCATTCTCCTGTACAGGTGTAATATATCTAAGAGTGCCCTCAAACAAGAGTCTTCTTTTCTTTCCTTAAACACCTGGACACGCCAGCGTTTTCCCAAACACTCCCAGAAAACGGTCCGTTTACACCCATAAACTCCCACTTCCTGTCAATCTCCTTGCGATCGGCTGTGCGAATGGAATCGTCACTAGAAGCAGTGCAAAACAACAATGCTCTTTGTACCCGTACGCCGTGCGTGCGCATTGTGGCCCATACGCATGCATAGTTTTGCAGTTTTTTAAAATGATTGCTACGCAGCGAACAACGGCAGCTAGCGATCAATTCGGAATGACCCCCTTAGTCACTACACTCCTCTTTTCAGAGTTGAGAAGATGCGCACCACCCAACATACAACACTTGTTAAAAAGAAGGGCAAGGAGCATATTGAGGTGTTGGAGCCTATGGTGCATCCACTATCCCTGTCAGTAACATCCACTTTTTATAATATCATATAACTTATTTACCACTTTCACCTCCATATTTTTTTGTTTAATCAGATTTTTATTAAGGATTTTCAGTGTATAAACAGAAAGAGGGAAAACACCCATACATATACAGGTAGAAAAACATCAATATCAACAGTGTATAGTAATAAATACAAGTCGAGTTGTACAGATGTCAAAGGGAGAATAAACAACCCCATAGAGACGAATGGGTGCATTAGGGGTAGAGTATACCAAGTGATGTAGAAATGGAGTTGTTCTGCATTAGGTAAAAGTGTTTTCACATTTAATGCATATATAGATAATTGAATAAGAGAGAAAAAGAATAGGAGCGCCCGAAGGCAATAAGATAGAAGTAAAGAGAAGTGTGAGGTAAGAAAGGGAACGAGTAAGAGAAGGAAAGAGGGGTTCGGAGAAGTTGGGGGGGGGGGGGGGGGGTTACCACTTAACAAGTCAATGGGATGTAGAGGACAAAGATATCAGTTATCATCCAAGGGAGTGGTTAAGTATGCTTGGGAGGTCTTGTATTCCAACCAGGGGGACCATGTGGATTCGAATTCACGAGATTTGCCTATCGATGCGAGGAACAAGTCCTCCGTTCTCATAAAATAATTCAGTTTAGTGAACCATGCACGACTCGTAGGAGGATTGTGGGATCTCACCTGGCCGGGATAACCGCACGTGCTGCATTGCTTAAGTGTCGTAGCAGGGAGTGTTTGTGTTGAGACATTGGGATTGTAGAATGGTTGATAAGCCAGAATGCTGGGTCATGTGGGATTTGGGTCTTAAGGATGATCTGAGAGATGCGTATATCTTCCCGCCAGAAGGGTTGGATTAGTGAGCATGTCCACCAGATATGTAAAAGGGTGCCAGATGAGGAGGAGCAGCGCCAACAGAGAGCCGACGAGGATGGGTACATAGCATGGAGGAGGGAGGGGTGTCTGTACCATCTCGTCATAACTTTATATTGAGTCTCTCTTACTTGGACGCAAACAGAGCTTGTATGGGTTTTTAAGCATATCTTTTCCCAGTCTCTACACGACAGAGAGATGCCCAGGTCTCTCTCCCATGCCACAGCAAAGGATGGAGTGTCGGTAGGTTGGGAGTGGCAGACAATCTTGTAAAGCGTGGAAATAGTGTGGGTCGGGTCATGGACGGCAACGCAAAGTTTCTCAAAAAGGATCATCTCTCTGGCGGCGTTCTGGAGTCTAGAGCTAGATATCAAAAAGTGTCTTATTTGCAGGAATTTCCAAAAGTCCTGTTGGGGGATGTCCCACTTTGCCCTGAGTTCTGAGAATTGTTTGACTCCAGTTGATGACACCATCTGGCCGACCCTGAACAAACCTGTTGATGCCCAATGTGAGAAGTGGGCTGGGTTGGTTCCCGGTGCAAATTCAGGGTTGGCCAGAAAGGACGTCAGGGGGCTGAATTTAGAAGAAATGTAAGGTAATGTGCGCAGTGATTTCCACGTAGTAAGTGTAGGAGTAATGGTAGGGTGGGGGAGGAGCAGTTTGGGGGGGGAGGGGAGCCAGGGAAATATTTCTGGGAATTGTTGTACGTACAGGCCCTCCAACTTCACCCATTGTTTAAGCTCACGATATCTTGTCCAATCTATGATTCTATTCAAAAGGATGGCATGATAGTAATTTTTTATGTCAGGAAGCTGAAGGCCGCCACTTACAATCGGTTTTGTCATTTGGGAGCGACTAATCCTAGGTCTCCTCCGTTGCCAGACAAATTGTCGAATCAAGAGTGAGATTGATCGAAACCAGGTCTCCGGGATGCGGATCGGGAGGGTCTGCATCAAATATAATAATTTAGGGAGGGTGTTCATCTTAACTACGTTTATCCTTCCAAACCAGGATAAAAGTTTCATATTCCATCTGGAGTAGTCATTCCGAATCGTATGCAATAGGGGTAGATAATTCAAAGGGAACAACTGGGATTCGTTAGCGCTCAATTTAACACCGAGGTATGTTATGTGGGAAGATTGCCACGAGAAAGGAAAAGAGCGTTTGAGGGCTGTGACGGAGTCTACAGGAGCGGAAATGTTAAGAGCACTAGATTTATTATAATTAATTTTAAAGTTGGAAAGGTGTCCAAATAGATCTAGTTCTTTCATTAGGTGCGGGAGGGAGTCAGTGGGGTGTGATATTATGGCCAAGAGGTCGTCGGCAAACAAGGCTAGCTTATATTCACCATCACCTACGGTGAAACCTTTAATAGCCTGATTAGCCCGAATGGACCTGGCCAATGCCTCGATACATAGCACGAAGATCAAAGGAGATAGTGGGCAGCCCTGCCTGGTGCCGTTGTTTATGGGGAATGGGTCTGACAGGGTGCCGTTTACGCGAACCCTTGCCGTCGGGGAGTCATATAGGGCCATTATCCAGGTGCGTGCATTATGACCTAAGCCTATGTGCTCCAAGATGGTTTCCATAAATTTCCAACTGACCCTATCAAATGCCTTTTCGGCGTCGGTGGAGAGTAGGATGGTAGGGGTAGTACTGTGGGATGCTAGGTGGATGAGGTTGAGAATTTTGGTAGTGTTGTCTTTGGCCTCTCGGCCCAAGACAAAACCCACCTGGTCACTATGGACCAAGAGAGGGATCAGCACGTTAAGTCTGTTTGCCAGAATCTTTGCATAGATTTTAAGATCTACGTTGAGAAGGGAGATGGGTCTGTAACTGGAGCAGGCCAAAGGATCTTTGCCCTGTTTCGGTATAACCGACACGTGGGCCTCCAGTGAGTCACGGGAGAAGTGGGAGCCAGATGTAATTGAGTTAAATGCACGGAGAAGGAGAGGAAGCAATTTATCTTTAAACACCTTATAGTATGCTATAGTGAAGCCGTCAGGGCCAGGACTTTTCCCCGACGTCATAGAGGAGATGGCCCGGTCTATCTCTTGGGTAGTGAAGGGGGCTTCCAATATATTAAGCTCCGAGGGTGGGAGAACAGGGTAATCGATGGACTTCAGATAGTCCCTTATTTGTTGGTGTAAAAGGAGGGGATCTACAGCAGGGGAAGTGTTCTCTAGATTATAGAGCAAGGTGTAGAATTGTGCGAAGCAAGCCCCAATCTCAGGTGATTTAAATTTAGGGGTCCCTCTGGCGTCTTTCACCGAGCCAATAAATGAAGCCGAGTGTTGGGCTCGTATAGCATGAGCCAGCACTCGGCCAGGTTTATTGCCCCACTGGTAGTACTTCTGTTTACATTTACGGATGGAGTGAATTATATTGTTAGAGAGAAGTTTATTCAGCTGAGAGCGGGCTTCTGATAGCTCTACTAGGGTCACATCTGACAGTGATACTTTGTGGGATGTCTCAAGGGTGTGGATTTTATGTAAGAGTCCTAAGATCAGGGATTGCCTCTGTTTCTTTTTGTGGGTCCCCAGTTGTATCAACTTGCCGCGAAGGACACATTTATGCGCCTCCCATACGGTGAGGTGGGAGACATCATCCGTGACATTTGTGGCGATGTAGTCGTCTAGAGTCTTGTCTAAGGTTTCTTTACAGAGTGTGTCATATAGAAGAGACTCATTGAGTCTCCAGGTCCATTGTTTATGAGAGCCGTGAGGGAGGGTCAAGGTCAAAGTCACCGGGGCATGGTCAGACCATGTGATAGAGCCAATAGTGGCATCTATAAGAAGTGGGAGGTGTCTATGGCTAAGGAATAAGTAATCAATGCGGGAATAAACCCGGTGAGGGTGTGAATAAAAGGAGGGATTAAGGGTTCTCCAGGAGTCGGCCAGTTGCTGTGTGTGAAGTAGGTGTTTAACACGGCGGTATTTAGATGCAACAAACCTAGAGGTTTGGGATGAGGTGTCAGTATTGGGGTCTAATGTCCAGTTAAAGTCACCACCTAAAACCGTGACACCTTGTAACAGAGAATCTAATTTCGGGAGGTAGGAATTAAAGAAGGACAGCTGGGCCTGGTTTGGGGCGTAGATCACCGCAAAAGTAAATATTTGCTCAGAGATCTTACAGGTCAAAATAAGGAACCTTCCCGGTACTACCCTGTGTATGACAACGTCTGAGACACGCATGTCCCTGGAAAAAACAATAGCCACTCCCTTGGATTTGCTACCTGGGGTGTTACAGTAGAACGCTACTGGAAAGTAGCGATTGGTGATAGAGGGGTTACGGATTCCAACCTTGAAATGGGTCTCCTGCACTAATGCAACGTCTGCTCTTTCAGACCTTAACAGATGTAAAAGGCTAGATCTCTTCTCCGGCGAGTTGAGACCTCGTGCATTAAGGGACAGCACTTTAATCTTCCCCGGGGTACTCATGGTGGAATAAAGTAGAACACTGTCCTAGAAACCTTGAAGTGGAGGGAGGGGGAAAGGAGAGAAGGAAGAGCAAACATGGAAAAAGAGATAAAAAAGAAAGGAGTACAAAAACAATGTAATAACATCAGCAAAAGACCCGCAGGAGAGAGACTGAACCGTGATCTCGTCAGTCTCCCTACCGGCATGTAGCCAGAGGCGGGTATTGTATGGGGGAATGGGGGATGGACCGCAACCCGAACCATGATAACAACAATAACATATTTAAACTGACACAGTAAAAAGGAGAGGGAAAAAGAAATAAAAAGGGAGATGGCCAGAGGGGGGCCAAGGGCAGCAGCCAATTCCGCAGCCCCCTCCCCCCGCCGGTCAGCTTGAGCAAGGATATTAACCATTTATCAAAAACCTCTGTAAATGACTAGGGAATGACATGTAACATGGTTGTGGACCCTTCGAGAAAGGGAAAAATTACCCTCTAACATTGCATTAACAGCAAGCGATCCAGTAGGAGGGAAATAACCATATCAGTCAAATGGGTCCATTACAGCTAATCGGTTTTGGAAGGAGATGTAGTTGACTGGGATCTCTTCCCAGTACCTCGAACCTCTTGCCATGGTTGCCCGTTAGGAGCCCGTTTTAAAGGAGGCACATCCGGAAGAGGAAACTCCCAGTCTGGAATGGACAATGGAGGAAGGCCTAAGGAGGTGCAGAACGGGGTAAGGCCTGTGTGGGAAGATAGGGTGTACCATTTCCCAGAGGAGCAGGCTTGAATGTGAAATGGAAATCCCCAACGGTAGCGAAGCTGACGCTTCCGCAGCTCATCTGTCAGGGGCTTCAAGGATTTCCGCTGCTGTAGTGTGTACCAGGAAAGGTCTTGATAGAGGCTTATAGTGCAGCCATTGAAGTTGATACCATCAAGTTGCCTGGCTTTGAACATGATCTCCTCCTTCTGGGCGAAGTAATGGAGCCGGCAAATGACGTCACGAGGTCGGTCAGTGGCTAGGCCCCTCGGTCTAAGGGCTCTGTGGGCTCTGTCGAAAGTGATGACATTATCCGAGTTTGTTCCCAAGAGTTCGTTGAATATCTTGGACAGGGCGTCCACTAGACCAGACTGGGAAACCTCCTCCGGGAGACCACGGACTCGGATGTTGTTCCGTCTGCCCCTGTTGTCGATATCCGTCACTCTGGACTGTAAAGCTCGGATTTCTTTGGACTGGGCAAGGACAGAGTCCCTCAGCTGGGACATACAGGAAGCGTTGGCTTCTTGGTCTTCCTCCAGAGTAACCACCCGGTCGGATAGGTGAGAAATGTCACTTTTGATGGAAGCGAGCTCGTTCCTGATAGTGTCTTGAAGGTCTTGTTTTGTGGGAAGGGACCTCATGAAGGTTAGAATATCCCGGAGCTCGCGACTACCAGCTGTCGAAGGGTCAGCCATCTCGTCAGCTGGATTCAAAGTCGGAGAGGCAGAGGGGGAGGCCTGGGAGCGGGAAGAGGAACGGCTCTCCATCTGTGGGGATATCGTGGGATGAAGGAAGGGCCTCAGATCCGCTTGAGACCTCGTGACTTTCCGTAGTTGGTTGTTTTTGCTCCGTCTAGAGGATTTCGAGGTACGTCTCATATTCCAGAGAGGGACAGTGTGGAGGTTGTTTGCAAGTAGCTCAAGATGTGTCAGGATCAGCAGGATACATTCGGCGACATGGCTCTTAGGGAGCAGTCACCCCCCCGTGGCCTGGTGTCAGATGGCCATCAGGTGGCCTCGGGTAGAGTAGTAGAGAACAAAAGTCCAGGGCAGTGCATGGCGGTGTTTGGGCGCCAGACAGCAAGGAGAAAGAAAAAATATAGAGGCTAGAGGGTCTCTACAGACGTGGAGAGTATTGATGGAAAGAAGCGGGCGTAGGCTTTCTAGTTATTACTCCTCGGGAGGGGGGTATAAAATGACCTCAGGAGACTGTGTATTTCTTTGATACCTCAAATTCCTGGAAGCTCATGTTTGGCACTATCTGCCTGTTCAGCCTCTAGGCTACTCCCTGTGATCTTTACCTCCAATGTCAGCCCCGGAACCCCTCCAGTGCGGCCACCAGTGCGACACCCAGGGTTGAGGAGGGGGGGATTCACGCAGGGCCTCCTCCGTTCAGAAGTCGCGGGGGCGTGTTCCGGGCCAGCCAGAGACCGGGGCAGCACCACCCAGCGGGAGGGGATAGATGCAGCCAGCAGCGGGAAAGGAGACCACCGGCAGGATCCGGAGAAAGTTCAGATGAACCCAAATGTAGAGGCAGGTCGGGTCTACTGCAGGGCTGGAGGCCAGCAAGACAGTCGACCTGTATGTAGATGGCAGCTGAGAGGGGATAGCAGGCAGCCTCGATGTTTCTCTGGTGGGTCCCCAGCTCTCAGTAGGGGCAAAGCCTGCCTGGGGATGGGTAACCGCAGGGAGAGCAGGAGAGAGGGGTCTTTCCTGTGTCTGTGAGGGAACCCGAGGAGGATATATCGGGTCCGTGAGTCGCGGGCGGGCCGATGTATAACTTGAGGCCCCGGCTCCGGTTCGGAGGGAAGGCCTCGGCTCGTTGCAGGATCGGAGAACGGGTCTTAGGGCAAGGGGCGCGGGGAGAGTTAACCTCTCGACTTACCCCGTTGCCCGATCGCGATCCCGTCTCCTTCCGGCCAGCGGGTCCTCAGTCCGGGCTCCGGGCGCCTCCGTCGGGGTCCGCGCCGTCTTCAATGTGGGGACGCAGGAGGCCTCCGCTGATCAGGTCGTCCTCTGGCTTCGCTTCAGTGGTGCAGGGGGGACACGGATAAGGAGGGAGAGAGGCAATGGGCTCCCGTGGGACGTCCGTCCCGGTCTGTCGATCCGGCCCCGTTCCAAACTCGAGCCCCAGGCTTTAGGCCGGGGGGAAGGCCGCAATCCGCAGGAGTGCTTAAAAGCACTCCCCGATTCCGCGGGTCCCCCACAGTAGGTGCCAGAGGGTGTAGAGGGTCCCTGTGAGGGAGTAGAAGCAGTTTGGCGGTGGTAAGGAGAGGATAAGGCCCAGTAAAAGGGTCAGGGAAGCAGGAGCTCTGGGATTCACATCCACTCTCCAGGACATCCAGGCCACGCCCCCCTCACCTCCATATTTTAATGTCTCTAGCAGTGACGTAACTTTAAATTTTTCTCCAAGCCAAAAAAATGTTCTGCCCCCTCAAATGCTATTCGGAAAGTAATGAATTTGCAAGCAACATGGGCTCACTCACAAAAAGGGACGTGGACCATGATAAAGGGGCATGGCTTTGCAAGAAAAGACTACCTTACACCTTGATTTTGCAACCTGCACGCACAGACATTGGCCACCACAGGAAAAAAATAATCCTGATTCATGCCCCTTACATTATTTGTCATTTTTCCTCCTTATAGTAATGCCCCTTACACATTATGCCACACACTGCAATGGCCATTGAACATTTTGCTACACACTGTAATGCCCATTACACAATGGGGGTCATTCCGAGTTGTTCGCTCGTTGCCGGTTTTCGCAACGGCGCGATTAAGGCAAAAATGCGCATGGTTCGCAGTGCGCATGCGGTTAGTATTTTACCACAAAACTTAGTAAATTTACTCACGCCCGAACGAAGAATTTTCATTGTTGAAGTGATCGAAGTGTGATTGACAGGAAGTGGGTGTTTCTGGGTGGAAACTGGACGTTTTCTGGGAGTGTGCGGAAAAACGCAGGCGTGCCAGGGAAAAACGCGGGAGTGTCTGGAGAAACGGGGGAGTGGCTGGCCGGACGCTGGGCCTGTGTGTGACGTCAAACCAGGAACGAAACGGCCTGAGCTGATCGCTATTTGTGAGTAGGTCTGGAGCTACTCAGAAACTGCTAAGAAATTTCTTTTCGCTATTCTGCGAATCTTTCGTTCGCAATTCTGCTAAGCTAAGATACACTCCCAGAGGGCGGCGGCTTAGCGTGTGCAATGCTGCTAAAAGCAGCTAGCGAGCGAACAACTCGGAATCTCCCCCATTATGCCACACACCATAATGTCCCTGACACATTATGCCACACACCGCAATGCCCATTATACCACACACCACAATGACCATTATATATTATGCCACACACCGCAATTTCCGTGATACATTATGCCACAAACTGCAATGCCCATTATGCATTATGCCACACACAGCAATTTCCGTGATACATTATGCCACACACCGCAATGCCCATTATGCATTATGCCACACACCGCAATGTCCGTGATACATTATTCCACACACCACATTGCCCAGTACACATTATGCCCCACAGAAATTACTTTTAAATTACCTGCTCGTTTCCAGGGGTTTCATACTATTTGCCAGGGTTTTCATGCTCTGGGTGTCATGCTCGTTGCCAGGGGCTAATACTTGTCAGGGGTCTCATACACTGGGTATTATGCTTGTTGCCAGGGGTTTATGCGCTGCGTGTCATGCTCATTGCCAGGGATTTCATGCGCTGTGTGTCATAGTCGTTGGCGAGGGGTAATGCTTGTTGTCAGGGGTTTCAAGCGCTGAGTGTGTAATGCTCATTGCCAATGAATAGTGCTTGTTGCCAGGGGTTTCATGCACTGGGTACATAATTCTTGTTGCCAAGGGGCTTTCATGCTTGTTGCCAAGGGCTAATGCTTGTTGTGAAGGGTTTCATACGCTGGGTGTGTAATGCTGGGTGCCAAGGGCTAATGCTTGTTGTGAAGGGTTTCATGCACTGGGTGTGTAATGCTCATTGCCAAGGGGTAATGCTTGTTGGCAGGGGTTTCATGCACTGCATGTGTAATGCTCGTTGGTTAAAATAATGACATTTAAAATAAAAGACAAGGTCAAAATACAGACTTTTCATGATTTTTCATTGAAACCAACTTGTTCATACTTTACCAACCCAGTGGACCTGGAGTGAGAATATAATAGTGTGCCAAACGCAGCTGTACACTTACACAGTGTCCATGTCGACCTAAGTACCTATGCACACAAAAACCAATTTAAAACTTGTGTCGACTTTTTGACCTGTCGACATTTTAAATGTGGATATTTTGACCTTGTTGGTATTTTAAATGTTAGTATTTTGACCTTGTCAGAATTTTGACCGTCGGTCAATTGTTGTCGGGATTTTGGCCGTCGGGATTTTGACTGTAGGTATTTCATACTAAACCCATGCTATAGACTATTAAAAAGTAGACCCGCCCTTGCAAAGTCAAAAATACACTTTTTTCTATAAAAAAAAAAAAAATGTCAGAGAAAGGTGTGATCACTGCTTGATAACCATAATAGTTTATTTTTCAGCAATATACATACAGTACATACAGTTGTTACTACAGATATTCTTAATCATTTAGTGTAGTCATCCTAAAAAAAATATGACTGATTTCACCTCCATACATTTATTTTTAGATTTTTTGCATTTACAGCCAAACTAAGCTACAAATGAGTTATTTTTAGGAAGTAGATATAATAGCAGGGGTGCCCAGAAACTCCCTAGCTCCCTATAACAGCAGATGTGCTGAGACGGTGCTGCTCTGTTTGTGAATCACCAGAGTCATCTTACTTTGGAAGCATATATATGGAGCCAACACTATAGAAATCCTACGTTTGCCACTGAATAGGTACTGTAGAAACCATAGTAATTATTTTACAATATTAGTAGAGGGTATGTGCAATAGGTGAAGGCTGATGTCAGGCATTGTCCTGTTTCTTCGCTGTGTTGTCAGGTGCATTTCAGATTTTGTTTACTCTCTCCTGCAGGTGGCTGGCTTATATTCTGTTGCTGCTTTTGGATCTGATTATTTGTCTATTCACCTTACTCGGCCTCGCCAAGCAGATCAAGTGGCTTGTTATTGTGTGAGTATACCCCCTTGTGTTTAAAAATGTGCACTACAGTCTGGGAAGCTAAATTAAACAGGAGTGAAGCATGGTCCTAAGGATAATTATGGTATCTGGATGATAGGTCAACAATAGGTCGACCGCTATTGGTCAATATGGACAAAAGGTCAACATTGCAATGGAAAAGGTTGATATGAGTTTTTAAAATTGTTTTTCATTTTTAACTTTTCATACTTTACCATCCACGCGGACTATGATTGGGACTAGTAACCTTGCCCGCATGCAAGGGGACACTGTGCACAAATTGGGGTTCCCGGTCATTTTACAGAGCAAATGACACAAACAGAAAAAGTGTCACCTTTTCATGTGTCCACATTTTTACCATGTCAACCTTTTTCCAATGTCGACCTTGTGCATGTTGACCTTTTGGGGTTGACCTTGACTCTTTTTTCATGTCGACTCAATGATCCCCACCTGATAATTATTCACCATGGAACAATACCCTAAGCACTCTATTTGGTGCTAACCTTTGCATCTAATGATGCTCTCCCAGTCAATGATAGCTCAGCTTACTCAGTAACTGAAGCTCCAACGGTTATTATGTATTCCCTGTGCAACTGCTGTGTGTTAAATAACTTTTCTGCAGTTATGTGGATAAACCAGTTCAGTATAGTATATTGTGATAAAAGGAACCCCACACCTTTGCATAGTAAATAAAATAAAGTCTGTTTTCATGCTGCAAGTCCTGCAATATAGAAATATAATAAAACTGGAACTGGGACTTATTTCTGCGAGTTAGATATAGGGCTCCACATATCTGTTTAGGCCATTTTAGTAATGAAGCTTTACTTTTACAGATGTACAGTATATAGGGGGTCATTCCGAGTTGTTCGCTCATTGCCGATTTTCGCAACGGAGCGATTAAGGCAAAAATGCGCATGCGCATGGTATGCAGCGCACATGCTCTAAGTATTTTAGCACAAAACTTAGTAGATTTACTCACATCCGAACGAAGAATTTCCATTGTTAAAGTGATCGGAGTGTGATTGACAGAAAGTGGGTGTTTCTGTGCGGAAACTGACCGTTTTCTGGGAGTGTGCGGAAAAACGCAGGCGTGCCAGGATAAAACACGGGAGTGTCTGGAGAAACGGGGGAGTGGCTGGCCGAACGCAGGGCGTGTTTGTGACGTCAAAGCAGGAATGAAACGGACTGAGGTGATCGCAGTCTAGGAGTAGGTCTCGAGCTACTCAGAAACTGCTAAGAATTATTTATTCGCAATTCTGCTACTCTTTCGTTCTGCTAAGCTAAGATACACTCCCAGAGGGCGGCGACCTAGCGTGTGCAATGCTGCTAAAAGCAGCTAGCGAGCGAACAACTCGGAATGAGGGCCATAGTTGCTATAAGAAGAAAGCGTGACATATCCACATATACAGTTCCAGGTTAATAATACACATATTACATAACAAATACATTTCAGTTCACTGTACCTTCTGCATAGACTATGCATGTTAGTAAGCAATGCTGGGGTATACCGTGAAGCACTGCAAAATGAACAATTAAGTCACAAATTGATTATTAAATTGGGTCGTTTTTATATAATAACAAGGACATACAAATATATCCCCCATACAAAAATAAGTGACTGTGGTTCATATACTGAAGCAGCCAGATCACCCTGGGGAAACGTGCTGTATGGTTACTTCTGAGTTTGATAAGCAGAATGTTTGTACACATTACTGTACAGTATACGTTTTATCTACTAATCTAACGTGTACAATTCATACTAACTTGTGTAAATCTGGAATTCTACTTATTTAAACTCTTAAACTTTGCAATGTCCTCCCAGATTCACAGAAAAGTAGGCCACCCATCCACATCATGCCCACTGTCCTAGTGAAATGGATAAGGGCAGGGTTTAATGAGTCTAAATGCTCCACCATGACCCACTGACCAAAGTAATGCCACAAATCAGTGGGGTGAGGACATGGCTACCATCCCCCCCTTGAACCTCCTATATCAGGGGCATAAGTATATATATAATCAATCTGCTGTATGTTTTACCATAAATCAACCTGCACCCCCTCCCCCCTTAAAGTCTCATTCCCTCTGCAGCTTCTCCCAGTGTCCCCACTCCCCCACTGCCTCATCTCCCGCCAGTGGCTCCACAACCCCTGCATCATCTCCCCAGTGTCGCTGCTTCCCCCACAGCATCTCCCTACTGTCCCTGCTCCTTCTGCAGCCTCTCCAAGTGCCTCAACCCCTCCCCCCCCCCGCAGCATATCCCTACTGTCCCTGCTTCCTCTGCAGCCTCTCCAAGTGCCTGGCTCCCCCCTTCCCCGCATCATCTCCCTAGAGTCCCCACTTGCTACGCAGCCCCTTCCAGCGCCCGGCGCTCCCCCCCCCCCCCCTGCCCCGCGGAATCTCCCTAGCACCCTTGCTCCCCTCAGCTTCTCCCACTGCCTGCTCCAGTGCTCCCCAAGCAGCATTTTTGGTTCATCGGGGGAGGGGTGGTGTGAGGGGAAAGGCTAACTGTAAAACCTTAAAGCATGCTTACATCAGAGCACTGGCTACTGACTACTGAGGTGTTTGTTTGGGGAAGGTTAGATAAAAAGATGAGATAAACTGCAAAAAAGACCAAGAGCAGTTGTTATGTAGATCAATGATGCATTGTGGAAGCAGTTATGAAGCGCGCTAGCTAAGGGGAGTGCTCCCCTGATCAACACTCTGAAGTAAATACACCCTTAGGGGATTATACATCAATACTGTATGCTAACACCAATGTTACCATTTAATAAATAGGAATAAACAGTATCTCACACATTTTTACCAGAGACGGGACTACAAAAGCACATATAATTAGTCATTTTCAAATAAATAGTGATTTACCATATACCAAGGGCTGACATCGTTCAGAAAAATGTTATAGATGTAAGCATTTTAAAAGTAATAATGTTTTATTAGGCAATGTTGATGCCAGGGTGTAACTTGCTTTCATTCTCTGTGTTGCAGAAAAAAAGCATCTTTTTGTAATCAATGATTTTACATCTGATCTGTGTCTACTGAATACATATAAACATACAACGGCATACTGTACATGCTATCTACTGAATACATATAAACATACAGCGGCATACTGTACATGCTATCTACTGAGGCCCATTTGAAAGAGATTACCACTAGATTATTACATTACACCATTATCAAGATTCCAGGCAGAGAATTAATGCCTCCAGGGTCTACAGAGTCTCTACTGTACTGTCTCACACCTAAAGAGAGATGAGCGCCTGAAATTTTTCGGGTTTTGTGTTTTGGTTTTGGGTTCGGTTCCGCGGCCGTGTTTTGGGTTCGAACGCGTTTTGGCAAAACCTCACCGAATTTTTTTTGTCGGATTCGGGTGTGTTTTGGATTCGGGTGTTTTTTTCAAAAAACACTAAAAAACAGCTTAAATCATAGAATTTGGGGGTCATTTTGATCCCAAAGTATTATTAACCTCAAAAACCATAATTTACACTCATTTTCAGTCTATTCTGAATACCTCACACCTCACAATATTATTTTTAGTCCTAAAATTTGCACCGAGGTCGCTGTGTGAGTAAGATAAGCGACCCTAGTGGCCGACACAAACACCGGGCCCATCTAGGAGTGGCACTGCAGTGTCACGCAGGATGTCCCTTCCAAAAAACCCTCCCCAAACAGCACATGACGCAAAGAAAAAAAGAGGCGCAATGAGGTAGCTGTGTGAGTAAGATTAGCGACCCTAGTGGCCGACACAAACACCGGGCCCATCTAGGAGTGGCACTGCAGTGTCACGCAGGATGTCCCTTCCAAAAAACCCTCCCCAAACAGCACATGACGCAAAGAAAAAAAGAGGCGCAATGAGGTAGCTGTGTGAGTAAGATTAGCGACCCTAGTGGCCGACACAAACACCGGGCCCATCTAGGAGTGGCACTGCAGTGTCACGCAGGATGTCCCTTCCAAAAAACCCTCCCCAAACAGCACATGACGCAAAGAAAAAAAGAGGCGCAATGAGGTAGCTGACTGTGTGAGTAAGATTAGCGACCCTAGTGGCCGACACAAACACCGGGCCCATCTAGGAGTGGCACTGCAGTGTCACGCAGGATGTCCCTTCCAAAAAACCCTCCCCAATCAGCACATGATGCAAAGAAAAAGAAAAGAAAAAAGAGGTGCAAGATGGAATTGTCCTTGGGCCCTCCCACCCACCCTTATGTTGTATAAACAAAACAGGACATGCACACTTTAACCAACCCATCATTTCAGTGACAGGGTCTGCCACACGACTGTGACTGATATGACGGGTTGGTTTGGACCCCCCCCAAAAAAGAAGCAATTAATCTCTCCTTGCACAAACTGGCTCTACAGAGGCAAGATGTCCACCTCATCTTCACCCTCCGATATATCACCGTGTACATCCCCCTCCTCACAGATTATCAATTCGTCCCCACTGGAATCCACCATCTCAGCTCCCTGTGTACTTTGTGGAGGCAATTGCTGCTGGTCAATGTCTCCGCGGAGGAATTGATTATAATTCATTTTAATGAACATCATCTTCTCCACATTTTCTGGATGTAACCTCGTACGCCGATTGCTGACAAGGTGAGCGGCGGCACTAAACACTCTTTCGGAGTACACACTTGTGGGAGGGCAACTTAGGTAGAATAAAGCCAGTTTGTGCAAGGGCCTCCAAATTGCCTCTTTTTCCTGCCAGTATAAGTACGGACTGTGTGACGTGCCTACTTGGATGCGGTCACTCATATAATCCTCCACCATTCTATCAATGTTGAGAGAATCATATGCAGTGACAGTAGACGACATGTCCGTAATCGTTGTCAGGTCCTTCAGTCCGGACCAGATGTCAGCATCAGCAGTCGCTCCAGACTGCCCTGCATCACCGCCAGCGGGTGGGCTCGGAATTCTGAGCCTTTTCCTCGCACCCCCAGTTGCGGGAGAATGTGAAGGAGGAGATGTTGACAGGTCGCGTTCCGCTTGACTTGACAATTTTGTCACCAGCAGGTCTTTCAACCCCAGCAGACTTGTGTCTGCCGGAAAGAGAGATCCAAGGTAGGCTTTAAATCTAGGATCGAGCACGGTGGCCAAAATGTAGTGCTCTGATTTCAACAGATTGACCACCCGTGAATCCTTGTTAAGCGAATTAAGGGCTGCATCCACAAGTCCCACATGCCTAGCGGAATCGCTCCCTTTTAGCTCCTTCTTCAATGCCTCCAGCTTCTTCTGCAAAAGCCTGATGAGGGGAATGACCTGACTCAGGCTGGCAGTGTCTGAACTGACTTCACGTGTGGCAAGTTCAAAGGGCATCAGAACCTTGCACAACGTTGAAATCATTCTCCACTGCACTTGAGACAGGTGCATTCCACCTCCTATATCGTGCTCAATTGTATAGGCTTGAATGGCCTTTTGCTGCTCCTCCAACCTCTGAAGCATGTAGAGGGTTGAATTCCACCTCGTTACCACATCTTGCTTCAGATGATGGCAGGGCAGGTTCAGTAGTTTTTGGTGGTGCTCCAGTCTTCTGTACGTGGTGCCTGTACGCCGAAAGTGTCCCGCAATTCTTCTGGCCACCGACAGCATCTCTTGCACGCCCCTGTCGTTTTTTAAAAAATTCTGCACCACCAAATTCAAGGTATGTGCAAAACATGGGACGTGCTGGAATTTGCCCATATTTAATGCACACACAATATTGCTGGCGTTGTCCGATGCCACAAATCCACAGGAGAGTCCAATTGGGGTAAGCCATTCCGCGATGATCTTCCTCAGTTGCCGTAAGAGGTTTTCAGCTGTGTGCGTATTCTGGAAAGCGGTGATACAAAGCGTAGCCTGCCTAGGAAAGAGTTGGCGTTTGCGAGATGCTGCTACTGGTGCCGCCGCTGCTGTTCTTGCGGCGGGAGTCCATACATCTACCCAGTGGGCTGTCACAGTCATATAGTCCTGACCCTGCCCTGCTCCACTTGTCCACATGTCCGTGGTTAAGTGGACATTGGGTACAACTGCATTTTTTAGGACACTGGTGAGTCTTTTTCTGACGTCCGTGTACATTCTCGGTATCGCCTGCCTAGAGAAGTGGAACCTAGATGGTATTTGGTAACGGGGGCACACTGCCTCAATAAATTGTCTAGTTCCCTGTGAACTAACGGCGGATACCGGACGCACGTCTAACACCAACATAGTTGTCAAGGCCTCAGTTATCCGCTTTGCAGTAGGATGACTGCTGTGATATTTCATCTTCCTCGCAAAGGACTGTTGAACAGTCAATTGCTTACTGGAAGTAGTACAAGTGGGCTTACGACTTCCCCTCTGGGATGACCATCGACTCCCAGCGGCAACAACAGCAGCGCCAGCAGCCGTAGGCGTTACACGCAAGGATGCATCGGAGGAATCCCAGGCAGGAGAGGACTCGTCAGAATTGCCAGTGACATGGCCTGCAGGACTATTGGCATTCCTGGGGAAGGAGGAAATTGACACTGAGGGAGTTGGTGGGGTGGTTTGCGTGAGCTTGGTTACAAGAGGAAGGGATTTACTGGTCAGTGGACTGCTTCCGCTGTCACCCAAAGTTTTTGAACTTGTCACTGACTTATTATGAATGCGCTGCAGGTGACGTATAAGGGAGGATGTTCCGAGGTGGTTAACGTCCTTACCCCTACTTATTACAGCTTGACAAAGGGAACACACGGCTTGACACCTGTTGTCCGCATTTCTGGTGAAATACCTCCACACCGAAGAGCTGATTTTTTTGGTATTTTCACCTGGCATGTCAACGGCCATATTCCTCCCACGGACAACAGGTGTCTCTCCGGGTGCCTGACTTAAACAAACCACCTCACCATCAGAATCCTCCTGGTCAATTTCCTCCCCAGCGCCAGCAACACCCATATCCTCCTCATCCTGGTGTACTTCAACACTGACATCTTCAATCTGACTATCAGGAACTGGACTGCGGGTGCTCCTTCCAGCACTTGCAGGGGGCGTGCAAATGGTGGAAGGCGCATGCTCTTCACGTCCAGTGTTGGGAAGGTCAGGCATCGCAACCGACACAATTGGACTCTCCTTGTGGATTTGGGATTTCGAAGAATGCACAGTTCTTTGCTGTGCTGCTTTTGCCAGCTTGAGTCTTTTCATTTTTCTAGCGAGAGGCTGAGTGCTTCCATCCTCATGTGAAGCTGAACCACTAGCCATGAACATAGGCCAGGGCCTCAGCCGTTCCTTGCCACTCCGTGTGGTAAATGGCATATTGGCAAGTTTACGCTTCTCCTCCGACAATTTTATTTTAGGTTTTGGAGTCCTTTTTTTTCTGATATTTGGTGTTTTGGATTTGACATGCTCTGTACTATGACATTGGGCATCGGCCTTGGCAGACGACGTTGCTGGCATTTCATCGTCTCGGCCATGACTAGTGGCAGCAGCTTCAGCACGAGGTGGAAGTGGATCTTGATCTTTCCCTAATTTTGGAACCTCAACATTTTTGTTCTCCATATTTTAATAGGCACAACTAAAAGGCACCTCAGGTAAACAATGGAGATAGATACTAGTATACAATTATGGACTGCCTGCCGACTGCAGACACAGAGGTAGCCACAGCCGTGAACTACCGTACTGTACTGTGTCTGCAGCTAATATAGACTGGTTGATAAAGAGAAGATGTCTATGTAACTATGTATGTATAAAGAAGACTGAAAAAAATCCACGGTTAGGTGGTATACAATTATGGACGGACTGCCTGCCGAGTGCAGACACAGAGGTAGCCACAGCCGTGAACTACCGTACTGTACTGTGTCTGCAGCTAATATAGACTGGTTGATAAAGAGAAGATGTCTATGTAACTATGTATGTATAAAGAAGAATGAAAAAAAACCACGGTTAGGTGGT
This sequence comes from Pseudophryne corroboree, assembly GCF_028390025.1. Lineage (NCBI taxonomy): Eukaryota > Metazoa > Chordata > Amphibia > Anura > Myobatrachidae > Pseudophryne > Pseudophryne corroboree. The sequence continues at coordinate 151,063,265 of NC_086453.1, forward strand.
ATACAATTATGGACGGACTGCCTGCCGAGTGCAGACACAGAGGTAGCCACAGCCGTGAACTACCGTACTGTACTGTGTCTGCAGCTAATATAGACTGGTTGATAAAGAGAAGATGTCTATGTAACTATGTATGTATAAAGAAGAATGAAAAAAATCCACGGTTAGGTGGTATTACAATTATGGACGGACTGCCTGCCGAGTGCAGAGACACAGAGGTAGCCACAGCCGTGAACTACCGTACTGTGTCTGCTGCGACTGGATGATAAATGATATAAAAAATATATATATATCACTACTGCAGCCGGACAGGTATATATTATATATTATATAATGACGGACCTGCTGGACACTGTCTGTCAGCAGAATGAGTTTTATTTTTATAGAATAAAAAAAAAAAAAAACACACAAGTGAAGTCACACGACGAGTGTTTAACTTTTTCAGGCAATCACAATATAAGTATACTACTAACTATACTGGTGGTCAGTGTGGTCAGGTCACTGGTCAGTCACACTGGCAGTGGCACTCCTGCAGCAAAAGTGTGCACTGTTTAATTTTAATATAATATGTACTCCTGGCTCCTGCTATAACCTATAACTGGCACTGCAGTAGTGCTCCCCAGTCTCCCCCACAATTATAAGCTGTGTGAGCTGAGCAGTCAGACAGATATATAATATATATAGATGATGCAGCACACTGGCCTGAGCCTGAGCAGTGCACACAGATATGGTATGTGACTGACTGAGTCACTGTGTGTATCGCTTTTTTCAGGCAGAGAACGGATATATTAAATAAACTGCACTGTGTGTCTGGTGGTCACTCACTATATAATATATTATGTACTCCTGGCTCCTGCTATAACCTATAACTGGCACTGCAGTAGTGCTCCCCAGTCTCCCCCACAATTATAAGCTGTGTGAGCTGAGCAGTCAGACAGATATATATAATATTATATATAGATAATAGATGATGCAGCACACTGGCCTGAGCCTGAGCAGTGCACACAGATATGGTATGTGACTGACTGAGTCACTGTGTGTATCGCTTTTTTCAGGCAGAGAACGGATATATTAAATAAACTGCACTGTGTGTCTGGTGGTCACTCACTATATAATATATTATGTACTCCTGGCTCCTGCTATAACCTATAACTGGCACTGCAGTAGTGCTCCCCAGTCTCCCCCACAATTATAAGCTGTGTGAGCTGAGCAGTCAGACAGATATATATAATATTATATATAGATAATAGATGATGCAGCACACTGGCCTGAGCCTGAGCAGTGCACACAGATATGGTATGTGACTGACTGAGTCACTGTGTGTATCGCTTTTTTCAGGCAGAGAACGGATATATTAAATAAACTGCACTGTGTGTCTGGTGGTCACTCACTATATAATATATTATGTACTCCTGGCTCCTGCTATAACCTATAACTGGCACTGCAGTAGTGCTCCCCAGTCTCCCCCACAATTATAAGCTGTGTGAGCTGAGCAGTCAGACAGATATATATAATATTATATATAGATAATAGATGATGCAGCACACTGGCCTGAGCCTGAGCAGTGCACACAGATATGGTATGTGACTGAGTCACTGTGTGCTGTGTATCGCTTTTTTCAGGCAGAGAACGGATTATAAAGTAAACTGCACTGTCCTCACTAGTAAACTCTCTCCACTCAGTCTCTACACTTCTACAGTAACAGTACTCCTCCTAGTCAGCTCCAGTAAATCTCTCTCAGTCTCTTATAATCTAAATGGAGAGGACGCCAGCCACGTCCTCTCCCTATCAATCTCAATGCACGTGTGAAAATGGCGGCGACGCGCGGCTCCTTATATAGAATCCGAGTCTCGCGATAGAATCCGAGCCTCGCGAGAATCCGACAGCGTCATGATGACGTTCGGGCGCGCTCGGGTTAACCGAGCAAGGCGGGAAGATCCGAGTCTGCTCGGACCCGTGAAAAAAACCATGAAGTTCTGGCGGGTTCGGATTCAGAGAAACCGAACCCGCTCATCTCTACTAAAGACAAGAACACTATTCATATTTAATGTCTGTATTGTCATAAAGCTAATTAGGTTGTTGAAAAATAGGGTTTATTAATTACAAAGTGAATGATATGGTTATTCAATCACTATGTAAATACGGTTCTTTGAAAAATCGGGCATGGGATTATTCATATAAAGCTATCTGCTTTTGACCAACAATACAGAATTTGTATGGTGGCTGATTTGGTAACACTTTGATCTATTGTGAAACATTATTCAATATAAAGGCATATAACCAAACATCAATTTAGGATTAATACTTCCACAGCTGATGGATAGCTTGCTTAGACATTCTCTACACATGTATTCTATGGAAACATATAATAACAGTTTATTAGACCAGGATTTAAGTAGACATGTGATCTACACACATCACATTCTCTATCATGTTCCAAGACCTAATCCACATTAAACTGACCATCTGCCCTGGGATACAGAAACAAATCTACTCTATGATTTACAATGAATCTATTTTCTGCATTACCTATCTGCATCTCTATTACATAGGATACTTTATCTACAGTCCCATCAGTCATATGATATATATATATATATATATATATATATATATATAAACAGTCCATGTGAGCCACACTTACGTTATTCAAACTTCATGCTGGGGTGCATACCGATGAAAAACAACCCATAGGTTATAATTCCAATATATCCATAGCAAATGGGAGCACTCACCAGACTTCTTTAAAAGTAGATCCTTTTTTTCAGTGCATAAGATAAGAAGTTACATCGACGTTTCGGTCCTTTATAGGACCTTTGTCAAGATACTGACACAGTGCAGTGAACAGACATTTATACCCACATATGTTCCCACCCACCAATTAAGTCGGGAACACCCACAAATGTCAGACAGTATTCATGCATAAGTTTCTCACTTAACTGAACAAAATTAGACATAGCAGGATATAAAATATATTCACAGTAATACAAACAAGTCCCCTGGTCTATGGGAGCTGGCTTCAGAGAGTTGTAAATATAATGAGGCGGCGTGCGTTCCAACAACAGCACTACTTCCGGTGCGTGAACCGCATATCCGGTCACGCGTTACGGAAGTATTCAGCAGTCAGATAACAATCAACATGGCATAAGGAGGTAACATGCGTCTCAACATACACGTCACTTCCTGCCCGTGAACCGCATATCCGGTCACGTGTCACGGAAGTATCGTGGAAACATAAAGATAAACAAGATAATGATCGGAGACGAGAATCAAAGGTTTAAGCACTACTACATGGTATTTGAGCTGGAACAATATCATCCTACAATCAGCGCTAATTATCATTAGAGGATCAAGTGAATAAATCACTAACTAGAATAAACATATTGTATAAAGCATGTGTCACATCATTTCCGGTTAGAGAATAAACCAATAACAGATGAATATATAATAATGCAACAAATGTAACGTAGATATTGTAACATGCCTACACCATGTAGCATTTTCAAGCACTTGATAGTAATAGATCCTAAAGGTAAAAGAGCTTTAATAGATCAAAAGCCAGAAAGTGGCGTGTCAAATACTTCCCGTTGATATCTGTCCACATAAATATAACGATTTCTACTGTATGTCAGAATACTATAACCTCACTCATTGCCTATGAACATCCATAGACTCCCAATGGTTAAATAAATCACCAAAGCCCACCATTGAAACCACTATTTTAAGTCAAGTTGGTATAATAACGGACCCCATAATGTCACAGATCAAGATGAGATAGTCCATAATTTTAGGATCTATTACTATCAAGTGCTTGAAAATGCTACATGGTGTAGGCATGTTACAATATCTACGTAACATTTGTTGCATTATTACATATTCATCCGTTATTGGTTTATTCTCTAACCGGAAATGACGTGACACATGCTTTATACAATGTTTATTCTAGTTAGTGATTTATTCACTTGATCCTCTAATGATAATTAGCGCTGATTGTAGGATGATATTGTTCCAGCCCAAACACCGTGTAGTAGTGCTTAAACCTTTGATTCTCGTCTCCGATCATTATCTTGTTTATTTTTTTGTTTCCACGATACTTCCGTGACACGTGACCGGATATGCGGTTCACGGGCAGAAAGTGACGTGTATGTTGAGACGCATGTTACCTCCTTATGCCATGTTGATTGTTATCTGACTGTAGAATACTTCCGTAATGCGTGACCGGATATGCGGTTCACGCACCAGAAGTAGTGCTGTTGTTGGAACGCACACCGCCTCGTTATATTTACAACTCTCTGAAGCCAGCTCCCATAGACCAGGGGACTTGTTTGTATTACTGTGAATATATTTTATATCCTGCTATGTCTAATTTTGTTCAGTTAAGTGAGAAACTTATGCATGAATACTGTCTGACATTTGTGGGTGTTCCCGACTTAATTGGTGGGTGGGAACATATGTGGGTATAAATGTCTGTTCACTGCACTGTGTTAGTATCTTGACAAAGGTCCTATAAAGGACCGAAACGTTGATGTAACTTCTTATCTTATGTGTTGAAATAAAGGATCTACTTTTAAAGAAGTCTGGGGAGTGCTCCCATTTTCTATGGAAATATATATACAGGTTGAGTATCCCATATCCAAATATTCCGAAATACGGAATATTCCGAAATACGGACTTTTTTGAGTGAGAGTGAGATAGTGAAACCTTTGTTTTCTGATGGCTCAATGTACACAAACTTTGTTTAATACACAAAGTTATTAATAACACTGTATTAAATGACCTTCAGGCTGTGTATATAAGATGTATATGAAACAAATGAATTGTGTGAATGTAGACACACTTTGTTTAATGCAAAAAGTTATAAAAAATATTGGCTAAAATTACCTTTAGGCTATGTGTATAAGGTGTATATGTAACATAAATGCATTCTGTGCTTAGACTTGGGTCCCATCACCATGATATCTCATTATGGTATTCAATTATTCCAATATACGGAAAAATCCCATATCCAAAATACCTCTGGTCCCAAGCATTTTGGATAAGGGATACTCAACCTGTGTGTATATATATATATATATATATATATATTATATCGAAAATCTTCTCTGCTGCTGTATCCATGCTATGTTCTCGATTGATTAGTCAGCTAAATGAGACTGAATACAATATCACTCAGTGGGGTCATTGAGGGGAAGTCTTCTAGGGAGACATACTGTAGATAAAATCTAAGAATAAACTCTATAGAGGACCTTTGTTAATACATTGAATGGGACTGACTATAATTTAAGAGATTCATATATTTTACACATATTTGGGCAATATAATTTTCCTTTTTGCCAAACTGATGCAAAAATAATATATAGGGGTATAGTGCATTAATGTCATGCAATGCCTAGCTTTCTGTGAGTTGATTACAGAATTGGTGCTCAAACGTAGCCCCAGGGAACCATAAAGCAAGCCAGGATTTATGGATCGCTTTACTGAAACACAAGCAGATCAATCACCATGACTGCATTTAATTATCTCAAGTATGGATGTCTTGAAGTTCTGACAGTCCCTGAGGGCTGACTTGATAACTATTCATATAGACAATCTCTTCCCCACATTTAGATGACATGGCCAATTCTAGGAAACCCAGTACAATTATTTTAAAGCTCAAGGGACAGATAAAACGTATTGGAGACATACTTGACCTGATGCAGAGTTGACTGTCTACCTGTTTGCTGAGCCTGTCTTGTTTGTTTTCATGTTGCACATTCTATGGAACCAGGCGTATGCATTTCACATGCATCTTTGCTTAGGACTGAAAGTGCGCCACTGGGCTGTAAGAGGCAACGTTCAGTGAGGGAGTATCAATGCATCTATGCGCCATGTAAAACTGGACATAGTTATATTTGTGCCTATGTAAAGGCATATAGGGCGGGATAGGGATGTAATAGGGTCCGAGTTTTTTATGCGGGACAAACTCGCAACTTCTCACACATTAAACGGCGCTAGATCGTCCCACAACTCGCACAGTGTAATAGCCTGCGAGTATATAAGCTCGAGGCTATTACAATGTGCGATGTAGACCAAGTTTTTTTTTTCTAGTAAACTTGCACCTTGTAATGCAAGTTCATTACAAGGTGCAAGCTTTGACAGAAGCATGCACAGATCAATGGGATCTCCAACCCTGGCAAACTCGGACCCTATGCCTCATGGTGTTGTGTGTTAACATATTGTGTTGTCATTGAGAGTAATAACATGATGCTTTTGATACACTGAAAGATTGCTGTTTATTTTTAATGAATAAATGTGTTTCTAGCACTGCAGAGATAATGTCACAACAGTCTAATTATAATTGATAACATTAATACTTATAAACTGTAACTACACACAATAACACTGTTCATGTAGAATTGAGGTCATCCTATTCCTTTTTGTATCTCTACAGAATGACCGTGGTGAGCTTCTTTGTGCTATTACTCAGCTGGGGATCCATGGGACTGGAAATGGCCACAGCTGTGGTAGGTTGATCCCTTTTAAGTGTTAATCTTTAACGATTAAGAGGCTTATTTATGAAGCAGTGATAACCTCTTTTTTGCCAAAGAATAGGGTTATTACTGCTTACTCCAATTTAACAAGAGGTCTACGGCAAAGAAATCACTATTTTAACCTGTAGTCTCTCAGAGTTAAAGGTCTGGTGTGTGGACTGTGAAGTAGCTCAATTTAGTAAGCAATGAAAGCTATGAGATAGCATTACCCTATACCTATCCATGGGGACCTATGAAGCCAGACAGACTCTGTAAGATCCCCTCCAGGTCATATCACAATGCTGTTGAAGCTAACGGTGCATACACACGGTGAGATATTGACTAAGTGCCGATTTTGACTTTGCAATTTCCCTTGAACTCCCCAGAGCCCAGAACCACCGATATTGACTACAGTATCTGTACTTGCGATTTTGACTATGTGTAATTTTGACTATATGCAATTTTGACTATACTAGAAACTAGATTGTACGCAATATAGTAAAAATTGCCTTGCCTGCACAGTCTATTTTTTCTTGCGATACCGACCCCACGGGAGCGCGCATCGGTATCGCAGGCTGTGTACGCACGGTGCGATATGTGCTAACTTTTCTTAGGATTTCGACTATATAATCAAAATCATAATCACATATCGCACCATGTGTATGCACCTTTACACTGCTGGCGAGGGAGAGAAAACATTTGCATAGAAGTGGGGTTGCCACTGGGGCTCCAAGATGATCACAGGTTAATAAATCACACCTAAACTGTGTTCCGTATTGCTGTGACATCCACTAAAACAAGAAAATATTTTAATTCTGTCACTGATATTATTTAAAAAAAGTACACAAATATTTTGTTACTAGTGGAAACCTGTCAAAATCGTTTTTTTTTTTTAATAAGAATAAACTCATATCAAGCAACAAATGTAAACTTACTCGCCAACACTTCTCTCACAGACTTGACATGGGAACTTTGCTGCTCCGTAACACCCGATACGTTGCCTCAATCTCATTTTTCCTTCTACTGACACATCTACATGATAGGACCTTTATTTTGATACCTCAACCATATTTTTACGTTCAACTATTCTCTCAAAATAGGCCTCACAGTAAAATACCTTATAGAATGAATATATACAGTAGATTTGTCATAGTCCCTTATACGCCTGCAACCACTGGTGGCTCAGGGGCTCTCAGAAAATTCACATGTGGCCATTATGCCCAAAAGTAACTTACTGTTTTTATTTCCAATAATCCATGACACAAAACACTAGTTTTAGTGTAACACAGCTATACCATGTATATGTACTGTACCTAGTGGTCTTCCCCTGTTGGGAGCTGTACTGACCGGAGTGTGTATATTGTGAAAGTGCAGTCATTTGCTTGCTTAACAGGGAAGCATTTGCAGATGTACTCAGGAATGTCTTTACGTTATGTACAATATATCAGTTCAAGAATCTCGCAGGGCACAGCGACAATCCTGCTCCGGTCTGCGCTGTTGAAGGGCTGCTGTCTTTAAGATCCAACATTATGAACAGATGAAGTCTGACTGTCCCTGGAGAGGGGTAGGGAGTATAGTCTCTCATTTGCCGGACTCCAACACTATGCTCAGCTAGAGTCTACAATATTATACATTAATGCTAGAACATAACACAATCATTGGTCAAAGTCACAGTGGAAAATTTCTTCACTTCACAGTTGTTCCCACCATAAGATTTTTTTTACATCAATGTTGACTTTATAACATGTCATTAAGAATCTTTATTTCCAGACTCCAAGCAGCTAATGCCTGGTGGACAACCCCAAACTAAGGATATATGTCTAATCCTCAGTTTTCTATGAATCAATTGTCAGCAACTGTGCTGTGTCTTTCATTTGTTCTCTGCTGGAGGGTCCTCATGCCTGAATGCTATTTTCTGTCCTGTCCGTATGCCCATCCAGCCCTGTGAATCGAGATAATTTAATTGGTCTATTTTATGTACTGGATCAGTGGTCCCCCCTCCTCTCACCCACAGTTGCATCTGTCAGCCTTAATTAAGCTCCAAAACGAGGTATTTATACAGTTCTGCTGAACCTGAATCACATTGTACAATTCACCGACACCTCCTTCCTCTCCCCGAAGACATGGTTAACTCTCTACGGGTCTGAAGTTCAAGTTCATTACTATTATGGGGATGGGAAAATTAAGGTGTTTTCAGTCAATGCAAACTGAACTGTGAAAGTGTTCGTCTGCTCAGTCAATTGGGAAAACAGCGGGATAGGATTTTCACCAGCATGCAAAGAGCAAAAAGCTATGGATGTTAGAATAGCCTAGTCACTTCTCATTCTTTGAGCCTTGATGCCCTTCCTCTCACCATATTTGCAATACCTACATACTGTAGAGATGTATTTGCATAGTTTTCTAAATGGGCACACACTTTAAGTGTATGATATGTGTAACCAGCCCAAAGAAAAGTCTTGGGGGTAAATTTACTAAGCAAGAGTTGCTTCTCTGTGTGTTTAAGCACTTACATTTAAAATGGCAATACTATTCAAAACAAATCATACCTTACATAACATAGTATCTAAGGTTGAAAAAAGACAATTGTCCATCGAGTTCAACCTATTTGTGGTCTCCTATGCACGATTATTTTGTATAAAATTTTGACTGAAGTTGATGACTGCCGTTACGTTTTACCCCTCTTTTTTATAATAACCATAGTGCGTGACTATGCCCCGTAACCCTGGATATCCTTATCCATTAGGAATTTATCTAACCCATTCTTAAAGGTGTTGACTGAGTCGGCCATTACAACTCCCTCAGGCAGGGAATTCCAAACACGTATCGTCCTTGCCGTAAAAAAGCCTTTACGCCGTATTGTGCTGAATCTCCTCTCCTCTAACCTAAGCGAGTGTCCACGAGTTCTCTGTGTTGATCTAACCAAAAACAGGTCCTGAGCAAGATCTTAATATTGTCCCCTTATATATTTGTAAATGTTGATCATGTCCCCTCTTAATCTCCTCTTTTCCAGTGTAAACATGCCTAGTCTTGCAAGCCTGTCCTCGTATTCCAGCATCTCCATACCCTTAATTAGTTTGGTCGCCTGCCTTTGAACCTTTTCTAGCTCCAGGATATCCTTTTTGTAGTAAGGTGCCCAGAATTGTACACAGTATTCAAGGTGTGGCCTCACAAGTGATTTATATAACGGGAGTATAATACTCTCGTCCCTAGCATCAATTCCCCGTTTTATGCATGCTAATATCTTATTAGCCTTCTTTGCTGCAGTCCTACTTTGGGTACTACTGCTTAGTTTGCTATCTATGAGGACACCTAAGTTCTTTTCCAGTATAGAATCCCCTAATTTTACCCCATTTAGTAGGTAGGTGTTATTTTTGTTCTTGTTACCACAGTGCATTACCTTACACTTGTCTGTACTGAAGCGCATTCTCCATTTCGCTGACCAAGCTTCTAATTTAACTAAGTCGTTCTGAAGCGATACAGCACCCCCCTCCGCATTTATAACTTTACACAATTTGGTATCAACTGCAAAAAATTTACACCATGCTCTCTAGACCTTCTGTTGGGTCGTTAATGAAAATATTGAACAATAGCGGTCCTAATACTGAGCCTTGCGGCACACCACTTAGCACTTTAGTCCAAGTTGAAAAAGATCCATTAACCACAACGCGCTGCTCCCTATTATCTAACCAGTTTTTGACCCAAGTGCATATTGTGCTTCCTAGTCCTAATTCTTGTAGCTTGTAGATAAGTCTCATGTGTGGTACAGTGTCGAATGCTTTGACAAAATCTAAAAAGATTACATCCACCTCTTTACCCTGATCTAGGTTTGCGCTTACTGTTTCATAAAAGCCAAGTAAATTGGTTTGACAGGATCTGTCCTTCATAAACCCATGTTGATTCCTTTTAATGACCTTATTGACTTCAAGGAACTTCTGAATACTATCTCTTAGAGTACCTTCCAATACTTTCCCCACTATAGATGTAAGACTAACTGGTCTATGGGGGTAATTCCAAGTTGATCGCAGCAGGTTTTTTGTTAGCAATTGGGCAAAACCATGTGCACTGCAGGGGAGGCAGATATAACATGTGCAGAGAGAGTTAGATTTGGGTGGGGTGTGTTCAATCTGCAATCTAATTTGCAGTGTAAAAATAAAGCAGCCAGTATTTACCCTGCACAGAAACAAAATAACCCACCCAAATCTAACTCTTTCTGCACATGTTATATCTGCCTCCACTGCAGTGCACATGGGCCCTCATTCCGAGTTGATCGGTCGCAAGGCGAATTTAGCAGAGTTACACACGCTAAGCCGCCGCCTACTGGGAGTGAATCTTAGCTTCTTAAAATTGCGACCGATGTATTCGCAATATTGCGATTACTAACTACTTAGCAGTTTCAGAGTAGCTCCAGACTTACTCTGCCTGTGCGATCAGTTCAGTGCTTGTCGTTCCTGGTTGACGTCACAAACACACCCAGCGTTCGCCCAGGCACTCCCACCGTTTCTCCGGCCACTCCTGCGTTTTTTCCGGAAACGGTAGCGTTTTCAGCCACACGCCCCTGAAACGCCGTGTTTCCGCCCAGTAACACCCATTTCCTGTCAATCACATTACGATCGCCGGAGCGAAGAAAAAGCCGTGAGTAAAAATACTTTCTTCATAGTAAAGTTACTTGGCGCAGTCGCAGTGCGAACTTTGCGCATGCGTACTAAGCGGATTTTCACTGCGATGCGATGAAAAAGAACGAGCGAACAACTCGGAATGAGGGCCATGGTTTTGCCCAATTGCTAAAAAGAATCCTGCTGCGATCAACTTGGAATTACCCCCTATATACCTGGTTCAGCTTTACTTCCCTTTTTGAAAATAGGCACTACTTCCGCTATACGCCAGTCTTTGGGAACCATACCTGATATTACTGAATCCTTAAAGATCAAAAATAGCGGTTTTGCAAGTTCAGAGTGAAGCTCCATTAGAACCCTTGGGTGAATACCATCGGGACGTGGTGACTTATTAATCTTTAAATGTTTTAATCGGTCACAGACTACTTCCTTGCTTAAATAAGTACCTATCAGTGGGATATTCTCATTATTGAGATTATGTGTTAGTCCCTGAATTGGGTCCTCTCTAGGAAATACTGTTGAAAAAAACTCATTTAGTGTGTCCGCTATGTCATTATCATTTTTGCTTAAGACTCCCAACTTGTCTTTTAAAGGGCCTATACTCTCCTTCTTTAATCTCTTGCTATTAATGTATTTAAAGAATTTTTTGGGATTCGCTTTGCTTTCCTTTGCTACTAGTTTTTCCTTTTTGCTAATTTTGTTACATTCCTTATAGTGCTGAAATGACTCTGCTTCCCCGTCAGATTTTATTTTTTAAATGCTCTCCTTTTCTTGCCCATAAGTTCCTTTATCTTTTTGTTAAGCCACATCGGTTTATGATTTTTATTCCTTTTTTTGCTCCTCGTAGGAATAAATCTGAGTGTATTTTTAGCTAGCTGGAATTTTAGTACCTCCCATTTCTTCGTAGCATTTTTTCCTAAAAACAAACCTTCCCATTCAATATCACTGATATTATATATAATATAACCTTGTTATCCTTTGAATAGTATTACCATTTAAATTTCCTAATTAAACAAACTGAGAAGTGACAGCTTCTTTAGTAAATTTAGCCTTAGGCCTTGTGCAACTTTGGGCTTGTTGGACATACATTTTTTATCACTAATGAATTTTCTCAAGTATAATAGGATAGTGATGAAATAACATTAGTTGTAATTTAGTGATACCTGCCAAATATGTTGACAGTTACAGTATGAGAGCACGTAGACTTCACATTATATATATTGTGAGGAAATCAGGATTGGGGTGCCCTCTCCTGGGGTAGATGTGCACCTCCAAACACACAGCAGCCAGGAAAACAGCGCACCAGTCCCAAGTTTTTTGTGCAGTCTAGCCGTGGCTGGTTTTATTGTGCAGTGCAAAAACAAAATATAAAATAAATCCTAGACATCTGGGCACTAACTTAATATCACAGATTCCCTCACTCAAAGTGGTAGAACCTAATGCTCAGAGCCGGCCCTAACCAATATGATGCCCTAGGCAAAATTTTGGCTGGTGCCCCCTAGCACCACTGCTGGTTCCGCCTCTGACCTTGCACCTCTTTTCCACCACCATCACCCTTCACCCATAGCAGGCCTTATTTTAGTGTTTGTACCCCCTATATTTTAAATAGGAACAGTTCGCACATTTGGCACACAGCCCAAAAAGGGGTGTGTTTTTGCTGGCAAGGGGCATGGCCACACAATAGTAACCCCAATTCCAATTACGCCACACAGTACTGCACTTTATTCACATTTGATCATGCGATAGTGTCCATAATTCATATTACATCCCACAGTAGTATCACTTTACCTTATAAACATTACTCCTCACAGTAGAGCCCCTTATTCACATTACATCACACTGAATTGCTCCTTATTCACATTACACCACACCCTATTGCTCTTTATTCATATTAGACGACACCATAGTGCCCTTTCTATATGCAACGCCACATAGTAGAGCACCTTATACACATAATGCCACACAGTAATGCATTTATACACATAATTCCACACAGTAATGCCCCTTACACATTATTAATGTCCTTATAAACATAATGCACCTTACACATTATGACAACCTTTATTAATTCTCTTTTACATATAATATCCCTTACATATATGCTGCACATTATTAATTCCCTTATACACATAATGACACACACAGTGCCCCCTACACATTTGCTGCACATTATTAGTGCCCCTATACACATAATGACACACATACAGTAGTACCTGGTTACACATATGCCGCACATTATTAATTCCCTTATACACATAATGACACACACAGTGCCCCCTACACATTTGCTGCACATTATTAGTGCCCCTATACACATAATGACACACATACAGTAGTACCCTGTTACACATATGCCGCACATTATTAATGCCCTTATACACATAATGACACACATAGTGCCCCTTACACATATGTTGCACATTATTAATGCATTTTTACATGACACACATAATGCTCCTTACACATATTCTGAACACTACTGCACAACCAACCCACCCGCACACAGCACTCACACTGCCACTAACACTGTGACCTCTGCCTCTGCTTGGATACAGATGTGTCCTCATAAATCTTGCCTCAATGCTAACGTCAGGCACCTTTTTTTATGAAAATGCATCTTATTTGCATTGCTATGTGGCTAGGATGCACAAGCAACTTCTGGATTAAAATGATATGCAGCATGCCTATATACTGTGTGAGACTGTGGCTGTATCTGCATAAGGGGTGGTCTTCAGTATGCCAAATGTCGGGATTCCGGCGCACAGTATACCGGCGCCGGGATCCCGACACCCGGCATACCGACAGCTATTCTCCCTCGTGGGGGTCCACGACCCCCCTGGAGGGAGAATAAAATAGCGCGCATGCGTCACCGTGCCCGCAGAGTGGCGAGCGCAGCGAGCCCGCAAGGGGCTCCTTTGCGCTTGCCACACTGTCGGTATGCCGGCGGTCGGGCTCCCGGCGCCGGTATGCTGGTCGCCGGGAGCCCGGCCGCCGGCATACCATACTACACCCCTGCATAAGAAATGTTACACAGAGAATATAGGCATGCCGCATATCATTTTAATCAGCAGAAGCTGCTGATGCCCCTAGGTACATCAAATGTCCTAGGCAATTGCCTAGTTTGCCTATACATATGGCCGGCTCTGCTAATGCTCCTATTACAAACACAGGTGTATGCACAGTGCTTACAGTCAGTAAATCACAGTGTCTCATAACAGTCCTACTGCCTGTTTTCCAGGTAGTGAGACACTGAGACAAGCCCTGACACATCTTATATCAGCATCTTATATCACACATGCACTAATTAGCCTGCTCTCAGACTGAAGGCCTAAACACCGAAATGGACTTTATGGGTGGAGCCTTGTCTTCCCTCTCACACCCCTTATCCGGCTTTTAGTAAAAGTCCAAACTCCAATTAAGTCTGTTTAGCAGAAACAGACATTTCCTGGGGGTTTAATATGCATAATCCAGAAACCTGGCACAGACACATATCCCATTTATGACCAGTGTTTAATCTATCACTATATATATATATATATATATATATATATACATACAGTGGGGGAAAAAAGTATTTGGACAGCCACCGATTGTGCAAGTTGACCCACTTAAAAAGATGAGAGAGGTCTGTAATTTCCATTATAGGTACACTTCCACTGTGAGAGACAGAATCTGAAAAAAAAAAACCTAGGAAATTACATTGTATGATTTATAAACAATTTATTTGTATATTCTTGCGGAAATAAATATTTGGACACCTACCAAGCAGCAAGATTTCTGGCTCTCACAGACCTGTTACTTCTTCTTTAAGAAGCTCTTCTATCCTCCACTCGTTACCTGTAGTTATGGCACCTGTTTGAACTGGTTATCTGTATAAAAGACACCTGTCCACAACCTCAAACAGTCAGACTGCTACCTCTCCACCATGGCCAAGACCAGAGAGCTGTCTAAGGACACCAGGGACAAAATTGTAGAGCTGCACAAGGCTGGGATGAGCTACTCGACAATAGGCAAGCAGCTTGGTGAGAAGAGATCAACTGTTGGCGCAATTATTAAAAAATGGAAGACATATAAGATCAATGACAATCTCCCTTGACCTGGGGCTCCATGCAAGATTTCACCTCGTGGGGTATCAATGATCTTGAGAACGGTGAGGAATCAGCCCAGAACTACACGGGGGGACTTGGTCAAAGACCTCAAGAGAGGTACGCAGAGCGCATGCGCTAAGTTATTTAACACAAAACTTAGTAGATTTGCTGGTGTTCGTGCGGCACTTTTCAGTCGCACTGCTGATCGGTGAATGATTGACAGGAAAGGTGCGTTTCTGGGTGGTAACTGAGCGTTTTCCGGGAGTGTGCTAAAAAACGCAGGCGTGTCAGGGAAAAACACGGGAGTGTCTGGAGAAACGGGGGAGTGGCTGGCCGAACGCAGGGCGTGTTTGTGACGTCAAACCAGGAACTAAACGGACTGAGCTGATCGCAATCTAGGAGTAGGTCTGGAGCTACTCAGTAACTGCAAGAAAATATTTAGTAGCAATTCTGCTAATCTTTCAGCGCAATTCTGCTAAGCTATGATACACTCCCAGAGGGCGGCGGCCTAGCATTTGCAATGCTGCTAAAAGCAGCTAGCGAGTGAACAACTCGGAATGACCACCATAGTGCAACCTGTTATGGTGCAAGGAATGGTTGTGCATATATAATGTCAAAGTCGAAAAATATTGTAATGCATGCCCCATGTACTAACCCCATGCACATATCCGCAATTTGCGTAAAGTAGCTTTCCACGGTCATGCGCCTTAGAGCGTGGTATGCACATTTACGGTAGAGTTTTTTTTTTAACGCATAGAGGGTTATTAGAACATTACATATTTAACCCAAATAGTGTACATTTTAGATATAGCTCCCTTGTACCACATCAACAAGTCCAGAACAAAGGGATTCACCTTTGCAGGATAAGAGGGGACAGACTAAGGCTATAAGGTGGTGTTTGGTATCCAGCTGTAGGGTATTTTAAGGGAAACATTCTGGTGTTGGTTAGAGAAAGATTGCATGTTCCTGCGTATAGTTATGTGCAGAAGTAGAATATAGATATAAATTGTATTTACTGTATATTATGAATGGGGAGGGAACGAGAATGAAACCCAGTCACACATAAATTAAATCTCCCACAGACTGAGATACAATGGCCTTATTTACACTAAGCTTTGAGATTTTATGAAGAGGGCAAACACCTTTGTTTACTAAGATGGCCAGGTTTCTATTTAGAACAATGAGTGCTGAGTTGTCATTGTCTCACCTGAAAGGACAAACAAGGGTGAACAATGCCCAGGAGCAGAGGCTGTTTGGAAGATCAGAAACAATAGCTAACCACAACAAAACCAGACAGATAGGAATTTAAGATACTAACATTCCTAGTCTAAAACTCATGGAGATAAAGGTGTTCATTTATGTATATGTTATATATATATATATATATATAAATAAATATATAATTCCTAACAAATTGTAATAGCAGGAGTATGTGTGTGCGTATGTATATATATATATATGTATGTATGTATATATATATATATATATATATATATATGAATATGTGGATATATGTATATCTTGAAGATTGAAATAGATAATCCTATCATGTGTGGGATCATATTGTTCAGAGTCACGTGAACATTAATCTGGTGGGAATAAGAACATTATTAAATCTTACCTCATTAAGTTTTTAATAATACCAGATTTATGATTAATGTGATGGGTTTAAACTGATCATGGGGCGGGAACTCAGATGTAAACAACAGAAACCACATCTCAAGTCCTAGCCATCACCCACTTCTTGAACTGACCAATGGTCTCCGGTGCACAGGACATGTCCCACCCCCTAACCAATGGAAGAAGAGCACACAGTGTCTATTGTATTATGCCTTGATCTACTGAATAAAGAGCGAGCTGCAGGCCAGGTCACTATCAAAGACTCTGAACGCTATCTGTATGACCAGCGGAGGACCGGCCGGGTTGCGCTTGCGAACATTCTCACGTGTGTACATTCTCTGTAGCCATTATTCTGTTTAGACTTATCTTGTTAGCCTGTAGTGTATAAATTGTACTGTTTACCTTTTTGAATAATCCACTGTGGCCTTAGGAACCCTGTGGTTCAACTACAAAACTGTGCTGTGTCTTCACTTTCCTGCAAGGGTCTTAGAGTGTATTTATCTGTATAAGGTGTATAGGCATTGATAAGGTGTATGCACTGCGGGTACTTTATACCGTCAGCGCTACTTAAGGTTTAAGGTATAACATCGTTGCAGTACTTTGCTGCTAAGGGTTTAAAGTGTAATCATATCATTGCATTATATCATTAACAAGGTTTAAAGGTTATCAATTGTGTGTGCGCACGCTGTGTGTGCTTTGTACCCACAGTGCGGCGTTTGTACGCTGAGTGCGTACATGGTACGGGACTCTGTGCGCAAATAGCGTACGAAGTACGTAGCGTGAGCTAGCGACCGCAGCAGCTCCATGGTAAAGGTGTGTTTAAAGGTATAGCTTTACTGTTTAAGATAATATCGACATTATCAATAAATATTTCTCATAGAAAGGAACTGTATTTAGCAACTGTGCAAAATCCCAAAAAACAGTGCAGAATGTTTTTTATATATAAAAACAATAATTTAATCAACGTAATATTCCAAGCAGAAACCGAAAGGTATTGCACGTACAAGATAAATAACAAGCTTATCTGCCCAAACACTGGGTCCAGAGACAACCGGTTCCTTAATCACAAATATTCCAAACGGTAACTAATAGGTAGAAAACGTACAAGAAATAAGTTAAACAAAGTCTTATCTGTCCATCAAAAGGGGTCCAGAAGGCATAAGTTCTAACACGTTTCATCCTAGCTTGTGGATTAAACATCTCTGGAGAGATCTAAAAATGGCTGTGAACTGTGCTTCCCATCCCAACCAGACGGAGCTTGAGAGGTGCTGCAAAGAGGAATGGGTGGAATTGCCCAAAGATAGGTGTGCCAAGCTTGTGGCATCATATTCAAAAAGACTTGAGGCTGTAATTGCTGCCAAAGGTGCATCAACAAAGTATTGAGCAAAGGCTGTGAATACTTATGTACATGTGATTTCTTAGTTTTTTAATTTTAATAAATTTGCAAAAATCTCTAAAAAACTTTTTTCACATTGTCATTATGGGGTATTGTGTGTAGAATTTTTAGGGTAAAAATTAAATGTATTCCATTTTGGAATAAGGCTGTAACATAACAAAATGTCGAATAAGTGAAGCGCTGTGAATACTTTCCGGATGCACTGTAAATAATAGGATTTTAATTACCTACCGGTAAATCCTTTTCTCGTTGTCCGTAGAAGATACTGGGTCCATATTAGTACCATGGGGTATAGACGGGTCCACTAGGAGCCATGGGCACTTTAAGAATTTGATAGTGTGGGCTGGCTCCTCCCTCTATGCCCCTCCTACCAGAGTCAGTCTAGGAAACTGTGCCCGAGGAGACGGACATACTTTGAGAAAAGGAAATAAAAGGATAGTGGTGAGATTCTGAACCAGCACATACAAACTAGAGGAAAGCCAAGCTAACCAAACTTTACACCAGGAACAGCAACCACTGAACCAACAATACTTAACCAAGTAACAGTGCAGGAAGAAACGAAGCACTGTGCGGGTGCCCAGTATCCTCTACGGACTACGAGAAAAGGATTTTCCGGTAGGTAATTCAAATCCTATTTTCTCTTACGTCCTAGAGGACACTGGGGTCCATATTAGTACCATGGGGATGTACCAAAGCTCCCAAACCAGGTGGGAGAGTGCTGAGGTTCCTGCAGAACTGACTGACCAAACTGAAGGTCCTCAGAGGCCAAAGTATCGAACTTGTAGAACTTAGCAAACGTGTTCGAACCTGACCAAGTAGCTGTTCGGCAGAGCTGTAAAGCCGAGACACCCCTGGCAGCCACCCAGGATGAACCCACCGACCTAGTAGAGTGGGCCTGTACATATTTTGGACACGGAAAACCTGCCATGGAAGAAGCATGCTGGATAGTAAGCCTGATCCAGCGTGCAAATGTCATCATCATAGAGAACAAACAGCGAGTCAGATTTTCTGTGATGAGCCCTCACAACATAGATCTTCAAAGCCCTCACAACATCCAAGGACTTTGAAATAGCAGAGGTGTCGGTAACCACCGGAACCACAATAGGTTTTTGATATTAAACGCAGACACCACCTTTGGAAGAAATTGCTGCCGAGTTCTGAATTCAGCCCTATCTTCATGAAAAATCAACTAGGGGCTCTTGTGAGACAACGCCCCCAGCTCCGACACACGCCTCACAGAAGCCAATGTCAACAGTGTGACGGCCTTCCACGTACGAAACTTGACGTCTATGTCCTGTAAAGGCTCAAACCAATTCGATTGCAGGAACTGCAACACCATGTTGAGATCCCAAAGTGCCGTAGAAGGCACAAAGGGCGGTTGGATGTTGAGAACCCCCTTCAAAAATGTCTGAACCTCAGGGAGAGAAGCCAATTGTTTCTGGAAGAAAATGGATAAGGCCGAAATCTGGACTTTTATGAAGCCCAAACGTAGGCCCACATCCACACCTGACTGCAAAAAAAGTCCCATTTGAAATTCCACCGCAGGAAATTTCCTGTTCTCACACCAAGAGACGTATTTTTTCCAAATACGGTGGTAATGTTTAGACGTTACCCCCTTTCTGGCTTGGATCAGGGTTGGAATAACCCTATCCGGGATCCCATTCCAGGCTAGAATTTGACACTCAACCTCCATGCATTCAAATGTAGCCGTGGTAAGTCTTGATAGACGAATGGCCCCTGTTGGAGAATGTCCTCACGAAGAGGAAGCGGCCACAAGTCCTCTAGGAGCATCTCCAGTAGATCCGCATACCAGGCCCTTCTTGGCCAGTCCAGAGCAATGAGAATTGCTTGAATCTTTTCCCTTTTTATTCTTTTAAGAATCTTTGGGATCAATGGGAGTGGGGGAAACACGTACATCATCTGGTAGACCCAAGGAGTCACCAGAGCGTCCACCGCCACCGCTTGTGCGTCCCTCAACCTGAAACAATACCGCTTGAGCTTCTTCTTGAGACGAGAGGCCATCATATTGATATGTGGGATTCCCCACCGATGTGTCACGCACCCGAACACCTCCGGGTGAAGGCCCCACTCTCCTGGGTGGAGGTCATGTCTGCTGAGGAAGTCTGCTTCCCAGTTGTCTACTCCTGGAATGAAGATCGCGGACAACGCCACAGCGTGTCTTTCTGCCCAGAGGAGAATCCTTGTTACCTCTGACATTACTGCTCTGCTCTTCGTTCCGCTTTGTCAGTTTATGGCCCTTATTCCGAGTTGTTCGCTCGCTAGCTGCTTTTAGCAGCAGTGCAAACGCTAAGCCACCACCCTCTGGGAGTGTATCTTAGCTTAGCAGAAGTGCGAACTAAAGGTTAGCAGAATAGTGCTGAAATTTTTCCAAGCAGTTTCTGAGTAGCTGCAGACCTACTCCTTCCTTGCGATCACTTCAGTCTGTTTAGTTCCTGTTTTGATGTCAGAAACACACCCTGCGTTCGGCCAGCAACTCCCCCATTTTCCCAGGCACGCCTGCGTTTTTACCTGACACGCCTGCGTTTTTTAGCACACTCCCGGAAAACGGTCAGTTACCTCCCAGAAACGCCCCTTTCCTGTTAATCACTCACCGATCAGCAGTGCGGCTGAAAAGCGTCGCTAGACCTTTTTGTGAAAGTACTTCGCTTGTGTGCACTGCGGCCCATGCGCATGCGCAAAAATGCTAATTTTTAGCCTGATCGCTGTGCTGCGAACAACGGCAGCTAGCGATCAACTCGGAATGACCCCCTATGTACGTTACTGCCTCACATTGTCCGACTGAACTTGAATGGCTTGATTTTGAAGAAGGAGCGATGCCTGTAGAAGGGCATTGTATATGGCCCTTAGTTCCAGAATGTTGATCGGAAGAATGGCTTCACGACGTGACCATTTTCCTTGGAACTGTTCCCCTTGGGTGACTGCTCCCCAACCTTTGAGGCTTACGTCTGTGGTTAGCAGAATTCAATTTTGAATCCCGAACCTTTGGCCCTCGGTCAGGTGAGAAGTCTGAAGCCACCACAGAAGAGAAATCCTGGCTTTTGGGGACAGACGGACCCTCTGGTGCATGTGTAGATGCGATCAAGACCACTTGTCCAACAGATCCAGTTGGAAGGGCCTTGCATGGAACCTTCCATACTGTAGCATTTCGTAGGCAGCTACCATCTTCCCCAGAAGGCGCCCGCACCATCGACTGGATCACCAATGCCTTTTCCAATGGAAGGAATACATTCTGTGCCTCTGTATCCAGGATCATCCCCAGGAACGGAAGCATCCCTGTTGGTTACAGATGAGATTTTGGCAGGTTCAGAATCCACCCGTGATCCTGGAGTAGTCGGGTTGAGAGGGCAATGTTGTCTAACAACCTTTTCCTGGATGGTGCTTTTATCAGCAGATCGTCCAGGTACAGAATTATGTTCACTCCCTGTTTGCGGAGGAGAAACATAATCTCTGCCATTACCTTGGTGAACACCCTCGGTGCCGTAGAGATGCCAAATGGCAGGGCCTGCAACTGGTAGTGACAGTCCTGTAAGGCAAACCTGAGATAAGCCTGATGAGGCGGCCAAATCGGAATAAGAAGGTACGCATCCTTGATATCCAGAGACACCAAGAATTCCCCCTCCTCCAGACCTGAGATCAAAGCTCTCAGAGACTTCATCTTGAACTTGAACACCCGTAAGTGCGGGTTCAATGACTTGAGTTTTAAAATTGTCTTACCGAACCGTCCGGTTTCGGTACTACAAACAGGTTGGAATGATAACCCTGGTTTTGCAGCTGAAGCAGAACTGGAACAATGATCTGTACCAGTTTTTGAATTGCTTCCTGTAAAGTCATACTTGCTTCTTGAGAAGCTGGTAAGCCTGATATGAAGAATCTGTGAGGTAGGAGTTCCTAAAACTCCAGTCTGTAGCCCTGGGCTATAAGATCTTTGACCCAGGGATCCTGGCATGATATTTCCCATATATGACTGAAGAATCTTAAACGGGCACCCACCTGCCTGTCTTCCAGGCAGCGCGGTCCACTGTCATGCTCAAGGCTTAGAGGAAGCAGAACCGGGGTTCTGTTCCTGTGAATCTGCAGTTGCTGGTTTTCTGGGTTTACCTTTATTGCCTTTGAAGGCTGTAGAAGAACCTTTGGGTTTGTTTTTAAACTTCGCTGTCCGAAAGGACTGCAGAGTTGGAGCAGTGTAGGATTTTCTACCCGGGGGAGCTGCGGAAGGAAGGTACGTAGACTTAGCCGCCGTAGCCTTGGATATCCAAGTATCCAGTCCATCCCCAAAAAGGGCTTCACCTGTGAAAGGTAGGCTTTCCACGCCTTTCCTGGAATCCGCATCCACAGTCCACTGGCATAGCCATAAGCCCCTGCATGCTGACACTGCCATGGCAGTTGTGCGTGCATTGAGTAAACCAATTTCCTTTATGGCCTCCACCATAAAGTTAGCAGAATCCTGTATATGCTGTAGGAGTAAAATTATCTCCCCCCTGGATAAGGAATCTAACCCGTCAATTAGATTACCTGACCATTTTGCAATGGCCCTAGAGATCCATGCACAAGCTATAGTGGGTCTCTGGGCCACCCCGCAGCTGTGTACAGAGATTTGAGAGTGGTCTCAATCTTGCGGTCTGCAGCATCCTTCAAGGAAGCTGCCCCAGTAACAGGTAAAACTATCTTACGTGACAGCCTAGAAACCGATGCATCAACTATCGGTGGGTTTTCCCATTTTTTCCTATCATGCTGAGGAAACGGGAAGGATGTGAGTAACCGTTTTGGTACCTGAAACTTCTTGTCAGGATTTACCCAAGTTACTTCATAGGGAATTTAATTCCTTAGATGCAGGGAAAGTAGCTGAGGATTTATTTTTCACATTAAAATAATGTTTCCTCCTCGTCCTCTGACACCTTATCAGGAATGTGCAGGACATCTCTAATAGCTTCTATCAGGGTCTGTATACCCTGTGACAGCTGCATCCCCCCCTCCCGAGTCCACCTCACCCTCCTCTGGGTCTGACTCATCATAATCATCATCGGTATCAGCTTGCATGATTTGGGCCAGAGTACGCTTCTGTGGACAAATGGCAGTGGTCTGAGCGCTGGAATGACCACTTAATCTCTATTCATCAGGTCATCAACAGATTGCTTTAAGTATTGCATCTCCTTCTCATTTTGGGATAATTTATTCAAAATATTTGAAATCATCCCTTTTAATGAATCTAACCATACTGGTTCTGATCCACTAGCCTGAGAATGTGTACTATCCTGAGCACACTGCAGTGATCCCTCAGATTGAGAAAAACACTCTGCTGTGCATGATACACACTCCTTTGACATAGTAAACGTGAAAGCGCACACACACACACACACACACACACACACACACACACACACACACACACACACACACACACACAGGAATATAGGTTAAAAGCACAGTTAACCCACACAGAGCCTTCTAGGGAGACACAGAGTATAATGGAGCCAGCCACACAGCGCCCCTGTAGCTAAAGAACAAGTTTAGCTGGGTCACAAACTAAGTATCCTTAATAGGGCTTAGTACACCAAATATTGCACCCCCCTGCTATGACCCCCTGGTACCGCTGAGGTGTTCAGGAGTCCTTGTGGAGGAGCTGCGCTTCCCTCCCAATCTGGCTGTGTATAGCTGCAGAGGAAAAATGGCGCTAATGAGCTGCTGGATCCGCTCATAGTGAAGCCCTGCCCCTTAATGGCGCGCGATCTTCCTGGGTGTTTTATACTGGCTGAGGTAAATATTCTGTTCTACAGTGGGTTAAAACCCCTGTAGTGTACTGCCAGTGTGAATATCATTAGTGGCTTCAGCTCTCCCCTCACAGCGGTCACACAGTGTCTTGAAGCCTGGAGTGCAGCCTGCATGTCAGCGCTGCGCTCCTACACTTGTGCCGCCATTACAGCCGGTGACCTGCTAACCGGGACGCCGGCCACCTACTCACCACTCTTCTGACTTCTGGCTCTGTTAGGGGAGGCGGCGTGCTGCGGGTCTGTATGCTCGCCATGGTGGGGCTTTTGAATAGGACCCTCAGGAGCTCAGTGTCCTGTCAGTGGGGAACGGGACCATTAACCCTAGGGAGGTTGGGCCGTTCCCCCGACCCCCTAAGTCCCACGAAACAGGCAGTCTGGTGCCAACCAGACCTGCCTGAAAATAATAAAATAGAAAATAAATGCAGAAAACTCTTCAGGAGCTTCCCAAGCGTGACCAGCTCCTCCGGACACATTTTCTAAACTGAGTCTTGTAGGAGGGGCATAGAGGGAGGAGCCAGCCACAAATTCTTAAAGTGCCCATGGCTCCTAGTGGACCCATCTATACCCCATGGTACTAATATGGACCCCAGTATCCTCTAGGACGTAAGAGAAAAATAAATAAGACTTTACACTAAAGAAAACAATATTTTTGTACTTGTAATATAGTGGTATAATTACATTTTAGGGTATTACCATATAATATACAAATCATATATGTATCTTTATAAACTCCTGTAAATATCTGTATAAACATTCAGGCTGGTTAAGAGTTGCAGTGCAAATCTTACATGAATTCTCAGTGCACATGTACCTAAAATGATGTGAGCAATACAGTATTGTCCTCACTGAACTTTGACTATGTAAGAACACTGCATTACAGTCTAGGGGCGGGCTGTACTAACTATCCGTGATACATCCCGCCACACATTGCATTGATACTAATTGCATATGTACTAACATATGCGGTTAGTATCGCAAAGGGCAGCTCTTTTCTGATGGGAGCTGTCCTTTGCAATCAGCACTGATCACTGGACTGCCGGGTTTATGAGTGACACGGTGCCCGCTGGGGATGATGGGAGGGATCTGATTGGTGCCAAATGTGGAAAGAAGCCTATAGGCTACTCTTGGGTAACCCTCCACACTAAGCTTCATGATTCGGGGCTTAGTACATATGGAAAGGCGGTAAAAAAACTTTATTTACCGCATATTTCCTTTAGTACATCCCACCCTAGTTATGGTCTATGAATTTGAACCAACGGTGCTAACATGCGAACAGCTCTGGGGAACACAGCAGATATGCTCCAGCAACCAGTGTATGTCTAACGCAGCATCAGGCCCTTTTAGTTTATACTAAAATTATTTTAATATTTTTCACTTTATTGAATTACAGTAATTGTTGCTGTTAATCATTTTACCCCATTCTGATGTTTTAGTTGTTTATGTGGGGTATATACTTTTCTGATAAAAGGTCATTTTAATGGCTGATTTTATTATATTTTAATCTGTGCAGGGCCTGAGTGACTTTTGCTCTGATCCAGATGGATATGTGTCGAATCAGACCCAGGTCATCTCAAACATTAGCCCAGGTAAGAAAGGAATCCCGGTGTGCTTCGCAAACTTACACCTTATGCTTATATTATCTGTAAACTGACCTAGATAGTGTATCCATCCAGGGCCGGTTCTAGCCCCGGATGAAAAATAGGGGCGTGGCTTCATACAGGGGCATGGTCAGTCACGCCCCCTGTAGAGTTATGCCCCCAGTAGCGCCCGCATTTGTGCCCCCAGTAGCGCCGCTTTAAAAAAAATAAAAAAATTAATACTTACAATCCCCGCTCCTGAGTACCGACCGTTGCAGACCTCCGCCGGCGCCGCTCCTCGGATCTATGGGAGAGACGTCATGATGTCTCTCCCATAGCACAGCATAGACACTAGAGGTCAGTCATGACCCCTAGCGTCTGTGCCAGTCCCACAATGCTGTGCGGTGCGTGATGACGTAATCGCGCACCGCACAGCAAAGGTCCTCTCCACGAAGGGAAACTAGACGGGTAGCGTCTAGTTCCCTTCACTGCAGGGGGACCAGCGGGGGACACAGCGGCAGCGGGGGGGCACAACCTAACCTCCCCCCTCAGCCTAACCTTAACCTCTCCCCGCAGCCTAACCCTAACCTCTCCCCGCAACCTAACCCTAACCTCCCCCCCCAGCCTAACATTAACCTCCCCCTGCAGCCTAACCATAATCTCCCCTCCCGCAGCCTAACCCTAATCTCCCCTCTCGCAGCCTAGCATTTACCTCCCCCTCCCACAGCATAACCCTAACCTCCCTCCCTGCAGCCTAACCCTAACCTCTCCCACTCAGCCTAACCCTAACCTCCCCCTGAAGCCTAACCCTGACATTTCCGGAGCCTAACCCTAACCCTGCAACGTCAGATAAAATGTCTGTCAGTCTGATAGGCATTTTATCTGCCTGTGCAGTGGCAGATTGGCAATGTGTACAACGTGCTCTGCCTGGTGCAATATGTATAATGTGCTTTACCTGGTGCAATGTGTATAATGTGCTTTACCTGGTGCAATGTGTATAATGTACTTTACCTGGTGCAATGTGTATAATGTACTTTACCTGGTGCAATGTGTATAATATGCTCTACCTGGCGCAAAGTGTATAACGTGCTCTATTTGGTGCAATATGTATAATGTGCTTTACCTGGTGCAATGTGTATAATGTGCTTTACCTGGTGCAATGTGTATAATGTGCTTTACCTGGTGCAATGTGTATAATGTACTTTACCTGGTGCAATGTGTATAATGTACTTTACCTGGTGCAATGTGTATAATATGCTCTACCTGGCGCAAAGTGTATAACGTGCTCTATTTGGTGCAATATGTATAATGTTCTTTACCTGGTGCAATGTGTATAATGTGCTCTGCCTGGCGCAAAGTACATAATGTGCTTTACCTGGTGCAATGTGTATAATGTGCTCTGCCTGGCGCAAAGTGTATACCCTGCTCTACCTGGCACAAAATGGCGCAGTGGCCATTTTTTGGAGTCCTGCGCATGTGCTGTAGACTTTACCTGGTGCAATGTGTATAATGTGCTCTGCCTGGCGCAAAGTGTATACCCTGCTCTACCTGGCACAAAATGGCGCAGTGGCCATTTTTTGGAGTCCTGCGCATGTGCTGTAGACTCTGGCACTGTGCCAGAGTCTACAGCGCTTAGAGCGCTAGCAGCAGCGCAACGGCTACGGGAGAGGAGGGGGCCCACACATGGAGTCTGCACACAGGTCCCCTCCTCTCTAGAGACGCCCCTGGCTCATGTGATGCGCAAAGCCTACATGATGACAGATACATTACAGCAAAGCGAGCAAGACATGAACAGGATGTCTTCTCTGCGTTATTGTATGTACTGTAACACAAAGAACCGGTTCTAGTTTGGTTTAGGAGATGAGTGCCTGTAAGAAGCAGGGAGGGAGAGTTACAGGAGATGCTATTATAATGGCTGCTGGTTGCTGGAGAAAATACATATTTTATTTATTTAAAATACAACAGAGAATATGCAGATATCAGATCATTTCACATTTTTATTTTCTGTTTATATTTTGATTCTTGGTGATTCGTCAGAATAACTATAAAGCCTTTCACAACATTTATTCTGTTTCTTGCAGATATATTGCAGTATTATATCTCATGTAACCAGGATGTATCAAACCCCTTCCGACAGGTAATACAATTTTGTCTCTAAAGTAATATGCAACTAGAAAAAAAAACTTGAGCCTAGAGATATATTTGCTTATTTTAGCGACAAGTGATCACCCACATTTCCTATTTATTGAAGTATTTGTGTTAGTGAGCTAATAGTTTGTGGACGAAACAATACTGTACGTGTTCTATTCATAGTGACCATCAACAAAAATCATGGAATAAAATGTTGTGATTTTACCTGGATTTTGCCATCCTTTAAATAGCCAAGTCATATAAACTTTCGACTTGGGTATAGGTCACATATTTACCACAAGCATGGCCTATATAAGCATTTGCAATGCTTTCATCTAGGAATGGCCACCACAAAATGGGTAAAATGGTGGTGGCGTCGACGCCATTATTGCAACATGCCTTGTGATTGCATATAGCATATTGCAGGTAACCATTCTATGAACCACTGTTGGATATTTAGTGAGTATATGCAATGTAACTCACAATTTGCGCATGTGCCATGTGGCTGGGTTGCAGACACCTCTGCCAGGAGTCCTCAGCTGAATTGACGTAATGCACCATCAGATGAGCACTGGAAGCAGGCAAACAACCTTCCAGGCTTCGCTCAATCCTCACCGAGTGAAGAGCAAAACGAATGCGCAGATGGCCATCTCACATGCATATTACATAACGGCCTATCACTGGCAGTTTTAGGCTGGCACCAACAGAGCAGAGGACGCTGCAGAGTAGGAAATCACTGAACCTCACCAGAAAGGTTAGTCTTGTTAAATGCCAGTGGCATATTTATTATTATCACTGTGATGTTAAACTAAATAACCCTAAGGCTGACAGGCAAATAGACATACTGTAACTCTGGAATGGAGGGCTGAATTCATAGACAATAATAACATGAAGAAAATAGGCAGAAGTAACTTAGCAAAGGCTGGTGGAGTGGGCTGGACTTGGGACTGGCAATGAAGGGCTTACTCTAGATTCAGGTTGCAGGTGAAAATTGGCAAAGATGCAGCTGCGCAGTGTTAGGTAGACACCTGCTGAAAATAAGAATCTTTCAACCAGAGATTATAAAACAAGGACAGCGGAAAGGTAGCCAGATCCAGGCCTCATATCATAGATTTGAAAATACAGTAGTTCATCAAATTCTGGGATGAAAAAAAAGCAAGACATGGAATTTTACTACACAATTCTCTATGGCATATTCATAAATTGAAAACGGTGCGGGGGGGACTGCGGATGGTGTCTGTAGATGCTGCGGATGGAGGGGGGGGGCGGAAGTGGGGGTGGGGCCCGGATGGGGAATGGTTGGGAGGTGCTGCGGGTGGGGGAGGGGCAGAGGAGTGGGGGATGCAGATGGGGGAGGGGTCCGGAGGCACTGCAGGTGGGGGAGGGGCAGGGGTGCCATGGGTGGGGGAGGGGCAGGTGTGGGGATGTTGCAGATGGGTGAAGGGTTCCGGAGGTGCTGTGGGATGGGAAGGGGCGGGAGTGCCACTGGTGGGGTAGGGGTCCGTAGGCGCCATGGGTAGGGGAGGGGCAGGTACGGGTGTTGCGGCAGATGGGGAAGGAGGTCCGGAGGTGCTGCAGGTGGTGGTGGGGCAGGTGCGGGGGTGCCATTGGTGGGGGAGGGGTGGGTGAGGGGGGGACCGCGGATGGAGGAGGGTGTCTGCAGATGCTGCGGGTGGAGGGGGGCAGGTGTGGGGGAGACATATAAGGGGGGTGAATGGTGGAGGGGGCCTGGAGATTGCTGGGGGTGGTGAAGGGGCGGAGGAGTGGGAGCCGCGGGTGGTGTAGGGGGTCTGGAGGCACAGCATGTGGGGGAGGGGTGGAGTGCCGCATGTGGTGGAGGGGAAGGTGCGGAGGTGTGGTGCATTGGGGAGAGGTCTGGAGGTGCTGCGGGTACTGTACCTGCCAAAAAGGTAGTTGGAGGGTATGCAGTAACAGGGCCAGGACAGGGGTGACAGGGTCAGAACAGGGTTGACTGGGCCAGGACAGGGGTGACGGGGTCAGAACAGGGGTGACGGGGTCAGAACAGGGGTGACGGGGCCAGGACAGGGGTGACGGGGCCAGGACAGGGGTGACGGGGCCAGGACATGGGCGACGGGGCCAGGACAGAAATGACAGGGACAGGATAGGGGTGACAGGGTCAGTGTAGGGGCGGCAGGACCAGGACAGGGGTGACAGGGCCAGTATAGGGTTGACAGGGCAAGCACAGGGGTGACAGGGCCAGGATAGGGGTAGCAGGGCCAGCATAAGGGTGACAGGGCCAGGATAAGGGTGAAAGGGCCAGGATAAGGGTGAAAGGGCCAGGATAAGGGTGGCAGGGCAAGGTCAGGGGTGACAGGGACATGACAGAACACAGGGCACGGGAGAGATTGGTATTAGGGACAGAACAGTGGTGACAGACAGATGTGTCTTAGCGGAGTCACTGCTGCTGGCTGCTGCTGTTCCACTCCAACCTGTTGGCATCTGCTGCTGGTGGAGACTTGGCATGGCTGACTCTCTTAGGCTGTATTCCTGCTTCCTCTGCCCGTCCGCATCACTCCCCCCCCCTCCTCAGTCACACACCGCAGACCTCGCGCAGCTGCCGGGCACTGTGGTAAGGTGAGACTGGGAGTGACTGGTTAGCCCCCAGGAGATGCTGCGGCTGGAGGGAGGAGGGGGTCATAGCATGCACGTGGCGCAGACCTCACGGCTGCTGGGCACTATGGTAAGGGGAGACTGGGAGTGACTGGTTAGCTCCCAGGAGACGCTGATGCTGGAGAGAGGAGGAGGTCAGAGCCTGCAAGCAGCGCGGACTTCTGCAGCGCTACCCGCCGGCTAAAGTATGTGAAGGAGCTGGGCGCAACTCACTGCGGGTGGCAGCGCTGCAGCTAGCGGTGGGGTCGCAGGGGCTGGAGATAACAGAGGCAGTACGGAAAGTGCACAGCGGCTGGTGACCCACAAAACTACAGCTAAGAAGCGTGGAGTGTGCCAGAATGTGACGCTCCTCCCCGCCAGAGAGACCCTGCTGAGTATGCTGATGTGGGGGTCAAGTATGGCATACCCCCTCACACACCCCCATACCTCCCAAATGTCCCAATTTTCGCGGGACAGTCCCATTTTTTGGGGTCTGTCCCGCTGTCCCACCCGCGGGTCGCAGTGTCCTGCGGTGGGGGGGGGGGAGCAGTTGGAAAGCTCCTGTACTCGCTGTTCTGCTTAGCAGAGCAGCGGTGAATAGTGGAGACAGAGGGAGAGGGGGCATCAGGGGGTACGGATTAAGGGGGGGTTCCAGCAGCAGAGCCGGATTAAGGGGGGGGGCAGGCGGTACGTACCGTTGGCCCCACAGTTTTAGGGGCCCCCCCGGCTCGAGTAGCTCTGTCCCAGCTCAGAAGCTCCCTCAGCAACAACGGCAGCATTGTGCTACAGCCAGCACACGCTGCTGCGTGTTGGCAGGTCTGTGGTGTTGCAGGGAGGCAGCAGTCTCCCTGCTTTCTTCTGCCTGTGCGGGTGTGTAGGGGGGAGCGACCACCTCCTCTGGATTTAGCCCTAGCTGAGGGGCCAAAATTCCATTAAAAAAAAAAAAAAAAATCCTGGAATTTGCATAATGGGGCGTGGCCTCGCGTCCCGCGATTAGACCACGCCCCCAACCCACAGCAGGCACAGCAATGAGATAGGGCTCCCCTGTCTCAAGTACCCTGTGATCCCCGGACTCATAATCAGCCCCTGGGGGCATGCCAGCAGCTCACAGAGCGCTGGGCATGCCCCCTCACTGACGAAAACGGGGCCCTCCCGTGAAGCCACGCCCCCTTTTCGCCGTGTGTGTGTGTGTGTGTGTGTGTGTGTGTGTGTGTGTGAGTGTGAAAGCTGGGAGGTATGCACCCTGCCTGTGCCATGTCCATACTATCTGCTTCTGCAGCTGCTCCTAGTGTCCTATAGATTTGGCCAGATCTGTGACTCATTTGACTAACTCCGCCCACTGTTGTGACTCCGCCCAGCGTTAGCAAATGAATCACAAGATCACAGATCTGGGCCATTATATAGGAGATAGGACTAAAATTACCAGAAGTCGAGAGTCAGTCACACTATGTGGGGAATTCAAATGTTTGAAAAGTCAGTTGGGAGTCTGTTTTTTCCTATCTAATAGGAAAAAACAGACACAGAACCAACTTTTCAAACATTTGAATTCCCCCCTATGACTATGTCAGGAGACCTGTCAAAATGCCGGTTCCGGAATCCTGACAGCTAGAGTTCCGAATGTAAGCATGCTGGGGAGGTTTAGGGTTAGGTTGCCCTGGGCGGGAGGGTTAGGGTTTGGCTGCTGAGAAGGTAGGATTAGGATACGGGAAGGTAAGGTTAGGGTTAGGCAGTGGGAAGCATATCCCCTCTAAGCCAAGTACAAACCCAAGATTCCTCTGATGTTCATAACAAATTTCTCTAACGTCCTAAGTGGATGCTGGGGACTCCGTAAGGACCATGGGGAATAGCGGCTCCGCAGGAGACTGGGCACAAAAGTAAAGCTTTAGAACTACCTGGTGTGCACTGGCTCCTCCCCCCATGACCCTCCTCCAAGCCTCTGTTAGATTTCTGTGCCCGAACGAGAAGGGTGCACACTAGGTGGCTCTCCTGAGCTGCTTAGTGAAAAGTTTAGTTTTAGGTTTTTTATTTTCAGTGAGACCTGCTGGCAACAGGCTCACTGCATCGAGGGACTAAGGGGAGAAGAAGCGAACTCACCTGCGTGCAGAGTGGATTGGGCTTCTTAGGCTACTGGACATTAGCTCCAGAGGGACGATCACAGGCCCAGCCATGGATGGGTCCCAGAGCCGCGCCGCCGGCCCCCTTACAGAGCCAGAAGACAGAAGAGGTCCGGAAAATCGGCGGCAGAAGACGTCCTGTCTTCAACAAGGTAGCGCACAGCACTGCAGCTGTGCGCCATTGCTCTCAGCATCACTGAGGGTGCAGGGCGCTGGGGGGGGCGCCCTGAGACGCAATAAAAAACACCTTGGATGGCAAAAAATGCATCACATATAGCTCCTGGGCTATATGGATGCATTTAACCCCTGCCAGAATACATATAAAAACGGGAGATAAGGCCGCCGATAAGGGGGCGGAGCCTATCTCCTCAGTACACTGGCGCCATTTTCCCTCACAGCTCCGTTGGAGGGAAGCTCCCTGTCTCTCCCCTGCAGTCACTACACTACAGAAAGGGTTAAAAAAGAGAGGGGGGGCACTAATTACGCGCAGTATTAAATAAAACAGCAGCTTTAAGGGGAAAAACACTTATATAAGGTTATCCCTGTATACATATAGCGCTCTGGTGTGTGCTGGCAAACTCTCCCTCTGTCTCCCCAAAGGGCTAGTGGGGTCCTGTCCTCTATCAGAGCATTCCCTGTGTGTGTGCTGTATGTCGGTACGTTTGTGTCGACATGTATAAGGAGAGAAATGATGTGGAGACGGAGCAGATTGCCTGTAATAGTGATGTCACCCCCTAGGGGGTCGACACCTGAGTGGATGAACTGTTGGAAGGAATTACGTGACAGTGTCAGCTCTGTATAAAAGACAGTGGTTGACATGAGACAGCCGGCTACTCAGCTTGTGCCTGTCCAGACGTCTCATAGGCCGTCAGGGGCTCTAAAGCGCCCGTTACCTCAGATGGCAGATATAGACGCCGACACGGATACTGACTCCAGTGTCGACGGTGAAGAGACAAATGTGACTTCCAGTAGGGCCACACGTTACATGATTGAGGCAATGAAAAATGTTTTACACATTTCTGATAATACGAGTACCACCAAAAAGGGGTATTATGTTCGGTGAGGAAAAACTACCTGTAGTTTTCCTGAATCTGAGAAATTAAATGAGGTGTGTGATGATGCGTGGGTTTCCCCCGATAACAACTGATAATTTCTAAAATGTTATTGGCATTATATCCTTTCCCGCCAGAGGTTAGGGTGCGTTGGGAAACACCCCCTAGGGTGGATAAAGCGCTCACACGCTTGTAAGGGCTCTACCCTCTCCTGAGATGGCCGCCCTTAAGGATCCTGCTGATAGAAAGCAGGAGGGTATCCTAAAATGTATTTACACACATACTGGTGTTATACTGCGACCAGCAATCGCCTCAGCCTGGATGTGCAGTGCTGGGTTGGCGTGGTCGGATTCCCTGACTGAAAATATTGATACCCTAGATAGGGACAGTATATTTTTGCCTATAGAGCATTTAAAAGATGCATTTCTATATATGCATGATGCACAGCGGAATATTTGCCGACTGGCATCAAGTCTAAGTGCGTTGTCCATTTCTACCAGTAGAGGGTTATGGACACGACAGTGGTCAGGTGATGCGGATTTCAAACGGCATTTGGAAGTATTGCCTTATTAAGGGGAGGAGTTATTTGGGGTCGGTCTTTCAGACCTGGTGGCCACGGCAACAGCTGGGAAATCCACGTTTGTACCCCAGGTCGCCTCTCAACATGAGAAGACGCCGTATTATCAGGCGCAGTCTTTTCGTGGACAAGCGGGCAAAAGGTTCCTCATTTCTGCCCCGTGACAGAGGGAGAGGAATAAAGGCTGCAGAAATCAGCCAGTTCCCAGGAACAGAAACCCTCTCCCGCCTCTGCCAAGCCCTCAGTATGACGCTGGGGCTTTACAAGCAGAATCAGGCACGGTGGGGGGCCCATCTCAATGAATTTCAGCGCGCAGTGGGCTCACTCGCAAGTAGACCCCTGGATCCTTCAGGTGATATCTCAGGGGTACAAATTGGAATTCGAGACGTCTCCCCCTCGCCGTTTCCTAAAGTCGGCTTTACCGATGTCTCCTTCTGACAGGGAGACAGTTTTGGAAGCCATTCACAAGCTGTATTCCCAGCAGGTGATAATCAAGGTACCCCTCCTGCAACAGGGAACGGGGTATTATTCCACACTGTTGTGGTACCGAAGCCGGACGGCTCGGTGAGACCGATTCTAAATCTAAAATCTTTGAACACTTACATACAGAGGTTCAAATTCAAGATTGAGTCACTCAGAGCAGTGATTGCGAACCTGGAAGAAGGGGACTACATGATGTCTCGGGACATCAAGGATGCTTACCTTCATGTCCAAATTTACCCTTCTCACCAAGGGTACCTCAGGTTTATGGTACAGAACTGTCACTATCAGTTCAGACGCTGCCGTATGGATGGTCCACGGCACCCCGGGTCTTTACCAAGGTAATGGCCGAAATGATGATATTCCTTCGAAGGAAGGGAATTTTAGTTATCCCTTACTTGGACGATTCCCTGATAAGGGTAAGATACAGGGAACAGTTGGAGGTCGGTGTAGCACTATCTCAGGTAGTGTTGCGGCAGCACGATTGGATTCTCAATATTCCAAAATCGCAGCTGGTTCCGACGACTCGTCTTCTGTTCCTAGGGATGATCCTGGACACAGTCCAGAAAAAGGTGTTTCTCCCGGAGGAGAAAGCCAGGGAGTTATCCGAGCTAGTCAGGAACCTCCTAAAACCGAGCCAAGTCTCAGTGCATAATACAAGGGTTCTGGGTAAAATGGTGGCTTCCTACGAAGCAATCCCATTCGGCAGATTCCACACAAGAACTTTCCAGTGGGACCTGCTGGACAAATGGTCCGGGTCGCATTTTCAGATGCATCAGCGGATAACCCTGTCACCAAGAACAAGGGTGTCCCTCCTGTGGTGGTTGCAGAGTGCTCATCTTCTAGAGGGCCGCAGATTCGGCATTCAGGACTGGGTCCTGGTGACCACGGATGCCAGCCTGCGAGGCTGGGGAGCAGTCACACAGGGAAGGAATTTCCAGGGCTTATGGTCAAGCCTGGAGACATCACTTCACATAAATATCCTGAAGCTAAGGGCCATTTACAATGCTCTAAGCTTAGCAAGACCTCTGCTTCAAGGTCAGCCGGTGTTGATCCAGTCGGACAACATCACGGCAGTCACCCACGTAAACAGACAGGGTGGCACAAGAAGCAGGAGGGCAATGGCAGAAGCTGCAAGGATTCTTCGCTGGGCGGAAAATCATGTGATAGCACTGTCAGCAATTCCGGGAGTGGACAACTGGGAAGCAGACTTCCTCAGCAGACACGACCTCCACCCGGGAGAGTGGGGACTTCACCCAGAAGTCTTCCACATTATTATAAACCGTTGGGAAAAACTCGACAGGTATTGCGCCAGGTCAAGGGACCCTCAGGCAATAGCTGTAGACGCTCTGGTAACACCGTGGGTGTACCAGTCAGTGTATGTGTTCCCTCATCTGCCTCTCATACCCAAGGTACTGAGATTGATAAGATGGAGAGGAGTAAGCACTATATTCGTGGCTCCGGATTGGCCAAGAAGGACTTGGTAACCGGAACTTCAAGAGATGCTCACGGAGGATCCGTGGCCTCTACCTCTAAGAAGGGACCTGCTCCAGCAAGGACCCTGTCTGTTCCAAGACTTACCGCGACTGCGTTTGACGGCATGGTGGTTGAACGCCGGATCCTGAAGGAAAAAAGGCATTCCGGATGAAGTCATCCCTATCCTGATCAAAGCCAGGAAGGATGTA
Organism: Pseudophryne corroboree; assembly: GCF_028390025.1. Taxonomy (NCBI): domain Eukaryota; kingdom Metazoa; phylum Chordata; class Amphibia; order Anura; family Myobatrachidae; genus Pseudophryne; species Pseudophryne corroboree. Next base: position 151,099,502 of record NC_086453.1, read on the forward strand.
ACCGCAAAACATTATCACCGCATTTGGCGAAAATATGTTGCGTGGTGCGAGGCCAGTAAGGCCCGACGGAGGAAATTCAACTGGGTCGATTCCTACATTTCCTGCAAACAGGAGTGTCTATGGGCCTGAAATTGGGGTCCATTAAGGTTCAAATTTCGGCCCTGTCAATTTTCTTCCAAAAAGAACTAGCTTCAGTCCCTGAAGTTCAGACGTTGTAAAAGGGGTACTGCATATACAGCCTCCTTTTGTGCCTCCAGTGGCACCTTGGGATCTCAATGTAGTTTTTGGGTTCCAAAAAGTCACATTGGTTTGAACCACTTAAATCTGTGGAGTTAAAATATCTCACATGGAAAGTGGTCATACTGTTGGCCCTGGCCTGGGCCAGGCGCGTGTCAGAATTGGCGGCTTTATCCTGTAAAAGCCCTTATCTGATTTTCCATTCGGACAGGGCGGAATTGAGGACTCGTCCTCAGTTTCTCCCTAAGGTGGTTTCAGTGTTTCACCTGAACCAACATATTGTGGTGCCTGCGGCTACTAGGGACTTGGAGGACTCCAAGTTGCTAGACGTTGTCAGGGCCCTGAAAATATATTTCCAGGACGGCTGGAGTCAGAAAATCTGACTCGCTGTTTATCCTGTATGCACCCAACAAGCTGGGTGCTCCTGCTTCTAAGCAGACTATTGCTCGTTGGATTTGTAGTACAATTCAGCTTGCACATTTTGTGGCAGGCCTGCCATAGCCAAAAATCTGTAAATGCCCACTCCACAAGGAAGATGGGCTCATCTTGGGCGGCTGCCCGAGGGGTCTCGGCTTTACAACTTTGCCGAGCAGCTACTTGGTCAGGAGCAAATACGTTTGTAAAATTCTACAAAATTGATACCCTGGCTGAGGAGGACCTGGAGTTCTCTCATTTGGTGCTGCAGAGTCATCCGCACTCTCCCGCCCGTTTGGGAGCTTTGGTATAATCCCCATGGTCCTTACGGAGTCCCCAGCATCCACTTAGGACGTTAGAGAAAATAAGAATTTACTTACCGATAATTCTATTTCTCGTAGTCCGTAGTGGATGCTGGGCGCCCATCCCAAGTGCGGATTGTCTGCAATACTGGTACATAGTTATTGTTACCAAAAAATCGGGTTATTGCTGTAGTGAGCCATCTTTTCTAGAGGCTCCTCTGTTATCATGCTGTTAACTGGGTTTAGATCACAAGTTATATGGTGTGATTGGTGTGGCTGGTATGAGTCTTACCCGGGATTCAAAATCCTTCCTTATTGTGTACGCTCGTCCGGGCACAGTATCCTAACTGAGGCTTGGAGGAGGGTCATGGGGGGAGGAGCCAGTGCACACCAGGTAGTTCTAAAGCTTTACTTTTGTGCCCAGTCTCCTGCGGAGCTGCTATTCCCCATGGTCCTTACGGAGTCCCCAGCATCCACTACGGACTACGAGAAATAGAATTATCGGTAAGTAAATTCTTATTATTTCTCTATTATTAATATCATTAGTGCAAAACTAGATTGGCAATAATATAGTCACACCTCTAAACACAATTCGTCAATACAATCACATGATGCCTCACAGGACAGCCCCCAGACTAGAAGTTTAACCCACTCTGCCCTCATGCAGTCACTGTTTATCTTCTTTAATATAGTAATCTACTGTAGTATGCGCTATGGGGGTCCCCATCTCCAAGCACTGATATGTGCCTTCCCTAATCTTCCAAACCCTGTCCAATGCAAACATACACCTTCCGATTTCTGTCCCTTCTTTTCCCCTGTCTTATTTCCTTTCATCTCTGTCCCATTCACCCCCTCGCTTTTTATCATCTCTGCCCCGACCCTCTCTTCTTCCATCTCTCTTATCTGTCCTCCTGCCTCACCCCCCCCCCCCCCTTCCAATTTTATTTCCCTTCTACCAACCTTAGGGGGGTGTTTGTGGCACTGGTCGAGTTTGGGATCAAGTAGATGGCGGTGTGTTGTAAGGACTCAGTGCAGGCAGTGCTGGCTGTGTCTGTGAGGGGGTGCAAGTAGGGTTGCCAGATCATCCCTTTAATCCTGGAGACCTGTGATTTACACAGGTTTTGTGGCTGATTAAAACCAGGTGGAATGCAGGCTTGAATTTAATCAGCCACAGAACCTGTATTATTCATAGGTCTCCAGAATTAAAGGGATGAGGTGGCAACCCTAGATGCAAGGCCGCACTGTATGTCTGTCTAGCAGTTACTCAGAGCTGTGACGGGGACGGAGCCTCCAACTGTGGAGACAGAATGTTGGCTGCTTATATTAGAGATATTAATAAAATGATCTCATGTTTTAGAACCTTATCCTTTGCATTACCATTTACTGTACTACTTCCTACAGCCCCACATAAAATATGATTTTCAACCATAAAAATGAAAGTAATATTCAGTTGTGGTAAGTTGATTTTTCCTTTGCGAATATATACTGTATGTATCTAAATGGAAATGCCTGCTTAACAAAATATGGGGAAAAAAATATTTTAAACCAGCACTTTAATATGTGAATGTTCTTCCTTCCCAAATAACCCAACATGAGATACCAAATATAAGCTGCCTATTTGGTATCTTTCAAATGTATTATTTGCTATCCTATATGTAAAGCACATGTAGTTAAAGTTTATACACGGTTGATTATTATTACATTATTATGACCACTAGCTAATAGCCAGAGTAACCACTGTGTCCAGCACTGACAGCAGCTAAACCGGCTGAACTGTTGTTTTAGACACATATTTGGTAGCCTCCAGGTTAATTTTGACAATGAGCTGATCCACAGATTTGCCTTCATGATTCATCATTTACATTAAAAATGGTGTCCACCATTTTTGTTTGAAGTTCGCCAATAAAAAAAAAACAAATAAATTAATTTACGCTTGAACACATTCTATCTGCTTCACACATGGTCTAAAAGGCTTTTGAATATGGTCAAACAGACTTCAAATGGTCATGTATGTTTGACTTTTCTCGCATTTATCACAATTATTTATTTTTATTTTTCATTTACCAAGCATTGTAAAGTCCACTGCATCTTTGGAATTAGGTATTGCTCATTTTTGAGAATGGAGACTTTGGTATAGTTTGATGAGACCACACACGTTACAATTTATGGTGATAATTGATGAATTAACTAAAATTAATAGTTGTTCCTTATAATTTTATTGTATTGAAGTCAAGGTTTTTAACATAGATGCAGTGATATATTACATTATTGATTAGAGAAGAGTTTATATGTGTACACTTTCTCCACACACTTATCACATGGATGTTCACATGATGTCAATGGTGAGGATAAGATGTGTTTAATATACCTTATTCACATAATACACACCTTTGTATTACAGAGGTTGACCATGTCACAGAGGGCTCTCTCGAATATTCACCCTCAACTTCATGGACTGGAAAGGGAAGCTATACCTCAATTTCCAACAGCAGAGGTAAGTACTTGTCATGTACATTATAGTTATTAAGGGTCTTCTGTGCTAAAAATATCCACTAATACATGTTATCAGATCTAGATCAACATATCTACATTATTACAGATCACTAATCCAAACATACAAATCATTCCAATGGGTATTGGTGACCTTGGAACATCCATATGCACATCTGTCATTAGTTAGGTCACCCAATGCCCAAAGTGACTGATTCACTATGGAAAATAACAACATGGTTGATCAAAAAAAGAAAGGCATCTTTCGGATATAGTAATACCTCTGTTTTATTTATCAAGAAGACATATGCAAACAAATACAGTACTGACCTAAAATAGTTAATTGTGTTAGCAAGCTTCTTCTGAATGGGACAGTAGCACCTTTAAGGGATAATACTGACACATGTTGGCGTGAAATCATACTCCCTTTGAGGTTATCTGGTTCGTCTATCAATAATCCTGCTGATGCAGGAAAATAAGTTTGGCAAATACAATTTAATGACTGCATGCAACACATTTGCCGCAAGTTGCGTTGGAAGATACCAGTGTATTACAGCAGTTTAATATTGGGGGATGGCTGTTTGGAAAAAGCAGCTGTCCCAGGATTCCTAACTGAGCCACTATCATTGTTATTTAGTAATGGGGAACGTTTACTCTGACAGGCAGTGTAACTGCACATGCATGAATATGGATGAATGTCTGGCGCTCAAATCAGGACACAGGTAATGAATAGGCCCATTACATAAAACATACATAACTACTTTTATTGCATATACATCAGACCAGTTCACTTAATGAATAGACCCCAAAGATCTCAGGTTTACAAAAGATTGCTTGCAAATTTTACATGTATTTCAAAATATGTAGCTTCTGATTCTTTCATATAGTAACATGACCTATTACCATAGCAGTAAATCCAATGTGTATAGGTATGTATCAGACTTAGGGGGTCATTCCGAGTTGATCGTAGCTGTGCTAAATTTAGCACAGCTACGATCAGGCAGTCAGACATGCGGGGGGAAGCCCAGCAAAGGGCTAGTCCGCCCCGCATGTCAGGGTTTCCCCCCCTCCACCCGCAGAAGTGCAAAAACATCGCCCAGCGGTGATGCTTTTGCATTTCAGGAGTAACTCCCAGCCAGCGCAGCTCCTGACGTCACACGCAGCCGCCACGGCCCGCCCCCCCCCCCCCCCCAATGGTCTGGCTAAGCCTGCATTGGCCGGACCGCGCCCCCTAAACGGCGGCTTAAAGTCGCCGTCCATCCCCCTCCCGCCCATCGACCGCCACTGCCTGTCAATCAGGCAGAGGCGATCATTAGGCAATGATGGCCTTCGGCCATCTGGCATGCGCTGGCGCACTGCGGCACCGGCGCATGCGCAGTACTGACCTGATCGCACCACTGCGATAAACTGCTGCATGCGATCGGGTCAGAATGACCACCAATGATGGTGCATGGCAGCTTTCTAAATGTTGCTTTGTAGCCATAGGCTCTGGAACAGGATGGTGCAATGGGGCGATCCGCTCCCCCAAATATTTTAGAGGCGCCAGTCAAAGTACTGGGTCATGGGGTGCAGTGCAGCTGCCATCTACAGTTAATACAGCCAGTTTCAGATTGTAGATAATACCCTTTCTGGCTGCTCCCTCCACACATCCTTCTCCCACCCTGTACCCAGCTCTAACCCCTATACTGTGTCGCTAGTTACTGTAGGCTGGATAACTAAGCTAAGCGACACAAGTGTGCGGCACAAACACGTGGCCCATCTAGGAGTGGCACTGCAGTGGCAGACAGGTTGCCAGTTTTAAAAACTAGGCCCGAAAGAGCACATAATGCAAAGAAAAAAAAGAGGTGCAAGATGGAATTGTCCTAGGGCCCTCCCACCCGCCCTTATGTTGTATAAAAAGGACATACGGACTGTCTGATATGCCTACTTGGTTGCTGTCATCAATATAATCCTCCACCAGTCTTTCAACGGTGACAGCATCATGTGCAGTAAGAGTAGACATGTTAGTTATTGTTGGCAGCTCCTTCAGTCCGGACCAGATGTCAAAACTTGCTCCCGACTGCCCTGCATCGCAGCAAGTGGGTCAGCTAAGAAATGTGATTATTTTCCTTGCAGCCCCAGTTGTTGGAGAAAATGAAAGAGGAGCTGTTGACGTGTCACGTTCCACTTGAGCTGACAATTTTCTCACCAGCAGGTCTTTGCACCTCTGCAGACTTGGGTCCACCAGAGAGATACAACGTAGGTTTTAAACCAAGGATCGAGCACGGTGGCCAAAATGTAGTGATCTCATTTCAACAGATTGAGCACCCTTGAATCCTGGCAAAGGGAATGAAGGGCTCCATCCACAAGTCCCACATACTTAGCGGAATCGTTCCATTTTAGCTCCTCCTTCAATTTCTCCAGCGGCTTCTTCAAAAGCCTGATGAGGGGAATGACCTGATTCAAGCTGGCAGTGTCTGAACTGACTTTGCATGTGGCAAGTTTGAAAGGTTGGAGAACCTTGCACAAGACGGAAATCATTCTCCACTGCGCTTGAGTCAGGTGCATTCCCCCTCCTTTGCCTATGTCATAGGTGGATATATAGGCTTGAATGGTCTTTTGCTGCTTCTCCATCCTCTGAAGCATACAGAGTTTTTAATTCCACCTCTTTACTACCTTTTGCTTTAGGTGATGGCAGGGCAGGTTCAAGAGTGTTTGCTAGAGATCCAGTCTTCGGCACGCAGTCGCTGAATGTAGAAAGTGGCCCGCAAATTTTCGCGCCACCTACAGCATCCCCTGCATGCCCCTGTCATTTTTCAAAAAATTCTGCACCACCAAATTAACTGTGTGAGCAAAACATGGGATGTGCTGGAATTTTGCCAGATGTAATGCTCGCACAATATTGGTGGAGTTGTCAGATATCACAAATCCCTAGGAGAGTCTTATGGGCTCTACACACATAGCGACCCGCCACCGAGCTGCCAGATGAGCGACCCGGCGGTGGAGGGGAGCTTGGATACAATAGGAAAAAGTGAATTAGGTGTCACTGGACTGCTTACGCTCTTACCCAAAGTTTCTGAACTTGACAATGACATATATGAATGCCCTGCAGGTACCATATAAAGGAGGATGTTCCTAGGTGGTTAACATCCTTACTCCTACTTATTATAGATTAACAAAGGCAACAGATGGCTTGACACTTGTTGTCCGGATTTGTGGAGAAATAATTCCACACCAAAGAGGTGGATTTTTTGGTATTTTGCCCAGGCATGACAATGGGCTTTTTCATCCCATGGAAAACAACTGTCTCCACTGGTGCCTTATTCAAACAAACCACATCACCATCACAATCTTCATCGTCAACTTCCTCCTCAATGCCAACTACACCAATTTTCTCCTCATCCTGGTGTACTTCTACAGTGACATCCTCAATCTCAATATCAGCGACTGGACTGGTGGTACTCCTCCCAACACTTGCAGAGGGTGTGCAAATGGTGATAGGAGCCTCCTCTTCCCATAAAGTCTTGAGAAAGTCAGACCTAGACATCGCAACCATGGAAACACACTTGGACTCTCCTTGGGGATTTGAATGCACAGTTGTTTTTTCCTGTGTTTTAACAAGCTTTATTTTTTTTTCTTAAATTTTCATGAGAAGCTGAACCACCAGTCATGAACATAGGCCAAGGTCTTAGCCTGTCCTTGCCACTTTGTGTTGTGTATGGCATATTGCAAATTTTACATTTCTCATCAGATAATTATTTTTTTTGTTTATTGAATTTCGCTTCCTTAATTTTACATGCCCTCTATGACATTGGGCATCGGCCTTAGCAGACGATGTTGATGGAATTGCATCGTCAATGTCATGACTGTGGTGGCAGCAGCTTCAGCACTAGTACTAGGAAGTGATCTGATCTTTCACAATTTTTTCCTCCAAATGTTTGTTCTCCATTTCATACGACAGCGCCCCATTATTACAGCACACAGAACAGTGCCTCTTTATTTTTGCAGCAAACAGAACATTGCCCCTTTATTTTTACAACACCACTGTATTTTTACAACATACAGGACAGGGCCACAGTGTTCCGTTATTTTTACAGCACCCGACAGGGCCACAGCATTCCTTTATTTTTACAGCACCCCTATATTTTTACAGTATAGGGCCACAATGTTCCTTTATTTTTACAGCACCCCTATATTTTTACAACATACAGGACAGGCCCACAGCGTTCCTTTATTTTTACAGCACCCCTATATTTTTACAGCACACAGGACCGTACCACATATTTCCTTTATTTTTACAACACCCTTATATTTTTACAGCATACAGGACCACAGCATCACTTTATTTTTACAGCACCCCTATATTTTTACAGCATACAGGACAGGGCCACATCGTTCCTTTATTTTTACAGCACCCGACAGGGCCACAGCGTTCCTTTATTTTTACAGCATCCCTACATTTTTACAGCACACAGGACAGGGCCACAGTGTTCCTTTGTCTTTACAGCACCCCTATATTTTTACAGCATACAGGACAAGGACACAGCATTCCTTTATTTTTACAGCACCCCTATATTTTTACAGCACATAGGACAGGGACACAGCGTTCCATTATTTTTACAGCACCACTTTATTTTTACAGCACACAGTACAGGGCACAGCGTTCCTTTATTTTTACAGCACGTGACAGAGCCACAGCATTCCTTTATTTTTACAGCATACAGGACGGGGCCACAGAGTTCCTTTACCTTTACAGCACCCGACAGGGCCACAGCATTCCTTTATTTTTACAGCACCCCTATATTTTTACAGAATACAGGACAGGGCCACATCGTTCCTTAATTTTACAGCACCTGATAGAGCCACCGCATTCCTTTATTTTTACAGCACCAGACAGGGCCACAGCATTCCTTTATTTTTACAGCATCCCTATACAGTATTTGTACAGCATATAGACTGGGCCACAGCGTTCCTTTACTTTTACAGCACCTGACAGGGCCACAGCGTTCCTTTATTTTTACACCACCCCTATATTTTTACAGCATACAGGACAGGGCCACATTGTTCCTTAATTTTACAGCACCTGATAGAGCCACAGCGTTCCTTTATTTTTACAGCACCCCTATACAGTATTTGTACAGCATATAGGACTGGGCCACAGCGTTCCTTTACTTTTACAGCACCTGACAGGGCCACAGCGTTCCTTTATTATTACACCACCCCTATATTTTTACAACATACAGGACAGGGCCACAGAGTTCCTTTACTTTTACAGCACCCGACAGGGCCACAGCGTTCCTTTATTTTTACAGCACCCCTATATTTTTACAGAATACAGGACAGGGTCACAGCGTTCCTTAATTTTTACAGCACCCGACAGGGCCACGACATTCCTTTATTTTTACAGCACCCCTATATTTTTACAGCTTACAGAACAAGGCCACATGTTCCTTTATTTTTACAGCACCCCTATATTTTTACAGCATACAGGACAGGGCCACAGCGTTCCTTTATTTTTACAGCACCCCTATATTTTTACAGCATACAGGACAGGGCCACAGCGTTCCTTTATTTTTACAGCCCACAGGACAGGGCCACAGCGTTCCTTTATTTTTACAACACCCCTTTATTTTTACAGCACACAGGACAGTGTCCCCTTATTTTTACAGCACACAGGACAGCAGCACCTCTGTACAGCACAGGACAGCAACACCCCTAACAGCACAGGACACCCCTGTACAGCACCCCAAACAGCACAGGACAGTACCCCTGTACAGAACAGGACAGCAACACTCCTGTACAGCACCCAAAATGGCACAGGACAGCACCCCTGTACAGCACCCCTAACAGCACAAAGGACAGCAACACCCCTAAAGAGCACACACTGACCCCACCCGACGCCACCATTCACAGAGAGACAGAGGTCTGTCTCCCTCACTCTCCAAGTCCGGAGTGAAAATGGCAGCGACACGCGGCTTCTTACATGGAATCCAAAACCCATGAGAATCCGACAGCAGGATGATGACGTTTTGCCTCATTCTGGGATCCGAGTCTGGTGGGAAGTTCTGAGCCGGACTCGGATCCAGGCTCGTATCCTGAAGTCTGGGGGGGTTTCGGATCTCGGGGATCTGGACACGCTCATTCCTAGTAACAATCAATAAACAGTAAATGGCCCCTTAATGTTGTATTTTTCTTCTAATACACTATTATCTGCATTCCCTAAAGTGTCCTCTATGCTGCTTTTTACATAAATGGGTACGTACTGTATGTGTGTATGTATATAGAGATATATAGGCCCTCATTCCGAGTTGTTCGCTCGGTATTTTTCATCGCATCGCAGTGAAAATCCGCTTAGTACGCATGCGCAAAGTTCGCACTGCGACTGCGCCAAGTAACTTTACTATGAAGAAAGTATTTTTACTCACGGCTTTTTCTTCGCTCCGGCGATCGTAATGTGATTGACAGGAAATGGGTGTTACTGGGCGGAAACACGGCGTTTCAGGGGCGTGTGGCTGAAAACGCTACCGTTTCCGGAAAAAACGCAGGAGTGGCCGGAGAAACGGTGGGAGTGCCTGGGCGAACGCTGGGTGTGTTTGTGACGTCAACCAGGAACGACAAGCACTGAACTGATCGCACAGGCAGAGTAAGTCTGAAGCTACTCTGAAACTGCTAAGTAGTTAGTAATCGCAATATTGCGCATACATCGGTCGCAATTTTAAGAAGCTAAGATTCACTCCCAGTAGGCGGCGGCTTAGCGTGTGTAACTCTGCTAAATTCGCCTTGCGACCGATCAACTCGGAATGAGGGCCATAGTTAGCTCTGTCATCAGGTTTGTGGTGTAGCGGGTAAGTCCAGCAGCCCTTGAGGGGGCGACATTCAGCGATTTAGGGGCACCAAAATAAAACAATATCTTGCCCCCTTCACCCCCCCACGCCCTCCCCCCCAACCAAAAGGTTGTGGTCGCCCCTGTATGTAGCCCACAAATCTGGTTATGCCACTGTATTTCACTAAATGTCTTGTTTTAATAGGATTCTAATATTGCAGCCAAACATTTACTGTGTTTCATGACTTACTGAATTGTGTCTTTTAACAACACTCATTGTATTGCCCTAGCAGAAAACTATGAAATATCAGGGAGCAATAATCAATGTTCCTGCTCTAGTTTATGTAAATAATGATTGCATGCTTAACGCATACTTGCCTACCTGACCCTCTCCATGAGGGAGAAAATGCTCTGTTCCTGGACTTTCCTGGTAATGTATGATTGCCATCACCTGTGGTGAGCTAGTTAATTGATAAGAAAGGTGTTTCACCACAGGTGATGGCAATCATACATTACCAGGAAAGTCCAGGAACAGAGCATTTTCTCCCTCATGGAGAGGGTCAGGTAGGCAAGTATGGCTTAACGTTACGTGTGATTTTGAAGTGATGAGTAATACCACTATCTATACTTAATAAATGATCCTTGACACCACTTCTGTCTTTTCAAATGTCATAAAAGGCCTTGCTTGTGTAAAATAAACAGTACAGCTTATTTCACAGTGTATAACTGAATAATTAAATGATGCCTTTCTGAATGACCTAATGACAGTCCTTCTTAAATGCTTTATCTTGAAAGGTCGAGATGGAGAATGTGGTACAATTAAAGCGGAATATCCTTAAGGTGTGTACACATGGCGCGATGCGCCGTACAGCCCGACATTGACTAGTCAATGTGGCCTGAGCCTGGCCCTGTCGATATAGTCAATGAAGGCCTGCCTGCACAGTCTATTTTTCCTTGCAATGCCGATCCCGCGGGTCCGCACATCGGCTTCGCAAGGACTATACACCCGGTGCAATATGCACTATATTTTCTTACAATTTTGACTATATAGTCAAAATTGAAAGAAATATCACACCGTGTGTACACACCTTTAGGCCTTTATTCTATTTGCAAACATTATATTCACAATCTGTTCTAAACTCTCTATTTTTCAAATAGAAAAACTTGCTAGTGGTCCAAGCCATGCTGAATACCACCGAGGGGAATTTCCACCACCTTGTAGCACTGTTAAATTGTCGTGGGCTCCATAAGGTGAGCTTATTCTTCTTAATTAGCTGAATTCTGAATGTTATAAAGTAGCATCTATTAGCATAAGGGCTATATTTCTGGAAAATACAGATTTGACTTTGGTCCTGGTCAGTCCCATATATCGACCTCTCTGTCTTTACGCATGATGCAATATGGGCTTAATTTATGTTTGTATGCAATAGCTGATTATCACGCAATAGATTGATTATCAGCAGACTGTGCAATGCTTTTGAACATCTGCAAGGGGGGGGGGGGCAGTTAGTGTCAGGCATGTGGGGCAGACTTGCCCTGTGCTGGGCGTTCCTGTGCACGTCAAAGATTTTGATCGTAGATGTGCGTCTTTTCGCGCATCTACGATCAGGTCTGAATTTGGCCCAGTGTGCATAGCCATAGGACAACACTTAGCCTAATTTTCCTCGTTTTTTTTGCATATATGACTGGAAGTGTGTACGCATTTGTAAATGGGTTTGCAATGGCTCCAGTCGGCATCTCATTCATTCCTTGGCGACAGCTTCACTTGCTAACATTAGCAGCTCCGTAGCCTAGAAATCGCGATTGCAATTGCTTTTGCATACAAAAATGAATTAGGCCCTATGTTCATATAAGTAATATGGGACTCAGGTCATCATCAGAATTTTTGTTAGCTCATACACTTAACGTAGGAGTCAGGGCATAACTGATATGGTTGTGAAATCATATTAAAGAAGTCAGGGCATCACTGGTATGGGTGTGAGCTCACAAAGTAAGGGCATCACTATAATGGGTGTGAGCTCACACACTTATTATATAAGTCAGGGTATCATCAGTATAGGTATGAACTCATACACTTAATAAGGGACTCAGGGCTCCATCAGTATGTGTGTGGCCTCACACAATTAATATAAGTCAAGGCATCATCGATATAGGTGTGATCTCATGCACTTAATATAGGACTCAGACCATCACTAATATGGTTGTGATCTCATACACTTAGGGGGTAATTCCAAGTTGATCGCAGCAGGATTTTTTTTAGCAATTGGGCAAAACCATGTGCACTGCAGGGGAGGCAGATATAACATGTGCAGAAAGAGTTAGATTTGGGTGGGTTATTTTGTTTCTGTGCAGGGTAAATACTGGTTGCTTTATTTTTACACTGCAAATTAGATTGCAGATTGAACACACCCCACCCAAATGTAACTCTCTCTGCACATGTTATATCTGCCTCCCCTGCAGTGCACATGGGGGGGTCATTCCGAGTTGTTCGCTCGGTAAAAATCTTCGCATCCCAGCGATTTTCCGCTTAATGCGCATGCGCAATGTCCGCACTGCGACTGCGCCAAGTAAATTTGCTATGCAGTTAGGAATTTTACTCACGGCTTTTTCATCGTTCTGGCGATCGTAATGTGATTGACAGGAAATGGGTGTTACTGGGCGGAAACAGGCCGTTTTATGGGCGTGTGGGAAAAAACGCCACCGTTTCCGGAAAAAACGCAGGAGTGGCCGGAGAAACGGGGGAGTGTCTGGGCGAACGCTGGGTGTGTTTGTGACGTCAAACCAGGAACGACAAGCACTGAAATGATCGCAGATGGCGAGTAAGTCTGGAGCTACTCAGAAACTGCTACGAGGTGTGTAATCGCAATATTGCGAATACATTGTTCGCAATTTTAAGATGCTAAGATTCACTCCCAGTAGGCGGCGGCTTAGCATGAGCAAATCTGCTAAAATCCGCTTGCGAGCGAACAACTCGGAATGACCCCCATGGTTTTGCCCAATTGCTAACAAAAATCCTGCTGCGATCAACTTGGAATTACCCCCTTAATGTAGGTGATAATGCATCATACACTTTATGTAGGAGTCAGAGCATCAACGGTATGGGTGTGAGATCATACACTAATGTAGGAGTCAGGGCATCACTGCTATGATCTAAGGGCATCATCCGTATGCGTGTGGGCTCATACAATTAATATAGCAGTCAAGCCATCATCGATATAGGTGTGAGCTCATATAGGGGGTCAATCCGAGTTGATCGCTCGCTAGCTACTTTTAGCAGCCATGCAAATGCATAGTCACCGCCAACGGGAGAGTGTATTTTCGCTTTGCAAGTGTGCGAACGCGTGTGCAGCCGAGCAGGACGAAAAAGTTTTTTTCAGTTTCTGAGTAGCTCTGGACTTACTCAGCCCTTGCGATCACTTCAGTCTTTTTGGTCCCAGAATTGACGTGAGAAACCCGCCCTGCAAACGCTTGGACACACCTGCATTTTTCCAAACACTCCCTGAAAACGGTCAGTTGCCACCCACAAACGCCCTCTTCCTGTCACTCTCCTTGCGATTGGCTTTTGCGAACGGATTCTTCATTAAATCCATCACCCAGCAACGATCCTCTTTGTACCCGTATGACGCGCATGCACATTGCGGTGCATGTGCAGTAGTAACTTGTTCGCTGAAAAATGGCAGCGAGCGATCAACTCGGAATGACCCCCGTAGTACACTTAATATAGGGCAGGGCATCACTAATATGGGTGTGAGCTCCAGTGCCATAACTAGACATTTCAGCGCTGTGTGCAATAAATTGCATCAGCGCCCCCCCCTTATGGAAAATAGGGCCAGTGCGTGCCATAGGCGTGCAAAAAATATATAGGGGCTTGGCATCATGGGGAAGGGGTGTGGCCACAAAATAATACCAATTCATATTACGGTGCACAGTAGTCTCCATTATTCAAATTACGCCACACAGTAGCGCCACTACACCAGGTAGAGCCCTTTTTACACATTACGGAAGACAGCGTCCCCTTTTTTACACATTATGGCAGATAGCGTCCCCTTTTTTACACATTACGGCAGACAGCGTCCCCTTTTTTACCCATTACGGCAGACAGTCCCCCTTTTTACACTGTTACGGCAGACAGCGTCCCTCTTTTTTACACATTACGGCAGACAATGTCTCTTTTTACACATTATGGCAGACAGCGTCCACTTTTTTACACATTACGGCAGACAGCGTCTCCTTTTTAAACATTACGGCAGACAGCGTCCCCTTTTTTACACATTACGGCAGACAGCGTCCCCTTTTTTACACATTACGGCAGACAGCGTCCCCTTTTTTACACATTACGACAGACAGCGTCCACTTTTTTACACATTACGGCAGACACTCACACACACACACACACACACACACACACACACACACACACACACACACCCCAACCCTTGCACTTACCGAGATCCTCTCCTCCACACTGCAGACGGCAAGCTCCTGGCTCACAGCAGCTACCGGGTCCTCTCGATTGATGGGCTCAGTCCGGGTGGCCAGCTGCAGCGCAGCGCTCCGGTGTTTGAGGCTACTCCCGACTGAGATGCGCTACTGCGGTGTGCTGCTGCTGGCTGTTCGATGCTCCGTCCTCTCCCGCGCCCATAATGCCATGTGCATTCCGGCCTGGGACACTGGGAGGGAACGGCAGCACAGTGCAGCACTGCTGGGCACTTCAGGCTGGAAGCGGACGGGTGCCGGTGCCTACAGGGTGACTGGGGTCACCCTGCTTGCCCACCCCGAGTGTCAGCGGCCACAGGACTGGGAAGGGTGGGAGGGGCGCACCCTGCCCACCTCGCCAGCACTGGGAGCTGCAGAGCTCAGGAGGCGCGCCACACTGCTGTACACAGAGCCAGCCGGCAGCTGTGCATGCTGATAGCTGCCAGGGCTGGAAATAAAAAAAACAGTTTGCCGGGCGCTCCAATATTTGTGCGGCCCGGCCACGTGTGTGCCAGCGGATGCGCCCTCAGTGCAGGTGCGCGGTGTGCAACGCACTGCTGGCACACACCTAGTTACAACCCTGGGGAGCTCATACACTTAGAGGGTAATTCAGATCTGATCGCAGCAGCAAATTTGTTAGCAGTTATTTCTCTAACGTCCTAGTGGATGCTGGGGACTCCGTAAGGACCATGGGAATAGACGGGCTCCGCAGGAGACAGGGCACATTAAGAAAGAATTAGAATACTGGTGTGCACTGGCTCCTCCCTCTATGTCCCTCCTCCAGACCTCAGTTTGAATCTGTGCCCGGACAGAGCTGGGTGCTTTTAGTGAGCTCTCCTGAGCTTGCTAAAAAGAAAGTATTTTGTTAGGATTTTTTATTTTCAGAGAGATCTGCTGGCAACAGACTCTCTGCTACGTGGGACTGAGGGGAGAGAAGCAGCCCTACTCACTAGAAGATAGGTCCTGCTTCTTAGGCTACTGGACACCATTAGTTCCAGAGGGATCGTACACAGGAACGCACCCTTGGTCGTCCGATCCCGGAGCCGCGCCGCCGTCCCCCTCGCAGAGCCAGAAGACAGAAGCCGGCGTAAGAAGCAAGAAGACTTCGAAATCGGCGGCAGAAGACTCCAGTCTTCATATTAGGTAGCGCACAGCACTCCAGCTGTGCGCCATTGCTCCCACACTAAACCCACACACTCCGGTCACTGTAGGGTGCAGGGCGCAGGGGGGGGGCGCCCTGGGCAGCAATTGGGAACCTTTTGGCAAAAAGTAGCATATATACAGTTGGGCACTGTATATATGCATGAGCCCCCGCCATTATTTTACACACAAAACGCGGGACTTCTTCCTCAGCACTCACCAGCGCCATTTTCTCTCCACAGCTCCGCTGAGAGGAAGCTCCCCAGGCTCTCCCCTGCAGAATCACGGTAGAAAGAGGGTAAAAAGAGAGGGGGGGCACATAAATTTGGCGCAAAAACAGTATATACAGCAGCTACTGGGTTAACACTAAGTTACTGTGTGATTCCTGGGTCATATAGCGCTGGGGTGTGTGCTGGCATACTCTCTCTCTGTCTCTCCAAAAGGCCTTGTGGGGGAACTGTCTTCAAATAGAGCATCCCCTGTGTGTGTGGTGTGTCGGTACGCTTGTGTCGGCATGTTTGACGAGGAAGGCTATGTGGAAACAGAGCGGGTACAAATGAATGTGGGGTCGCCACCGACTGCGCCGACACCCGATTGGATGGATATGTGGAAGGTTTTAAATGATAATGTTAATTCCTTGCATAAAAGGTTGGATAAAGCTGAAGCCTTGGGACAGTCAGGGTCTCAACCCATGCCTGATCCTACAGCGCAGAGGCCGTCAGGGTCTCAGAAGCGCCCACTATCCCAAATTGTTGACACAGATATCGACACGGATTCTGACTCCAGTGTCGATGGCGATGATGCAAAGTTGCAGCCTAAAATGGCTAAAGCCATCCGCTACATGATTATAGCAATGAAAGATGTGTTGCACATCACAGAGGAAACCCCAGTCCCTGACAAGAGGGTTTATATGTATGGGGAAAAAAGGCAAGAGGTGACCTTTCCCCCTTCACATGAGTTAAATGAGTTATGTGAAAAGGCTTGGGAATCTCCAGATAGAAAACTGCAGATTTCCAAACGGATGCTTATGGCGTATCCTTTCCCGCCAACGGACAGGTTACGCTGGGAATCCTCCCCTAGGGTAGACAAAGCTTTAACACGCTTATCCAAGAGGGTAGCCCTGCCGTCACAGGATACGGCCACCCTAAAAGATGCTGCGGATAGAAAGCAGGAAGGTATCCTGAAGTCCATTTATACACATTCAGGTACCCTACTAAGGCCGGCAATTGCGTCGGCCTGGATGTGTAGTGCTGTAGCAGCATGGACAGATACCTTATCTGAGGAACTTGATACCTTGGACAAGGATACTATAGTACTGACCCTGGGGCATATAAAAGACGCAAAGAGACATTAGCCTACTGGGCTCTAGAATACATGCAATGTCGATTTCTGCCAGAAGGGTCCTGGGGACTCGGCAATAGACAGGCGATGCCGACTCAAAAAGGCACATGGAGGTTTTACCTTACAAGGGTGAGGAATTGTTTGGGGACGGTCTCTCGGACCTGGTCTCCACAGCTACGGCTGGAAAGTCAATTTTTTTGCCATATATTCCCTCGCAACCTAAGAAAGCACCGTATTACCAAATGCAGTCCTTTCGATCACAAAAAGGCAAGAAAGTCCGAGGTGCGTCCTTCCTTGCCAGAGGCAGGGGTAGAGGAAAGAAGCTGCACACTACAGCTAGTTCCCAGGAACAGAAGTCCTCCCCGGCTTCCACTAAATCCACTGCATGACGCTGGGGCTCCACAGGCGGAGCCAGGCCCGGTGGAGGCGCGTCTCCGAAATTTCAGCCACAAGTGGGTTCACTCACAGGTGGATCCCTGGGCTATAGAGATTGTGTCTCAGGGATACAAGCTGGAATTCGAAGTAATGCCCCCTCACCGTTACCTCAAATCGGCCCTGCCAGCTTCCCCCATAGAGAGGGAAATAGTGTTAGCTGCAATTCACAAATTGTATCTCCAGCAGGTGGTGGTAAAGGTTCCCCTCCTTCAACAGGGAAGGGGTTACTATTCGACAATGTTTGTGGTACCGAAACCGGACGGTTCGGTCAGACCCATATTGAATTTAAAATCCCTGAACATATACCTGAAAAGGTTCAAGATGGAATCGCTCAGAGCGGTCATCGCAAGCCTGGAGGAGGGGGATTTTATGGTGTCTCTGGACATAAAGGATGCTTTCCTTCATGTCCCCATTTATCCACCTCATCAGGAGTACCTCAGATTTGTGGTACAGGATTGTCATTACCAATTCCAGACGTTGCCGTTTGGTCTGTCCACGGCACCGAGAATATTTACCAAGGTAATGGCAGAAATGATGGTGCTCCTGCGAAAGCAAGGAGTCACAATTATCCCATACTTGGACGATCTCCTCATAAAGGCGAGGTCCAGAAAGCAGTTGCTGATCAGCGTAGCACGCTCTCGGGAAGTGTTACAACAGCACGGCTGGATTCTGAATATTCCAAAGTCGCAGCTGATTCCTACGACGCGTCTGCCCTTCCTGGGCATGATTCTGGACACAGACCAGAAGAAGGTTTTTCTCCCGACGGAGAAGGCTCAGGAACTCATGACACTGGTCAGAGACCTCTTAAAACCAAAACAGGTGTCGGTGCATCACTGCATGCGAGTCCTGGGAAAGATGGTGGCGTCATACGAGGCCATTCCCTTCGGCAGGTTCCATGCAAGGACCTTTCAATGGGATCTGTTGGACAAGTGGTCCGGATCGCATCTACAGATGCATCAGCTGATCACCCTATCCCCCAGGGCCAGGGTGTCTCTCCTGTGGTGGCTGCAGAGTGCTCAACTTCTCGAGGGCCGCAGATTCGGCATTCAGGACTGGGTCCTGGTGACCACGGATGCAAGCCTCCGAGGGTGGGGGGCAGTCACACAGGGAAGAAATTTCAAGGGTCTGTGGTCAAGTCAGGAGACTTGCCTTCACATCGATATCCTGGAGCTAAGGGCCATATACAACGCCCTAAGTCAAGCGGAGACCCTGCTTCGCAACCAATTGGTGCTGATTCAATCAGACAACATCACCGCAGTGGCTCATGTAAACCGCCAAGGCGGCACAAGGAGCAGGGTGGCGATGGCGGAAGCCACCAGAGTTCTTCGATGGGCGGAGAATCACGTACGAGCACTGTCAGCAGTGTTCATTCCGGGAGTGGACAACTGGGAAGCAGACTTCCTCAGCAGGCACGACCTCCACCCGGGAGAGTGGGGACTTCATCAGGAAGTCTTCACGCAGATTGCAAGGCGATGGGAACTGCCACAGGTGGACATGATGGCATCCCGCCTCAACAAAAAGCTACAGAGGTATTGCGCCAGGTCAAGAGACCCTCAGGCGATAGCTGTAGACGCACTAGTGACACCGTGGGTGTTCCAGTCGGTTTATGTGTTTCCTCCTCTTCCTCTCATACCCAAGGTGCTGAGAATCATAAGAAAAAGAGGAGTGAGAACAATACTCATTGTTCCGGATTGGCCAAGAAGGACTTGGTATCCAGAGCTGCAAGAGATGCTCACAGAGGACCCATGGCCTCTGCCTCTAAGACAGGATCTGTTGCAACAGGGGCCCTGTCTGTTCCAAGACTTACTGCGGCTGCGTTTGACGGCATG
This sequence comes from Pseudophryne corroboree, assembly GCF_028390025.1. NCBI lineage: Eukaryota > Metazoa > Chordata > Amphibia > Anura > Myobatrachidae > Pseudophryne > Pseudophryne corroboree. The sequence goes on from NC_086453.1 coordinate 151,118,968, forward strand.
GCGGTTGAACGCCGGATCCTAGCAGAAAAAGGCATTCCGGATGAGGTTATTCCTACGCTGATAAAGGCTAGGAAGGCCGTGACGGCTAAACATTATCACCGTATATGGCGAAAATATGTTGCTTGGTGTGAGGCCAGGAATGCCCCTACAGAGGAATTCTAGCTGGGCCGTTTCCTTCACTTCCTACAGTCAGGAGTGACTTTGGGCCTAAAATTGGGGTCCATTAAGGTCCAGATTTCGGCCCTATCCATTTTCTTTCAAAAAGAACTGGCTTCTCTTCCTGAAGTTCAGACGTTTGTAAAGGGAGTGCTGCATATTCAGCCCCCGTTTGTGCCTCCAGTGGCACCTTGGGATCTTAACGTGGTGTTGAGTTTCCTGAAATCACACTGGTTTGAGCCACTTAAAACCGTGGAGTTAAAATATCTCACGTGGAAGGTGGTCATGCTATTAGCCTTGGCTTCGGCAAGGCGTGTGTCAGAATTGGCGGCTTTGTCACATAGAAGCCCCTATCTGGTTTTCCATATGGACAGGGCAGAATTGCGGACTCGTCCGCAATTTCTGCCAAAAGTGGTGTCATCTTTTCATATGAACCAACCTATTGTGGTGCCTGTGGCTACTCGTGACTTGGAGGATTCCGAGTTACTAGATGTAGTCGGGCTTTGAAGGTTTATGTAGCCAGAACGGCTAGAGTCAGGAAAACTGAGTCGCTGTTTATCCTGTATGCATCCAACAAGCTGGGTGCTCCTGCTTCAAAGCAAACTATTGCTCGCTGGATCTGTAACACGATTCAGCAGGCTCATTCTGCGGCTGGATTGCCGCTTCCAAAATCAGTAAAAGCCCACTCCACAAGGAAGGTAGGCTCTTCTTGGGCGGCTGCCCGAGGGGTCTCTGCATTACAGCTTTGCCGAGCGGCTACTTGGTCAGGTTCAAACACTTTTGCAAAGTTCTACAAGTTTGATACCCTGGCTGAGGAGGACCTTGTGTTTGCTCATTCGGTGCTGCAGAGTCATCCGCACTCTCCCGCCCGTTTGGGAGCTTTGGTATAATCCCCATGGTGCTTACGGAGTCCCCAGCATCCACTAGGACGTTAGAGAAAATAAGATTTTACTTACTGGTAAATCTATTTCTCGTAGTCCGTAGTGGATGCTGGGCGCCCGTCCCAAGTGCGGACTTCTTCTGCAATACTTGTATATAGTTATTGCTTAAATAAGGGTTATGTTATGATTGCATCAGGGTTTATCTGATGCTCTGTTGTTGTTCATACTGTTAACTGGGTAAGTTTATCACGAGTTATACGGTGTGATTAGTGTGGCTGGTATGAGTCTTACCCTGGATTCCAAAATCCTTTCCTTGTACTGTCAGCTCTTCCGGGCACAGTTTCCTTAACTGAGGTCTGGAGGAGGGACATAGAGGGAGGAGCCAGTGCACACCAGTATCCTAATTCTTTCTTAAAGTGCCCTGTCTCCTGCGGAGCCCGTCTATTCCCATGGTCCTTACGGAGTCCCCAGCATCCACTACGGACTACGAGAAATAGATTTACCGGTAAGTAAAATCTTATTTTTGTTTCTGTACAGAGTAAATACTGGCTGCTTTATTTTTACACTGCAATTTAGATTTCAGGTTGAACACCCCCCACCCAAATCTAACTCTCTCTGCACATATATCTGCCCCCCCCCCCCTGCAGTGCACATGGTTTTGCCCAACTGCTTACAAATTTGCTGCTGCGATCAGATCTGAAGTAGGCCCTTAGTGTAGGAGTCAGGATATCGCCGGTATGGGTGTGAGCTCATGCACTGAATAATAATAATTTTATTTACATAGCCCTTCTATTCGGCAGGACTTAGTCACTTTACTAACATCAAAACTGGTACTTTGTACAAAGGATATAGGGGCATATTTATCACAATCCGCATCTTAGATGCGAATGGAATGTGATAAATTTGTCCCAATCCACAACACCAGTAAGGGCGTAAGCTCATGCACTTAATATAGGAGACAGAGCATCACCATATGGCTGTGAGCTCATACACTTACTTGAATAGGTCGGGGTTCCGACCTATTCAATCCCACCCAGATTTTTCCGACAAGTCAGGCATTTCGGCATGTTAGAAAGCACGTGGATCAGCGGAATAGCCAACGATCCGGGTGCTTCTGTCGGAAACGGGACCAAATTCGACAGTTTTTGGTCCTGTTTCCGACAATCTCAATCCGACTTTACATTTTTTTTGAGGATATGAGACGGGGGAGCGGGGCGGCGGGCTATAGAGGCAGCAGGGCACAGGTACCTTTATAGCAGGGCGTTTTCCTGGCCTGGCTACTCACTCCCGGCAACGTTCCCCGCCGCCACTGACAGCGCTACCCGCAGCCACAGACAGCGCTCCCTGCCACCACTGAAAGTGCTACCCGCCGCCACTGACAGCAGAAACAGGATGGGACACCAGGAATGACCAAATCCGACAGTCGGATTTGGCTCAAATCTGACAATCGGATTTGGGCGCTCATTGAATAGGGCATGTCGGAATGGATCCAACTTTAAATGAATATACCCCTTAATGTAAGAGTCAGGGCATCACAGGTATGGGTGTGAGCTCACACAATTAATGTAAAAGTCAGAGCATCAACAGTAAGGAGGGTATGAGCTCATACACTTAATATAAGAGTCATGGCATCACTGGTATAAGTGAGAGCTCATGCACTTAGAGCCTAATTCAAGGTTGATTGTAAAATAACATGGGCAAAACCATGTGCACTGCAGGTGGGGCAAATATAACATGTGCAGGGAGTGTTAGATTTGGGTGGGGTGTGTTCAAACTGAAATCTAAATTGGTGTGTGAAAATAAAGCAGCCAGTATTTACCCTGCACAGAAGCAATATAACCCACCCAAATCTAACGCTCTCTGCACATGTTATATCTGCCACACCTGCAGTGCACATGGTTTTGGCCATAAGAGGAAAATTTTATTTTGCAATCAACCTTGAATTAGGCCCTTAAAGGAATCAGGGCATCACCAGTATGGGTGAGAGCTCATACATTTAATATTGGAATCACGGTATCGTCATTATGGGTGAAAGCTCATACACTTATGAGGAATGTAGAAGCCGGGGCATTACTGGTATGGTTGTTTCTCTATCAGAACTGATTTTAAAAGACCAGTAGTTTAGAAACTAATTAGGCCCCATTTTTCAAGCCTTGGAGAGTGATAAATAGCGTGGTTATAAAGTACCAGCCAATCAGTTACTAACTTCCTTATCAAAGGCTGTTTGAAAAATGACAGTTAGGAGCTGGTTGGCTGTTACTTTATCACCGTGCTATTTAACACTCTCCAAGGCTTGATAAGTCTGGGCCTAAAAATGCTTCCTGAACATTGATATATGTGTACTAAACATGATAACCTTCTTTTAGGACTATGTGGATGCCCTGAAAGGTCTCTGTTATGACGGCATGGAAGGCGTCTTGTTTCTGTTACTATTTTCTTTCCTCTCGGCTTTATCCTTTACTGCAGCTGTGTGCAGCCTTCCCCGTGCGTGGAAACGCTTTCAGAACAGGTGAGGCGCATCCAGACAAATCCCCAACTCTCATTACACCCATGGCCGCTGCTATTGTACTGCTTTCTGTATTTGCTGGTTTGCTGAATTGTCAGACTCCATAATATAACTGAGAGTCCCATTTCCACTTAACAAGAAATACTTTATCTAATAATTCAAAGTGCATCCAGTCATCTTCCAGATTGCTCTGTTAATGCAGAACAGGATTATTAGATTAAAGGCTGAATGAAAATGTACTTTTAAACATATGTAGAGAATTACGAGGCAGACCAAGGTTAAACGTAGCATACTTATATTATACATTTTATCTACTGTATATGCATCTCTGTATACATTGCGATGCATCAGATCATGTTTTCAGGTTAAGGACCTGATCAACAGAATAATTCATATGTGTACTGACACCTGACATAGTACAGCATTCTCTTAAACGTAATATACTTGTAGCATTTCCCTAAGTAATGGGAGTCCTCCATAAAAAATAATATTAATTACATGGCGTGCACTAAATATTATCTATATATCTATATTTATACACGCACACACACACACACACACACACACACACACATACAATAGAGATGTGCGCAGGACACTTTTCGGATTTTGTGTTTTGGTTTTTGATCTGGATTGGTTTTGCCAAAACCACCCTTTCGGGTTTTGGATCTGGATTTTTCTGAAAAAAACATAAAAACAGCTAAAATCACAGAATTTGGGGTATTTTTGATCCTACAGTAACATTAATCTCAATAACATTCATTTCCACTCATTTGCAGTCTATTCTGAACACCTCACACTTCACATTATTGTTTTTAGACCAAAAGGTTGCACCGAGGTAGCTGGATGACTAAGCTAAGCGACACAAGTGGGCAGCACAAACACCTGGCCCATCTAGGAGTGGCACTGCAGTGGCAGACAGGATGGCAGTTTTAAAACTAGTCCCCAAAGAGCACATCATGCAAAGAAGAAAAAAAAGGCGCAAGATTAGATCGTCCTTGGGCCCTCCCACCCACCCTTATGTTGTTTAAACAGGACATGCACAGTTTAATAAACCCATCATTTCAGCGACAGGTGGTCCCCCTGGAAAAAGCTTGCCAACTTCTCCGAATCATAACTAGCTACAAACCTACCACCTACATATTTGATGACTTTTCACATTATGAGAAGAGGCAAGAAGAAGAGGACAGTGTCAAGAAGGTGATTAAAAATTAGAGAGGCACACGCAATCAGGAACAACACACAGGCTTTCACCTCCGCTCCTACAGTATATTGGTGCGGAACAGAAAGGACTTTCACCAAGCAAATATATAATTACAGGTTGAGTATCCCTTATCCAAAATGCTTGGGACCAGAAGTATTTTGGATATCGGATTATTCTGTATTTTGGAATAGTTGCATACCATGATGAGGTATCATGGCGATGGGATCCAAGTCTAAGCACAGAAAGCATTTATGTTTCATTTACACCTTATACACACAGCCTGAAAGTCATTTTAGCCAATATTTTTAATAACTTTGTGCATTAAACAAAGTGTGTATACATTCACACAATTCATTTGTTTCATATACACCTTATGCACACAGCCTGAAGGTCATTTAATAACTTTGTGTATTAAACAAAGTTTGTGTACATTGAGCCATCAGAAAACAAAGGTTTCACTATCTCACTCAAAAAATTCAGTATTTCGGAATATTCCATATTTCGAAATATTTGGATATGGGATACTCAACCTGTACCACATTACTGGACAAACTGAAAAACTAGGAGCCAAAGCCTCCAAATTTATACCCCCTTCTACATTTTCAGGGATTAAATAATCTCAGATTTAATGCTGGGATGCAAATAAACTGGTCTATACTACAGGATCAAGATTGGATATTTTCTCCTCCACAGACTCCGGAGACTTATTTTATGAAAATCTTGTGGGTTTATTTAAAAAAAAAAAATTTATTGCATTTTTATTTACATATTTGTTGCAGATGCCTTATTTTCATTTTTCACAGCTCCCCGTTACACGCATGTGAACATACCTGTGTGTCCCAGTTACACACATGTGAGCATACCTGTGTGTCTTGTTTATTTTATTTTTAAATAAAGCAGTCACTTAGATGTTTTAGCAGCCCCTAGTGAGCCCCCACAGCAGCCCCGGATCAGCCAAGTTGAGCACGGGTGGGTTCGGTACAGTACTAAGCATGACTGTGCAGTGATTTTTTTGTTAATCAGCCCCTGCCCTAGTGGAGCTTACCACTCTAGTCGAAACTCATTTCATATTACAAGTAGGACTGTGGGAGGAAGCAAAGCTAAGCTCTGTGCCAACAGCATGCCTCATCCTGGCAAGCCAGACATCTTCCTAGCTGTAAGCCACGATGAGACTCCATACTGGGACCTTATTCAGTAACTGTTTGTGCCTCACAGGAGCTCCTGGCCCATCTAGTGCTGCAGTGCAACGGAAAGCTGATGCAATGCAGGATCACTGAAACTTTTTTCTTCTAACACCACGAGGTCCTGCAATAACCCTGTGCAGCCCTTACATCACTGACATAACTACCACCCCTGCAGCCACTGCGGAGGCTTGGAGGCACAGGGCTGCAGGGGCGCGCAGAATAGTGCTGTGTGTCAGGCCGGAAAGGAGGGCGCAGCGAGCGCCTCTCCTGTGTCTCCGGCGGCAGCAGTGTGTCTGTCAAATGAAGCACCAGTTCATGAGCCAATCAAAGCTCGTTGACCAGCAGCCAATCAGGAGCCGCAGCTGCCAGTCTGCGAGCTCTGATTGGCTCACGAACTGGCGCTTCATTTGACAGACACGCCGTCGGAGACACAGCAGGACGGATACAGGAGAGGCGTGCCCTGTGCCCTCCTTCCCAGACTCACACACAGCACAGCAGCAGTGAGCGAGGGGAGTACCTGGCACTGGGTGGGGGCATATATGGCAATGGGGGCATACGCGTATATGGCACTGGGGGGCATATTTGGCACTGGTGGCATATGTGTAGTATCTGGCACTGGGGGAGCATATTTGGCACTGGGGTATATGTGTATCTGGAACTGGGGGGCATTTTTGACACGGGGGCATATGTGTAGCTGGCACTTGTGGGGCATATGTGGCAATCAGGGCATATGTGTATCTGGTACTGTGGGGGCATATGTGTATCTGGCATTGGGGGGGCATATGTGGCACTGGAGGCATGTGTGTTTCTGGCACTATGGGGGCATATTTTTATCTGGCACTGTGGGGGAATATCTGGCACTGGGGGTACACCCCTAGCAACATGCATTACCCCCTGGTAAAAAAAACATGACACCCAGCTTATGAAATCCCTGGCAACAAGCATTACCCCCTAACCACAAGCATGACACCCAGTGCATGAAACCCCTGGCAACGAGCTTGACACCCAGTGCATGAAACCCCTGGCAACGAGCATGAAACCCTGAGCATGAAAACCCCTGGCACCGTGCATAGAACCAAGAGCATGAAACCCCTAGCAACGAGCAGGTAATTTAAAAGTAATTAGAAGCCTTACTGTAGGGCTTAATGTGTAATTAGCATTGTAGTGTGTGGCATAATGTATCATGGACATTGCGGTGTGTGGAATAATGTGTCACAGGCATTACGGTGTGTGGTATACTATATCGCGGGCATTGTGGTAAAAATGTTTCAGGGGCATTGCAGTGTGTGGTATAATGTATAACGGGCTTTGCGATGTGTGTCATAATGTGTCACAGGCATTACAGTGTGTGGTATACTATAACATGGACATTGTGGTATGTGGTATAATGTCTCGGGCATTGCAGTGTGTGGCATAATTTATAACGGGCATTGCGGTGTGTGGCATAATGTGTCACAGGCATTACGGTGTGTGGCATAATGTGTCAGGGGCATTACGGTGTGTGGCATGTTGTGTAATGGGCATTATGGTGTGTGGCATTATGGTGTGTGGCATAATGTCTATGGGCCATTGCAGTGTGTTGCATAATGTGTAAGGGGCAATACTATAAGGAGGAAAAATGACAAATAATGTTAGGGGAATGAATCAGGATTTTCTTTCTTTACTGTGGTGGCCAATGTCTCCGTGTACAGGTTTCAAAACTGGGGTATAAGGTAGTCTTTTCCTGCAATGCCACACCCATTCAGTGAAGCCACACCCATTTTAGTGAGGCCATGCCCATTTTTTCAGCGTGCGCCTGCCCTGCAGCACACGCATCTTCACTTTTATTGTGGCAATTATGAGGGGGGGGGGGATTCATTTGAATCCCTAACATTAAATAATTGAGAAGAACCTCTCTAATGCTGACTACATAGTGCACACTAGAAGATATATCTACTAGAGATGAGTGGGTTCAGACAGGACACCCCTGGAAGTTTATGGCAGACATATAGACATAGGTGTATTTGGAAAATCTTGTTTTCACCAGCAGTTGCCAGAGAAAATGAAGTAGGAGATGTTGCCATGTCACGTTCCGCTGGATTATGAGTCTGTCTCTTCTGAGTCTGACTGACTTTGGCCACAAATGTGGTCTCTCCCCACTTTATTGAAAAACACTTTGTCAAAATTGCAATTTCCATTTCCACCTTTGCGGCTGTATGTTTTCATAATTTTGGTTGTGATGTTGAAGCTTGTTTCATATTCTGCTCTAGGCTTTAATTTAAACCTTGGCTCAAGTACAGCAGCACCACTGAAATTATACGTCTGACAGGCAACACCACTGGACTTATACAGTATAGGCAGCACCCCTGGAGAATTACACAGCACAGCAGACAGGCAACAGGACCCTTGGACTTAAACAGCAGTGGGGCAGCACTCCTTGACTGATAGGGCAGAGGGGCAGCACCCCATATAGGACAGCACCCCTGGAATAATGTGGCAGACAAAGAAAAGATGTGCAAGATGGAATTGTCCTTGGGCCCTCCCACCCTTATGTTGTATAAACAGGACATGTACACTATAACAAACCAATCATTTCAGCGACCGGGTCTGCCACACGACTGTGGCTGAAATAATTGCTTTGTTTGGGCCCTCGCCAAAAAAGAAGCAATTAGTCTCTCCTTGCACAAACTGGCTCTACAAAGGCAAGATGTTGTCCTCATCCTCCGATTCCTCACCCCCTTCATTGTGTACATCCTCAGCCTCACAGAGAAATAATTCCACACCAAAGAGGTGGATTTTTTGGTATTTTCCCAGGCATGACAATGGGCTTTTTCAACCCATTGCCAATAACTGTCTCCACTGGTGCCTTATTCAAACAAACCACATAACCACCATCATCAACTTCCTCCAAAGCGCCAGCTACACCAATATCCTCCTCATCCTGGTGTACTTCTACAGTGACATCCTCAATCTCAATATCAGCAACTGGACTGGCGGTGCTCCTCCTCTTCCCATACAGTCTTGGTGAAGTCAGGCCTAGACATCGCAACCACCAAAACACATGAACTCTCCTTGGGGATTTGTGATCTCTGAACACACAGTTGTTTTTTCATGTGCTTTAAAAAGCTTTATTTTTTAATTTTTTTGAGAGGGAGGAGGGCTTCCATCTTCATGAGAAGCTGATCCACCAGTCATGAACATAGGCCAAGGCCTTAGCCTTTCCTTGCCACTTTGTGTCGTGAATGGCATATTGCCAAGTTTACGTTTCTTATCAGATCATTTCTTTTTTTTGGTCATTAATTATTTCTTCTTGTATTTTACATGCCCACCATAACATTGGGTATTGGCCTTAGCAGACGACGTTGATGGAATTGCATTATCAATGTCATGACTAGTGGAAGCAGCAGCTTCAGCACTAGTACTAGGAACTGGAAGTTGTTCCTGATCTTTCAATATTTTTTCCTCCAAATTTTTGTTCTCCATTTCACAGGACAGCACCCCTTTATTATTACAGCACACAGAACAGTGCCCCTTTATTTTCACAACACCCCTGTAATTTTACAGCATACAAGACAAGGCCAGTGCACATTTATTTTCACAGCACTCCTGTATTATTACAGCATACAAGACAGGGCCAGTGTACATTTAATTTCACTGCACCCCTGTAATTTTACAGCATACAAGATAGTGCCAGTGTACTTTTATTTTAAAAACAGTACCCCTGTATTTTTACAGCATACAAGACATGGCCAGTGTACCTTTATTTTAACAACAGCTCCCCTGTATTTTTACAGTATACAAGACAGGGCCAGTGTACATTTATTTTCACAGCACCCCTGTAATTTTACAGAATACAAGACAGGCCCAGTCTACCTTTACAACACCCCTGTATTTTTTACAGCATACTGGACAATGCCCCTGTACCGCACAGTGACAGGACAGCAACACCCATGTATAGCTGCAGCACCCCTAGCAGCACAGGACACACAGTGACAGGACAGCACCCCTAAAGAGCACACACTGATCCCACCCGACGCCACCACCCACAGAGAGACAGAGGTCCGTCTCCCACGCTCCCCAAGTCTGGTGTAAAAATGGCGGCAACGCGTGGTTCCTTATATGGAATCCAAAACCCGCGAGATTCCGACAGCGGGATGATGACGTTTTGCCTCGTTCTGGGATCTGAGTTTGGCGGGAAGTCCCAAGCCGGACTTGGTTCCGGCTCGGATCGTGAAGTTTGGGGAAAGGGGGGGGGGGGACCTGCTCATCTCTAATATATACATACATACATACATACATACAGGGTTATTCATGTTTGGTATCAAACCAAAAAAAGCACACTAATGGGCAGGGACGGTGCTAGGGTGTTCGGCGCCCTCCTGCAAAATATAAATTTGCGCCCTCCCATACTTTACATGCAGGGCCGTAGGGTTACCATGGCCTCTTGGGCCCCTGAGCTGCAGGAGATCCGTGTAAGCCTATGGATGTGAACTCTCTGCCCACACACACCCTGTGCAGGGCTAGTTACGGGCCTACACACAGACAGTGCCGTAACTAGACATTTTAGCGCTGTGTGCAAGAGAGGGCATTGGCGGCCTCCCTGTGTGTAAAATAGGGGCACTGCGCGCCGCAGGCGCGTGCAAAAAATTTAGGGGCGTGGCTTCAGGGGGAAGGGGTGTGGCCACAAAATAATACCAATTCATAATACATATTATAGTAGTCTCCATTATTCAAACTACGCCGCACAGCAGCGCCACTACACCAGGTAGAGCCCCTTTTACACATTACGGCGGACAGATTTCCATTTTTACACATTACGGCAGACAGCGCCCCCCTTTTTACACATTAAGGCAGACAGCATCCCCCTTTTTACACATTACAGCAGACAGCATCCCCCTTTTTACACATTATGGCAAACAGCGTCCCCTTTTTACACATTACGGCAGACAGCGTCCCCCTTTTTACACATTACGGCAGATAGCGTCCCCCTTTTTACACATTACGGCAGACAGAGTCCCCTTTTTACACATTACGGCGGACAGAGTCCCCTTCTTACACATTACGGCAGACAGCATCCCCTTTTTACACATTACGGCAGACAGCGTCCCCCTTTTTACACATTACGGCAGACAGTGTCCCCTTTTTACACAGTATGGCGGACAGCGTCCCCTTTTTACACACTACGGCAGACAGCGTCCCCTTTTTAAACATTACGGCAGACAGCGCCCCCCTTTTTACACATTACGGTGGACAGTGTCCTCCTTATTACACATTACGGCAGACAGCATCCCCCTTATTACACATTATGGCAGACAGCGTCCCCTTTTCACACATTATGGCTCTGCATACAGATAGTATACACACATACATAAATACAGTATATACATAAATACAAACACACACATACATACACATACCCAGACACACACACACACACACACACACACACACACACACACACACACACACTTTCTCTCTCACTCTTTTTACATCCACTTACCACAGTTGTGCTGGCCAGACCTTCAATAGCATTATCCTGTGTAGCTCCGCCCCCTTGGTCCGTGTAGCTCCGCCCCTTTTCGGACGAACTATCACAGACACTCCTCTCCCTGTCACAGGGGAGAAAGGAGAAGGCTTCATGCTGCCGGCGCTGCTGCGGCTGCCTGTCAGTGTGACAGGGCAGGCGCAGCAGCAGGGGGGACAGGACGGCGCTTCAGCTGGGATGCAGAGCAGTGAAGGCGCCTCTCCTGCCCGGCACCTACCTGCTCTGCATCCCTTCGCTGAGCGGGTAGCGCCGGGCCTGCTAATGGGCAAACTCTTGTTGCACTGCAGGTGGGGCAGACATAACATGTGCAGAGAGATTTATATTGTTTCTGTGCAGGGTAAATACTGGCTGCTTTATTTTTAAACTGTAATTTAGATTTCAGTTTGAACATGCCCCAGCCAAATCTAAAGCTGGATACATACTGATAGATATATCTGCAGATCAATGGATCTGCAGATATATCTATAGCCGGTTCGGGCAGTGTGATAGGGAAGAAATTTCTGTAATTTCCACAAATTGGCGCGAGGGGAATGCTGCCTGATGGGAACTATTGACTCAAATTGGATAACACCCCTTAATCCAAAATAATTTGTACAAATCTAAAGCAAGATAGAGTCAATGGCTTCCTTTGGCGCATAAAGAAAACTTGAAAAATGAGGAAGTAATAGTACTTTCCTAACTCAAATGGTACGGTGTTTTGTTTGGCATACCCCCACTCACGCTGATATGAAGTAAATTATACACATCAAGGTATCTTTAATAATCCTATATCATGATAGTCCTGGGTGTCGTACCCCAACTCACACGGAAATGGGAATCTGGACTCCTATCAAGGTTTCTTTCAAATATCCTCTCACGATAATTCATAAAAATGTATCCTCAATGTGTGATGACCTCATTTGCATGAAAAATGAGAGAGAAATATCCAATGTGTAGTAATTTCTTTACCGTGTGTTATATATAAGATTTGCAATTATGGATCATTTCCGTGCCTTGATTACACCTTCATTCATTCCACTGTGTGAAATGTTGTTATGGTTTCATGTGCACCACCAACACATGGGCCCTTCACCAGATTATTAATAAGGTATGCGTACCCCTCACTCACACAATAAATATAGGTGAAACTCCTATAACGGTATCTTTGCATGGAAGAAATATATCTCATGGGCGTACCCCAACTCACACATAGATATGCAGGTTGAATCCCATCAAGGTATCTTTATCTGGTCCTTGTTCCACAACTTATATCAAGCAGAAAAAGGCCTGTGTAGCAATTCTGTATGGAAATGCTTGGCTCCCAAATATAGGTCCCACATAAAAGAGATTCAAAAAGCAGGTCTTACTTCCTCATACAACATGTGAGTCCCAGAGACGTCGGTAAAACAAATGATCCACAAAAATGTATTAAAAACAAACATGAACAACTCTACAAAAATTCATCTAAAAAGTCTCTTTGCAAAAGGTGCATATGAACCATCTGATATAAATTGTTCACATCAAAGGTAAGTATAAATTTATAAAATATAAATCAATAAAAAATTCAGTTGGAAGAATGGCTACACACACAGTGGTCTGTCGACGCGTTTCGGTCTCTTGGACCTTTTTCAAGACCTCTTTTGCAAAGAGACTTTTAGATGAATTTTTGTAGAGTTGTTCATGTTTGTTTTTAATAAATTTTTGTGGATCATTTGTTTTACCGATGTCTCTGGGACTCACATGTTGTATGAGGAAGTAAGACCTGCTTTTTGAATCTCTTTTATTTGGGACCTATATTTGGGAGCCAAGCATTTCCATACAGAATTGCTACACAGGCCTTTTTCTGCTTGATATATGTTGTGGAACAAGGACCAGATAAAGATACCTTGATGGGATTCAACCTGCATATCTATGTGTGAGTTGGGGTACGCCCATGAGATATATTTCTTCCATACAAAGATACCGTTATAGGAGTTTCACCTATATTTATTGTGTGAGTGAGGGGTACGCATACCTTATTAATAATCTGGTGAAGGGCCCATGTGTTGGGGGTGCACATGAAACCATAAGAACATTTCACACAGTGGAATGAATGAAGGTGTAATCAAGGCACGGAAATGATCCATAATTGCAAATCTTATATATAACACACAGTAAAGAAATTACTACACATTGGATATTTCTCTCTCATTTTTTCATGCAAATGAGGTCATCACACATTGAGGATACATTTTTATGAATTATCGTGAGAGGATATTTGAAAGAAACCTTGATAGGAGTCCAGATTCCCATTTCCGTGTGAGTTGGGGTACGACACCCAGGACTATCTTGATATAGGATTATTAAAGATACCTTGATGTGTATAATTTACTTCATATCAGCGTGAGTGGGGGTACGCCAAACAAAACACTGTACCATTTGAGTTAGGAAAGTACTATTACTTCCTAATTTTTCAAGTTTTCCTTATGCGCCAAAGGAAGCCATTGACTCTATCTTGCTTTAGGTTCGGGCAGTGTGTTGTGCATACACACTGCCCGATCTGTCATGACTGACGACACAAACTGGGCGGGCTTGTACATGCACCCGCCCAGGTTAGCAGTCAATCACCGCCGGCTGCGGGCGGTCGGCTGACTGGCTGTACACACACAACGATGTACCAATATATCTGTAGATATATTGGTTATCATGTGTGTTGCGGGTCGATGCGATATGTCTTTGAATGACGGTGTTAACAGACATATCGTTGGTACGCACTGGCTGACGGGCCAGCGATATATCGGTCTTCAATAAAACGGACGATATATGGGCCAGTGTGTACCCAGCATTACTCTCTGTGCACATGTTCATCTGCCCCACCTGCAGTAAATATGGTTTTGCCCATTAGTGTGCTTTTTTGGTTTGCTAACAAACCTGAATAAGGCCCATGCTTCTTTAACCAGCCTCGAACTGAGCGTTTAAAATGCCTAATACAGAAGGGAAGTTGACATATTGTTGCCTGTTTACTATTTTCATGAAAATGCACCTACCATTATCAGTGTCATTACTGGTTCTTAAATTAAAATGGCTGTTAGCTCATCAGTTTTGATTCAGCTAACAAAATGGCTGCATCCATGATGTATAGCAGAAAGGTATATTTTAAAAGGTAAAGGGATTTTTAAACCAATCCCTTATTTATATTCATAAAATGGGTGTAGTATGGTATGCCGGCGGCCGGGCTCCTGGTAACCAGCATACCGGCGCCGGGAGCCCGACCGCCGGCATACTGACAGCGTGGCGAGCATAAAGGAGCCCCTTGCGGGCACGGTGGCGCTCCCTCCAGGGGGGTCGTGGACACCCACGAGGGAGAATATCTGTCGGTATGCCGGGTGTCGGGATTCCGGCGCCGGTATACTGTGACCGCATACAGAAGACCACCCCATAAAATAACTACATCATATTATCTTTTTATGGTCCCATGTAATACATTACCCCTAGTTTCTTATGTTAGATCATGGTTTGCAGGCCTATTAACATAACCTTTTTTGTGTATTTTTTGGATTCATTTGCTGCCTACTGCTCTAGTTATAATAAATTATAATGAATTATATTTAAGTAATTAAACACTGTTTCTACTCTATTACAGGGACCTGGATTATGACGATATGGATGAGGATGACCCGTTTAACCCTCAGGCACGTAGAGAGATGCTGCGCACGGCGGGCAGGCCTCACCTGCCCAGTTTCTATAGTTACAGCAGTAGCTGCGGCAGCCACAACAGCCTGCGGGTCTTGGCCCCGCCTATTTCCAACGCCCCCGTCTCACAGTACATGTGAGTAGCCGCACACACAGGCCGGCAGCCACATGGGGGCTTTTTATTTAAAATTACAATATTGATCAAGAAAAAAAAAGTTTCTTGATATTTTGTGCCTGCAGAGAGACCCGCAGATGAATGCCGTGCTCTGCATATAATATCATAAGTGTATATAATATAAAAGACATGGAGTCTTAATGCCTTTATGTGGTAGGAGTATACAATATGCACTCCAAAAGCCACATTTTATTAAAAGGGAACTGGACTGTATAGACAGATAGATCCTATACCGCAGCAGGTAACACGCTGGGACTGTCACTGTAAGCAAATACTTCAAAAGTTTTACTATTCATTCTAACAGTCCAGTTTTGTTTCATTTTTTTTTTTCTTAAAAGAGGGCATTTACAAGGGTATTTTTATATATTTTTAAAGAAAGCAGAAATGCATGCACATACACTCTCACACAGTACTGATATGGTACACTCCCGTGGGGCACACAGTACTTTATGCTGCTCATAAAATAATAACATAAATTGGACAAGTACTTTTTAGGGATATCCATTGACCAACGATGGCTAACAACCACCATGGACGTAACTGTAGTGGGTGCAGGGGGTGCCATTACTATGGGGCCCAGAGGCTTAGGGGACCCAGGTTATATACTGTAGTTGCACACCAATTTTCCAGATTTGCCTGCTAAGCAATTGGGTCCGACCCATTGCCCAGTCTTGAAGGGGTAACATTCTGTTTTCAGTCAGAGGTGTGTATAGCTGATGTTATAATAGTAAAATGGAATTGTAATGTGGCATAATCTGAACTGGGCATTGTAATGTGGCATAATCTGGACTGGGCATTGTAATGTGGCATAATCTGACCTGTTTATTATAATGTTGCATAATATGAATTGGGCCACTGTTGTGTGGCACACTATGAAGTTGTGGCACACTATGAAATGGCGGCACTATAGTGTAGCATAATATGAAGAGGATGGAACTGTAATGTGTCACAATATGAATTGGAGGCACTATAGTGTGGCAAAATATGAACTGGGATACTGTATGTCATAATGTGAATTGTGGTATTGTGTGTACTGGCAGCTCTACAATGTGACATACTGTGAACTACTGGGCACTACTGTTATGCATAAAATGAATGATGGCACTGGGGCATTAAGTTAACAACTG
Organism: Pseudophryne corroboree; assembly: GCF_028390025.1. Classification (NCBI taxonomy): domain Eukaryota; kingdom Metazoa; phylum Chordata; class Amphibia; order Anura; family Myobatrachidae; genus Pseudophryne; species Pseudophryne corroboree. Next base: position 151,135,376 of record NC_086453.1, read on the forward strand.
CTGTGGAGAGGTGTCTCTTTAGAAACTTTGGCTCAGGGGCCCCTTTAAAAGTTCTGGCTATGCTCCTGCCTTAGTCTGTCATTAGTTTTAGGTTGTGACACATAGTATGAGATTGGCAGTGGCATACTAGGGGATCGGTAGTGGCAGTGATTATAATGCAAGTCAGACTATTTAGCATACTAGCTGGTTTGATTAGCATACTGACAACTATGATAAGCAAACTTATTCCCCAACTTGCCAATCCTTTCTTGTGTGAGGTGGTGGAAGAGGTTTCCCTTTCTTGCTTTAACCACTTGCCTGGCAATGACGTATGTGATGCAGCCTAAGCCAGGATTGCGTTACCTGGCCAGGTCACATCACATACGCCTGGGTGGCCCGGTGCTTCCCCCGAGTGTAGAACAGGCTTCCTCCTGCTGCAGCACCCCCCTGGGACCACCGACATCACTCCTGAAAATGCGCCCTAGAATGCCTTGCGAGCAGCATACTGTGGCACTAAAAGTTCTGGGAGATTATGAGTTCCCTCGGAACTAAAAATGCTGGGAGATGATTAGTCCCCCCTGCCCCACACTGGACTGTGCTGTCCTCAATAAGGTGAAGGCGGGGCTATAAGGTGGGGTAGTAAAATAGTGGGGGTGATCACTTAACAAGAAGTGGGGTGTGGTTGGTAAGAGAGGCCCCATAAGAAGATTCTACTAGCTGTGAAGGGGCTGGAGTATTATTTATATATATATATATATATATATATATATATATATATATTAAAAAATGTAAATCAAATGACACACATTGACTCATGGGGAGAAGGGGCCCATTAACGCTAGGGTGAGAGGGCTCTTCCACTGAGCTCTATTCCCGCTAAAGTGTATTTTGCCACTGGGTGGTGGTGGGGGGGGGGGGGTGGAAAGTAATTTCACCTTGGGGTCTATGGACACGGAGGGGGGATGGGAGGGTGGTGGTGTAAAACACACCCTAGATATATATTTTTTTAAATAAAATATTTATATTTTTTTATTAAAGAGACTTTTTAAACGTTTTCATATAAAAAATAGTTAAAATATTAAGTGGCGAAATTACCTCTGGTAGACAAAAAGAGGACCTACTGTATTGTAGAACAAATAGGATAAGAAAATAGATACAGAAAGAGTAGAAAAAAACCCACTTGCTAAATCAATTAAAGTACAAAGGGTTCTCACCCCTTCAGAAAACAAAGCAGCGTGTGAAATTTTGTAGATTCAATTACTACTTGTAATAGTAAAATTACACACATTGAGTACTCAGTTTTGGTTTCTTGCAAATCACAGATACGGAACATAGTATATGGCTTTGTTTAAAAACACACTGAAGGTAATTTACAAAGTGCAAAATGACCCATGTGCCCTGCAGTATCAGTTACCACAATGTGGGCCTGATGCTCAGTCGGACGCAGCGGCAATGTTGGACGCGGTGGAGCAATATTTTTCATCTGCATGTGTCTGAGTCGCATTGTGAATGTATCTTGATTTAATTAGTACAAACAAGTTGCAGACTTCCACCTATCCTGATTTGTAAATATTGAATGGGGCAGAGTAACATCCAAAAGTAGTTGAGGCTTGGTTTTACCTGCAGAGTATGGGCTTAGTTTGTTCCAATTTTGTTTAAATAGTGCAGTGCTGTAACAGTGCACTTCCGTGTCTGTCAATCCCAGCAAACGTGTCATCATGATGTCTCAGAAATGCAGCAGGAAGCTGGGTACGCAACCTCAGCCTTGTGCTCTGGATGGTAGCACAGTTCTCAGTACTGCTCTGGCACAATGCACCTCCTTAAAGTTTTCCTGCATTTTCCCACAGATACATGTACTTCTAATCTGCAGAGATGTTACATCCTGAAAGTGAACAGTAGATGAAGACCTTGATGTGCAGTAGGCAAGATTATCCAGGATACCAGTATTAAATTAGTGTGTTTTTTGATGCATGTGTAGCATACTTGCCTACTCTCCCGGAATGGCTGGGAGGCTCCCGAAAATCGTGTGGCAGTCCCGGCCCCCCAGGGAAGTGGACAAGTCTCCCGCATCCATCTCCCCACCACCTGCACCCCCAGTTTCTTCAGCTGACCCCCGGGCTAAATCACATCATCGCAGCCCTGCCCCCACTTTACAATGCCGGTAATGTGGGCATTATAAAGTGGTGGGTAGGGCTACGATTACGCAATCACATCTCCCCTCCCCTGGATCGCCTCCTCCACCCCCCCAGACCACCCCCTCCTGTGCAACCTGGTTGCTCCCATTAAGTAGGCGAGTCAGTGGTTTGTCAATGAGGCCTTTTGTATTACATGCTGTGAGATCAAGATATATAAATAATTTCTTCCCTATCCTTTACTTCTTATCTGTACTTTTTATTGGGTTGTACTTTTGGAAACTATAATCTTCCTCTATAAACAGGTTTAGAAGTATCATGCTACATAGGGCTTGATTCTGAGTCAGGCACAGGTGCGCCAATTTTCACAAAACTGAGACACCCACTTGCAGCATCTTAGGAAAGTGCATTTTCGTCTCCATGCGTATTTTGATACACCATCGATCGAACCATCGAAATTACCACCAGCTCTATAGCAGGTGCAGCTTCTCCTGTGTGTCTTTGGATACAGTTACTTTCAGCTTCACCACCCTGTCACCTCCCAGGAATGCCCAATAACATTCACAGACTGTGCATACATTTCTGTTCTGCGTCTCTGGGTGCTAACAATCAAGACACAGTACGGACGGTGTAATGGTTAGCATTACTGCCTCACAGCACTAAGGTCATGGGTTTGATTCCCACCATGGCCCTAACTGTGCGGAGTTTATATATTCTCCCCATACTTGCGTGGGTTTCCTCTGGGTACTCCGGTTTCCTCCCACAATCCATAAATATACTGGTAGATTAATTGGCTCAGAACAAAATTGACCCTAGCGTGAATGTATGTGTGTGTACGTGTGGTAGGGAATATAGGTTGTAAGTTCCACTGGGGCAGGGACTGATGTGAATGGGCAAATATTCTCTGTAAAGCGCTGCGGAATATGTGTGCGCTATATAAGTAACTGATAATAATAATAAAGACACATGCGCTGTATGACTGGGACGCATGTACAGACTTGAAATATTATACAGCTGCGTGCGGCATCGCCACTGCATCTGACTCAGATACATAATGTTTTTGTTTTTTAATGGAAATGGAAAGGGGCTGATGGCTAATTCTCTATGGAACCTTTATTGGGATAAATATTAAACTGAAGCTAATTAAAAAATAATTCCTTACAAAAAATATTTAAAAGTCACAAATACTTTTAAGACATTAACATCAATATGAATTCTCTTAAAAACATCAACATATAAATATACTAAACACTGAGCATTAACCTAATTCTTAAAGATTTTATTTATTTGCTCCTGTTTTTGTTATGAGTTTTTGTATTTCTCCTATTTTATTTCAGGAATCAAAGCGGTTTGTTCAGTGGCAATCCTCGATTTGAAAATGTACCCTTGATTGAAAGGCAGTCCCCGCCCCCTTCGGTAAGTTGTTAAAAGGATACTTTAGATAGGCATTTGGCATTAACCACGTTTAATGTTTTATAGTTGTGTTACATGACAATTCCTATAAAATATTATTTTGGTGAATCAACCACCCTCCCTCTTTGTAAAAGAACATTGCGTGTGTCACCAGGGCCGGTTATAGACCATGTGGAGCCCAAAGTTTCTTTTGAGGTGGCATCTCACTAACTTTTACTGCATGAGATATTGAAGAAGATATCAGAGATATAGGAGGAGATATGGAAGATATTTCCTACATTTTGTCCAAATTAGATTGCAGCAGTCATCTGCATAGCTCAGTGATATATCATTTAACAAGAAACTTAGCTTTTCCGAGCTGGTCTATTTATTTAGGAAACTACAGTAGTTCCCCCTATGGGAAAATCCCAGGTGGATAGGGATCATCTGATCGCTGTCTATTGGACTAGAGCTCTTTTTTCCTCCCTCTTTGTTTTTGCTATGCACTTTTGTGCCCATTATGCAATGGCTGGGTCTAAACCCCCCCGGCTGTAGAGTGATAGCGTCCTCTCAGATGGAATGTCTTTGTGCCTACACCACCATAAACAATAAACAGCACTTTTTAGTGATAAAATAATAATAATAAATTATATATATATATATATATATATATATATAAAAAATAAAGGGAACACTTAAACAACACAATGTAACTCCAAGTCAATCACACTTCTGTGAAATCAAACTGTCCACTTAGGAAGCAACACTGATTGACAAGCAATTTCACATGCTGTTGTGCAAATGGAATAGACAACAGGTGGAAATTATAGGCAATTAGCAAGACACCCCCAATAAAGGAGTTGTTCTGCAGGTGGTGACCACAGACCACTTCTCAGTTCCTATGCTTTCTGGCTGATGTTTTGGTCACTTTTGAAAGCTGGCGGTGCTCTACAACCCACACAAATGGCTCAGGTAGTGCAGCTCATCCAGGATGGCACATCAATGCGAGCTGTGGCAAGAAGGTTTGCTGTGTCTGTCAGCGTAGTGTCCAGAGCATGGAGGCGCTACCAGGAGACAGGCCAGTACATCAGGAGACGTGGAGGAGGTCGTAGGAGGGCAACAACCCAGCAGCAGGACCGCTACCTCCGCCTTTGTGCAAGGAGGAACAGGAGGAGCACTGCCAGAGCCCTGCAAAATGACCTCCAGCAAGCCACAAATGTGCATGTGTCTACTCAAACGATCAGAAACAGACTCCATGAGGGTGGTATGAGGGCCCGACATCCACAGGTGGGGGTTGTGCTTACAGCCCAACACCGTGCAGGACTTTTGGCATTTGCCAGAGAACACCAAGATTGGCAAATTCGCCACTGGCGCACTGTGCTCTTCACAGATGAAAGCAGGTTTTCACTGAGCACATGTGACAGAGTCTGGAGACGCCAAGGAAAACGTTCTGCTGCCTGCAACATACTCCAGCATGACCGGTTTGGCAGTGAGTCGGTAATGGTGTGGGGTGGCATTTCTTTGGGGGGCCGCACAGCCCTCCATGTGTTCGCCAGAGGTAGCCTGACTGCCATTAGGTACCGAGATGAGATCCTCTGACCCCTTGTGAGACCATATGCTGGTATGGTTGGCCCTGGGTTTCTCCTAATGCAAGACAATGCTAGACCTCATGTGGCTGGAGTGTGTCAGTAGTTCCTGCAAGACGAGGCCATTGATGCTATGGACTGGCCCGCCCGTTCCCCAGACCTGAATCCAATTGAGCACATCTGGGACATCATGTCTCACTCCATCCACCAACGCCACGTTGCACCACAGACTGTCCAGGAGTTGGCGGATGCTTTAGTCCAGGTCTGGGAGGAGATCCCTCAGGAGACCATCCGCCACCTCATCAGGAGCATGCCCAGGCATTGTAGGGAGGTCATACAGGCACGTAGAGGCCACACACACTACTGAGCCTCATTTTGACTTGTTTTAAGGACAGTACGTCAAAGTTGGATCAGCCTGTAGTGTGTTTTTCCACTTTCATTTTGAGTGTGACTCCAAATCCAGACCTCCATGGGTTAATAAATTTGATTTCCATTAATAATTTTTGTGTGATTTTGTTGTCAGCACATTCAACTATGTAAAGAACAAAGTATTCAATAAGAATATTTCATTCATTGAGATCTAGGATGTGTTATTTTAGTGTTCCCTTTATTTTTTTGAGCAGTATGTATGTATGTATGTATGTATGTATGTATGTATGTATATATATATATATATATACACACATATACACACATACATACATACATACATACATACATACATACATGTATACACACACATATACACACACATACACACATACATATACACACATACAGGTTGAGTATCCCTTATCCAAAATGCTTGGGACCAGAAGTATTTTGGATAATAGGATTTTAATACCTACCAGTAAATCCTTTTCTCTTAGTCTGTAGAGGATGCTGGGGTCACTTCAAGAACCATGGGGTATAGACGGGATCCGCAGGAGACATGGGCACTTTAAGACTTTCAAAGGTTGCGACCTGGCTCCTCCCTCTATGCCCCTCCTCCAGACTCCAGTTTAAGGAAACTGTGCCCAGGGAGACGGACATTTCGAGGAAAAGGATTTATTGTTAAACCACGGTGAGCATCTTACCAGCTCACACCTCAAGCATGCCGCAGAACGTGGCATTCAATAGAACACAAACCAACGGCATGAAGAATTTTCAGCACTATGCTGACAAAAACCATAACACAACCTGTGTGTAAACACAACCAATAACTGCAGATACAGTACGCACTGGGACGGGCGCCCAGCATCCTCTACGGACTAAGAGAAAAGGATTTACCGGTAGGTATTAAAATCCTATTTTCTCATACGTCCTAGAGGATGCTGGGGTCACTTCAAGAACCATGGGGTTTATACCAAAGCTCTAGAACGGGCGGGAGAGTGCGGATGACTCTGCAGCACCGATTGACCAAACATGAGGTCCTCATCAGCCAGGGTATCAAACTTGTAGAACTTCGCAAAGGTGTTTGAACCCGACCAAGCAGCCGCTCGGCAAAGTTGTAATGCCGAGACCCCCCGGGATGCCGCCCAGGACGAGCCCACCTTTCTGGTAGAATGGGCCTTCACCGATTTCGGTAACGGCAATCCAGCTGTAGAATGAGACTGCTGAATCGTATGACAGATCCAGCGCACAATAGTCTGCTTGGAAGCAGGATTCCCAATTTTGTTGTGAGCATACAGAATAAACAGAGCTTCCGTTTTCCTAAACTGAGCCGTTCTGGCCACATAAATTTTCAAAGCTCTGACTACGTCAAGAAACTTAGATTCCAGCAAGGCGTCAGTAGCCACTGGCACCACAATAGGTTGGTTTAAGTCAGAGGTTCTCAAACTCGGTCCTCGGGGGCCCACACAGTGCATGTTTTGCAGGTCTCCTCACAGAATCTCAAGTGAAATAATTAGCTCCACCTGTGGACCTTTTAAAATGTGTCAGTGAGTAATTAATACACCTGTGCAGCTGCTGGGTTACCTGCAAAACATGCACTGTGTGGGCTCCCGAGGACCGAGTTTGAGAACCTCTGGTTTAAGTGGAACGACGAAACCACTTTTGGCAGAAACTGCTGACGAGTCCTACACTCTGCTCTATCTTCATGAAAGATCAAATAAGGGCTCTTGTGAGACAGGCCGCCAATTCAGACACCCGCCTGGCGGATGCCAAGGCCAACAGCATGACCACTTTCCAAGTGAGGAATTTCAACTCCACCTTTTGTAAAGGTTCAAACCAATGAGATTGAAGGAATTGCAACACCACGTTAAGATCCCATGGTGCCACAGGGGCACAAAAGGTTGGATGTGCAACACGCCTTTCACAAAGGTCTGAACTGTTGGAAGGGAAGCCAATTGTTTTTGGAAAAAAAAACGATAAGGCTGAAATTTGTACTTTAATGGAGCCCAACTTTAGGCCCGCATCCACACCAGCTTACAGAAAATGGAGAAAACGTCCTAACTGAAATTCTTCCGTAGGAACCTTCTTGGATTCACACCAATACACGTATTTTCTCCAAATACAGTGGTAATGTATAGCGGTAAGTCTTGGAACACGCATGGCCCCTGCTGAAACAGATCCTCCTTCAGAGGAAGAGGCCAGGGTTCTCCTATGAGTAATTCCTGAAGATCCAGATACCAAGCCCTCCTTGGCCTGTCTGGAACAATGAGGATCTCTTGAACCTTTGTTCTTCTTATGATCTTTATCACTTTTGGAATTAGTGGAAGTGGAGGAAAAATGTACACCGACCGAAACACCCAGGGTGTCACTAGGGCGTCTCACTGCTATTGCTTGAGGGTCTCTCAACCTGGAACAATATCTCTGAAGTTTCTTGTTGAGGCGAGACACCATCATGTCTATTTGAGGAATTCCCCAAAGACTTGTCACTTCTGCAAAGACCTCTTGATGAAGACCCCACTCTCCTGGATGGAGATCGTGTCTGCTGAGGAAGTCTGCTGCCCCGTTGTCCACTCCTGGAATGAAGATCGCTGACAGATCGCTTATATGCCTTTCCGCCCAACGGAGCACCCTTGTGGCCTCTGCCATTGCCGCTCTGCTTTTTGTTCCACCCTGGCGGTTTATGTACGCTACTGCTGTTATGTTGTCCGCCTGAATCAAAATGGGCCGATTGCGAAGAAGATGTTCCGCTTGCAGAAGGCCGTTGTAAATGGCCTTTAGCTCCAGAACGTTTATGTGTAGACAAATTTCCTGGCTTGACCATCTTCCCTGAAAGCTTTTCCCCTGAGTGACTGTTCCCCAGCCTCGGAGACTCGCATCCGTGGTCACTAAGATCCAGTCCTGGATCCCGAACCTGCGTCCCTCTAGGAGGTGAGAGCTGTGCAGCCACCACAGGAGTGAGATTCTTGTCCTGGAACACAGGATTATCCTTCGGTGCATGTGCAGATGGGACCCGGACCACTTGTCCAACAGGTCCCACTGAAACACTCTGGCATGGAATCTGCCAAACTGAAACGCCTCGTAGGCCGCCACCATCTTCCCCAGCAACCGAGTGCATTGATGGATCGATACTTTTGCTGGTTTTAGAATTTGTTTGACCAGGTACTGAATTTCCAGCGCCTTTTCTACTGGAAAGAAAAACTCTCTGTAATTCTGTGTCCAGAATCATTCCCAAAAACGACAGCCGTCTCGTCGGAACAAACTGTGATTTTGGCAAGTTTAGGAGCCAACCATGTTGCTGCAGAATGGTCAGGGAGAGCGTAATGTTCTGCAGTAATTGGTCCTTGGACCTCGCCTTTATCAGGAGATCGTCCAAGTACGGGATAATTGTGACCCCTTGCTTGCGCAGGAGAACCATAATTTCGGCCATTACTTTGGTGAAAATCCCCGGAGCCGTGGACAGACCAAACAGCAACGTCTGAAATTGGTAATGACAATCCTGAACTGCAAACCTCAAGTAAGCCGGATGTGGAGGATAAATGGGAACATGTAAGTAGGCATCCTTTATGTCTACCGACACCATAAAATCCCCCTCCTCCAGACTGGAGATCACTGCCCGGAGAGATTCCATCTTGAATTTGAATTTCCTTAGGTAGAAATTTAGGGATTTGAGGTTCAGGATAGATCTGACTGAGCCGTCTGGCTTTGGTACCACGATCAGGCTCGAGTAAAAGCCTTCTCCCTGTTGCGACGGGGGAACCCTGACAATGACTTGATTGTGACACAATTTATGTATTGCGGCGCTTACCACCT